>NC_142391.1:47395730-48097742 GCF_059441095.1 Idiotropiscis lumnitzeri | reverse complement strand
TTCTAGAAAAACAATAGGGACCTCGCAGCGGTCACTGCTCGGGCCCTAATAATAATAATAATAATAATTTCCACAAAAACAATGGGGACCTCGTAGCGGTCGCTGCTCGGGCCCTAATAATAATTTCTACATAAACAATAGGGACCTCGCCGCGGTCGCTGCTCGGGCCCCAATAATAATTTCTACACAAAGTCCATTGTGGTGACCCGCCCCTTTTAAGTAAATTCAAAATGGCCGACTTCCTGTAAAACCTAGCTCATTGCTCCAAGAGACTTTTTTTGTAGGTCTTGGTCTTATACATACAGTGAACCCTCGCTACTTCGCGGTTCACCTTTCGCGGGTTCAGTGCTTCGCGGGTATAAAAAATATTCGGGGGCATTGTAGTTTCGCCGAGCGGCACGACGGGCGCTGGAGCGGTTAGACGGCCGGCGTGCGCCGAAGAAGAGCGTGGGCGAAGAGGAGAGTGGACGAAGAAGAGCACGTTCCCCCGGACACGATCGGTGGCGACGTTTCGCGCGGTTCGGACCGTACCAGAGCTCCGGCCGGCGTGCGTGGCAGTTAAGCCGTAGAGGAGCACCTTCCCCGGGCACGGGCGGTGCCAAGCGGCCCCTAAGTTTAACCGAATGGAAGCTCCGGAGGAGGAGGGCATGCTCGCGTCACAGTAAGCCGAAGAGGAGCACCTTCCCCGGGCACGGGCGGTTCCAAGCGGCCCCTAAGTTTAACCAAATGGAAGCTCCGGAGGAGGAGGGCATGCTCGCGTCACAGTAAGCCGAAGAGGAGCACCTTCGCCGGGCACGGGCGGTTCCAAGCGGCCCCTAAGTTTAACCGAATGGAAGCTCCGGAGGAGGCGGGCATGCTCGCGTCACAGTAAGCCGAAGAGGAGCACCTTCCCCGGGCACGGGCGGTGCCAAGCGGCCCCTAAGTTTAACCGAATGGAAGCTCCGGGGGAGGAGGGCGGGCGTGTGTCACAGTTAAGCCGAATTGGAACACCTCTTCCGCCCGGGCACGAACGGAGCGCGAAGCTGTCAGTTATGAATGAATAAATGAATAAATAAATAAAGAATGCCACCTTTCATTTCACAGGGCACACCGGACGGCGTACCAGCAGGTAATAGTCGGAGTAATTAAATAAATACAAAAAGAATGGCTGGGGAATAAAAAAATAATACGTTTTAATAATAATTTGTTTTTTTTGTTATAACATGAATTTCACTCTCTCTCTCTCTCTGTACATATATATATATATATCTATATATATATATATATATATATATATTTATTATATATATTGTATTTTTTTTTAAGCATTTTTGAAGGTGCGCCGCTACTTCGCGGATTTTCAGTTTCCGCGGGTGGTCTCGGTCCCCATTAACCGCGACAACCGAGGGTTCACTGTACTCCATAAAATTTACAAAAAGCGAGGTGAAACACTCAACCAGGGCTGCTTTTTTGAACATTTCTCGAGGGCCATGGCGAGCCATTTAAAAAAAGCTGCACAACTAACGTATAAAATATTGATAAATTTGCTCTGCCTGATGTGTGTGTCAAGTTTCACGAGTTGTCGTTCATATTTAGAACCTCATAATCAGCGTTGTTTTATTGCCGGACAGTGCAATGCCACTCCCACAACTTTTCACGAAAAAGGATGAATTTCGTATTGTGACATCCTCATGGACGAAACAGTCCTCCGAGCATATATGAGGGCGACCTTGTTGAGTTGCACGGAGAAAAACATCCAAGTAAATAACTTGTATTAGCTTTTACCAGTTGGTGGCGCTACTACTACGATGAAAAATAAGTTGGTAGATGTCTTCAGGGTTGAAGTATCCTCAAATGTGTACAACTTCGAGAAGATAGGATCATCTCAGTCATGTTGCCGGAGCTTTTGTTGCCACAAAGTACAATCGGACTTTTCAGCACCGTAATAGCCACGCCTTTTGCCAAAACGTCACAAAACTCGGCAGAGAGTAAGATCATTGTCTTGAGTCTTTTCTGACTAATTTTCAGTCGGATTCGTCAAAAGGGCACCGTGCAGTACGTGAAAATTAAAATAAAAACAAATTTTTTATTCCACTTGGCGGCGCTGTGTGTATAACAAAATAATAACATTAAGATGTCTTCAGGTCGGGACATTTTATTTACAGGTGAAGGTTTGGATTTTTAGGAGCATGTGCAGGGGAGTTATTAAGCATTCATTTATTTGTATTAGGTTCATTTTGTCTTCTTATTATTGATATTTGACAGATTCATTAAAAGCAGACAATTATGTTTTAGGTAAATTTTTTACCTGACATGTTTCGGCGAGTCTTTCGCCTTCTTCAGAGTGTCGCATGATGGTGTCTTGAGACCCGTCTTTATCAGCTGATGTTCCATGAGGGTGTGAATTACCTGTCAAAAAAATGAAAAATCATAGCAGTAAAAGAACAAGCACAACATGAACATTACAAATCAGCAATCACTGACCACTGCAAAAGGGAAAACCACATCATGGACCGGGAGAAGGGCAGGGTCATCCGCACCGAAGAGAACAAACAACAGCGCTGGATCAGAGAGGCCATTGAGATCTGCAAGCGAGGCATAAAAACCATGAACAGAGACAAGGGAGCCTTCATCCTCTCTACCACCTGGAGCAGCATCTTGGCGGAGTGAACGGACAGCGGGGGGCGTGACTTGCCTTCATTCTTGTGACAGGTAAGTCACGCCCTCATGGAACATCAGCTGATAAAGACGGGTCACAAGACACCATCATGTGACACTCTGAAGAAGGCGAAAGACTTTCGTATTGTGACATCCTCAAGGCCTAAACACTCATCCGAGCAAATATAAGGTAGATTTTGTTAACCTGCCCGGAGAAAAACATTAACGAAAATAATTTGTATTTGTTTTAACCAGTTGGTGGCGCTACCACTGCGATCAAAAATAAGTTGGCAGCCGTCTTCAGGGCCTGAATATCCTCAAATGTGAAAAATTTCGAGAAGATGGATCATCTGAATCATTTTGCAGGAACTTTTGTTGCCACGGAGAATAATCAGACTCTGCGGCACCGCAATAGCCACGCCCTTCGAAGGAAAGTCACAAAAATAGGGATAGAGTAAGATCAATGTCTTGAGTCTTTTCTAGCCAATTTTCAATCGGATTCGTTAAAAGGGCACCGTGCAGTACGTCAAAATGTAAAAAATGATATTGATTGGCGCAAGGTGTATAACAGAATATAAACATATAGATGTCTTCAGGTACCGACTCTTTATGTATATGTGAAGTTTTGGATTTTTAGCAGCATGTGCAGGAGAGTTATTAAGCATTTTGTCCATTGCGGCGAAGGAAATCTTAAGTGAAAACTTTGAAGCCCCGCCCCCGTCATATAGTATTTCGGAAACAAAAAATTTTAGCCCCAGTGTTTGTCCCAGGTCTTAAGATGCTACAGACAGAATTTTAAGGCAATCAGATGAAGCCTTTAGGATCAGGGTGCAAAAGAATGACCCCTGTAAACATGCAAAAAAGGGCAAAAGTCGGACTTTCAAAAATTCATAACTCACTTCCTGTTCATATTAGACGTTAAAATATCAAATTTCTCGCCATGCCCGATGAGACTGCCAAGTTTGGTGAGTTTTTGTGCATGTTTCGGGGGTCAAAAATGCGATCGTACAATCGGAAAAATAATAATAATAATAATTTCTACAAAAACAACAGGGACTTCGCAGCGGTCGCTGCTCAGGCCCTAATAATAATAATAATAATAATAATAAAGGTAATAATATTTTCTACAAAAACAATAGGGACCTCGCAGCCGTCGCAGCTCGGGCCCTAATAACAATTTCTAGAAAAACAATAGGGACCTCGCAGCGGTCACTGCTCGGGCCCTAATAATAATAATAATAATAATAATTTCCACAAAAACAATGGGGACCTCGTAGCGGTCACTGCTCGGGCCCTAATAATAATTTCTACATAAACAATAGGGACCTCGCCGCGGTCGCTGCTCGGGCCCCAATAATAATTTCTACACAAAGTCCATTGTGGTGACCCGCCCCCTTTTAATAAATTCAAAATGGCCGACTTCCTGTAAAACCTAGCTCATTGCTCCAAGAGACTTTTTTGTAGGTCTTGGTCTTATACATACAGTGAACCCTCGCTACTTCGCGGTTCACCTTTCGCGGGTTCAGTGCTTCGCGGGTATAAAAAATATTCGGGGGCATTGTAGTTTCGCCGAGCGGCACGACGGGGCGCTGGAGCGGTTAGACGGCCGGCGTGCGCCGAAGAAGAGCGTGGGCGAAGAGAAGAGTGGACGAAGAAGAGCACGTTCCCCCGGACACGATCGGTGGCGACGTTTCGCGCGGTTCGGACCGTACCAGAGCTCCGGCCGGCGTGCGTGGCAGTTAAGCCGTAGAGGAGCACCTTCCCCGGGCACGGGCGGTGCCAAGCGGCCCCTAAGTTTAACCGAATGGAAGCTCCGGAGGAGGAGGGCATGCTCGCGTCACAGTAAGCCGAAGAGGAGCACCTTCCCCGGGCACGGGCGGTTCCAAGCGGCCCCTAAGTTTAATCGAATGGAAGCTCCGGAGGAGGAGGGCATGCTCGTGACACAGTAAGCCGAAGAGGAGCACCTTCCCCGGGCACGGGCGGTGCCAAGCGGCCCCTAAGTTTAACCGAATGGAAGCTCCGGGGGAGGAGGGTGGGCGTGTGTCACAGTTAAGCCGAATTGGAGCACCTCTTCCGCCCGGGCACGAGCGGAGCGCGAAGCTGTCAGTTATGAATGAATAAATGAATAAATAAATAAATAAATAAAGAATGGCGCCTTTCATTTCACAGGGCACACCAGACGGCGTACCAGCAGGTAAAAGTCTGAGTAATTAAATAAATACAAAAAGAATGGCTGGGGAATAAAAAAATAATACGTTTTAATAATAATTTGTTTTTTTTGTTATAACATGAATTTCACTCTCTCTCTCCCCGTATATATATATATATATATATATATATATATATTTATATATTTATTATATATATTGTATTTTTTTTTTAAGCATTTTTGAAGGTGCGCCGCTACTTCGCGGATTTTCAGTTTTCGCGGGTGGTCTCGGTCCCCATTAACCGCGATAACCGAGGGTTCACTGTACTCCATAAAATTTACAAAAAGCGAGGTGAAACACTCAACCAGGGCTGCTCTGCATGTTGTGCTGGGCCACCTGGAACAACAGCGGAGCTATGCAAGGATGCTCTTTGTGGACTACAGCTCGGCATTCAACACGATCATCCCAGACATCCTCGTCGCCAAACTGGACACTCTCGGCCTCCCTGCCCTCACACGCATCTGGATTAAGGACTTTCTGACCAACAGACCCCAGACTGTGTTGCTCGGCCCCTACACGTCCTCCACCCTCATGCTGAGCACCGGTTCCCCCCAAGGATGCGTGCTGAGCCCTCTCCTGTACGCCCTCTACACCTACGACTGCAGCCCGGCCCACGGCAACAACACCATCGTCAAGTTTGCTGACGACACAACAGTGGTCGGTCTGATCTCGGAAGGTGACGAGACAGCCTACAGAGAGGAGGTAGGGAGAATGACAACTTGGTGCAAGGACAACAGACTGCACCTTAACTCTGCTAAAACAAAGGAGATTGTCGTCGACTTCAGGAGGAACAAGACGCTGCCGCCCCCCCTCTGCATCGAAGGCGTGTGTGTGGAGAGGGTCCACACGTTCAAGTTCCTGGGAGTACAGATCTCCGATGACCTTTCTTGGAGTCACAACACCACAGCAGTGGTAAAGAAGGTCCGCCAACGTCTGCACTTCCTGAGAGTCCTCAGGAAATTCAACCTGGACAGGAAGCTGCTGCTGGCCTTCTACCACTCGTCCATCGAGAGCCTGCTGACGTACTGTGTCTCCACCTGGTACAGCGGCTGCACTGAGGCGGACAGAGTGAGGCTCCAGAGGACAGTCAAAACAGCGCAAAGGATTATTGGCTGCCCTCTCCCCTCGCTGTCGGACATCTACACCGCCCGGTGCCTCAGAAGGGCTCTCAACATCGTCAAAGACAATACCCACCCAAACTCACACCTGTTCGACCTGTTGCCCTCTGGCAGGCGCTACAGATGCATCAAATCAAGGACCAATAGACTGAGAAACAGTTTCTTTCCGAGAGCCATCTCCATACTGAACTCTCACACACACACACGAGACCACCCTAACCTTGCAAAACAGCATTGTGATGTGTTTCTATATGCCCTATTCAGTACTGAAT
Source organism: Idiotropiscis lumnitzeri (assembly GCF_059441095.1). Classification (NCBI taxonomy): domain Eukaryota; kingdom Metazoa; phylum Chordata; class Actinopteri; order Syngnathiformes; family Syngnathidae; genus Idiotropiscis; species Idiotropiscis lumnitzeri. Next base: position 48,091,505 of record NC_142391.1, on the reverse strand, counting down.
TCCATTGCACTGTCTTATTTATTTATCTAATTTATATATTGTCTGTATTATTGTTGTATTGCACTGGAGAGTGGAGCCCTCTAATCTCGTTGCACACTTGAGTACAATGACAATAAAGGGATTTCTATTTCTATTCTATTCTTTTTTTAACTTTTCTCGAGGGCCATGGCGAGCCATTTCAAAAAAGCTGCACAACTAACGTATAAAATATTGATAAATTTGCTCTGCCTGATGTGTGTGTAAAGTTTCACGAGTTGTCGTTCATATTTAGAACCTCATAATCAGCGTTGTTTTATTGCCGAACAGTGCAATGCCACTCCCACAACTTTTCACGAAAAAGGATGAATTTCGTATTGTGACATCCTCATGGCCGAAACAGTCATCCGAGCATATATGAGGGCGACCTTGTTGAGTTGCACGGAGAAAAACATCCAAGAAAATAACTTGTATTAGCTTTTACCAGTTGGTGGCGCTACTACTACGATGAAAAATAAGTTGGTAGATGTCTTCAGGGCTGAAGTATCCTCAAATGTGTACAACTTCGAGAAGATAGGATCATCTGAGTCATGTTGCCGGAGCTTTTGTTGCCACAAAGTACAATCGGATTTTTCAGCACCGTAATAGCCACGCCTTTTGCCAAAACGTCACAAAATTCGGCACAGAGTAAGATCATTGTCTTGAGTCTTTTCTGACTAATTTTCAGTCGGATTCGTCAAAAGGGCACCGTGCAGTACGTGAAAATTAAAATAAAAACAAATTTTTGATTCCACTTGGCGGCGCTGTGTGTATAACAAAATAATAACATTAAGATGTCTTCAGGTCGGGACGTTTTATTTACAGGTGAAGGTTTGGATTTTTAGGAGCATGTGCAGGGGCGTTATTAAGCATTCATTTATTTGTATTAGGTTCATTTTGTCTTCTTATTATTGATATTTGACTGATTCATTAAAAGCAGACAATTATGTTTTAGGTTAATTTTTTACCTGACATGTTTCGGCGAGTCTTTCGCCTTCTTCAGAGTGTCGCATGATGGTGTCTTGAGACCCGTCTTTATCAGCTGATGTTCCATGAGGGTGTGAATTACCTGTCAAAAAAATGAAAAATCAGAGCAGTAAAAGAACAAGCACAACATGAACATTACAAATCAGCAATCACTGACCACTGCAAAAGGGAAAACCACATCATGGACCGGGAGAAGGGCAGGGTCATCCGCACCGAAGAGAACAAACAACAGCGCTGGATCAGAGAGGCCATTGAGATCTGCAAGCGAGGCATAAAAACCATGAACAGAGACAAGGGAGCCTTCATCCTCTCTACCACCTGGAGCAGCATCTTGGCGGAGTGAACGGACAGCGGGGGGCGTGACTTGCCTTCATTCTTGTGACAGGTAAGTCACGCCCTCATGGAACATCAGCTGATAAAGACGGGCCACAAGACACCATCATGTGACACTCTGAAGAAGGCGAAAGACTTTCGTATTGTGACATCCTCAAGGCCTAAACACTCATCCGATCAAAAATAAGTTGGCAGCCGTCTTCAGGGCCTGAATATCCTCAAATGTGAAAAATTTCGAGAAGATGGATCATCTGAATCATTTTGCAGGAACTTTTGTTGCCACGGAGAATAATCAGACTCTGCGGCACCGTAATAGCCACGCCCTTCGAAGGAAAGTCACAAAAATAGGGAAAGAGTAAGATCAATGTCTTGAGTCTTTTCTAGCCAATTTTCAATCGGATTCGTTAAAAGGGCACCGTGCAGGACGTCAAAATGTAAAAAATAATATTGATTGGCGCAAGGTGTATAACAGAATATAAACATATAGATGTCTTCAGGTACCGACTCTTGATGTACATGTGAAGTTTTGGATTTTTAGCAGCATGTGCAAGAGAGTTATTAAGCATTTTGTCCATTGCGGCGAAGGAAATCTTAAGTGAAAACTTCGAAGCCCCGCCCCCGTCATATAGTATTTCGGAAACAAAAAATTTTAGCCCCAGTGTTTGTCCCAGGTCTTAAGATGCTACAGACAGAATTTTAAGGCAATCAGATGAAGCCTTTAGGATCAGGGTGCAAAAGAATGACCCCTGTAAACATGCAAAAAAGGGCAAAAGTCGGACTTTCAAAAATTCATAACTCACTTCCTGTTCATATTAGACGTTAAAATATCAAATTTTTCGCCATGCCCGATGAGACTGCCAAGTTTGGTGAATTTTTGTGCATGTTTCGGGGGTCAAAAATGCAATCGAACAATCGGAAAAATAATAATAATAATAATTTCTACAAAAACAACAGGGACTTCGCAGCGGTCGCTGCTCAGGCCCTAATAATAATAATAATAATAAAAGTATTAATATTTTCTACAAAAACAATAGGGACCTCGCAGCCGTCGCAGCTCGGGCCCTAATATCAATTTCTAGAAAAACAATAGGGACCTCGCAGCGGTCACTGCTCGGGCCCTAATAATAATAATAATAATAATTTCCACAAAAACAATGGGGACCTCGTAGCGGTCGCTGCTCGGGCCCTAATAATAATTTCTACATAAACAATAGGGACCTCGCCGCGGTCGCTGCTCGGGCCCCAATAATAATTTCTACACAAAGTCCATTGTGGTGACCCGCCCCTTTTAAGTAAATTCAAAATGGCCGACTTCCTGTAAAACCTAGCTCATTGCTCCAAGAGACTTTTTTTGTAGGTCTTGGTCTTATACATACAGTGAACCCTCGCTACTTCGCGGTTCACCTTTCGCGGGTTCAGTGCTTCGCGGGTATAAAAAATATTCGGGGGCATTGTAGTTTCGCCGAGCGGCACGACGGGCGCTGGAGCGGTTAGACGGCCGGCGTGCGCCGAAGAAGAGCGTGGGCGAAGAGGAGAGTGGACGAAGAAGAGCACGTTCCCCCGGACACGATCGGTGGCGACGTTTCGCGCGGTTCGGACCGTACCAGAGCTCCGGCCGGCGTGCGTGGCAGTTAAGCCGTAGAGGAGCACCTTCCCCGGGCACGGGCGGTGCCAAGCGGCCCCTAAGTTTAACCGAATGGAAGCTCCGGAGGAGGAGGGCATGCTCGCGTCACAGTAAGCCGAAGAGGAGCACCTTCCCCGGGCACGGGCGGTTCCAAGCGGCCCCTAAGTTTAACCAAATGGAAGCTCCGGAGGAGGAGGGCATGCTCGCGTCACAGTAAGCCGAAGAGGAGCACCTTCGCCGGGCACGGGCGGTTCCAAGCGGCCCCTAAGTTTAACCGAATGGAAGCTCCGGAGGAGGCGGGCATGCTCGCGTCACAGTAAGCCGAAGAGGAGCACCTTCCCCGGGCACGGGCGTTGCCAAGCGGCCCCTAAGTTTAACCGAATGGAAGCTCCGGGGGAGGAGGGCGGGCGTGTGTCACAGTTAAGCCGAATTGGAACACCTCTTCCGCCCGGGCACGAACGGCGCGAAGCTGTCAGTTATGAATGAATAAATGAATAAATAAATAAATAAATAAAGAATGCCACCTTTCATTTCACAGGGCACACCGGACGGCGTACCAGCAGGTAATAGTCGGAGTAATTAAATAAATACAAAAAGAATGGCTGGGGAATAAAAAAATAATACGTTTTAATAATAATTTGTTTTTTTTGTTATAACATGAATTTCACTCTCTCTCTCTCTCTGTATATATATATATATATATATCTATATATATATCCATATATATATATATATATATTTATTATATATATTGTATTTTTTTTTAAGCATTTTTGAAGGTGCGCCGCTACTTCGCGGATTTTCAGTTTCCGCGGGTGGTCTCGGTCCCCATTAACCGCGACAACCGAGGGTTCACTGTACTCCATAAAATTTACAAAAAGCGAGGTGAAACACTCAACCAGGGCTGCTTTTTTGAACATTTCTCGAGGGCCATGGCGAGCCATTTAAAAAAAGCTGCACAACTAACGTATAAAATATTGATAAATTTGCTCTGCCTGATGTGTGTGTCAAGTTTCACGAGTTGTCGTTCATATTTAGAACCTCATAATCAGCGTTGTTTTATTGCCGGACAGTGCAATGCCACTCCCACAACTTTTCACGAAAAAGGATGAATTTCGTATTGTGACATCCTCATGGACGAAACAGTCCTCCGAGCATATATGAGGGCGACCTTGTTGAGTTGCACGGAGAAAAACATCCAAGAAAATAACTTGTATTAGCTTTTACCAGTTGGTGGCGCTACTACTACGATGAAAAATAAGTTGGTAGATGTCTTCAGGGTTGAAGTATCCTCAAATGTGTACAACTTCGAGAAGATAGGATCATCTCAGTCATGTTGCCGGAGCTTTTGTTGCCACAAAGTACAATCGGACTTTTCAGCACCGTAATAGCCACGCCTTTTGCCAAAACGTCACAAAACTCGGCAGAGAGTAAGATCATTGTCTTGAGTCTTTTCTGACTAATTTTCAGTCGGATTCGTCAAAAGGGCACCGTGCAGTACGTGAAAATTAAAATAAAAACAAATTTTTGATTCCACTTGGCGGCGCTGTGTGTATAACAAAATAATAACATTAAGATGTCTTCAGGTCGGGACGTTTTATTTACAGGTGAAGGTTTGGATTTTTAGGAGCATGTGCAGGGGCGTTATTAAGCATTCATTTATTTGTATTAGGTTCATTTTGTCTTCTTATTATTGATATTTGACTGATTCATTAAAAGCAGACAATTATGTTTTAGGTTAATTTTTTACCTGACATGTTTCGGCGAGTCTTTCGCCTTCTTCAGAGTGTCGCATGATGGTGTCTTGAGACCCGTCTTTATCAGCTGATGTTCCATGAGGGTGTGACTTACCTGTCAAAAAAATGAAAAATCAGAGCAGTAAAAGAACAAGCACAACATGAACATTACAAATCAGCAATCACTGACCACTGCAAAAGGGAAAACCACATCATGGACCGGGAGAAGGGCAGGGTCATCCGCACCGAAGAGAACAAACAACAGCGCTGGATCAGAGAGGCCATTGAGATCTGCAAGCGAGGCATAAAAACCATGAACAGAGACAAGGGAGCCTTCATCCTCTCTACCACCTGGAGCAGCATCTTGGCGGAGTGAACGGACAGCGGGGGGCGTGATTGCCTTCATTCTTGTGACAGGTAAGTCACGCCCTCATGGAACATCAGCTGATAAAGACGGGCCACAAGACACCATCATGTGACACTCTGAAGAAGGCGAAAGACTTTCGTTTTGTGACATCCTCAAGGCCTAAACACTCATCCGATCAAAAATAAGTTGGCAGCCGTCTTCAGGGCCTGAATATCCTCAAATGTGAAAAATTTCGAGAAGATGGATCATCTGAATCATTTTGCAGGAACTTTTGTTGCCACGGAGAATAATCAGACTCTGCGGCACCGTAATAGCCACGCCCTTCGAAGGAAAGTCACAAAAATAGGGAAAGAGTAAGATCAATGTCTTGAGTCTTTTCTAGCCAATTTTCAATCGGATTCGTTAAAAGGGCACCGTGCAGGACGTCAAAATGTAAAAAATGATATTGATTGGCGCAAGGTGTATAACAGAATATAAACATATAGATGTCTTCAGGTACCGACTCTTGATGTACATGTGAAGTTTTGGATTTTTAGCAGCATGTGCAAGAGAGTTATTAAGCATTTTGTCCATTGCGGCGAAGGAAATCTTAAGTGAAAACTTCGAAGCCCCGCCCCCGTCATATAGTATTTCGGAAACAAAAAATTTTAGCCCCAGTGTTTGTCCCAGGTCTTAAGATGCTAGAGACAGAATTTTAAGGCAATCAGATGAAGCCTTTAGGATCAGGGTGCAAAAGAATGACCCCTGTAAACATGCAAAAAAGGGCAAAAGTCGGACTTTCAAAAATTCATAACTCACTTCCTGTTCATATTAGACGTTAAAATATCAAATTTCTCGCCATGCCCGATGAGACTGCCAAGTTTGGTGAGTTTTTGTGCATGTTTCGGGGGTCAAAAATGCGATCGTACAATCGGAAAAATAATAATAATAATAATTTCTACAAAAACAACAGGGACTTCGCAGCGGTCGCTGCTCAGGCCCTAATAATAATAATAATAATAATAATAAAGGTAATAATATTTTCTACAAAAACAATAGGGACCTCGCAGCCGTCGCAGCTCGGGCCCTAATAACAATTTCTAGAAAAACAATAGGGACCTCGCAGCGGTCACTGCTCGGGCCCTAATAATAATAATAATAATAATAATTTCCACAAAAACAATGGGGACCTCGTAGCGGTCACTGCTCGGGCCCTAATAATAATTTCTACATAAACAATAGGGACCTCGCCGCGGTCGCTGCTCGGGCCCCAATAATAATTTCTACACAAAGTCCATTGTGGTGACCCGCCCCCTTTTAATAAATTCAAAATGGCCGACTTCCTGTAAAACCTAGCTCATTGCTCCAAGAGACTTTTTTGTAGGTCTTGGTCTTATACATACAGTGAACCCTCGCTACTTCGCGGTTCACCTTTCGCGGGTTCAGTGCTTCGCGGGTATAAAAAATATTCGGGGGCATTGTAGTTTCGCCGAGCGGCACGACGGGGCGCTGGAGCGGTTAGACGGCCGGCGTGCGCCGAAGAAGAGCGTGGGCGAAGAGAAGAGTGGACGAAGAAGAGCACGTTCCCCCGGACACGATCGGTGGCGACGTTTCGCGCGGTTCGGACCGTACCAGAGCTCCGGCCGGCGTGCGTGGCAGTTAAGCCGTAGAGGAGCACCTTCCCCGGGCACGGGCGGTGCCAAGCGGCCCCTAAGTTTAACCGAATGGAAGCTCCGGAGGAGGAGGGCATGCTCGCGTCACAGTAAGCCGAAGAGGAGCACCTTCCCCGGGCACGGGCGGTTCCAAGCGGCCCCTAAGTTTAATCGAATGGAAGCTCCGGAGGAGGAGGGCATGCTCGTGACACAGTAAGCCGAAGAGGAGCACCTTCCCCGGGCACGGGCGGTGCCAAGCGGCCCCTAAGTTTAACCGAATGGAAGCTCCGGGGGAGGAGGGTGGGCGTGTGTCACAGTTAAGCCGAATTGGAGCACCTCTTCCGCCCGGGCACGAGCGGAGCGCGAAGCTGTCAGTTATGAATGAATAAATGAATAAATAAATAAATAAATAAAGAATGGCGCCTTTCATTTCACAGGGCACACCAGACGGCGTACCAGCAGGTAAAAGTCTGAGTAATTAAATAAATACAAAAAGAATGGCTGGGGAATAAAAAAATAATACGTTTTAATAATAATTTGTTTTTTTTGTTATAACATGAATTTCACTCTCTCTCTCCCCGTATATATATATATATATATATATATATATATATTTATATATTTATTATATATATTGTATTTTTTTTTTAAGCATTTTTGAAGGTGCGCCGCTACTTCGCGGATTTTCAGTTTTCGCGGGTGGTCTCGGTCCCCATTAACCGCGATAACCGAGGGTTCACTGTACTCCATAAAATTTACAAAAAGCGAGGTGAAACACTCAACCAGGGCTGCTCTGCATGTTGTGCTGGGCCACCTGGAACAACAGCGGAGCTATGCAAGGATGCTCTTTGTGGACTACAGCTCGGCATTCAACACGATCATCCCAGACATCCTCGTCGCCAAACTGGACACTCTCGGCCTCCCTGCCCTCACACGCATCTGGATTAAGGACTTTCTGACCAACAGACCCCAGACTGTGTTGCTCGGCCCCTACACGTCCTCCACCCTCATGCTGAGCACCGGTTCCCCCCAAGGATCCGTGCTGAGCCCTCTCCTGTACGCCCTCTACACCTACGACTGCAGCCCGGCCCACGGCAACAACACCATCGTCAAGTTTGCTGACGACACAACAGTGGTCGGTCTGATCTCGGAAGGTGACGAGACAGCCTACAGAGAGGAGGTAGGGAGAATGACAACTTGGTGCAAGGACAACAGACTGCACCTTAACTCTGCTAAAACAAAGGAGATTGTCGTCGACTTCAGGAGGAACAAGACGCTGCCGCCCCCCCTCTGCATCGAAGGCGTGTGTGTGGAGAGGGTCCACACGTTCAAGTTCCTGGGAGTACAGATCTCCGATGACCTTTCTTGGAGTCACAACACCACAGCAGTGGTAAAGAAGGTCCGCCAACGTCTGCACTTCCTGAGAGTCCTCAGGAAATTCAACCTGGACAGGAAGCTGCTGCTGGCCTTCTACCACTCGTCCATCGAGAGCCTGCTGACGTACTGTGTCTCCACCTGGTACAGCGGCTGCACTGAGGCGGACAGAGTGAGGCTCCAGAGGACAGTCAAAACAGCGCAAAGGATTATTGGCTGCCCTCTCCCCTCGCTGTCGGACATCTACACCGCCCGGTGCCTCAGAAGGGCTCTCAACATCGTCAAAGACAATACCCACCCAAACTCACACCTGTTCGACCTGTTGCCCTCTGGCAGGCGCTACAGATGCATCAAATCAAGGACCAATAGACTGAGAAACAGTTTCTTTCCGAGAGCCATCTCCATACTGAACTCTCACACACACACACGAGACCACCCTAACCTTGCAAAACAGCATTGTGATGTGTTTCTATATGCCCTATTCAGTACTGAATTCCATTGCACTGTCTTATTTATTTATCTAATTTATATATTGTCTGTATTATTGTTGTATTGCACTGGAGAGTGGAGCCCTCTAATCTCGTTGCACACTTGAGTACAATGACAATAAAGGGATTTCTATTTCTATTCTATTCTTTTTTTAACTTTTCTCGAGGGCCATGGCGAGCCATTTCAAAAAAGCTGCACAACTAACGTATAAAATATTGATAAATTTGCTCTGCCTGATGTGTGTGTAAAGTTTCACGAGTTGTCGTTCATATTTAGAACCTCATAATCAGCGTTGTTTTATTGCCGAACAGTGCAATGCCACTCCCACAACTTTTCACGAAAAAGGATGAATTTCGTATTGTGACATCCTCATGGCCGAAACAGTCATCCGAGCATATATGAGGGCGACCTTGTTGAGTTGCACGGAGAAAAACATCCAAGAAAATAACTTGTATTAGCTTTTACCAGTTGGTGGCGCTACTACTACGATGAAAAATAAGTTGGTAGATGTCTTCAGGGCTGAAGTATCCTCAAATGTGTACAACTTCGAGAAGATAGGATCATCTGAGTCATGTTGCCGGAGCTTTTGTTGCCACAAAGTACAATCGGATTTTTCAGCACCGTAATAGCCACGCCTTTTGCCAAAACGTCACAAAATTCGGCACAGAGTAAGATCATTGTCTTGAGTCTTTTCTGACTAATTTTCAGTCGGATTCGTCAAAAGGGCACCGTGCAGTACGTGAAAATTAAAATAAAAACAAATTTTTGATTCCACTTGGCGGCGCTGTGTGTATAACAAAATAATAACATTAAGATGTCTTCAGGTCGGGACGTTTTATTTACAGGTGAAGGTTTGGATTTTTAGGAGCATGTGCAGGGGCGTTATTAAGCATTCATTTATTTGTATTAGGTTCATTTTGTCTTCTTATTATTGATATTTGACTGATTCATTAAAAGCAGACAATTATGTTTTAGGTTAATTTTTTACCTGACATGTTTCGGCGAGTCTTTCGCCTTCTTCAGAGTGTCGCATGATGGTGTCTTGAGACCCGTCTTTATCAGCTGATGTTCCATGAGGGTGTGAATTACCTGTCAAAAAAATGAAAAATCAGAGCAGTAAAAGAACAAGCACAACATGAACATTACAAATCAGCAATCACTGACCACTGCAAAAGGGAAAACCACATCATGGACCGGGAGAAGGGCAGGGTCATCCGCACCGAAGAGAACAAACAACAGCGCTGGATCAGAGAGGCCATTGAGATCTGCAAGCGAGGCATAAAAACCATGAACAGAGACAAGGGAGCCTTCATCCTCTCTACCACCTGGAGCAGCATCTTGGCGGAGTGAACGGACAGCGGGGGGCGTGACTTGCCTTCATTCTTGTGACAGGTAAGTCACGCCCTCATGGAACATCAGCTGATAAAGACGGGCCACAAGACACCATCATGTGACACTCTGAAGAAGGCGAAAGACTTTCGTATTGTGACATCCTCAAGGCCTAAACACTCATCCGATCAAAAATAAGTTGGCAGCCGTCTTCAGGGCCTGAATATCCTCAAATGTGAAAAATTTCGAGAAGATGGATCATCTGAATCATTTTGCAGGAACTTTTGTTGCCACGGAGAATAATCAGACTCTGCGGCACCGTAATAGCCACGCCCTTCGAAGGAAAGTCACAAAAATAGGGAAAGAGTAAGATCAATGTCTTGAGTCTTTTCTAGCCAATTTTCAATCGGATTCGTTAAAAGGGCAGGACGTCAAAATGTAAAAAATGATATTGATTGGCGCAAGGTGTATAACAGAATATAAACATATAGATGTCTTCAGGTACCGACTCTTGATGTACATGTGAAGTTTTGGATTTTTAGCAGCATGTGCAAGAGAGTTATTAAGCATTTTGTCCATTGCGGCGAAGGAAATCTTAAGTGAAAACTTCGAAGCCCCGCCCCCGTCATATAGTATTTCGGAAACAAAAAATTTTAGCCCCAGTGTTTGTCCCAGGTCTTAAGATGCTACAGACAGAATTTTAAGGCAATCAGATGAAGCCTTTAGGATCAGGGTGCAAAAGAATGACCCCTGTAAACATGCAAAAAAGGGCAAAAGTCGGACTTTCAAAAATTCATAACTCACTTCCTGTTCATATTAGACGTTAAAATATCAAATTTTTCGCCATGCCCGATGAGACTGCCAAGTTTGGTGAATTTTTGTGCATGTTTCGGGGGTCAAAAATGCAATCGAACAATCGGAAAAATAATAATAATAATAATTTCTACAAAAACAACAGGGACTTCGCAGCGGTCGCTGCTCAGGCCCTAATAATAATAATAATAATAAAAGTATTAATATTTTCTACAAAAACAATAGGGACCTCGCAGCCGTCGCAGCTCGGGCCCTAATATCAATTTCTAGAAAAACAATAGGGACCTCGCAGCGGTCACTGCTCGGGCCCTAATAATAATAATAATAATAATTTCCACAAAAACAATGGGGACCTCGTAGCGGTCGCTGCTCGGGCCCTAATAATAATTTCTACATAAACAATAGGGACCTCGCCGCGGTCGCTGCTCGGGCCCCAATAATAATTTCTACACAAAGTCCATTGTGGTGACCCGCCCCTTTTAAGTAAATTCAAAATGGCCGACTTCCTGTAAAACCTAGCTCATTGCTCCAAGAGACTTTTTTTGTAGGTCTTGGTCTTATACATACAGTGAACCCTCGCTACTTCGCGGTTCACCTTTCGCGGGTTCAGTGCTTCGCGGGTATAAAAAATATTCGGGGGCATTGTAGTTTCGCCGAGCGGCACGACGGGCGCTGGAGCGGTTAGACGGCCGGCGTGCGCCGAAGAAGAGCATGGGCGAAGAGGAGAGTGGACGAAGAAGAGCACGTTCCCCCGGACACGATCGGTGGCGACGTTTCGCGCGGTTCGGACCGTACCAGAGCTCCGGCCGGCGTGCGTGGCAGTTAAGCCGTAGAGGAGCACCTTCCCCGGGCACGGGCGGTGCCAAGCGGCCCCTAAGTTTAACCGAATGGAAGCTCCGGAGGAGGAGGGCATGCTCGCGTCACAGTAAGCCGAAGAGGAGCACCTTCCCCGGGCACGGGCGGTTCCAAGCGGCCCCTAAGTTTAACCAAATGGAAGCTCCGGAGGAGGAGGGCATGCTCGCGTCACAGTAAGCCGAAGAGGAGCACCTTCGCCGGGCACGGGCGGTTCCAAGCGGCCCCTAAGTTTAACCGAATGGAAGCTCCGGAGGAGGCGGGCATGCTCGCGTCACAGTAAGCCGAAGAGGAGCACCTTCCCCGGGCACGGGCGTTGCCAAGCGGCCCCTAAGTTTAACCGAATGGAAGCTCCGGGGGAGGAGGGCGGGCGTGTGTCACAGTTAAGCCGAATTGGAACACCTCTTCCGCCCGGGCACGAACGGCGCGAAGCTGTCAGTTATGAATGAATAAATGAATAAATAAATAAATAAATAAAGAATGCCACCTTTCATTTCACAGGGCACACCGGACGGCGTACCAGCAGGTAATAGTCGGAGTAATTAAATAAATACAAAAAGAATGGCTGGGGAATAAAAAAATAATACGTTTTAATAATAATTTGTTTTTTTTGTTATAACATGAATTTCACTCTCTCTCTCTCTCTGTATATATATATATATATATATCTATATATATATCCATATATATATATATATATATTTATTATATATATTGTATTTTTTTTTAAGCATTTTTGAAGGTGCGCCGCTACTTCGCGGATTTTCAGTTTCCGCGGGTGGTCTCGGTCCCCATTAACCGCGACAACCGAGGGTTCACTGTACTCCATAAAATTTACAAAAAGCGAGGTGAAACACTCAACCAGGGCTGCTTTTTTGAACATTTCTCGAGGGCCATGGCGAGCCATTTAAAAAAAGCTGCACAACTAACGTATAAAATATTGATAAATTTGCTCTGCCTGATGTGTGTGTCAAGTTTCACGAGTTGTCGTTCATATTTAGAACCTCATAATCAGCGTTGTTTTATTGCCGGACAGTGCAATGCCACTCCCACAACTTTTCACGAAAAAGGATGAATTTCGTATTGTGACATCCTCATGGACGAAACAGTCCTCCGAGCATATATGAGGGCGACCTTGTTGAGTTGCACGGAGAAAAACATCCAAGAAAATAACTTGTATTAGCTTTTACCAGTTGGTGGCGCTACTACTACGATGAAAAATAAGTTGGTAGATGTCTTCAGGGTTGAAGTATCCTCAAATGTGTACAACTTCGAGAAGATAGGATCATCTCAGTCATGTTGCCGGAGCTTTTGTTGCCACAAAGTACAATCGGACTTTTCAGCACCGTAATAGCCACGCCTTTTGCCAAAACGTCACAAAACTCGGCAGAGAGTAAGATCATTGTCTTGAGTCTTTTCTGACTAATTTTCAGTCGGATTCGTCAAAAGGGCACCGTGCAGTACGTGAAAATTAAAATAAAAACAAATTTTTGATTCCACTTGGCGGCGCTGTGTGTATAACAAAATAATAACATTAAGATGTCTTCAGGTCGGGACGTTTTATTTACAGGTGAAGGTTTGGATTTTTAGGAGCATGTGCAGGGGCGTTATTAAGCATTCATTTATTTGTATTAGGTTCATTTTGTCTTCTTATTATTGATATTTGACTGATTCATTAAAAGCAGACAATTATGTTTTAGGTTAATTTTTTACCTGACATGTTTCGGCGAGTCTTTCGCCTTCTTCAGAGTGTCGCATGATGGTGTCTTGAGACCCGTCTTTATCAGCTGATGTTCCATGAGGGTGTGACTTACCTGTCAAAAAAATGAAAAATCAGAGCAGTAAAAGAACAAGCACAACATGAACATTACAAATCAGCAATCACTGACCACTGCAAAAGGGAAAACCACATCATGGACCGGGAGAAGGGCAGGGTCATCCGCACCGAAGAGAACAAACAACAGCGCTGGATCAGAGAGGCCATTGAGATCTGCAAGCGAGGCATAAAAACCATGAACAGAGACAAGGGAGCCTTCATCCTCTCTACCACCTGGAGCAGCATCTTGGCGGAGTGAACGGACAGCGGGGGGCGTGATTGCCTTCATTCTTGTGACAGGTAAGTCACGCCCTCATGGAACATCAGCTGATAAAGACGGGCCACAAGACACCATCATGTGACACTCTGAAGAAGGCGAAAGACTTTCGTTTTGTGACATCCTCAAGGCCTAAACACTCATCCGATCAAAAATAAGTTGGCAGCCGTCTTCAGGGCCTGAATATCCTCAAATGTGAAAAATTTCGAGAAGATGGATCATCTGAATCATTTTGCAGGAACTTTTGTTGCCACGGAGAATAATCAGACTCTGCGGCACCGTAATAGCCACGCCCTTCGAAGGAAAGTCACAAAAATAGGGAAAGAGTAAGATCAATGTCTTGAGTCTTTTCTAGCCAATTTTCAATCGGATTCGTTAAAAGGGCACCGTGCAGGACGTCAAAATGTAAAAAATGATATTGATTGGCGCAAGGTGTATAACAGAATATAAACATATAGATGTCTTCAGGTACCGACTCTTGATGTACATGTGAAGTTTTGGATTTTTAGCAGCATGTGCAAGAGAGTTATTAAGCATTTTGTCCATTGCGGCGAAGGAAATCTTAAGTGAAAACTTCGAAGCCCCGCCCCCGTCATATAGTATTTCGGAAACAAAAAATTTTAGCCCCAGTGTTTGTCCCAGGTCTTAAGATGCTACAGACAGAATTTTAAGGCAATCAGATGAAGCCTTTAGGATCAGGGTGCAAAAGAATGACCCCTGTAAACATGCAAAAAAGGGCAAAAGTCGGACTTTCAAAAATTCATAACTCACTTCCTGTTCATATTAGACGTTAAAATATCAAATTTTTCGCCATGCCCGATGAGACTGCCAAGTTTGGTGAATTTTTGTGCATGTTTCGGGGGTCAAAAATGCGATCGAACAATCGGAAAAATAATAATAATAATAATTTCTACAAAAACAACAGGGACTTCGCAGCGGTCGCTGCTCAGGCCCTAATAATAATAATAATAATAAAAGTATTAATATTTTCTACAAAAACAATAGGGACCTCGCAGCCGTCGCAGCTCGGGCCCTAATATCAATTTCTAGAAAAACAATAGGGACCTCGCAGCGGTCACTGCTCGGGCCCTAATAATAATAATAATAATAATTTCCACAAAAACAATGGGGACCTCGTAGCGGTCGCTGCTCGGGCCCTAATAATAATTTCTACATAAACAATAGGGACCTCGCCGCGGTCGCTGCTCGGGCCCCAATAATAATTTCTACACAAAGTCCATTGTGGTGACCCGCCCCTTTTAAGTAAATTCAAAATGGCCGACTTCCTGTAAAACCTAGCTCATTGCTCCAAGAGACTTTTTTTGTAGGTCTTGGTCTTATACATACAGTGAACCCTCGCTACTTCGCGGTTCACCTTTCGCGGGTTCAGTGCTTCGCGGGTATAAAAAATATTCGGGGGCATTGTAGTTTCGCCGAGCGGCACGACGGGCGCTGGAGCGGTTAGACGGCCGGCGTGCGCCGAAGAAGAGCGTGGGCGAAGAGGAGAGTGGACGAAGAAGAGCACGTTCCCCCGGACACGATCGGTGGCGACGTTTCGCGCGGTTCGGACCGTACCAGAGCTCCGGCCGGCGTGCGTGGCAGTTAAGCCGTAGAGGAGCACCTTCCCCGGGCACGGGCGGTGCCAAGCGGCCCCTAAGTTTAACCGAATGGAAGCTCCGGAGGAGGAGGGCATGCTCGCGTCACAGTAAGCCGAAGAGGAGCACCTTCCCCGGGCACGGGCGGTTCCAAGCGGCCCCTAAGTTTAACCAAATGGAAGCTCCGGAGGAGGAGGGCATGCTCGCGTCACAGTAAGCCGAAGAGGAGCACCTTCGCCGGGCACGGGCGGTTCCAAGCGGCCCCTAAGTTTAACCGAATGGAAGCTCCGGAGGAGGCGGGCATGCTCGCGTCACAGTAAGCCGAAGAGGAGCACCTTCCCCGGGCACGGGCGTTGCCAAGCGGCCCCTAAGTTTAACCGAATGGAAGCTCCGGGGGAGGAGGGCGGGCGTGTGTCACAGTTAAGCCGAATTGGAACACCTCTTCCGCCCGGGCACGAACGGCGCGAAGCTGTCAGTTATGAATGAATAAATGAATAAATAAATAAATAAATAAAGAATGCCACCTTTCATTTCACAGGGCACACCGGACGGCGTACCAGCAGGTAATAGTCGGAGTAATTAAATAAATACAAAAAGAATGGCTGGGGAATAAAAAAATAATACGTTTTAATAATAATTTGTTTTTTTTGTTATAACATGAATTTCACTCTCTCTCTCTCTCTGTATATATATATATATATATATCTATATATATATCCATATATATATATATATATATTTATTATATATATTGTATTTTTTTTTAAGCATTTTTGAAGGTGCGCCGCTACTTCGCGGATTTTCAGTTTCCGCGGGTGGTCTCGGTCCCCATTAACCGCGACAACCGAGGGTTCACTGTACTCCATAAAATTTACAAAAAGCGAGGTGAAACACTCAACCAGGGCTGCTTTTTTGAACATTTCTCGAGGGCCATGGCGAGCCATTTAAAAAAAGCTGCACAACTAACGTATAAAATATTGATAAATTTGCTCTGCCTGATGTGTGTGTCAAGTTTCACGAGTTGTCGTTCATATTTAGAACCTCATAATCAGCGTTGTTTTATTGCCGGACAGTGCAATGCCACTCCCACAACTTTTCACGAAAAAGGATGAATTTCGTATTGTGACATCCTCATGGACGAAACAGTCCTCCGAGCATATATGAGGGCGACCTTGTTGAGTTGCACGGAGAAAAACATCCAAGAAAATAACTTGTATTAGCTTTTACCAGTTGGTGGCGCTACTACTACGATGAAAAATAAGTTGGTAGATGTCTTCAGGGTTGAAGTATCCTCAAATGTGTACAACTTCGAGAAGATAGGATCATCTCAGTCATGTTGCCGGAGCTTTTGTTGCCACAAAGTACAATCGGACTTTTCAGCACCGTAATAGCCACGCCTTTTGCCAAAACGTCACAAAACTCGGCAGAGAGTAAGATCATTGTCTTGAGTCTTTTCTGACTAATTTTCAGTCGGATTCGTCAAAAGGGCACCGTGCAGTACGTGAAAATTAAAATAAAAACAAATTTTTGATTCCACTTGGCGGCGCTGTGTGTATAACAAAATAATAACATTAAGATGTCTTCAGGTCGGGACGTTTTATTTACAGGTGAAGGTTTGGATTTTTAGGAGCATGTGCAGGGGCGTTATTAAGCATTCATTTATTTGTATTAGGTTCATTTTGTCTTCTTATTATTGATATTTGACTGATTCATTAAAAGCAGACAATTATGTTTTAGGTTAATTTTTTACCTGACATGTTTCGGCGAGTCTTTCGCCTTCTTCAGAGTGTCGCATGATGGTGTCTTGAGACCCGTCTTTATCAGCTGATGTTCCATGAGGGTGTGACTTACCTGTCAAAAAAATGAAAAATCAGAGCAGTAAAAGAACAAGCACAACATGAACATTACAAATCAGCAATCACTGACCACTGCAAAAGGGAAAACCACATCATGGACCGGGAGAAGGGCAGGGTCATCCGCACCGAAGAGAACAAACAACAGCGCTGGATCAGAGAGGCCATTGAGATCTGCAAGCGAGGCATAAAAACCATGAACAGAGACAAGGGAGCCTTCATCCTCTCTACCACCTGGAGCAGCATCTTGGCGGAGTGAACGGACAGCGGGGGGCGTGATTGCCTTCATTCTTGTGACAGGTAAGTCACGCCCTCATGGAACATCAGCTGATAAAGACGGGCCACAAGACACCATCATGTGACACTCTGAAGAAGGCGAAAGACTTTCGTTTTGTGACATCCTCAAGGCCTAAACACTCATCCGATCAAAAATAAGTTGGCAGCCGTCTTCAGGGCCTGAATATCCTCAAATGTGAAAAATTTCGAGAAGATGGATCATCTGAATCATTTTGCAGGAACTTTTGTTGCCACGGAGAATAATCAGACTCTGCGGCACCGTAATAGCCACGCCCTTCGAAGGAAAGTCACAAAAATAGGGAAAGAGTAAGATCAATGTCTTGAGTCTTTTCTAGCCAATTTTCAATCGGATTCGTTAAAAGGGCACCGTGCAGGACGTCAAAATGTAAAAAATGATATTGATTGGCGCAAGGTGTATAACAGAATATAAACATATAGATGTCTTCAGGTACCGACTCTTGATGTACATGTGAAGTTTTGGATTTTTAGCAGCATGTGCAAGAGAGTTATTAAGCATTTTGTCCATTGCGGCGAAGGAAATCTTAAGTGAAAACTTCGAAGCCCCGCCCCCGTCATATAGTATTTCGGAAACAAAAAATTTTAGCCCCAGTGTTTGTCCCAGGTCTTAAGATGCTACAGACAGAATTTTAAGGCAATCAGATGAAGCCTTTAGGATCAGGGTGCAAAAGAATGACCCCTGTAAACATGCAAAAAAGGGCAAAAGTCGGACTTTCAAAAATTCATAACTCACTTCCTGTTCATATTAGACGTTAAAATATCAAATTTTTCGCCATGCCCGATGAGACTGCCAAGTTTGGTGAATTTTTGTGCATGTTTCGGGGGTCAAAAATGCAATCGAACAATCGGAAAAATAATAATAATAATTTCTACAAAAACAACAGGGACTTCGCAGCGGTCGCTGCTCAGGCCCTAATAATAATAATAATAATAATAATAAAAGTATTAATATTTTCTACAAAAACAATAGGGACCTCGCAGCCGTCGCAGCTCGGGCCCTAATAACAATTTCTAGAAAAACAATAGGGACCTCGCAGCGGTCACTGCTCGGGCCCTAATAATAATAATAATAATAATTTCCACAAAAACAATGGGGACCTCGTAGCGGTCGCTGCTCGGGCCCTAATAATAATTTCTACATAAACAATAGGGACCTCGCCGCGGTCGCTGCTCGGGCCCCAATAATAATTTCTACACAAAGTCCATTGTGGTGACCCGCCCCTTTTAAGTAAATTCAAAATGGCCGACTTCCTGTAAAACCTAGCTCATTGCTCCAAGAGACTTTTTTTGTAGGTCTTGGTCTTATACATACAGTGAACCCTCGCTACTTCGCAGTTCACCTTTCGCGGGTTCAGTGCTTCGCGGGTATAAAAAATATTCGGGGGCATTGTAGTTTCGCCGAGCGGCACGACGGGCGCTGGAGCGGTTAGACGGCCGGCGTGCGCCGAAGAAGAGCGTGGGCGAAGAGGAGAGTGGACGAAGAAGAGCACGTTCCCCCGGACACGATCGGTGGCGACGTTTCGCGCGGTTCGGACCGTACCAGAGCTCCGGCCGGCGTGCGTGGCAGTTAAGCCGTAGAGGAGCACCTTCCCCGGGCACGGGCGGTGCCAAGCGGCCCCTAAGTTTAACCGAATGGAAGCTCCGGAGGAGGAGGGCATGCTCGCGTCACAGTAAGCCGAAGAGGAGCACCTTCCCCGGGCACGGGCGGTTCCAAGCGGCCCCTAAGTTTAACCAAATGGAAGCTCCGGAGGAGGAGGGCATGCTCGCGTCACAGTAAGCCGAAGAGGAGCACCTTCGCCGGGCACGGGCGGTTCCAAGCGGCCCCTAAGTTTAACCGAATGGAAGCTCCGGAGGAGGCGGGCATGCTCGCGTCACAGTAAGCCGAAGAGGAGCACCTTCCCCGGGCACGGGCGGTGCCAAGCGGCCCCTAAGTTTAACCGAATGGAAGCTCCGGGGGAGGAGGGCGGGCGTGTGTCACAGTTAAGCCGAATTGGAACACCTCTTCCGCCCGGGCACGAACGGAGCGCGAAGCTGTCAGTTATGAATGAATAAATGAATAAATAAATAAAGAATGCCACCTTTCATTTCACAGGGCACACCGGACGGCGTACCAGCAGGTAATAGTCGGAGTAATTAAATAAATACAAAAAGAATGGCTGGGGAATAAAAAAATAATACGTTTTAATAATAATTTGTTTTTTTTGTTATAACATGAATTTCACTCTCTCTCTCTCTCTGTACATATATATATATATATCTATATATATATATATATATATATATATATTTATTATATATATTGTATTTTTTTTTAAGCATTTTTGAAGGTGCGCCGCTACTTCGCGGATTTTCAGTTTCCGCGGGTGGTCTCGGTCCCCATTAACCGCGACAACCGAGGGTTCACTGTACTCCATAAAATTTACAAAAAGCGAGGTGAAACACTCAACCAGGGCTGCTTTTTTGAACATTTCTCGAGGGCCATGGCGAGCCATTTAAAAAAAGCTGCACAACTAACGTATAAAATATTGATAAATTTGCTCTGCCTGATGTGTGTGTCAAGTTTCACGAGTTGTCGTTCATATTTAGAACCTCATAATCAGCGTTGTTTTATTGCCGGACAGTGCAATGCCACTCCCACAACTTTTCACGAAAAAGGATGAATTTCGTATTGTGACATCCTCATGGACGAAACAGTCCTCCGAGCATATATGAGGGCGACCTTGTTGAGTTGCACGGAGAAAAACATCCAAGAAAATAACTTGTATTAGCTTTTACCAGTTGGTGGCGCTACTACTACGATGAAAAATAAGTTGGTAGATGTCTTCAGGGTTGAAGTATCCTCAAATGTGTACAACTTCGAGAAGATAGGATCATCTCAGTCATGTTGCCGGAGCTTTTGTTGCCACAAAGTACAATCGGACTTTTCAGCACCGTAATAGCCACGCCTTTTGCCAAAACGTCACAAAACTCGGCAGAGAGTAAGATCATTGTCTTGAGTCTTTTCTGACTAATTTTCAGTCGGATTCGTCAAAAGGGCACCGTGCAGTACGTGAAAATTAAAATAAAAACAAATTTTTTATTCCACTTGGCGGCGCTGTGTGTATAACAAAATAATAACATTAAGATGTCTTCAGGTCGGGACATTTTATTTACAGGTGAAGGTTTGGATTTTTAGGAGCATGTGCAGGGGAGTTATTAAGCATTCATTTATTTGTATTAGGTTCATTTTGTCTTCTTATTATTGATATTTGACAGATTCATTAAAAGCAGACAATTATGTTTTAGGTAAATTTTTTACCTGACATGTTTCGGCGAGTCTTTCGCCTTCTTCAGAGTGTCGCATGATGGTGTCTTGAGACCCGTCTTTATCAGCTGATGTTCCATGAGGGTGTGAATTACCTGTAAAAAAAATGAAAAATCATAGCAGTAAAAGAACAAGCACAACATGAACATTACAAATCAGCAATCACTGACCACTGCAAAAGGGAAAACCACATCATGGACCGGGAGAAGGGCAGGGTCATCCGCACCGAAGAGAACAAACAACAGCGCTGGATCAGAGAGGCCATTGAGATCTGCAAGCGAGGCATAAAAACCATGAACAGAGACAAGGGAGCCTTCATCCTCTCTACCACCTGGAGCAGCATCTTGGCGGAGTGAACGGACAGCGGGGGGCGTGACTTGCCTTCATTCTTGTGACAGGTAAGTCACGCCCTCATGGAACATCAGCTGATAAAGACGGGTCACAAGACACCATCATGTGACACTCTGAAGAAGGCGAAAGACTTTCGTATTGTGACATCCTCAAGGCCTAAACACTCATCCGAGCAAATATAAGGTAGATTTTGTTAACCTGCCCGGAGAAAAACATTAACGAAAATAATTTGTATTTGTTTTAACCAGTTGGTGGCGCTACCACTGCGATCAAAAATAAGTTGGCAGCCGTCTTCAGGGCCTGAATATCCTCAAATGTGAAAAATTTCGAGAAGATGGATCATCTGAATCATTTTGCAGGAACTTTTGTTGCCACGGAGAATAATCAGACTCTGCGGCACCGCAATAGCCACGCCCTTCGAAGGAAAGTCACAAAAATAGGGATAGAGTAAGATCAATGTCTTGAGTCTTTTCTAGCCAATTTTCAATCGGATTCGTTAAAAGGGCACCGTGCAGTACGTCAAAATGTAAAAAATGATATTGATTGGCGCAAGGTGTATAACAGAATATAAACATATAGATGTCTTCAGGTACCGACTCTTTATGTATATGTGAAGTTTTGGATTTTTAGCAGCATGTGCAGGAGAGTTATTAAGCATTTTGTCCATTGCGGCGAAGGAAATCTTAAGTGAAAACTTTGAAGCCCCGCCCCCGTCATATAGTATTTCGGAAACAAAAAATTTTAGCCCCAGTGTTTGTCCCAGGTCTTAAGATGCTACAGACAGAATTTTAAGGCAATCAGATGAAGCCTTTAGGATCAGGGTGCAAAAGAATGACCCCTGTAAACATGCAAAAAAGGGCAAAAGTCGGACTTTCAAAAATTCATAACTCACTTCCTGTTCATATTAGACGTTAAAATATCAAATTTCTCGCCATGCCCGATGAGACTGCCAAGTTTGGTGAGTTTTTGTGCATGTTTCGGGGGTCAAAAATGCGATCGTACAATCGGAAAAATAATAATAATAATAATTTCTACAAAAACAACAGGGACTTCGCAGCGGTCGCTGCTCAGGCCCTAATAATAATAATAATAATAATAATAAAGGTAATAATATTTTCTACAAAAACAATAGGGACCTCGCAGCCGTCGCAGCTCGGGCCCTAATAACAATTTCTAGAAAAACAATAGGGACCTCGCAGCGGTCACTGCTCGGGCCCTAATAATAATAATAATAATAATAATTTCCACAAAAACAATGGGGACCTCGTAGCGGTCACTGCTCGGGCCCTAATAATAATTTCTACATAAACAATAGGGACCTCGCCGCGGTCGCTGCTCGGGCCCCAATAATAATTTCTACACAAAGTCCATTGTGGTGACCCGCCCCCTTTTAATAAATTCAAAATGGCCGACTTCCTGTAAAACCTAGCTCATTGCTCCAAGAGACTTTTTTGTAGGTCTTGGTCTTATACATACAGTGAACCCTCGCTACTTCGCGGTTCACCTTTCGCGGGTTCAGTGCTTCGCGGGTATAAAAAATATTCGGGGGCATTGTAGTTTCGCCGAGCGGCACGACGGGGCGCTGGAGCGGTTAGACGGCCGGCGTGCGCCGAAGAAGAGCGTGGGCGAAGAGAAGAGTGGACGAAGAAGAGCACGTTCCCCCGGACACGATCGGTGGCGACGTTTCGCGCGGTTCGGACCGTACCAGAGCTCCGGCCGGCGTGCGTGGCAGTTAAGCCGTAGAGGAGCACCTTCCCCGGGCACGGGCGGTGCCAAGCGGCCCCTAAGTTTAACCGAATGGAAGCTCCGGAGGAGGAGGGCATGCTCGCGTCACAGTAAGCCGAAGAGGAGCACCTTCCCCGGGCACGGGCGGTTCCAAGCGGCCCCTAAGTTTAATCGAATGGAAGCTCCGGAGGAGGAGGGCATGCTCGCGACACAGTAAGCCGAAGAGGAGCACCTTCCCCGGGCACGGGCGGTGCCAAGCGGCCCCTAAGTTTAACCGAATGGAAGCTCCGGGGGAGGAGGGTGGGCGTGTGTCACAGTTAAGCCGAATTGGAGCACCTCTTCCGCCCGGGCACGAGCGGAGCGCGAAGCTGTCAGTTATGAATGAATAAATGAATAAATAAATAAATAAATAAAGAATGGCGCCTTTCATTTCACAGGGCACACCAGACGGCGTACCAGCAGGTAAAAGTCTGAGTAATTAAATAAATACAAAAAGAATGGCTGGGGAATAAAAAAATAATACGTTTTAATAATAATTTGTTTTTTTTGTTATAACATGAATTTCACTCTCTCTCTCCCCGTATATATATATATATATATATATATATATATATATATATATATATATTTATATATTTATTATATATATTGTATTTTTTTTTTAAGCATTTTTGAAGGTGCGCCGCTACTTCGCGGATTTTCAGTTTTCGCGGGTGGTCTCGGTCCCCATTAACCGCGATAACCGAGGGTTCACTGTACTCCATAAAATTTACAAAAAGCGAGGTGAAACACTCAACCAGGGCTGCTCTGCATGTTGTGCTGGGCCACCTGGAACAACAGCGGAGCTATGCAAGGATGCTCTTTGTGGACTACAGCTCGGCATTCAACACGATCATCCCAGACATCCTCGTCGCCAAACTGGACACTCTCGGCCTCCCTGCCCTCACACGCATCTGGATTAAGGACTTTCTGACCAACAGACCCCAGACTGTGTTGCTCGGCCCCTACACGTCCTCCACCCTCATGCTGAGCACCGGTTCCCCCCAAGGATGCGTGCTGAGCCCTCTCCTGTACGCCCTCTACACCTACGACTGCAGCCCGGCCCACGGCAACAACACCATCGTCAAGTTTGCTGACGACACAACAGTGGTCGGTCTGATCTCGGAAGGTGACGAGACAGCCTACAGAGAGGAGGTAGGGAGAATGACAACTTGGTGCAAGGACAACAGACTGCACCTTAACTCTGCTAAAACAAAGGAGATTGTCGTCGACTTCAGGAGGAACAAGACGCTGCCGCCCCCCCTCTGCATCGAAGGCGTGTGTGTGGAGAGGGTCCACACGTTCAAGTTCCTGGGAGTACAGATCTCCGATGACCTTTCTTGGAGTCACAACACCACAGCAGTGGTAAAGAAGGTCCGCCAACGTCTGCACTTCCTGAGAGTCCTCAGGAAATTCAACCTGGACAGGAAGCTGCTGCTGGCCTTCTACCACTCGTCCATCGAGAGCCTGCTGACGTACTGTGTCTCCACCTGGTACAGCGGCTGCACTGAGGCGGACAGAGTGAGGCTCCAGAGGACAGTCAAAACAGCGCAAAGGATTATTGGCTGCCCTCTCCCCTCGCTGTCGGACATCTACACCGCCCGGTGCCTCAGAAGGGCTCTCAACATCGTCAAAGACAATACCCACCCAAACTCACACCTGTTCGACCTGTTGCCCTCTGGCAGGCGCTACAGATGCATCAAATCAAGGACCAATAGACTGAGAAACAGTTTCTTTCCGAGAGCCATCTCCATACTGAACTCTCACACACACACACGAGACCACCCTAACCTTGCAAAACAGCATTGTGATGTGTTTCTATATGCCCTATTCAGTACTGAATTCCATTGCACTGTCTTATTTATTTATCTAATTTATATATTGTCTGTATTATTGTTGTATTGCACTGGAGAGTGGAGCCCTCTAATCTCGTTGCACACTTGAGTACAATGACAATAAAGGGATTTCTATTTCTATTCTATTCTTTTTTTAACTTTTCTCGAGGGCCATGGCGAGCCATTTCAAAAAAGCTGCACAACTAACGTATAAAATATTGATAAATTTGCTCTGCCTGATGTGTGTGTAAAGTTTCACGAGTTGTCGTTCATATTTAGAACCTCATAATCAGCGTTGTTTTATTGCCGAACAGTGCAATGCCACTCCCACAACTTTTCACGAAAAAGGATGAATTTCGTATTGTGACATCCTCATGGCCGAAACAGTCATCCGAGCATATATGAGGGCGACCTTGTTGAGTTGCACGGAGAAAAACATCCAAGAAAATAACTTGTATTAGCTTTTACCAGTTGGTGGCGCTACTACTACGATGAAAAATAAGTTGGTAGATGTCTTCAGGGCTGAAGTATCCTCAAATGTGTACAACTTCGAGAAGATAGGATCATCTGAGTCATGTTGCCGGAGCTTTTGTTGCCACAAAGTACAATCGGATTTTTCAGCACCGTAATAGCCACGCCTTTTGCCAAAACGTCACAAAATTCGGCACAGAGTAAGATCATTGTCTTGAGTCTTTTCTGACTAATTTTCAGTCGGATTCGTCAAAAGGGCACCGTGCAGTACGTGAAAATTAAAATAAAAACAAATTTTTGATTCCACTTGGCGGCGCTGTGTGTATAACAAAATAATAACATTAAGATGTCTTCAGGTCGGGACGTTTTATTTACAGGTGAAGGTTTGGATTTTTAGGAGCATGTGCAGGGGCGTTATTAAGCATTCATTTATTTGTATTAGGTTCATTTTGTCTTCTTATTATTGATATTTGACTGATTCATTAAAAGCAGACAATTATGTTTTAGGTTAATTTTTTACCTGACATGTTTCGGCGAGTCTTTCGCCTTCTTCAGAGTGTCGCATGATGGTGTCTTGAGACCCGTCTTTATCAGCTGATGTTCCATGAGGGTGTGAATTACCTGTCAAAAAAATGAAAAATCAGAGCAGTAAAAGAACAAGCACAACATGAACATTACAAATCAGCAATCACTGACCACTGCAAAAGGGAAAACCACATCATGGACCGGGAGAAGGGCAGGGTCATCCGCACCGAAGAGAACAAACAACAGCGCTGGATCAGAGAGGCCATTGAGATCTGCAAGCGAGGCATAAAAACCATGAACAGAGACAAGGGAGCCTTCATCCTCTCTACCACCTGGAGCAGCATCTTGGCGGAGTGAACGGACAGCGGGGGGCGTGACTTGCCTTCATTCTTGTGACAGGTAAGTCACGCCCTCATGGAACATCAGCTGATAAAGACGGGCCACAAGACACCATCATGTGACACTCTGAAGAAGGCGAAAGACTTTCGTATTGTGACATCCTCAAGGCCTAAACACTCATCCGATCAAAAATAAGTTGGCAGCCGTCTTCAGGGCCTGAATATCCTCAAATGTGAAAAATTTCGAGAAGATGGATCATCTGAATCATTTTGCAGGAACTTTTGTTGCCACGGAGAATAATCAGACTCTGCGGCACCGTAATAGCCACGCCCTTCGAAGGAAAGTCACAAAAATAGGGAAAGAGTAAGATCAATGTCTTGAGTCTTTTCTAGCCAATTTTCAATCGGATTCGTTAAAAGGGCAGGACGTCAAAATGTAAAAAATGATATTGATTGGCGCAAGGTGTATAACAGAATATAAACATATAGATGTCTTCAGGTACCGACTCTTGATGTACATGTGAAGTTTTGGATTTTTAGCAGCATGTGCAAGAGAGTTATTAAGCATTTTGTCCATTGCGGCGAAGGAAATCTTAAGTGAAAACTTCGAAGCCCCGCCCCCGTCATATAGTATTTCGGAAACAAAAAATTTTAGCCCCAGTGTTTGTCCCAGGTCTTAAGATGCTACAGACAGAATTTTAAGGCAATCAGATGAAGCCTTTAGGATCAGGGTGCAAAAGAATGACCCCTGTAAACATGCAAAAAAGGGCAAAAGTCGGACTTTCAAAAATTCATAACTCACTTCCTGTTCATATTAGACGTTAAAATATCAAATTTTTCGCCATGCCCGATGAGACTGCCAAGTTTGGTGAATTTTTGTGCATGTTTCGGGGGTCAAAAATGCAATCGAACAATCGGAAAAATAATAATAATAATAATTTCTACAAAAACAACAGGGACTTCGCAGCCGTCGCAGCTCGGGCCCTAATAACAATTTCTAGAAAAACAATAGGGACCTCGCAGCGGTCACTGCTCGGGCCCTAATAATAATAATAATAATAATTTCCACAAAAACAATGGGGACCTCGTAGCGGTCGCTGCTCGGGCCCTAATAATAATTTCTACATAAACAATAGGGACCTCGCCGCGGTCGCTGCTCGGGCCCCAATAATAATTTCTACACAAAGTCCATTGTGGTGACCCGCCCCTTTTAAGTAAATTCAAAATGGCCGACTTCCTGTAAAACCTAGCTCATTGCTCCAAGAGACTTTTTTTGTAGGTCTTGGTCTTATACATACAGTGAACCCTCGCTACTTCGCGGTTCACCTTTCGCGGGTTCAGTGCTTCGCGGGTATAAAAAATATTCGGGGGCATTGTAGTTTCGCCGAGCGGCACGACGGGCGCTGGAGCGGTTAGACGGCCGGCGTGCGCCGAAGAAGAGCGTGGGCGAAGAGGAGAGTGGACGAAGAAGAGCACGTTCCCCCGGACACGATCGGTGGCGACGTTTCGCGCGGTTCGGACCGTACCAGAGCTCCGGCCGGCGTGCGTGGCAGTTAAGCCGTAGAGGAGCACCTTCCCCGGGCACGGGCGGTGCCAAGCGGCCCCTAAGTTTAACCGAATGGAAGCTCCGGAGGAGGAGGGCATGCTCGCGTCACAGTAAGCCGAAGAGGAGCACCTTCCCCGGGCACGGGCGGTTCCAAGCGGCCCCTAAGTTTAACCAAATGGAAGCTCCGGAGGAGGAGGGCATGCTCGCGTCACAGTAAGCCGAAGAGGAGCACCTTCGCCGGGCACGGGCGGTTCCAAGCGGCCCCTAAGTTTAACCGAATGGAAGCTCCGGAGGAGGCGGGCATGCTCGCGTCACAGTAAGCCGAAGAGGAGCACCTTCCCCGGGCACGGGCGTTGCCAAGCGGCCCCTAAGTTTAACCGAATGGAAGCTCCGGGGGAGGAGGGCGGGCGTGTGTCACAGTTAAGCCGAATTGGAACACCTCTTCCGCCCGGGCACGAACGGCGCGAAGCTGTCAGTTATGAATGAATAAATGAATAAATAAATAAATAAATAAAGAATGCCACCTTTCATTTCACAGGGCACACCGGACGGCGTACCAGCAGGTAATAGTCGGAGTAATTAAATAAATACAAAAAGAATGGCTGGGGAATAAAAAAATAATACGTTTTAATAATAATTTGTTTTTTTTGTTATAACATGAATTTCACTCTCTCTCTCTCTCTCTGTATATATATATATATAGATATATATATCTATATATATATCCATATATATATATATATATATTTATTATATATATTGTATTTTTTTTTAAGCATTTTTGAAGGTGCGCCGCTACTTCGCGGATTTTCAGTTTCCGCGGGTGGTCTCGGTCCCCATTAACCGCGACAACCGAGGGTTCACTGTACTCCATAAAATTTACAAAAAGCGAGGTGAAACACTCAACCAGGGCTGCTTTTTTGAACATTTCTCGAGGGCCATGGCGAGCCATTTAAAAAAAGCTGCACAACTAACGTATAAAATATTGATAAATTTGCTCTGCCTGATGTGTGTGTCAAGTTTCACGAGTTGTCGTTCATATTTAGAACCTCATAATCAGCGTTGTTTTATTGCCGGACAGTGCAATGCCACTCCCACAACTTTTCACGAAAAAGGATGAATTTCGTATTGTGACATCCTCATGGACGAAACAGTCCTCCGAGCATATATGAGGGCGACCTTGTTGAGTTGCACGGAGAAAAACATCCAAGAAAATAACTTGTATTAGCTTTTACCAGTTGGTGGCGCTACTACTACGATGAAAAATAAGTTGGTAGATGTCTTCAGGGTTGAAGTATCCTCAAATGTGTACAACTTCGAGAAGATAGGATCATCTCAGTCATGTTGCCGGAGCTTTTGTTGCCACAAAGTACAATCGGACTTTTCAGCACCGTAATAGCCACGCCTTTTGCCAAAACGTCACAAAACTCGGCAGAGAGTAAGATCATTGTCTTGAGTCTTTTCTGACTAATTTTCAGTCGGATTCGTCAAAAGGGCACCGTGCAGTACGTGAAAATTAAAATAAAAACAAATTTTTTATTCCACTTGGCGGCGCTGTGTGTATAACAAAATAATAACATTAAGATGTCTTCAGGTCGGGACATTTTATTTACAGGTGAAGGTTTGGATTTTTAGGAGCATGTGCAGGGGAGTTATTAAGCATTCATTTATTTGTATTAGGTTCATTTTGTCTTCTTATTATTGATATTTGACAGATTCATTAAAAGCAGACAATTATGTTTTAGGTAAATTTTTTACCTGACATGTTTCGGCGAGTCTTTCGCCTTCTTCAGAGTGTCGCATGATGGTGTCTTGAGACCCGTCTTTATCAGCTGATGTTCCATGAGGGTGTGAATTACCTGTCAAAAAAATGAAAAATCATAGCAGTAAAAGAACAAGCACAACATGAACATTACAAATCAGCAATCACTGACCACTGCAAAAGGGAAAACCACATCATGGACCGGGAGAAGGGCAGGGTCATCCGCACCGAAGAGAACAAACAACAGCGCTGGATCAGAGAGGCCATTGAGATCTGCAAGCGAGGCATAAAAACCATGAACAGAGACAAGGGAGCCTTCATCCTCTCTACCACCTGGAGCAGCATCTTGGCGGAGTGAACGGACAGCGGGGGGCGTGACTTGCCTTCATTCTTGTGACAGGTAAGTCACGCCCTCATGGAACATCAGCTGATAAAGACGGGTCACAAGACACCATCATGTGACACTCTGAAGAAGGCGAAAGACTTTCGTATTGTGACATCCTCAAGGCCTAAACACTCATCCGAGCAAATATAAGGTAGATTTTGTTAACCTGCCCGGAGAAAAACATCAACGAAAATAATTTGTATTTGTTTTAACCAGTTGGTGGCGCTACCACTGCGATAAAAAATAAGTTGGCAGCCGTCTTCAGGGCCTGAATATCCTCAAATGTGAAAAATTTCGAGAAGATGGATCATCTGAATCATTTTGCAGGAACTTTTGTTGCCACGGAGAATAATCAGACTCTGCGGCACCGCAATAGCCACGCCCTTCGAAGGAAAGTCACAAAAATAGGGATAGAGTAAGATCAATGTCTTGAGTCTTTTCTAGCCAATTTTCAATCGGATTCGTTAAAAGGGCACCGTGCAGTACGTCAAAATGTAAAAAATGATATTGATTGGCGCAAGGTGTATAACAGAATATAAACATATAGATGTCTTCAGGTACCGACTCTTTATGTATATGTGAAGTTTTGGATTTTTAGCAGCATGTGCAGGAGAGTTATTAAGCATTTTGTCCATTGCGGCGAAGGAAATCTTAAGTGAAAACTTTGAAGCCCCGCCCCCGTCATATAGTATTTCGGAAACAAAAGATTTTAGCCCCAGTGTTTGTCCCAGGTCTTAAGATGCTACAGACAGAATTTTAAGGCAATCAGATGAAGCCTTTAGGATCAGGGTGCAAAAGAATGACCCCTGTAAACATGCAAAAAAGGGCAAAAGTCGGACTTTCAAAAATTCATAACTCACTTCCTGTTCATATTAGACGTTAAAATATCAAATTTCTCGCCATGCCCGATGAGACTGCCAAGTTTGGTGAGTTTTTGTGCATGTTTCGGGGGTCAAAAATGCGATCGTACAATCGGAAAAATAATAATAATAATAATTTCTACAAAAACAACAGGGACTTCGCAGCGGTCGCTGCTCAGGCCCTAATAATAATAATAATAATAATAATAAAAGTAATAATATTTTCTACAAAAACAATAGGGACCTCGCAGCCGTCGCAGCTCGGGCCCTAATAACAATTTCTAGAAAAACAATAGGGACCTCGCAGCGGTCACTGCTCGGGCCCTAATAATAATAATAATAATAATTTCCACAAAAACAATGGGGACCTCATAGCGGTCGCTGCTCGGGCCCTAATAATAATTTCTACATAAACAATAGGGACCTCGCCGCGGTCGCTGCTCGGGCCCCAATAATAATTTCTACACAAAGTCCATTGTGGTGACCCGCCCCTTTTAAGTAAATTCAAAATGGCCGACTTCCTGTAAAACCTGGCTCATTGCTCCAAGAGACTTTTTTGTAGGTCTTGGTCTTATACATACAGTGAACCCTCGCTACTTCGCGGTTCACCTTTCGCGGGTTCAGTGCTTCGCGGGTATAAAAAATATTCGGGGGCATTGTAGTTTCGCCGAGCGGCACGACGGGCGCTGGAGCGGTTAGACGGCCGGCGTGCGCCGAAGAAGAGCGTGGGCGAAGAGGAGAGTGGACGAAGAAGAGCACGTTCCCCCGGACACGATCGGTGGCGACGTTTCGCGCGGTTCGGACCGTACCAGGGCTCCGGCCGGCGTGCGTGGCAGTTAAGCCGTAGAGGAGCACCGTCCCCGGGCACGGGCGGTGCCAAGCGGCCCCTAAGTTTAACCGAATGGAAGCTCCGGAGGAGGAGGGCATGCTCGCGTCACAGTAAGCCGAAGAGGAGCACCTTCCCCAGGCACGGGCGGTTCCAAGCGGCCCCTAAGTTTAACCAAATGGAAGCTCCGGAGGAGGAGGGCATGCTCGCGTCACAGTAAGCCGAAGAGGAGCACCTTTGCCGGGCACGGGCGGTTCCAAGCGGCCCCTAAGTTTAACCGAATGGAAGCTCCGGAGGAGGCGGGCATGCTCGCGTCACAGTAAGCCGAAGAGGAGCACCTTCCCGGGGCACGGGCGGTGCCAAGCGGCCCCTAAGTTTAACCGAATGGAAGCTCCGGGGGAGGAGGGCGGGCGTGTGTCACAGTTAAGCCGAATTGGAACACCTCTTCCGCCCGGGCACGAACGGAGCGCGAAGCTGTCAGTTATGAATGAATAAATGAATAAATAAATAAATAATTAAAGAATGCCACCTTTCATTTCACAGGGAACACCGGACGGCGTACCAGCAGGTAAAAGTCGGAGTAATTAAATAAATACAAAAAGAATGGCTGGGGAATAAAAAAATAATACGTTTTAATAATAATTTGGTTTTTTTGTTATAACATGAATTTCACTCTCTCTCTCTCTCCCCGTATATATATATATATATATATATATATATATATATATATATATATATTTATTATATATATTGTATTTTCTTTTAAGCATTTTTGAAGGTGCGCCGCTACTTCGCGGATTTTCAGTTTCCGCGGGTGGTCTCGGTCCCCATTAACCGCGATAACCGAGGGTTCACTGTACTCCATAAAATTTACAAAAAGCGAGGTGAAACACTCAACCAGGGCTGCTTTTTTGAACATTTCTCGAGGGCCATGGCGAGCCATTTCAAAAAAGCTGCACAACTAACGTATAAAATATTGATAAATTTGCTCTGCCTGATGTGTGTGTCAAGTTTCACGAGTTGTCGTTCATATTTAGAACCTCATAATCAGCGTTGTTTTATTGCCAAACAGTGCAATGCCACTCCCACAACTTTTCACGAAAAAGGATGAATTTCGTATTGTGACATCCTCATGGCCGAAACAGTCCTCCGAGCATATATGAGGGCGACCTTGTTGAGTTGCACGGAGAAAAACATCCAAGAAAATAACTTGTATTAGCTTTTACCAGTTGGTGGCGCTACTACTACGATGAAAAATAAGTTGGTAGATGTCTTCAGGGCTGAAGTATCCTCAAATGTGTACAACTTCGAGAAGATAGGATCATCTGAGTCATGTTGCCGGAGCTTTTGTTGCCACAAAGTACAATCGGACTTTTCAGCACCGTAATAGCCACGCCTTTTGCCAAAACGTCACAAAATTCGGCAGAGAGTAAGATCATTGTCTTGAGTCTTTTCTGACTAATTTTCAGTCGGATTCGTCAAAAGGGCACCGTGCAGTACGTGAAAATTAAAATAAAAACACATTTTTGATTCCACTTGGCGGCGCTGTGTGTATAACAAAATAATAACATTAAGATGTCTTCAGGTCGGGACGTTTTATTTACAGGTGAAGGTTTGGATTTTTAGGAGCATGTGCAGGGGCGTTATTAAGCATTCATTTATTTGTATTAGGTTCATTTTGTCTTCTTATTATTGATATTTGACTGATTCATTAAAAGCAGACAATTATGTTTTAGGTTAATTTTTTACCTGACATGTTTCGGCGAGTCTTTCGCCTTCTTCAGAGTGTCGCATGATGGTGTCTTGAGACCCGTCTTTATCAGCTGATGTTCCATGTGGGTGTGACTTACCTGTCAAAAAAATGAAAAATCAGAGCAGTAAAAGAACAAGCACAACATGAACATTACAAATCAGCAATCACTGACCACTGCAAAAGGGAAAACCACATCATGGACCGGGAGAAGGGCAGGGTCATCCGCACAGAAGAGAACAAACAACAGCGCTGGATCAGAGAGGCCATTGAGATCTGCAAGCGAGGCATAAAAACCATGAACAGAGACAAGGGAGCCTTCATCCTCTCTACCACCTGGACCAGCATCTTGGCGGAGTTAACGGACAGCGGGGGGCGTGACTTGCCTTCATTCTTGTGACAGGTAAGTCACGCCCTCATGGAACATCAGCTGATAAAGACGGGCCACAAGACACCATCATGTGACACTCTGAAGAAGGCGAAAGACTTTCGTATTGTGACATCCTCAAGGCCTAAACACTCATCCGAGCAAATATAAGGTAGATTTTGTTAACCTGCCCGGAGAAAAACATCAACGAAAATAATTTGTATTTGTTTTAACCAGTTGGTGGCGCTACCACTGCGATCAAAAATAAGTTGGCAGCCGTCTTCAGGGCCTGAATATCCTCAAATGTGAAAAATTTCGAGAAGATGGATCATCTGAATCATTTTGCAGGAACTTTTGTTGCCACGGAGAATAATCAGACTCTGCGGCACCGTAATAGCCACGCCCTTCGAAGGAAAGTCACAAAAATAGGGATAGAGTAAGATCAATGTCTTGAGTCTTTTCTAGCCAATTTTCAATCGGATTCGTTAAAAGGGCACCGTGCAGTACGTCAAAATGTAAAAAATTATATTGATTGGCGCAAG
Organism: Idiotropiscis lumnitzeri; assembly: GCF_059441095.1. Lineage (NCBI taxonomy): Eukaryota > Metazoa > Chordata > Actinopteri > Syngnathiformes > Syngnathidae > Idiotropiscis > Idiotropiscis lumnitzeri. The sequence goes on along the minus strand of NC_142391.1, from coordinate 48,057,473 downwards.
GTGTATAACTGAATATAAACATATAGATGTCTTCAGGTACCGACTCTTTATGTACATGTGAAGTTTTGGATTTTTAGCAGCATGTGCAAGAGAGTTATTAAGCATTTTGTCCATTGCGGCGAAGGAAATCTTAAGTGAAAACTTCGAAGCCCCGCCCCCGTCATATAGTATTTCGGAAACAAAAAGTTTTAGCCCCAGTGTTTGTCCCAGGTCTTAAGATGCTACAGACAGAATTTTAAGGCAATCAGATGAAGCCTTTAGGATCAGGGTGCAAAAGAATGACCCCTGTAAACATGCAAAAAAGGGCAAAAGTCGGACTTTCAAAAATTCATAACTCACTTCCTGTTCATATTAGACGTTAAAATATCAAATTTTTCGCCATGCCCGATGAGACTGCCAAGTTTGGTGAATTTTTGTGCATGTTTCGGGGGTCAAAAATGCAATCGAACAATCGGAAAAATAATAATAATAATAATTTCTACAAAAACAATAGGGACTTCGCAGCGGTCGCTGCTCAGGCCCTAATATTAATAATAATAATAATAATAATAAAAGTAATAATATTTTCTACAAAAACAATAGGGACCTCGCAGCCGTCGCAGCTTGGGCCCTAATAACAATTTCTAGAAAAACAATAGGGACCTCGCAGCGGTCACTGCTCGGGCCCTAATAATAATAATAATAATAATTTCCACAAAAACAATGGGGACCTCGTAGCGGTCGCTGCTCGGGCCCTAATAATAATTTCTACATAAACAAAAGGGACCTCGCCGCGGTCGCTGCTTGGGCCCCAATAATAATTTCTACACAAAGTCCATTGTGGTGACCCGCCCCCTTTTAAGTAAATTCAAAATGGCCGACTTCCTGTAAAACCTAGCTTATTGCTCCAAGAGACTTTTTTGTAGGTCTTGGTCTTATACATACAGTGAACCCTCGCTACTTCGCGGTTCACCTTTCGCGGGTTCAGTGCTTCGCGGGTATAAAAAATATTCGGGGGCATTGTAGTTTCGCCGAGCGGCACGACGGGGCGCTGGAGCGGTTAGACGGCCGGCGTGCGCCGAAGAAGAGCGTGGGCCAAGAGGAGAGTGGACGAAGAAGAGCACGTTCCCCCGGACACGATCGGTGACGACGTTTCGCGCGGTTCGGACCGTACCAGAGCTCCGGCCGGCGTGTGTGGCAGTTAAGCCGTAGAGGAGCACCTTCCCCGGGCACGGGCGGTGCCAAGCGGCCCCTAAGTTTAACCGAATGGAAGCTCCGGAGGAGGAGGGCATGCTCGCGTCACAGTAAGCCGAAGAGGAGCACCTTCCCCGGGCACGGGCGGTTCCAAGCGGCCCCTAAGTTTAACCGAATGGAAGCTCCGGAGGAGGAGGGCATGCTCGCGACACAGTAAGCCGAAGAGGAGCACCTTCCCCGGGCACGGGCGGTGCCAAGCGGCCCCTAAGTTTAACCGAATGGAAGCTCCGGGGGAGGAGGGTGGGCGTGTGTCACAGTTAAGCCGAATTGGAGCACCTCTTCCGCCCGGGCACGAGCGGAGCGCGAAGCTGTCAGTTATGAATGAATAAATGAATAAATAAATAAAGAATGCCACATTTCATTTCACAGGGCACACCGGACGGCGTACCAGCAGGTAAAAGTCGGAGTAATTAAATAAATACAAAAAGAATGGCTGGGGAATAAAAAAATAATACGTTTTAATAATAATTTGTTTTTTTTGTTATAACATGAATTTCACTCTCTCTCTCCCCGTATATATATATATATATATATATATTGTATTTTTTTTTAAGCATTTTTGAAGGTGCGCCGCTACTTCGCAGATTTTCAGTTTTCGCGGGTGGTCTCGGTCCCCATTAACCGCGATAACCGAGGGTTCACTGTACTCCATAAAATTTACAAAAAGCGAGGTGAAACACTCAACCAGGGCTGCTCTGCATGTTGTGCTGGGCCACCTGGAACAACAGCGGAGCTATGCAAGGATGCTCTTTGTGGACTACAGCTCGGCATTCAACACGATCATCCCAGACATCCTCGTCGCCAAACTGGACACTCTCGGCCTCCCTGCCCTCACACACATCTGGATTAAGGACTTTCTGACCAACAGACCCCAGACTGTGTTGCTCGGCCCCTACACGTCCTCCACCCTCATGGTGAGCACCGGTTCCCCCCAAGGATGCGTGCTGAGCCCTCTCCTGTACGCCCTCTACACCTACGACTGCAGCCCGGCCCACGGCAACAACACCATCGTCAAGTTTGCTGACGACACGACAGTGGTCGGTCTGATCTCGGAAGGTGACGAGACAGCCTACAGAGAGGAGGTAGGGAGACTGACAACTTGGTGCAAGGACAACAGACTGCACCTTAACTCTGCTAAAACAAAGGAGATTGTCGTCGACTTCAGGAGGAACAAGACGCTGCCGCCCCCCCTCTGCATCGAAGGCGTGTGTGTGGAGAGGGTCCACACGTTCAAGTTCCTGGGAGTACAGATCTCCGATGACCTTTCTTGGAGTCACAACACCACAGCAGTGGTAAAGAAGGTCCGCCAACGTCTGCACTTCCTGAGAGTCCTCAGGAAATTCAACCTGGACAGGAAGCTGCTGCTGGCCTTCTACCACTCGTCCATCGAGAGCCTGCTGACGTACTGTGTCTCCACCTGGTACAGCGGCTGCACTGAGGCGGACAGAGTGAGGCTCCAGAGGACAGTCAAAACAGCGCAAAGGATTATTGGCTGCCCTCTCCCCTCGCTGTCGGACATCTACACCGCCCGGTGCCTCAGAAGGGCTCTCAACATCGTCAAAGACAATACCCACCCAAACTCACACCTGTTCGACCGGTTGCCCTCTGGCAGGCGCGACAGATGCATCAAATCAAGGACCAATAGACTGAGAAACAGTTTCTTTCCGAGAGCCATCTCCATACTGAACTCTCACACACACACGAGACCACCCTAACCTTGCAAAACAGCATTGTGATGTGTTTCTATATGCCCTATTCAGTACTGAATTCCATTGCACTGTCTTATTTATTTATCTAATTTATATATTGTCTGTATTATTGTTGTATTGCACTGGAGAGGGGAGCCCTCTAATCTCGTTGCACACTTGAGTACAATAACAATAAAGGGATTTCTATTTCTATTCTATTCTTTTTTTAACTTTTCTCGAGGGCCATGGCGAGCCATTTCAAAAAAGCTGCACAACTAACGTATAAAATATTGATAAATTTGCTCTGCCTGATGTGTGTGTCAAGTTTCACGAGTTGTCGTTCATATTTAGAACCTCATAATCAGCGTTGTTTTATTGCCAAACAGTGCAATGCCACTCCCACAACTTTTCACGAAAAAGGATGAATTTCGTATTGTGACATCCTCATGGCCGAAACAGTCCTCCGAGCATATATGAGGGCGACCTTGTTGAGTTGCACGGAGAAAAACATCCAAGAAAATAACTTGTATTAGCTTTTACCAGTTGGTGGCGCTACTACTACGATGAAAAATAAGTTGGTAGATGTCTTCAGGGCTGAAGTATCCTCAAATGTGTACAACTTCGAGAAGATAGGATCATCTGAGTCATGTTGCCGGAGCTTTTGTTGCCACAAAGTACAATCGGACTTTTCAGCACCGTAATAGCCACGCCTTTTGCCAAAACGTCACAAAACTCGGCAGAGAGTAAGATCATTGTCTTGAGTCTTTTCTGACTAATTTTCAGTCGGATTCGTCAAAAGGGCACGGTGCAGTACGTGAAAATTAAAATAAAAACAAATTTTTGATTCCACTTGGCGGCGCTGTGTGTATAACAAAATAATAACATTAAGATGTCTTCAGGTCGGGACATTTTATTTACAGGTGAAGGTTTGGATTTTTAGGAGCATGTGCAGGGGAGTTATTAAGCATTCATTTATTTGTATTAGGTTCATTTTGTCTTCTTATTATTGATATTTGACAGATTCATTAAAAGCAGACAATTATGTTTTCGGTAAATTTTTTACCTGACATGTTTCGGCGAGTCTTTCGCCTTCTTCAGAGTGTCGCATGATGGTGTCTTGAGACCCGTCTTTATCAGCTGATGTTCCATGAGGGTGTGACTTACCTGTCAAAAAAATGAAAAATCAGAGCAGTAAAAGAACAAGCACAACATGAACATTACAAATCAGCAATCACTGACCACTGCAAAAGGGAAAACCACATCATGGACCGGGAGAAGGGCAGGGTCATCCGCACAGAAGAGAACAAATAACAGCGCTGGATCAGAGAGGCCATTGAGATCTGCAAGCGAGGCATAAAAACCATGAACAGAGACAAGGGAGCCTTCATCCTCTCTACCACCTGGACCAGCATCTTGGCGGAGTTAACGGACAGCGGGGGGCGTGACTTGCCTTCATTCTTGTGACAGGTAAGTCACGCCCTCATGGAACATCAGCTGATAAAGACGGGCCACAAGACACCATCATGTGACACTCTGAAGAAGGCGAAAGACTTTCGTATTGTGACATCCTCAAGGCCTAAACACTCATCCGAGCAAATATAAGGTAGATTTTGTTAACCTGCCCGGAGAAAAACATCAACGAAAATAATTTGTATTTGTTTTAACCAGTTGGTGGCGCTACCACTGCGATCAAAAATAAGTTGGCAGCCGTCTTCAGGGCCTGAATATCCTCAAATGTGAAAAATTTCGAGAAGATGGATCATCTGAATCATTTTGCAGGAACTTTTGTTGCCACGGAGAATAATCAGACTCTGCGGCACCGTAATAGCCACGCCCTTCGAAGGAAAGTCACAAAAATAGGGATAGAGTAAGATCAATGTCTTGAGTCTTTTCTAGCCAATTTTCAATCGGATTCGTTAAAAGGGCACCGTGCAGTACGTCAAAATGTAAAAAATTATATTGATTGGCGCAAGGTGTATAACTGAATATAAACATATAGATGTCTTCAGGTACCGACTCTTTATGTACATGTGAAGTTTTGGATTTTTAGCAGCATGTGCAAGAGAGTTATTAAGCATTTTGTCCATTGCGGCGAAGGAAATCTTAAGTGAAAACTTCGAAGCCCCGCCCCCGTCATATAGTATTTCGGAAACAAAAAGTTTTAGCCCCAGTGTTTGTCCCAGGTCTTAAGATGCTACAGACAGAATTTTAAGGCAATCAGATGAAGCCTTTAGGATCAGGGTGCAAAAGAATGACCCCTGTAAACATGCAAAAAAGGGCAAAAGTCGGACTTTCAAAAATTCATAACTCACTTCCTGTTCATATTAGACGTTTAAAATATCAAATTTCTCGCCATGCCCGATGAGACTGCCAAGTTTGGTGAGTTTTTGTGCATGTTTCGGGGGTCAAAAATGCAATCGAACAATCGGAAAAATAATAATAATAATAATTTCTACAAAAACAACAGGGACTTCGCAGCGGTCGCTGCTCAGGCCCTAATAATAATAATAATAATAAAAGTAATAATATGTTCTACAAAAACAATAGGGACCTCGCAGCCGTCGCAGCTCGGGCCCGAATAACAATTTCTAGAAAAACAATAGGGACCTCGCAGCGGTCACTGCTCGGGCCCTAATAATAATAATAATAATAATTTCCACAAAAACAATGGGGACCTCGAAGCGGTCGCTGCTCGGGCCCTAATAATAATTTCTACAAAAACAATAGGGACCTCGCCGCGGTCGCTGCTCGGGCCCCAATAATAATTTCTACACAAAGTCCATTGTGGTGACCCGCCCCCTTTTAAGTAAATTCAAAATGGCCGACTTCCTGTAAAACCTAGCTCATTGCTCCAAGAGACTTTTTTGTAGGTCTTGGTCTTATACATACAGTGAACCCTCGCTACTTGGCGGTTCACCTTTCGCGGGTTCAGTGCTTCGCGGGTCTAAAAAATATTCGGGGGCATTGTAGTTTCGCCGAGCGGCACGACGGGGCGCTGGAGCGGTTAGACGGCCGGTGTGCGCCGAAGAAGAGCGTGGGCGAAGAGGAGAGTGGACGAAGAAGAGCACGTTCCCCCGGACACGATCGGTGGCGACGTTTCGCGCGGTTCGGACAGTACCAGAGCTCCGGCCGGCGTGCGTAGCAGTTAAGCCGTAGAGGAGAACCTTCCCCGGGCACGGGCGGTGCCAAGCGGCCCCTAAGTTTAATCGAATGGAAGCTCCGGAGGAGGAGGGCATGCTCGCGTCACAGTAAGCCGAAGAGGAGCACCTTCCCCGGGCACGGGCGATTCCAAGCGGCCCCTAAGTTTAACCGAATGGAAGCTCCGGAGGAGGAGGGCATGCTCGCGTCACAGTAAGCCGAAGAGGAGCACCTTCCCCGGGCACGGGCGGTGCCAAGCGGCCCCCAAGTTTAACCGAATGGAAGCTCCGGGGGAGGAGGGCGGGTGTGTGTCACAGTTAAGCCGAATTGGAGCACCTCTTCCGCCCGGGCACGAGCGGAGCGCGAAGCTGTCAGTTATGAATGTATAAAAGAATAAATAAATAAATGAATAAAGAATGCCACCTTTCATTTCACAGGGCACACCGGACGGCGTACCAGCAGGTAAAAGTCGGAGTAATTAAATAAATACAAAAAGAATGGCTGGGGAATAAAAAAATAATACGTTTTAATAATAATTTGGTTTTTTTGTTATAACATGAATTTCACTCTCTCTCTCCCCGTATATATATATATATATATATATATATATATATATATATATATATATATATATATATAAGCATTTTTGAAGGTTCGCCGCTACTTCGCGGATTTTCAGTTTTCGCGGGTGGTCTCTGTCCCCATTAACCGCGATTACCGAGGGTTCACTGTACTCCATAAAATTTACAAAAAGCGAGGTGAAACACTCAACCAGGGCTGCTTTTTTTAACATTTCTCGAGGGCCATGCCGAGCCATTTCAAAAAAGCTGCACAACTAACGTATAAAATATTGATAAATTTGCTCGGCCTGATGTGTGTGTAAAGTTTCACGAGTTGTCGTTCATATTTAGAACCTCATAATCAGCGTTGTTTTATTGCCGAACAGTGCAATGCCACTCCCACAACTTTTCACGAAAAAGGATGAATTTCGTATTGTGACATCCTCATGGCCGAAACAGTCCTCCGAGCATATATGAGGGCGAACTTGTTGAGTTGCACGGAGAAAAACATCCAAGAAAATAACTTGTATTAGCTTTTACCAGTTGGTGGCGCTACTACTACGATGAAAAATAAGTTGGTAGATGTCTTCAGGGCTGAAGTATCCTCAAATGTGTACAACTTCGAGAAGATAGGATCATCTGAGTCATGTTGCCGGAGCTTTTGTTGCCACAAAGTACAATCGGACTTTTCAGCACCGTAATAGCCACGCCTTTTGCCAAAACGTCACAAAACTCGGCAGAGAGTAAGATCATTGTCTTGAGTCTTTTCTGACTAATTTTCAGTCGGATTCGTCAAAAGGGCACGTTGCAGTACGTGAAAATTAAAATAAAAACAAATTTTTGATTCCACTTGGCGGCGCTGTGTGTATAACAAAATAATAACATTAAGATGTCTTCAGGTCGGGACATTTTATTTACAGGTGAAGGTTTGGATTTTTAGGAGCATGTGCAGGGGAGTTATTAAGCATTCATTTATTTGTATTAGGTTCATTTTGTCTTCTTATTATTGATATTTGACAGATTCATTAAAAGCAGACAATTATGTTTTCGGTAAATTTTTTACCTGACATGTTTCGGCGAGTCTTTCGCCTTCTTCAGAGTGTCGCATGATGGTGTCTTGAGACCCGTCTTTATCAGCTGATGTTCCATGAGGGTGTGACTTACCTGTCAAAAAAATGAAAAATCAGAGCAGTAAAAGAACAAGCACAACATGAACATTACAAATCAGCAATCACTGACCACTGCAAAAGGGAAAACCACATCATGGACCGGGAGAAGGGCAGGGTCATCCGCACCGAAGAGAACAAACAACAGCGCTGGATCAGAGAGGCCATTGAGATCTGCAAGCGAGGCATAAAAACCATGAACAGAGACAAGGTTGCCTTCATCCTCTCTACCACCTGGACCAGCATCTTGGCGGAGTTAACGGACAGCGGGGGGCGTGACTTGCCTTCATTCTTGTGACAGGTAAGTCACGCCCTCATGGAACATCAGCTGATAAAGACGGGCCACAAGACACCATCATGTGACACTCTGAAGAAGGCGAAAGACTTTCGTATTGTGACATCCTCAAGGCCTAAACACTCATCCGAGCAAATATAAGGTAGATTTTGTGAACCTGCCCGGAGAAAAACATCAACGAAAATAATTTGTATTTGTTTTAACCAGTTGGTGGCGCTACCACTGCGATCAAAAATAAGTTGGCAGCCGTCTTCAGGGCCTGAATATCCTCAAATGTGAAAAATTTCGAGAAGATGGATCATCTGAATCATTTTGCAGGAACTTTTGTTGCCACGGAGAATAATCAGACTCTGCGGCACCGCAATAGCCACGCCCTTCGAAGGAAAGTCACAAAAATAGGGATAGAGTAAGATCAATGTCTTGAGTCTTTTCTAGCCAATTTTCAATCGGATTCGTTAAAAGGCACCGTGCAGTACGTCAAAATGTAAAAAATGATATTGATTGGCGCAAGGTGTATAACAGAATATAAACATATAGATGTCTTCAGGTACCGACTCTTTATGTACATGTGAAGTTTTGGATTTTTAGCAGCATGTGCAGGAGAGTTATTAAGCATTTTGTCCATTGCGGCGAAGGAAATCTTAAGTGAAAACTTTGAAGCCCCGCCCCGTCATATAGTATTTCGGAAACAAAAGATTTTAGCCCCAGTGTTTGTCCCAGGTCTTAAGATGCTACAGACAGAATTTTAAGGCAATCAGATGAAGCCTTTAGGATCAGGGTGCAAAAGAATGACCCCTGTAAACATGCAAAAAAGGGCAAAAATCGGACTTTCAAAAATTCATAACTCACTTCCTGTTCATATTAGACGTTAAAATATCAAATTTCTCGCCATGCCCGATGAGACTGCCAAGTTTGGTGAGTTTTTGTGCATGTTTCGGGGTCAAAAATGCGATCGTACAATCGGAAAAATAATAATAATAATAATTTCTACAAAAACAACAGGGACTTCGCAGCGGTCGCTGCTCAGGCCCTAATAATAATAATAATAATAATAATAAAAGTAATAATATTTTCTACAAAAACAATAGGGACCTCGCAGCCGTCGCAGCTCGGGCCCTAATAACAATTTCTAGAAAAACAATAGGGACCTCGCAGCGGTCACTGCTCGGGCCCTAATAATAATAATAATAATAATTTCCACAAAAACAATGGGGACCTCGTAGCGGTCGCTGCTCGGGCCCTAATAATAATTTCTACATAAACAATAGGGACCTCGCCGCGGTCGCTGCTCGGGCCCCAATAATAATTTCTACACAAAGTCCATTGTGGTGACCCGCCCCTTTTAAGTAAATTCAAAATGGCCGACTTCCTGTAAAACCTAGCTCATTGCTCCAAGAGACTTTTTTGTAGGTCTTGGTCTTATACATACAGTGAACCCTCGCTACTTCGCGGTTCACCTTTCGCGGGTTCAGTGCTTCGCGGGTATAAAAAATATTCGGGGGCATTGTAGTTTCGCCGAGCGGCACGACGGGCGCTGGAGCGGTTAGACGGCCGGCGTGCGCCGAAGAAGAGCGTGGGCGAAGAGGAGAGTGGACGAAGAAGAGCACGTTCCCCCGGACACGATCGGTGGCGACGTTTCGCGCGGTTCGGAACGTACCAGGGCTCCGGCCGGCGTGCGTGGCAGTTAAGCCGTAGAGGAGCACCGTCCCCGGGCACGGGCGGTGCCAAGCGGCCCCTAAGTTTAACCGAATGGAAGCTCCGGAGGAGGAGGGCATGCTCGCGTCACAGTAAGCCGAAGAGGAGCACCTTCCCCAGGCACGGGCGGTTGCAAGCGGCCCCTAAGTTTAACCAAATGGAAGCTCCGGAGGATGAGGGCATGCTCGCGTCACAGTAAGCCGAAGAGGAGCACCTTTGCCGGGCACGGGCGGTTCCAAGCGGCCCCTAAGTTTAACCGAATGGAAGCTCCGGAGGAGGCGGGCATGCTCGCGTCACAGTAAGCCGAAGAGGAGCACCTTCCCCGGGCACGGGCGGTGCCAAGCGGCCCCTAAGTTTAACCGAATGGAAGCTCCGGGGGAGGAGGGCGGGCGTGTGTCACAGTTAAGCCGAATTGGAACACCTCTTCCGCCCGGACACGAACGGAGCGCGAAGCTGTCAGTTATGAATGAATAAATGAATAAATAAATAAATAATTAAAGAATGCCACCTTTCATTTCACAGGGAACACCGGACGGCGTACCAGCAGGTAAAAGTCGGAGTAATTAAATAAATACAAAAAGAATGGCTGGGGAATAAAAAAATAATAAGTTTTAATAATAATTTGGTTTTTTTGTTATAACATGAATTTCACTCTGTCTCTCTCTCTCTCTCTCTCTCTCTCTCTCCCCGTATATATATATATATATATATATATATATATTATATATATTGTATTTTCTTTTAAGCATTTTTGAAGGTGCGCCGCTACTTCGCGGATTTTCAGTTTCCGCGGGTGGTCTCGGTCCCCATTAACCGCGATAACCGAGGGTTCACTGTACTCCATAAAATTTACAAAAAGCGAGGTGAAACACTCAACCAGGGCTGCTTTTTTGAACATTTCTCGAGGGCCATGGCGAGCCATTTCAAAAAAGCTGCACAACTAACGTATAAAATATTGATAAATTTGCTCTGCCTGATGTGTGTGTCAAGTTTCACGAGTTGTCGTTCATATTTAGAACCTCATAATCAGCGTTGTTTTATTGCCAAACAGTGCAATGCCACTCCCACAACTTTTCACGAAAAAGGATGAATTTCGTATTGTGACATCCTCATGGCCGAAACAGTCCTCCGAGCATATATGAGGGTGACCTTGATGAGTTGCACGGAGAAAAACATCCAAGAAAATAACTTGTATTAGCTTTTACCAGTTGGTGGCGCTACTACTACGATGAAAAATAAGTTGGTAGATGTCTTCAGGGCTGAAGTATCCTCAAATGTGTACAACTTCGAGAAGATAGGATCATCTGAGTCATGTTGCCGGAGCTTTTGTTGCCACATGGTACAATCGGACTTTTCAGCACCGTAATAGCCACGCCTTTTGCCAAAACGTCACAAAACTCTGAAAAAGCTGAGTGAGCCTCAAACCAGACATACACATTCACTGACAAATATCCTGTGACACCAGATATATTAGAAGTCTTGTCTAATCAGCACACGTCTATCTAACTGCAATTTTAACATCTCGAGACACGACAGGATGAGTACACGATACGCATACCTCCATTTCTGAGTCTGTAAAGCCTGGAGGAGGCTGCTTCGATGTTTTAGTAGCATCATAAATTTATTGAATTAATTATACTTGAGGTTGGATTAGATTTTTACACATTTTAAGCCTTAGCCACCCAAAACAAAACATAAGCTCATGAATGAAATAAAACTAATTAATTTCGCCCATGCCAATTAATCTTCTGTAGACACGTGTTGTGACCAGTGTTGTTTTTGGCAGGCATTTTAGATTTTGTCCAAGTCATTTGGACAAAGTGCTGATTTGTTTACATCACATTTAGTCATCCCAATTCGTTATAGTTTTAGTCCAGTTTTAGTCAATGAAAACTAAAAAAAGGGTTTTAGTCCAGTTTTAATCGACGGAAACGCAAAAAAAGTTTTACCCTAGTTTTCGTCAATTTATTCACAAAGGTTTTAGTCCAAGCGGCACGGTGGCCCAACTGGTTAGCAGGATGGCCTCACAATATTGAGGTCGTAGGTACGATTCTGGCTCCGGCCTTCCTGCGTGGGTTTCCTCTGGGTAATTCGGTTTCCTCCCATATTCTTAAAACATGCATGGCAAGTTGCTTGGACACTCTAATTGCCCCTAGGCATGAGTGTGAGCGTGGATGGTTGTTCGTCTATGTATGCCCTGCGATTGGCTGGACACCAATTCAAGGGTGTACCTCGCCTACTGCCGAAGACAGCTGGGATCGGCTCCAACACCCCCCGCGACCCTAGTGAGGAGAAGCGGTACAGATAACGGATGGATGGATGGATGGGTTTAAGTCCATTTGAGTTAAAACAAGGCATTCAAGGTTTCCACCCAATAACAAAGACTTTTGGATGGACTACAAAGGATTCTTCATTACAAACAGAAAAAAGTGGCAACAGTGGAATCAATGCTCACTGCTCCAAAATAAGCAGAGAAGCAAAACATTTTGTTGGGCAACTGTTGTGGCTTTATTTCACTAAAAGCAACATAAAATAATTTATGAACCACATGCTAACAATTTTGTCTCGTCAACGAAAAAAATTCATGTACATCACGTCATGTTTTCGTCATAAAAGAACCTCGTTTAGCTTGTCATCGTCATTAAAAAAGGGGCGTTAACGAAGTATTTTCGTCATAGTCATCAGTGACGAAAACAACACTGGTTGTGACTGATATTTCAGTCCCAGGTTGTCTCCTGAACACCACCAATTGGGCAAGGGAGCGCAGGAAAGCCTGGGGTCTTCTATTTTTACAGTATAGAAAGGCTAAATATCAAATTGAAACAGTGTTTTATATCATGAATATACAGGGTTGGTGCTGGTTCTGGTAGGGAAACCACAACATAAAGATGTCCTTAATTAGTCCCACAATGGGGATATTTGCAATATGGCATATGATGGCCTAACAGGGCCACCGCCCAGAAAAGAGTAACGCAGAACTTTGTAATACTGTCACTCCCTGACCAGTTCGTTGTTCCTGAAGAGCCAAACTTTGACTCAGACCCACAAATTTGAATTACAGATAGTGGACAATGGAGAACTCCCCCAGTCAGTCAGCATGTTCAACTTCCATAGAAACCTCAACATACATTTATTAGATTGCCAAACTAATTGGAAACTACATCACCAGAACACCACAAGTGGGCTCTGTTATTGTACTTAAAGATGCATCTTACAAACCTGTGTTCTCCAAGGCCAGCTGGTCCATAGTCTTAAGTTATTTCTTCGCCAACATCAATGTCTCGGAGCGCAAACAGACAGAGGTGTGGTCTGTCCTCTGTTGTCTTCTTCTTCATTTTACAGTTGGGGTGCATGTGGTCATCATTAACCAGTCTTCCCAGACTGCCATCTTCTTGAGCGGCATCAACACTTAAAATAGATTTAAAAAAAAAAAAAAACAATTATTCAATCAATGTCAGAAATTAATCTTTGAGACAATCTTGTGTACACAAAACATAAAAATAGGAAATCCACAATTTTTAAATCTTCTAAATCAAATCATACAAGAAATTTCTATTGGAATCAGACCCTATTAACAGCTTGTCTTTGAGACTTCATGGTCTATATTTTCATTTGTACAGATTCAACGCATGAATAAAAGTAATCACCGTATTTTCGCAGTCATAAGCAAACAAAGCGCCCTGTCAGTCGATGCGTCCATTAAATGGACAAAGTACCACTCACGTCCATCAGCCCTTGTCATCAACGAGCTGTTGGAAGTGCATGTTAGCACACCCTGCTGGGCAAAGAGTGAGTTGTCCATGCTTACAATCGACCGTGACAAATACACCATCTGACTATAATGTTTGGGTGATGGTGTTGGAAAAAGCTGGACAAAGGGCAGCTGTCCACAATGTTTTAGTCTGTCTTATCATTTATGTTATTGCAAGCAAGAAACGTCCCAGGTTTAGACAACAGACAAAAAGTCCAAAGCATAACAGCACATCTCTTTAAACAGCCATGCAAATCTCTCTAAACAGCTATGGGATTGTGGGTCTCTGCTCCCAGAATGCATTGCTTGAATTAGCTAAGGCTGAGTGGCTTTTGTATTATTTTCATTTTTTTTGGGTATATTGATGGCATGAGAGATACATGTTTGTGTTAATCTTATTTCTATGTTTCATTGTTTGCTTGTATGATGAGTTTTTTATTTTTTGTGTGTGGTGAGCAGCCAAGTCCCTCCCCTGACGTTGCTTTGTAGGCTATTGCCAATGCACCTAATATTGGCCTGAGCCATTGTCAGCTATTGTCAATAGAGACTTGGCGTCTGCTGCAACAATGGGGTGATTGCTCATGTTATTGGGGCATAGTAGGCTGCTATCGGCTGTGTCAGTGTGGGCAGCTCTGCCAAGTTCATGCTATGCTAACAGCAGCTGTGCTATCATCTTGTCAGGCGGTGCGTCCAGTATATGTTACAAAGACAGAAATAGCGGCCTCAACAGGTGTTGCGCCCTTTGACACGGCGCGTCTTTTGGGTGCGAAAATACGGTATACATTTTTGCTGAGAGAATGATTTTTCCCCTAACACTTATGGGATGAGTATGTGTTTATTTTTTTAAATAAAAACAAAAATAAGATAACATCTCAATCTTTGCCTCACCTCCAAGTTTTTTCTTGCCGGCGGAAGTCAAACAAAAAGACAGTGCCTCTTCCATCCATCTTCCTGCGTTGAGATTTATCAGAATCTATCAATTTTCCTCTGTACTCCATAATAAAGAATAAAGTCGTCTTTCCTGAAAGGGGCCTTGGTAAATACTCCTCGACCTAGTTAACAGGGAAATCAAGATAGCTTCGTCATATTTTTAAGCACACAAATAAGGAGTCATCATATTCATTTGGGCCACTATACTAATGTAGGGTGGTTTGAAACATTGCTTCTTGTGAGGGATAGAGCAGAGCCCTTCTTTATGATTTTAAAGGAACAGACCAGCCAAAATTCATTTTCCAGCATTGCATTAGCCAGTATGTATTAGGACTGAAAGTACAAATGTCAATGGCACCTGGTTACGTAAAAAAAAAACTTTAAGATTATTTAGTTTCATAACAATGACATACACTGTATACACAGTCATATTGGATCGCGTCACGTGATCTCTGTGACGTATAACGTGCTTTACACTAGACTATCAATATCGGACTTGTTCACCGGTCTATTGTGGTATAAAAATGCCGGAGGGCGTCATCAAGTACAGCCTTAATTTAGATAGAACTCCTACCATCAGGTTTCACGCTCACTGAAATAACTTGAAACTGACAAAAGAAAAGGTCAAGACACTCTTAATGTAAAATAACCACTTAAAAAACGATGTCAGCTTGGTTATCAGAAAACAATAATATATCTTAGCAAAAGCGTTAACATCATACCTTTAAATGAGTTTATATACTTCGCTTCTAACTCTGCAGTCTTGTCCAGACCCTTGACTGCATGTTCAATAGTATCCTGCTTTGGGGACTTCCTGCATCTCAGGGAAGGCATTGTTTATTCTATAAAGAAAAAAGACAGTTTTGTGTTGAGAATTATTAATACTATAGGCTAAATGGAGTTTTAACAATATCAGTGTAAGAAAAATAAATTATAAATTAAAAAAATATCAATCCCTCCATCCCAATTAACGATTTCAACCATAATAGTTTATATTGAAGTTTATATCCAAGATGGCGGCGCGCATGGACGCAGCGGCTAACAGCTCCCCCTCTCTAATCTCGTTGCACACTTGAGTACAATGACAATAAAGGGATTTCTATTTCTATTTCTAAACAACAGACAGACAGATTTATGCAGTGTGACTACAAAAATCTTACCAAAATTGCATTCACAGTAACCTTTGCTTTAAGAATCATGTAATTAACCAGTGAACATCGTGTCTTACACAAAAATTAATGGCAGAAATTATCATGGTACTTGCATTCTGTTGTTCTATAACAAAAGTGCAAGCTGTTAGCTCCGCAAAGCTAACGCAACAAGCTAGCGTCCCTCGTGCTCACATTCAATGCAAACCTGACCACCGGATGAAAATACGCGTCGGTTTAGTTCTTTAAATGAGTAAAAGCACCATGACGTTTTATAATTATTCAATGCTTAACTGGAGCTCGTCAATTATGTCGATGTAGGAGCACATGTTTGCTAGGCCAGTGTTGTAGGCCCACATCCATGGTGCTACTTTGTATAGTGTTTTCCACACAACTATCTCTAACCATGAACAAATGCACTCGAGGCATGTTTTGAATAAAAACAAACGAAAAACACTTACCTCTCCGTTTCAACAGCAGTTCGAACTTCGAAGTGGTGATATTCTCCAGCGTTAAGCACCTGCTCGAACTGCGAATAGGTCAAATTCAACAGCGTCTTTTTTCTGTCTTAATAAGGACGCGATGAGAGGAGGAGCGCTTGCCTTTTCGTCAGCACGCCCCGCGCGGGTGGTGCTGCTTTATCACTCTCTATCTGTGCCCGCCCGCCGGCATGTCGATAGAAAAATAATATTCCTTCAAACATTACTTTCATCTTCTTAACGTTTTGTAGTGAATTTAACAGGTTCACCACTTTTTTCAAATACACCAATGGAAAACAGGTCTTAATTGAGGAAACATACAAAGAGCGTCTCACAAACACCTTATGATGAGCAATGTAATTTGATCACGTTTTTTGTCACTGCCTGGACGTCCTGGTGGCAGTGGCTTGTAGACACTGTCACTGAGTGGGAACGGATCTCAAGGTGGGTCAAACTAACCCAAGCAGTGGATCGGTCCGTTTTTTAAATTTATTAATTTTTTTATTTTATGTATTTATTTATTATTTAATACAAGGGCTTCGGCTCACTACCAGTGGGCGGGACCAAAGAATTTGGGTTTCCTTTGAGCTAGGAGGCAGTCAAAGGCAGTCCAATCCCCGGCAACATAAAGCGCCTAGCTCTGGGGACATGGAATGTCATTTCTCTGGTAGGGAATGAACCCGAGCTGGTGTGTGACTAGACCAGTGGTTCTCAATTATTTCCTGTCATGCCCCCCCTACCAAGAAGAAAACAATTCGCACCCCCCCCCACCACAATTTTTTTTTACATTTCGTACTAATGTACATGTTCTTTGCATATTAATGTTAGATTGTCAATAAAATATCTTACCTTAACAAAGCTAAATTGATAAAAAAATATATCATTTTGAGAACGACTATTGTGAGGATCTCGAAACTCAGTACTCTGTGGTGCTAATATTGATGAGATGATAAATATGTTGAAGCCACAGAACAAAAAGATTAGATATTGTTTGGAAATTAATGACGTACATAACAAAGGAATATCAGCCTTGATTGGAGTACATTACTGCATTTAAATTTTTAATAAAAATGAAACAATTGATGTTATGACCACTATGAAGAATTTAAAAAAACAATATATAGGGATAATTATAGTTTTCATTTTGTTATGTTTAGTCTGTTCATGTTGCATTATTTTTATGACAAAGATGATGGTTAATCGTAGGTTTGTTGCCCAAATGTACCGTTACAACCTGATTAATGTTGAGAATGACGAACTCAAACTGGACACTAAAACGTAAAAACACATGGACTTCTTGCCCCTGTCCACACACGTGCACACACACACACACACCATACACGAAGATCCGGGAGGTAAGGACGGCTGTCCTCTCCTACAACGAGGCAAGGGCCTCCACCAAGTCACCCCAGGGACAAGTTTTATTCCCTGATGGTCATCAAATTATGAGGATCTCATTCTACGCCGGAAGGGAGGAGGGGAATTTTTCCCTAATGTGAGGTTTTCGCTCCTCCACTGATGATCACACTGTTGTATGATTTCATTATGATGATCTGTCTTAAAGCCGTAAGGACATGATTTTTAAATCCACAACAGGGGGGAAATGTAAGATGGGCTGAGGATAGGTAATCAGTTTGTGTATTCATAATCATGTTTTTATACACTCATTAATGTTGAACACACACAGAGACACTTACTTGTTATTTTAACACACACACACACAGACACCGTATCCTGAAGATGTGTTTAGTTAAACTGACCTTGGGTTATGATTTTCTGCCTGCTGGAGTCCCTGGTGATTAGTTATTGATGCTTTAGTTAAACTGACCTTTATACCGTGAGTTATTGATGTTTTCTGTCTCTTGGTGATTAGTTGTTGATGCTTTTCTGTCTTCTGGTGATTAGTTATTGATGAGTTAGTTTCAATAAAAAGGCAGAACGGAGGGTGAGAGTCAGAGGGTGTGCGGGATTGAACTGGCAAGACGGCTGTTTCGCCTCCTGGCTCCCTCTCCCATTCTGAATGGCACAAAACGAAAACTTTAGTAAGTTATTTCAGTCTAAAAAAGGCGTCAGGGCATTTTTAAACCGGACAGTAAGTCGTCACTGTCTTGGTTCCTTTTTGTGCCTTGACCCATCCCGGAATTATTGAAAGGATGCAGTCCTATTTACAGGCCCCAGTGACACCCCAGGTTTCTGTTGTTTGTACGAGGGCGCTTAATAGGTACTGCTATTCACAATCGTCTTAGGCTGTTTCTTTGCAGAAGTTTATGGACAATGTGTAGTGCTGTAGGATGCAGTCTAGAGCATTCTTGACATTTAAGCTTTTGTTTCCAGCAACTGCTAATGCGACCGTGCATCAAACATGCAAAACACAGACCCTTGCTCCTCAAGAAGTCAATCTTATCCTTGTGATGCTTTCTCCTAAATTCCTTACAAATTGTGAGACTGTTGCTCTCCATTACAATTAGCACATGGTTTGGCAATAGCATCCACTGAAACAGGTTCTGCCTTTGGCGTGGTGGTTTTGTTGTTTTCCATCTTGGCGGGCACAATGACTGTTGTGAAGACTTTCTTTGATTTTGGTGTTTCTGTGATTTTGTTTTCTGTTTTATAGAATCTTTCGTGCTTGTCAACAAAGTCAACAAAATCCTTCAACTTCACTCTTCTATTTGTTCTTTCTTGGAGATTGCAGGCAAATTTTCTCCAAGATTCTATAAGTCTGTATGGAAGTTTGTTTGCCAATGCCTTTATATTAGCCATGTTGTCCGAGTCCTCCATGTAATTAACATCTGCCATTATGTTCAAACAGCCCATAAGGAATAATGTGAAAGACTGAAGTGCAACACCATCTTCAGACTTGATTGTTGGCCAATCCATGGCTTCCTTTAAATATGCTTCTGCTATCATGAAGTCATCACCATAAAACTCCTTCAAGATTTGTTTTGCTTTGGTATATCCTGTCAGAGGTTCCATATGGATGCAGCTCTTCACCAACTCATGTGGTTGTTCACTAGTATACTGCAGCTAAAATTGAAGATGATCACGGTTATCACTTGTACGGCCTTCAATCCCATGTTCAATGGCACCTATACAGGTTTTATAATGCAGAGGGTCGCCTTTAAACGTAGGAATGGAAAGTTCGGGAAGTAGCGATGCTTTTTGACTCTTTGCTAAGTATTCTGCGACACTGGCTTGCTGTGAGATTGCTTGGCAAAGGCCATCAAGCACATGTCCCTGTTGTTCTCTACTTTCTGTCTGATGTGGAAATCTAGCCATTGGAATAGTCGAAGTGGGAGCATTTCAGGTCAACACTGCTTGTTGCTCTAATAGGCTGTGATGGTAATTGAATGTTTTTCCTTGTTTAAATTGTAACACACTCATCAGGAATGTGGATACCATCCTCCTGGGTATTTTCATATCTTCTCAAGACATCCAATTTAGCATCAGACTCAGGGAGTGCCGTTTGCATTGCATGCATTTCCTTCTTTGCCTTAATTGCAGCTTCTTCTTGCTCAAGTGCCAACCTTTGTTGTAAATCAGCAGCCTTTGCCTTTAAACATGCTCGTTCCATTTGAGCCTTTAATTTAATTGAAGACGTTGACAGAAGTGAGCTTCTGTCTGTTAGATTCTTTACTTCTACTTCTATGGGTGTAGTTAGTTGATGCAGATCTACTATCATCAGGTGATATTTGTTTATTGCATCCTTCCTCTGCACGTTTCAAAACGTCCTTCTTCCATTGCTCACATTTCCATTAATTACATTTTTTGGATCAAACCAGTTATTTTGGTCATCGGCAAAATCCTCTTCAGTCTTTAAATTTTGCACACCGGAATTGAGGTCCACAAATTCTTGCTCCATGCCGCTAAAGCAAACACGAAGCTCAGTTTTTTACAGCGTCAACATTTGCATCATCCTCCATCAATTGTTCAATTTGACGTTGCATGGAGGTCAATTGAGCAAATTTGCACCTGCGTGCCTGCATCCGTTTAGGCTTGTGATCTTCTACAGCTTTTCTCCGTCATTTTTAATGTCCGCTTTCCACTGTCTTGTTCCTCCATGTCAATCCACAATCAAGCAAACAAAAACGTCAAACTGACTGTAGCGTCTCAATTTGTAGGTCAGCTGAATGACGATCAAAGTTTTAAGCAGTTTACTCACGCACCTGTTACGTGCACGTCCTTGTTAACTCGCGATGCTTGTCAAGTATGGACGCATGCTAACAGCTAGCAGCTCATTGTCCCGACTGGAAAGTTGCTCCTTAGCTGTGATGTGCCTAGGGTTACACTATCTATCATTAACAAACACAGCCAGCCCTCCTCTTTCCTCTTACCGCTTTCCAGTGTCCTGTCCGCAAGTAGTATTTGGAAGCCGTCAAATTCCACGACGGTGTCCGGCGTTAGGTCTGTTAGCCATGAATCCGTGAACATCAGCAAGCTAGCTCATTGGAAGTTCCTCTTGTGCCGCGTTAGCGCTGTTAGCTCGTCCATTTTCTTGGGAAGGTATCTAACATTTCCCATAAAAACGGACAGGAGGACGGGGTGGTCACGCCTCCTCTTTGCCTGGCGTTTCGCCCCCGCGCGACATCCCCCGTCTCTTCCTCCTCAACTCGTGGGGGATATCGGGTCTCGCTCCGGGAGTCGGCACGGGGTTAGCACGAAGTGCTAACAGCTGATCTCTTGTGTAAACGATTGATCCGTAGCTCCCAGTGACATCTCCGGACACGATCACGCAAAAAACAGCCCCCAGCAGCAATAAAACCACCGCAATTTGGATGTCCATTGCTGCGATGAGGTAAAATAAATAAAACTGGGTAAAGGGAAAAACACGCGAAAAAGGCTCAAATAGTGAGCCGTGCTGCTTTCGCAGGTAGCCACTCGCGTGGTGACGGAACCGTAAAAACAAATGTGGTCCCATCAAAATCTGATGGGATATTTAAAAATAAAAGCGTGAAAATTTGCTTATTTGTCTGTCGTCACCAATGATTAAAAAAATTAAAATCATTACAAAATCCTCAAGCTATCGTGATACCAGACAAGTTCTGCGGGACACCAGACCACCCCAGTTGTCCACAAAAAGTGGTCACTTCAAAATTTGATGTGGCATTTAAAAATAAAAAAATCACCTGAAATATGCACTGTGATCAACACTGATTTAAAAGAAAAATCTTTAAAAAATATCCTCAAACTATCGTGATACCAAACCAGGATTGGGGATACTAGACCACACCAGCTGTCCACCAAAAGTGGTCACATCAAAATGTGATGTGGCACTTCAAAATAAAAGTAGCCTGAAATTAGCTTATTTCACGGTCATCACCACTGAGTTAAAAAAAAAATAGCTCGAGCTATCGTGATACCAGACCAGTTTTGTGGGACACGAGACTACCCCAGCTGTCCATAAAAAGTGGTCCCATCGAAATCTAATTTGTAATTTCAAACTAAAAGTTGCCTGAAATCTGCACATTTCACTGTCATCATGCCTGACTTTAAAATTTCATTAAAAAATATCCTCTAGCTATGGTAATACCAAACCAGGTTTGGAGGACACAAGACAACACAGCTTTCCACCAAAAGTAGTCCCATCAAAATGTAAGGAGGCATTTTAAAATAAAAGAGCTGGAGCTGTCGTAATACCAGACTAGTTTTGTTGGACACTAGACGACCCCAGCTGTTCATCAAAAATGGTCCCATCAAAATCTGATGTGTAATTTCACAATAAAAAAAAACCCACCTGAAATATGCACATTTCATTGTCATCAACACTGATTTTAAAATAATCATTTCAAAATACCCTCGAGCTATCGTGATATCAGACCCATTTTGGGGGACACTAGACAACCCCAGTTGTCCATCAAATGCGGTCCCACCAAAATGTGATACGGCATTTCAAAATAAAAGTAGCCTTAAATCAGCATACATCACTGTTATCAGGCCTGACTAAAATATCATGACAAAATATCCTCCAGCTATCATGATACCAGACAAGACATATTTCACTGTCATCACCATTGATTTAAAAAAATTAATTAAAAACTAGAGCTGCGAGCAGCTATAAAGGGCCCTCGCCACCCGGACAACGTTGGGGTACTGGCACGTTGGAAATGTGAAATATTTCCGAGAAATAACGTGAGGAATCTTCAAGAGGAATTTGCTTGTAGTTAAAGTTAGAGCAGCTTTTGTTTTCAAAGCCTCGTCAATGTTTGAAGTAAATTTGTTGGCAGGCACTACAGGTGCATCAAATCAAAGACTAATAGACTGAAAAACATTTTCTTTCCGAGAGCCATCACCATTCTGAACTCTCACACACATGCACACACACACGACCACCCTTACCTTGCTGAACAGCGACGTATTGTGTTGTATTTCTCCAATTTCATACTATTTTCCATCACAATATTTATTCTCTTATTTATCTAATTTATATATTTGATTAAATTATTGTTGTATTGCACTGGAGAGGGGAGCTCCCTAATCTTGTTGCACACTGTACAATGACAATAAAAGGATTTCGGATTCTGATAAATTTAGAATGGCCGACTTCCTGTTCAATTTAGCATACGGCTCCATGAGACTTTTTATTAGGTCTTGGCTTTGTACACACTTCATCAAATTTTCAGTTTGGTGAAACAGAGATATGGGGCTGTTTTTTTTTGTTGTTTTTTTTTTCTAGGGGGCGATAGCGAGCCATTTTTAAACAACTGTACGACAAAATAATAAAATATTGTGAATATTGAATCAACTCCCGGTTGAGTGGACGCTGGCACGTTTGGCTGCCACTGCTCACCGGTAACTCTCAGAAATTTTTTGGATCCGCTTGTTGTACCTGCTTTAGCAGTTTACAATCCCTCCAGTTACAGTGATTTTATTTATTATTATCTGTATGTTGAGCGATCCCGATTCTCATGAATGCCACCCACCGATTGCATAGTCGCTGACGCGTCTACTGTGGCTAAAGTTTAGCTTACCTATCAAAGTTAGCACCTGTCTGCCATGTGGACCCGCAGGCCAGTCTGCTTCTCGCACTTCTGCCTGTTCCTGTCATGTCATCAACCTGTGTCAGGACAACTTCAATCCACTGCCGCTGAACTCCGCTGGATTTACCGACACATGCCCGAGGGAAACGCACCACCACCACTGCTCCTCCTCCCGAACATCGCTCGTCGACCCTTGAAGGATTGTATGGCAATTACCGGCATTTTAAACATTTATGGGACAGAATGTCAATTATTTAATTTAGCAGGTTTATATTTACTGAATATGCTATGATCGCAAAATTCCGGACGAACTGGCGAGGCTGCCCGGCTCACCGTGGCTTGTCATCGGGACCGGGAGGCAGCGCAGGCGACGCAGAGAGAGGAAGCAGAAGCGGGGCTGCAGGTCCGGTGTCTTGCAACGGCTGCGACGGCAGCCCCATAGGCAACCACTGCCGAGTCTGTACCTCACCAACGCCAGATCCGTGGTCCACAAAATCGACGACCTGGGATTACAAATCCTGGGAAACCGCTATGTGCGAGACAGCAGTGTGATCGTCGTCACGGAATCCTGGCTGCACGCAGACGTCCCCGATGCTAGCATCCAGCTGGCCGGGCGCTCGCTACATCGCGCGGATCGGACAAGGGACACCGGTAAGAGAAGGGGCGGGGTGGCTCTGTGTTTACGTGCATGAGAACTGGTGCGGCGATAGCACGATCGTCGAGAAGCACTCTTCCCCCGACATCGAGTTCATGTCTGTTAAATGCCGGCCTTATTTTCTCCCGAGGGAGCTAACGGTCGTGATTGTCACAGCTGTTTACATCCCTCCCGACGCTAGCACTAGCACGGCGCTCTCGCTACTCGCGTGCGTCATCAATAAACATCAGCGGGCCCACCCTGATGGCGTTCACGTAGTAGCGGGAGACTTTAATAAGGCCAATTTAAAGACTGTACTCCCAGAGTTTCACCAGCATGTCAAGTGCCCAACGAGGGGAGACAACACTCTCGACCATGTGTACTCGAACATCAAGCACGCATACAGGGCCCTCCCACTCGCCCCCCTCGGCCAGTCAGACCACCTGTCCTTGCAGCTCGCACCTGCATACACCCCTCTCAGGCGCAGATTCAGGCCCACCACAAAGACTGTGAAAACCTGGCGTGACGGCGCCATGAGTGAATTACAGGACTGCTTTCAAGACACAAACTGGGGCCTCTTTGATCATCAGGACCTTGATGTCTACACACATTGTGTAGTGGACTACATCAAGTTCTGCATGGAAACTGTGTCCCTACACAGGACTATACGGACCTTCCCAAATGCGAAGCCCTGGATGTCCAGCAGGGTTCGCTCTCTCCTCAAGGCCCGTGACGCTGCCTTCAGGTCAGGCGACAAAGCCCAGTACAGGGTGGCTCGTGCTGACCTGAGCAAAGGCATCAAGCTAGCCTAGGCAACCTACAAGGGGAGGCTGGAGGCCCACCTTGCCAGTAACAGACCACGGGAGGTGTGGCAGGGTCTACGGAGCATCACCAACTTCCGTGGCAGCAGCACGACCTCTGCAGACCCGAGTGCATCGCTGGCAGAGGAGCTTAACTGCTTCTTTGCTCGCTTTGACTCGCCCCAACCGTCACACCCCCGCACTTCATGCTCCAACTCCCCCCCACTCACCGTAGAGGAACACGATGTGAGGCGCGCGCTCCTGGCTGTTAACCCCAGGAAAGCTACTGGACCCGACGGAATACCAGGCAAGGTCCTCAAAACATGTGCCCACCAACTGTCACATGTATTCTGCAGGATCTTCAACCGCTCCCTGGCTCAAGCAGTCATCCCCTCCTGCTTGAAAACTTCCACCATTATTCCTGTCCCCAAAAAGTCACCAGCCGTCCACCTGAATGACTACCGTCCTGTTGCTCTCACACCAGTCATCATGAAGTGCTTCGAGAGGCTGGTTCTCCAGCACATCAGGGACTGCCTTCCTCCCACTCTGGACCCCTACCAGTTTGCATACTGGGCTAACAGATCCACTGAGGACGCCATCAACACTGCTCTGCATGTTGTGCTGGGCCACCTGGAACAACAGCAGAGCTATGCAAGGATGCTCTTTGTGGACTACAGCTTGGCATTCAACACAATCATCCCAGACATCCTCGTCGCCAAACTTGACATTCTCGGCCTCCCTGCCCTCACACGCATCTGGATTAAGGACTTTCTGACCAACAGACCCCAGACTGTGTTGCTCGGCCCCTACACGTCCTCCACCTGCATGCTGAGCACCGGTTCCCCTCAAGGATGCGTGCTGAGCCCTCTCCTATACGCCCTCTACACCTACGACTGCAGCCCGGCCCACGGCAACAACACCATCGTCAAGTTTGCTGACGACGCGACAGTGGTCGGTCTGATCTCGGAAGGTGACGAGACAGCCTACAGAGAGGAGGTAAAGAGACTGACAGCTTGGTGCAAGGACAACAGACTGCACCTTAACACTGCAAAAACAAAGGAGATTGTCGTCGACTTCAGGAGGAACAAGACGGTGCCGCCCCCCCTCTGCATCGAAGGCGTGTGTGTGGAGAGGGTCCACACGTTCAAGTTCCTGGGAGTACAGATCTCCGACGACCTTTCTTGGACTCACAACACCACAGCAGTGGTAAAGAAGGTCCACCAGCGTCTGCACTTCCTGAGAGTCCTCAGGAAATTCAACCTGGACAGGAAGCTGCTGCTAGCCTTCTACCACTCGTCCATTGAGAGCCTGTTGACGTACTGTGTCTCCACCTGGTACAGCGGCTGCACTGAGGCGGACAGAGTGAGGCTCCAGAGGACAGTCAAAACAGCTCAAAGGATTATTGGCTGCCCTCTCCCCTCACTGTCGGACATCTACACCGCCCGGTGCCTCAGAAGGGCTCTCAACATCGTCAAAGACAATACCCACCCAAACTCACACCTGTTCGACCTGTTGCCCTCTGGCAGGCGCTACAGATGCATCAAATCGAGGACCAATAGACTGAGAAACAGTTGCTTTCCGAGAGCCATCTCCATTCTGAACTCTCACACACACACGAGAACACCCTTACCTTGCAGAACAGCATCGTGATGTGTTTTTATATACCCTATTCTGTACTAAATTCCATTGCACTCTCTTATTTATTAATCTAATTTATATATTTGTCTGTCTTATTGTTGTATTGCACTGGAGAGGGGAGCCTTCTAATCTCGTTGCACACTTGAGTACAATGACAATAAAGGGATTTCTAATTCTAATTCTAATTCTACTACGCATAGGAATGACTGATTGTAGTCATGGTCTTTACTGATTTATGATATTATTTTCACATGCTAAAGTTATATTACTTAGTTTATAAATGTGTGAACATAGTATTTTCATGACCTACACTCACATTCACATCATACATATTCAGTCTGCACATTACAAACTGATGACAAGCCAGACAGCACTTCATGGACAAATATGACAAAGCACATTCTCCACATAGGACATAGAGATGCAAACATACCAAATTGGGCACTGGATTTAGTTTTAAAATCGCTGCATTGGCTCCCCGTGTGTTTCAGGATTGATTTTAAGGTTCTTCAATTAGTTTTTAAATGCCTTAACGGTCTTGGGCCATCCTCGCGGACCCTGAGGTCCTCTGGCACCGGCCTGTTAATTATTCCTCGGGTGAGGACTGGAACACATGGCGAGGCTGCATTCAGCCATTCTGGTCCTCGTCTATGGAATAGCCTGCCGGAGGACATCAGGTCCGCAGAGACTGTTGATATTTTTAAAAGGAGGCTCAAGACCAGACCTGGGCATTGCACGGCCCGCGGGCCACATCCGGCCCGCCGGGTGGCACTGACTGGCCCGTATGACAGACCTGGGCATTGTATGGCCCGGGCCACATACCTTTGGTTGACTCTGACCGCGAGTGTAAGGTTAATTGGAAATTTCAAAATAAACATACTTTTTAATTTCACCTCATTCATGGGCGAAAGCTGCACTGCTTTTATTCTGAAATTGTTTTTTTTTTTTATTCCCGCACAATGTGCGTCGCACATAATGACGTAATGCGTTTATCAAGACATGCGCGCGATTGAATCACAACAAGACAACGTTCGCCCTCAAAAATGTCCGCTCAGGCTACAAAAAGAAAGGTAGATGCCGAATGTAGAATTTTCAACAAAAATTGGACAGCGAAGTATTTATTTACTGAAGTTAGAGGTAAAGCTGTGTGTTTAGTTTGCGGGGAGCAGATCGCCGTGTTGAAGGACTACAATTTGAGTCGGCACTACCAGACGAAACATGCAGAGAAATATAAAAACGGCACCAGATAACAATGAACTGGGACACTTTTTCTCAAAATCACAGTTCAGTGACAGTCAATATGTTGTATCTTGCTTAATGTTTGGTGCAAAAAGACAATATTGTGATGTCTTTAAAATGCTCAGAACCTTTACACAACTATCCAACAGTATATGGAACTCAAAATGTGTTTTGAAGTGAATGTGACAGAATATGTTTACTAATATGAGTCACAAATAGTAAAAAATGTTAATATTTTGTCTACCATTGTGTTGAGAAATTTGAATGAATACATTTTTGTAAGGCAACCTCATTTTTTCAGTTTATTTGGTATTTAGTTTCATTGCTTAACTTTAATGCCAGCTTGTCAAAACAGTGCTATTTACTGCTTTTTAAAAAAGAAATACAATTAATATTATACAGAATTGAGTTCAGCCTTTTGGCCCGGCCCTCCACAATATTTTATGTTTCTTATGTGGCCCCATGGAAAAAATAATTGCCCACCCCTGCTCAAGACTCACCTTTTTTGTTTGGCTTTTAAATAATTTATCTTAGTCTTTTAATTCAGGATTGTCATTTTATATATTATCATTGTCTTTAATTTTTTTTAGCTTCTTTGTCTTTTAGTATCATCATTTTTCTTATATATTTTAGCTCCGTCGTTTTATATTATTGTCTTTTAATTTTTAGCTTCTTCTCTGTCTTTTAGTATCATAATTTTTCTTATATATTTTAGCTTCGTCTTTTTATATTATTGTCCTTTAATTTTTAGCTTCTTTTTTGTTTAGCATTATCATTTTCTTTTATATATTTTAGCTCCAGTGTTTCCTCAAGGGGGGCCTCCGCGCTGGGAGGTGTGGCTGGCCTTCTCACAGGGGGCTTCATCCCGGAGGCTCCTTAGGCCCGGCGGACCGGGGCCCTCTGCACTATGTGTAGGGTCTACCCCGGTCAGTCTGGGCTAGGGGTCTGTGTGTTGGCGCAGCTCCCTGTGGGCGTGAGCCGTCATCCCTCTCAGCGCGGATGACCTACCCTGGGTACATTTTCTCATATGGTTTCTCTGTGCCTTACCCTGTCTTTCTACTAAGATGGTTTATTAAGTTGTGTGAATGCGAGTGTTCTGTGTGTGTGCGAGTTCAGGCGTGTATGTGGATGTGTCTTGTGTTTATGTTGAGTGGGTGGAATGGGTTTTAGTTTTTCGTTGTAATTTGGATGTTTTTATTGTACAGCACTTTGAGCCGCATTTTATGTATGAAAAGTGCTCTTATAAATAAAATTTGATTGATTGATTGGAGGGTTCAAGGGGACGCCATTGCAAAAACACATTCTGAAAGACATAATTTGATTTTGGAGCACACATACATGCACACTGACAAGATTACAGGGGAATACCAGCAGGAGAGACGGAGAGACTGCCCGCCGGAGAAGGCCAGCCGTGGAATACCAGTCTTGGGGACCAGAATCAACCATCCAGACAATGATTAATCTGGAGAGGACCTTCCCTTGGACGTAGACCCGTGCCGGGGGAAGAATGTGAGGCTGGGCTGAGATAACGCACGACTCTTTTCGACTGTGCTTGCCCGAGTACATTTTCTCATGAGATTAAGAAAAAGCCGCTCAGTACTATTTCCTGAACCTCCGCCCTATTTCCTACCTACCATTCATTTCAAAAGTCCTAGATAATGTAGTCGCCACTCAACTCCACTCTCATCTCACCTGCAATAACCCTTTCAGTCCGGTTTCCGTGCACTTCACAGCACTGAATCAACTCTACTCAAGGTCACCTCTGCTCTCCTCATTGCAGCTGACTCAGATTCATTCTCCATTGTCATCCTTCTTAACCTGACTGCGGCCTTTGACACCATCTCACACACCATCCTTCTCAAAAGACTTTCTTCCATCGGCATCACCCACACCGCCCTCAACTGGTTCCATTCATACTTCAAAGACCGCACTCAGTTCATCCAGCTTAAATATTTCTCATCAAAGTCCCTCCCAGTCACCTCAGGTTTGCCCCAAGGCTCGGTCCTGGCCCCCCTATTATTTATCATATACCTCCTTCCCCTTGGCAGAATTTTCCGAAAATTCAATATCGCTTTCCATTGCTTCGCGGATGACACCCAGCTCTAGTTCTCCTGCAAACCCAGCATATCACTCCCTCCCACCTCCGTCACCTCCTGTCTATCTGAAATCAATGACTGGTTTTCTAATAATTTCATGAGGCTTAACAGCGACAAAACAGAAGTTATTCTTTTCAGTACAAAATCAATACAATCCAAAGTTGGCAGTTTTCCCATTCCTGTTGGCCCCTCCATTGTTTTCCCATCCCCTCAGGTCAAGAGTCTGGGTGTCATCCTTGACAGCACTCTATCTTTCCATAAGCATAATAACACAACCCGGTCAGCCTACTTCCATCTGCACAATATCAGTCAACACCGCCCCTCCCTTTTTCCCTCATCCACTTCTATTCTGGTCCAAGTCGAGTCAAGTCAATTTTATGTGTATAGCCCTTAATCACAGACAGTCTCAAAGGGCTTTACATAACCACAATCAACATCCACTGATCTTAACCCCCAGGAGGGCAAGGAAAAACTCAAAACCCCATTGGGGGAAAAGTGAGAAAACTTGAGAAGGGACCACAGATGGGGGGGAAACCCCCTTCCAGGATGACCAGGCTGCTTTGGATGCCAAGTGGGCAACATTTGACACATACAATGATGCTATACAATGTTAGATGAGATAATGTGAGAGTCAATTAAATGAAGTGCTGCAGGAAGATGACTTTAGTGGAGTGGGTCCTCATCCAGGACCGTAATCGCCATGGCAGCATATCCGAGGTTGAGCCTTTGATCTTGAAATAGTCAGTTTGGGGTAAATTCAGAACAGCCACTTCCAAGTGAATCACCATCACCTAATTCCCAAGCTGTGGAATTGGGAACAGAAAAAAAAGAACAGAAATAGTAAACAGGCCAACAAGTAGTTCAACGAAGTGCTGAAATATAGGGAAATCAGAAGAGGTGCTGCATGAAGACGACTTTGGCAGAGCAGGTCCCTCCCCGGTTGGTCAGTGCCGTAATCTTCATAGCAGGTCACCATCACCTAATTCCCAAGCAGGGGAAGAGGGGGCAGAAAAGAGGAGAAGCGGCAGTAAACAGGCCAACAAATAATTAAATTAGATGCTAAAGTATATAAATAAATGTCGCGCTGCAGGAAGACGACATCACTGGAACAGGTGCATGCCCAGTTTGTCAATGCCTTAAACTTCCTAGTGGGTCACCGTCACCTAATCCCCCAGCCGGGGAAAAGGGGGCAGAAAAGAGAAGATAAGAGAAAAAGCGGCAGTAAACAGGCCAACAAATAGTTCAACTAAATGCACAAGAGTATAAATGCGTCTTTAATAGTGTTTTGAACATTTCTACTGAGGTGGCGCCTCTAATACCTGAGGGTAGTACATTCCAAAGCATTGGTGCCCGAATAGAGAACGCTCTAGAACCTGTGGACTTCTTTTTGGCTCGCGGGATCACTAAAAGACCAGCATTTTGTGAGCGAAGGTTTCGGGACGGAACATATGGTACCACGAGGTCAACGAGATAGGAAGGTGCTAAGCCATGCAATATTTTATAGGCAAGTAGCAGAACTTTAAAATCACATCTCAAGTGGACCGGAAGCCAATTCAAATTGGCAAGTATCGGGGTAATATGATCAAACTTTCTCGTTCTAGTCAAGAGTCTAGCTGCTGCATTTTGAACTAACTTTTAATACTAGACATGGGGAGACCCGAGAGCAAAACGTTACAATAGTCGAGGCGAGACGTAACAAACGCATGGATTAAGATTTTTGCATCACAAGTTGATAGAATTGGGCGAATTTTAGCAATGTTACGCAGATGAACAAATGCAGTTCTAGTAATATTTTTAATGTGCATTTGAAACGACATAGTTGTGTCAAATATAAGACCGAGATTTTTTGTTGAATCCTTTTGGGCAATTTATCGATACTCATAGTGGTGTCTTTGAAAAAGGTACAGATGACGCGCTGGTCCAATGATCAGCATCTCGGTTTTATCTGAGTTAAGACGCAAAAAATTGAAAGACATTCATAGTTTAATTTCGGCAAGGCATGCCTCTAATTTATAGCAATCACACGGATTCGTTATATCCAACGGCATGTATAATTGCGTATCATCAGCATAACAATGAAAACTAATGTGATATTTCCGTATAATATCACCAAGCGGTAGCATCTAGTACCAATCCCTGCGGAACTCCGCGTGTGATCTTACAAAGATCAGAAGACGCATTGCCATGAATTACACGGTGCGTCGTCTCCGACAGATACGAATTAATCCAAGAAAGCGCTGAACCTGAAATGCCAACACAAGTTTCAAGGCGTTTTAATAATATGTTATGATCAAGTGTCAAAAGCGGCGCCAAGATCGAGTAAGAGTAATACAGTGAACCCTCGGTTATCGCGGTTAATGGCGACCTCGTAGCGGTCGCTGCTCGGGCCCTAGTAATAATTTCTACAAAAACAATAGGGACCTCGCCGCCGTCGCAGCTCGGGCCCTAATAACAATTTCTAGAAAAACAATAGGGACATCGCAGCGGCCACTGCTCGGGCCCTAATAATAATAATAAAAATAATAATGATTTCGACAAAAACAATGGGGACCTCGTAGCGGTCGCTGCTCGGGCCCTAATAATAATTTCTACAAAAACAATAGGGACCTTGCCGCGGTCGCTGCTCGGGCCCCAATAATAATTTCTACACAAAGTCCATTGTGGTGACCCGCCCCCTTTTAAGTAAATTCAAAGTGGCCGACTTCCTGTAAAACCTAGCTCATTGCTCCAAGAGACTTTTTTGTAGGTCTTGGTCTTATACATACAGTGAACCCTCGCTACTTCGCGGTTCACCTTTCGTGGGTTCAGTGCTTCGCGGGTCTAAAAAATATTCGGGGGCATTGTAGTTTCGCCGAGCGGCACGACAGGGCGCTGGAGCGGTTAATAATAATAATAATAATGCCTTTATTAGTCCCACAATGGGGAAATTCGAGATTCGAACCCAGGCCTCCTGGGGAGACTGGGTCCGGAACGCGGCGCCTTAGACCACTCGGCCATCCTGCGCCGAAGAAGAGCGTGGGCGAAGAGGAGAGTGGACGAAGAAGAGCACGTTCCCCCGGACACGATCGGTGGCGACGTTTCGCGCGGTTCGGACCGTACCAGAGCTCCGGCCGGCGTGCGTGGCAGTTAAGCCGTAGAGGAGCACCTTCCTGTTAAGGATGTTTCTATCAAAACAAGCCTGAACAAATGAATCAACCAGCCAAGATTGTCTGTCATTTACGCGCGGGGCAGCCCTCGAACTCCGAGGCGAAGCCAGCGTGTTCGACTGCACACATGGTTTTTATTTGCATCAGCATAAGCAATTTGAATATGCAATACATACAGAATGGAAAACTTGACATTTGACTCCATCCCACTTGCCCACCCTCTTCCTGCCTATTCTAACGGTTTCAGCTTACAAGACACCTTTTGTTCATACTTCTGCTTATTCTAACAGCAAAAGTTCACTCTGAACTTCATTTGACCTGTCTAGTGTATTTTCACAAGGCTTAACGTGTTGAACTTATTTTATGGCCATGACGATATTGTTGCTTTAGAAATACCAAGCCTTGTGTTGGACCTCCCTAAATGCAGAAGTTACAGCCTTAAGAGGCCTCGGGCCCCAACATTATCTACGAAGGGTTAAAGAGGTCATCAACACCCCAAGGGAGGTGTTTACAGAAAAGGGTTCTGGCGTTGGGGAGTCACATTCGCGAGGAGGCCGTACCTGGCACCCGTAGCTGTCGAAAGTTTAATTAGAGGCCAGAAAGATACGAATGCATGTGCAACAAAGGGGGCCTGTAAGATTAGTTATAGTTTGAAACTTGCTAAGATGACAAACTAAACAACAAAACTAACAGATGAACATACAAACTTAAATTTCTTTAACATATCCCTCCTGTTTATCAAGTTTCAAATCTCATCATCAAAGGCTGTCGCTTGAGGGGGGAGAAAAACTACCCAAAAACTCAAAAATTCTTGGAGAAAAGGGTAGAAACCCATGCCCCGAACGAGAAGCCCAAAAAAATAATAACAATTAAAAGATAATAAAGCAAAGCTAATGCAGTTTTTGGTCCAATACATGTATGTACAAAATAAACCCGGAACATCAAACATTCACAACTGCAACTCTTTTCTGTGATGCAAGTTACATGAATCAGTGACCTTGAGCGTTTTTTCAGAGGCTGCAGGTTTTATTTGATGTGCGTGTAGTCAGCAGTCTGCGCCTGTGCAACTCGTCTGCGTTTGACGTTGTCCTGGTCTCGAGGTTGTGCGCTGACCAGGCACAGCCCTGCAAGGAAGTAGATGATGCATCTGGTCGACAGGGCAGTGCCCAGTTGCTGTTCGGCGGCTTGCTCCATCCTTCCGAGAGGGGTGTGTTTGCCACGGAAAACCCTCTTTCCAACTGTGGTCTTTTGTTGGTACATTGGAGTGTACGTGGTGGAGATCCTCTCCAAGGGACTTGCGTCGCTCAGCCTTCAGCAGGGACCGGAGAAGCTTGCACTGCGACTGATGGTTCCAGCCGCCACGCCCCTCGACCTTTGCTGCCGTCGGGGTCACTGCAATCACCTGATGAGGGCCGTCCCAGCGTTCACTGTCCCAACGAGGTCGTTTCAGCACCTTGAGGAAGAGTTGGTCTCCCACATGGACGTGGTTTATCTGTGGATCAAAACACACTGGCCAGTAATTGTGGTCAAACATGTCTTTCATGTGGACTGGGACAGATGTGCCAGTCGCTAGTGGTTCTGATGAACCTGAGAGTCTATGTGTGAGGCCATATAGGATAAAAAGGGGATAGTGTCCTTCCTTCGGCTGGCACTATCCTCATTGCTGTGATTGAAACACAGTCTGGCCATTGTCTCTTTTTTTTTTCTTTGTCTTGATAAGTCAGTTCCATTCGTGCGTTCCACAAGTCCTGCAGACTGTATGCAAAATGACGCTTTGAGTCAATTTTGCAACAACTGTCCCACTTGTTACAAACATTATTCACAAAATGCATCATTTTCACTTTAAATCACTCTTGAAATTCCAAATGTCAGGATAATTCGATTACACAACACTTTTTCCAACTGTTTTAACATCATCATGTGTTGTTGGAAACAACGTAATCCATTTTGAAAACACATTAATTATAACCAAACAATATTGCAACCCAAACAACTAACACTTTGTCTAAAAAAAAGTTTTTTGTTGAAAAGTCTATATGTGGGAACAATTTCATATCATACTTCCCCCTGTTGACACACATGTGTCACTCATGTTACTCCTCTACTCCTCAGCAATGTTTGCACCTTTTTTCTCCCAATGTGTGCATTCAATTAGTGGTGTATTTTTCCCTGGCGTGAGATCAAATTGTCAAGTTGATTTGCTGCGTGTGTGTGTGTGTGTGTGCATTACCCCTTGCTGCATTGTCAGCGAGGCAGTATTCAATTGTAATCGTTTCATTTTCTGTTCAGAAAATTTTGCATTTACAAATACTTATTTAGACGTGCTTTATGCACAACTTTTCTTTCATCTTTTGTGATTTTTTAAAACGCCGTTTGCCCAATGTCGACAGAACACATAAACATATATCTTGGCAGTCAGTCCAAATTGTAAAATGTTTTTTAGAAAACATCTTACAATTCTGGATCAGCACAGAAGTTTCTGCTGCTTGTCCTGCACATACAGATTTTAATATCCCTTGAAACAAAATGCTTTGTTAAAAAAAAAATTCCCACCCCTTTGCGGCCGTCAAAAAACTGTCTCTCCAGTCGGGAGAAAGGTGTCCAAGAGGTCAGGTCGCTGTTTGGTGGTAATTTGGACTCGGCTTCCACAGTCGTGTGGTGTGCCTTCTACTGGTGCGGGAAAAAGTGACGCTGGGCTGAGCGCACCTTATCAGTGTAATGTGACAATTAGGTCGCCGTGCAATGTGAATGTGGTGGGTGAAGGCTGCTTGATCCAATTGTTGTGACTAATATGCAAGTGATTTCATGAGCCCTGCGCGTCTGCAGCCACACAAGGTCATGAAACCATTTTTTGCAGTCACTGTTTGCTCAAATGGCTCATAGTAATTTGGTAGTGCTAATACATCTTAATCAATGAGTTCACACTTGACAAGTTCAAAAGCTTGTCAACCTCAAGTGTTCAAACATTTTTTTTTTCCTCAAATGTCATTGGCTTGTCATAAATGATGTCCAGCAATAGTCGTGTGATTTCTAAGTACTTTGCAATCCATGCCTGGCAATAATTGCGTACACCTATAAGGGACATCATTTACTTCTTTGTTATTGGTTTTAGGGCTCGGGCAACGCCTTCTTTTTGCTTGTCACCAAAAATGCGCCCCTTTTCAGTCAAAATGCGGCCTAAATATGTGACTTCCTTTTTTAACAGCTGCATCTCATCGGTTCAGTTTGATGACGCATTAAGTAATTCTCGAGGTCAAACATATGTTTAATATCTTCCTCAATGTCCTCACTGTTGTCACTGTCAGAGGGGGAATCCAGAGGTTTGGACATCAACTCGCAGTCCGAAGCCCCACTGGGGTCCCGGCCTAGTCATTCATTTTCCCAATCGTACACTTCCTTAAAACAAGTTCTCAAACCCTTCATTCATTATGTAAATTACTCGTCTTCTCCTTGGCCGCCCTCGTGTGCAAGCCTATCCTAGACGCTCACAGCAGAAAAAGAAGGGAGGGGGGGGGCCTCACTGTTCATACGCCAATCACGCGGTCCCCAGGCAACCAAGCTGCCAGGGGTTACGCCCCCTACCAAAGGCTCCAGTTTACTGGCCACTCCTCCCTGCCAATTTACGAGCAATCTCAAGCCAATGGCAACAGCTCCTTCCCCCTAAACTTTCCGCTCGTTCCAATTCACTTACGCTTTCCTTCTGGCATCTGCCCAACCTACTTTACCTCTCAGTCATCTCCAACCCCCTCTTAACTTTCCGCTCATCCTATTTCACTTACGCTTTTCCTTCTCAACCTACCTTGCCTCTCAGTTAGAGAACCAAATTCTGCCCCCGCACCTCAGGTTTGACACCACTTAAAATTCAAAATCAGGAAACACCTATGCTTTTGCAAAGATTCCTCATGTTCACTTTCAAAACCTTCATTCCATCTTTCATAACACCTACTTCTCTCTTTCAATTCATGCAACCAACTCAGTGTCTTACATCCCTCAACCACATAGGTTCTAATTCTGTTACTCTATACAGTTTTCCACTTGCAAATCTGCCTATGACACCTTTCTCACTTGCCCTATCATTTGGACTTCATCAATCCTTTCTATGGAACATTAATTGTTCCTTTCCCTTTTCTACACATTCTTTTTCTTTCTTTACACATTCCTTTTCTTTTCTTATTAACTTCCAATCTCTACACTGCAAAGTTTCCCTGGACTTTACTATACTACCCAATACCCCAATTTTAGAAAATTGGACCAGTTTGTCAACACCTAGGGTGTTCTAAAAACTGGTTTCTCATCAGTAGGACAGCAACTCAATTTTCCTGTTGTGGCAATTCTCACTTCAACTTTTTCAGGTGGAGATTTCTTGTCTATTACATCCACAACAGTCTGCTGTTTATAATCCTACTGTATTACATGGGATAAAATACCAAGTGGTATTAGTAATCCCCAATCGCACACACTCCAGCTCACTGACTCAACCCCCACCCTTTCTCTTCTTTGTTCTCACACACACACATAGTCAGACTCAGACATATACACGGGCCCACAAAACAACACACACAGTTCTCAACATTGAACAGCTACAAACGAGAAGCTAATCAATATTTTTCAATTTCAACTAACCTACATTTTTCCTTTATTTCAAATTCGGAAAGTTAACAGTTAACTTCCTTCATCAATTCTGCCGCCATTTCTGACAGTCTTAATTGTTATGGTGTCTAGTTATGGTTCCTCAGTGTTGAGAAAAATTCAAATTGCCTGACTTTGGGTTGAATACCAAGCTTCTACTCCCAATTTGGAGCGGGTATTCCTGGGTGTTTTTACTCACAACCCTCGGTCAGTTTTAGATTTCTCAAACGTTGGACATTCATACAATACACATACACACTCACAGATTGATCAGTTCTGTGTCTGTGAAAATAGATAAACTATTTTCGTCTTCTATAAATAACAAACGTTGTACTATCACTTCCAAATATAGTAATAATTACATCTGTACTCTACCAGAAATAAGGACCCCTAAATCTGTCTTCCAGAAAAAACAACAGTTAATTCTGTACTATCCGAGCAGATATAATCAACTACACTTGTACTCTCTACCAGACAAGGAATGCCTTAATCTGCCTTCCAGAATAAACAACAGTTAATTCTGTACTGTCCGAGTCTTCCAACAAGTCTTCCAAAATAGCAAAGTTAAATCTGTATTTCTTCCAGAAAATAGCTAAGCTAAGATGTACTATCTCTTCGGGTAAAGGAACTCCCTGAAACCCTACTATCCTTCAAAAACCCCAAAAAGTTTTTTACTATCTGTTGTATACAACCACTGACCTGTGACAATCTCTCCGCTGGTCGAGACACTCGCGGTTCATGGATGAAGTCTGTGTTCTCTCCGGTGGAGGATGGCCGAGGACCGGCCTCCTGGAAGAGAGGACTTTTCACGATGGCGCCGTTTTCAGTCGTCGTCAATCGTCCACCGCAGATCACACGTTTTCATCCGGCATTCGAAGGACCAAGTAATGTTAAGGATGTTTCTATCAAAACAAGCCTGAACAAATGAATCAACCAGCCAAGATTGTCTGTCATTTCCGCGCTGGGCAGCCCTCGAACTCCGAGGCGAAGCCAGCGTGTTCGACTGCACACATGGTTTTTATTTGCATCAGCATAAGCAATTTGAATATGCAATACATACAGAATGGAAAACTTGACATTTGACTCCATCCCACTTGCCCACCCTCTTCCTGCCTATTCTAACGGTTTCAGCTTACAAGACACCTTTTGTTCATACTTCTGCTTATTCTAACAGCAAAAGGGAGCATGTTCACTCTGAACTTCATTTGACCTGTGTAGTGTATTTTCACAAGGCTTAACATGTTGAACTTATTTTATGGCCATGACGATATTGTTGCTTTAGAAATACCAAGCCTTGTGTTGGACCTCCCTAAATGCATAAGTTACAGCCTTAAGAGGCCTCGGGCCCCAACATTATCTACGAAGGGTTAAAGGGGTCATCAACACCCCAAGGGAGGTGTTTACAGAAAAGGGTTCTGGCGTTGGGGAGTCACATTCGCGATGAGGCCGTACCTGGCACCCGTAGCTGTCGAAAGTTTAATTAGAGGCCAGAAAGATACGAATGCATGTGCAACAAAGGGGGCCTGTAAGATTAGTTATAGTTTGAAACTTGCTAAGATGACAAACTAAACAACAAAACTAACAGATGAACATACAAACTTAAATTTCTTTAACACTTCCCCGTGCCCCTAAGTTTAACCAAATGGAAGCTCCGGAGGAGGAGGGCATGCTCGCGTCACAGTAAGCCGAAGAGGAGCACCTTCCCCGGGCACGGGCGGTTCCAAGCGGCCCCTAAGTTTAACCGAATGGAAGCTCCGGAGGAGGAGGGCATGCTCGCGTCACAGTAAACCGAAGAGGAGCACCTTCCCCGGGCACGGGCGGTTCCAAGCGGCCCCTACGTTTAACTGAATGGAAGCTCCGGAGGAGGAGGGCATGCTCGCGTCACAGTAAGCCGAAGAGGAGCACCTTCCCCGGGCACGGGCGGTGCCAAGCGGCCCCTAAGTTTAACCGAATGGAAGTTCCGGGGGAGGAGGTCGGGCGTGTGTCACAGTTAAGCCGAATTGGAGCACCTCTTCCGCCCGGGCACGAGCGGAGCGCGAGGCTGTCCGTTATGAAAGAATAAATAAATAAAGAATGCCACCTTTTTTTCACAGGGCACACCGGACGGCGTACCATCAGGTTAAAGTCGGAGTAATTAAATAAATACAAAAAGAATGGCTGGGGAATAAAAAAATAATACGTTTTAATAATAATTTGGTTTTTTTGTTATAACATGAATTTCACTCTCTCTCTCTCTCTCTCTCCCCGTATATATATATATATATATATAAATATAAATATTTATATATTTATTATATATATTGTATATTTTTTTAAGCATTTTTGAAGGTGCGCCGCTACTTCGCGGATTTTCAGTTTTCGCGGGTGGTCTCGGTCCCCATTAACCGCGATAACCGAGGGTTCACTGTACTCCATAAAATTTACAAAAAGCGAGGTGAAACACTCAACCAGGGCTGCTTTTTTGAACATTTCTCGAGGGCCATGGCGAGCCATTTCAAAAAAGCTGCACAACTAACGTATAAAATATTGATAAATTTGCTCTGCCTGATGTGTGTGTCAAGTTTCACGAGTTGTCGTTCATATTTAGAACCTCATAATCAGCGTTGTTTTATTGCCGAACCGTGCAATGCCACTCCCACAACTTTTCACGAAAAAGGA
Source organism: Idiotropiscis lumnitzeri (assembly GCF_059441095.1). Lineage (NCBI taxonomy): Eukaryota > Metazoa > Chordata > Actinopteri > Syngnathiformes > Syngnathidae > Idiotropiscis > Idiotropiscis lumnitzeri. Next base: position 48,017,576 of record NC_142391.1, on the reverse strand, counting down.
TGAATTTCGTATTGTGACATCCTCATGGCCGAAACAGTCCTCCGAGCATATATGAGGGCGACCTTGTTGAGTTGCACGGAGAAAAACATCCAAGAAAATAACTTGTATTAGCTTTTACCAGTTGGTGGCGCTACTACTACGATGAAAAATAAGTTGGTAGATGTCTTCAGGGCTGAAGTATCCTCAAATGTGTACAACTTCGAGAAGATAGGATCATCTGAGTCATGTTGCCGGAGCTTTTGTTGCCACAAAGTACAATCGGACTTTTCAGCACCGTAATAGCCACGCCTTTTGCCAAAACGTCACAAACTCGGCAGAGAGTAAGATCATTGTCTTGAGTCTTTTCTGACTAATTTTCAGTCGGATTCGTCAAAAGGGCACCGTGCAGTTCGTGAAAATTAAAATAAAAACAAATTTTTGATTCCACTTGGCGGCGCTGTGTGTATAACAAAATAATAACATTAAGATGTCTTCAGGTCGGGACATTTTATTTACAGGTGAAGGTTTGGATTTTTAGGAGCATGTGCAGGGGAGTTATTAAGCATTCATTTATTTGTATTAGGTTCATTTTGTCTTCTTATTATTGATATTTGACTGATTCATTAAAAGCAGACAATTATGTTTTAGGTAAATTTTTTACCTGACATGTTTCGGCGAGTCTTTCGCCTTCTTCAGAGTGTCGCATGATGGTGTCTTGAGACCCGTCTTTATCAGCTGATGTTCCATGAGGGTGTGACTTACCTGTCAAAAAAATTAAAAATCAGAGCAGTAAAAGAATAAGCACAACATGAACATTACAAATCAGCAATCACTGACCACTGCAAAAGGGAAAACCACATCATGGACCGGGAGAAGGGCAGGGTCATCCGCACCGAAGAGAACAAACAACAGCGCTGGATCAGAGAGGCCATTGAGATCTGCAAGCGAGGCATAAAAACCATGAACAGAGACAAGGGAGCCTTTATCCTCTCGACCACCTGGAGCAGCATCTTGGCGGAGTGAACGGACAGCGGGGGGTGTGACTTGCCTTCATTCTTGTGACAGGTAAGTCACGCCCTCATTGAACATCAGCTGATAAAGACGGGTCACAATACACCATCATGTGACACTCTGAAGAAGGCGAAAGACTTTCGTATTGTGACATCCTCAAGGCCTAAACACTCATCCGAGCAAATATAAGGTAGATTTTGTGAACCTGCCCGGAGAAAAACATCAACGAAAATAATTTGTATTTGTTTTAACCAGTTGGTGGCGCTACCACTGCGATCAAAAATAAGTTGGCAGCCGTCTTCAGGGCCTGAATATCCTCAAATGTGAAAAATTTCGAGAAGATGGATCATCTGAATCATTTTGCAGGAACTTTTGTTGCCACGGAGAATAATCAGACTCTGCGGCACCGCAATAGCCACGCCCTTCGAAGGAAAGTCACAAAAATAGGGATAGCGTAAGATCAATGTCTTGAGTCTTTTCTAGCCAATTTTCAATCGGATTCGTTAAAAGGGCACCGTGCAGTACGTCAAAATGTAAAAAATGATATTGATTGGCGCAAGGTGTATAACAGAATATAAACATATAGATGTCTTCAGGTACCGACTCTTTATGTACATGTGAAGTTTTGGATTTTTAGCAGCATGTGCATGAGAGTTATTAAGCATTTTGTCCATTGCGGCGAAGGAAATCTTAAGTGAAAACTTTGAAGCCCCGCCCCCGTCATATAGTATTTCGGAAACAAAAGATTTTAGCCCCAGTGTTTGTCCCAGGTCTTAAGATGCTACAGACAGAATTTTAAGGCAATCAGATGAAGCCTTTAGGATCAGGGTGCAAAAGAATGACCCCTGTAAACATGCAAAAAAGGGCAAAAGTCGGACTTTCAAAAATTCATAACTCACTTCCTGTTCATATTAGACGTTAAAATATCAAATTTTTCGCCATGCCCGATGAGACTGCCAAGTTTGGTGAGTTTTTGTGCATGTTTCGGGGGTCAAAAATGCGATCGAACAATCGGAAAAATAATAATAATAATAATTTCAACAAAAACAATAGCGACTTCGCAGCGGTCGCTGCTCAGGCCCTAATAATAATAATAATAATAATAATAAAAGTAATAATATTTTCTACAAAAACATTAGGGACCTCGCAGCCGTCGCAGCTCGGGCCCTAATAACAATTTCTAGAAAAACGATAGGGACCTCGCAGCGGTCACTGCTCGGGCCCTAATAATAATAATAATAATAATTTCCACAAAAACAATGGGGACCTCGTAGCGGTTGCTGCTCGGGCCCTAATAATAATTTCTACATAAACAATAGGGACCTCGCCGCGGTCGCTGCTCGGGCCCCAATAATAATTTCTACACAAAGTCCATTGTGGTGACCCGCCCCTTTTAAGTAAATTCAAAATGGCCGACTTCCTGTAAAACCTAGCTCATTGCTCCAAGAGACTTTTTTGTAGGTCTTGGTCTTATACATACAGTGAACCCTCGCTACTTCGCGGTTCACCTTTCGCGGGTTCAGTGCTTCGCGGGTATAAAAAATATTCGGGGGCATTGTAGTTTCGCCGAGCGGCACGACGGGCGCTGGAGCGGTTAGACGGCCGGCGTGCGCCGAAGAAGAGCGTGGGCGAAGAGGAGAGTGGACGAAGAAGAGCACGTTCCCCCGGACACGATCGGTGGCGACGTTTCACGCGGTTCGGACCGTACCAGGGCTCCGGCCGGCGTGCGTGGCAGTTAAGCCGTAGAGGAGCACCGTCCCCGGGCACGGGCGGTGCCAAGCGGCCCCTAAGTTTAACCGAATGGAAGCTCTGGAGGAGGAGGGCATGCTCGCGTCACAGTAAGCCGAAGAGGAGCACCTTCCCCGGGCACGGGCGGTTCCAAGCGGCCCCTAAGTTTAACCAAATGGAAGCTCCGGAGGAGGAGGGCATGCTCGCGTCACAGTAAGCCGAAGAGGAGCACCTTCGCCGGGCACGGGCGGTTCCAAGCGGCCCCTAAGTTTAACCGAATGGAAGCTCCGGAGGAGGCGGGCATGCTCGCGTCACAGTAAGCCGAAGAGGAGCACCTTCCCCGGGCACGGGCGGTGCCAAGCGGCCCCTAAGTTTAACCGAATGGAAGCTCCGGGGGAGGAGGGCGGGCGTGTGTCACAGTTAAGCCGAATTGGAACACCTCTTCCGCCCGGGCACGAACGGAGCGCGAAGCTGTCAGTTATGAATGAATAAATGAATAAATAAATAAATAAATAAAGAATGCCACCTTTCATTTCACAGGGAACACCGGACGGCGTACCAGCAGGTAAAAGTCGGAGTAATTGTCACGATCGTGCCTTTGTGTTGCAGCCGAGTGGGCGTGGTCGACGGCGCGTTGCTCGGCAACGCGGCCACGAGCGGACGCGTTCGCGAGACGGCCCAGCTGCAACCCATCATGCCTTGATTACGGACTATTTAAGCCTCCGACACGCAAACCTGCGTGTCGGATTATTGACCTACTTGCTCTCGCCTTGTGCCTTGCTACAGTCTTTGCCAACTTTGCTCCGTGTATTTGTCGTGTATGTTGTTACCTTGTTTATTTCTACAGCTACGTTTCGGCTCGCTTTGTGTTTTTTCGATGATTGGATTTAACCTTACCCTTTGGAGGAAGGACATTCTTGTTTTCGGTTTTCTTGCATTGCAAGCTCCTTTTGTTACTCGTTTTGCTTTTCCTGGGGGAAGATTGTTCCCCCAGCGTTTCCCGTTCACGTCTCCCGACGTCTGTAAGTATAGACCCTCTATTATTATTGATAGCAACCCTCCTTGCCTATCGCCTGCCAATTGTTTTTTGCCGGCCACAATAAATATTGTTCCTACCAAATTTTCCCTTGTCTGCGCTTTAAGGATCCACCCACACCGCTTCCCAGCCCCGGCTGGGGAGCGATCCTCACAGAATAATCCGACCATGGATTCTGCAGACAAGGAGAAAATTTTTCATGCCTTGACCAGCCAAGGACGCCTAGTGGGCCAACAGGCGACCGAGCTCGCGACCCTGCGCGTCGCGGTCGGCCAACTGGTCCAGCAACTCATGAGCCTAGGGGCCCGACTGAGTACCCCAGTTCACCCTGCCTCGCCGGTTCCCAACCCGGTCGATCCCCCTTCCGGGGCTCCGCCCCCAGGTTACCCGGTTAAGGAGCCTAACCTGGCTCATCCCGACCGCTACGGCGGAGAGCCTGGCCTTTGCGGCCCATTTATTCATCATTGTAGGCTGATTTTTGACCAGCAGCCCCGAACCTATGCGCTAGACAGCTCAAAAGTAGCATTTATGATGAGCCTCCTGACTGGTCAAGCGAGTGCATGGGCCATGGCCGTGAGCAACACGCGTCCCGAGATCAGCTCCTCGTTCCCCGCCTTTCTGAACGAGTTCCAGCGAGTGTTCCACCACCCGATCCGCGGGAAGGAGGCCGGAGCGGAATTACTGGACTGTATCCAGGGGGCACGGTCAGTTGCCGAGTACTCGATCACCTTCCGCACCCGAGCAGCGGAGAGTGGATTCGACGACTGCGCCCTGAGGTCCGTTTTCCGGAGGGGTCTGAACCCGGCCCTCAAGGACGAGCTGGCAGCCCGCGACGACGCCGAGACGCTGGAGGAGCTGATCACCCTGGCGATTCGTCTGGACAACCGCCTTCGAGAGCGTCGTCGAGAGCGAGGGGTGGAGCAGCGCCACGCCGAGCCGCCACGATTCCGGTTACCCGAACCTGCGCCCGCCGACGAGCCCATGCAGATGGGGGCCAGCCGCCTGGCGTCGCGGGAGCACCCTCGAGAGCAGGCGAGGGAGCAGCGCCGCTCGACCCATCCTCACACTCGGTCTCCCGGGTGGCCGCCCGTCGACGAGCCCAGGGGGGCGCCTCCGCGCCGTCCGGACCTACGAGAGAGGCAGCGCCGGCGCAGCACAGGGGCGTGCTTCTACTGCGGTCAACAGGGACACAGAGTAGCAGAGTGCGCGGAGATGGCCGACCGCCTAGAGTCATCCCCTCGTCGCCCCGCTCACTGCGAGTCCGCGGGGCGCACCTCCGCGGCTCCAGGTCCCCGGCAAGAACAGCCCGCCAGCGCGGCGGAGGGACAGGACAGTGCCGGGACCACCCAGAGACTTGAGATGGACGGAGAAATCACAGGGCTTAACGGGAGTGTTAAAGTTTGCGCGCTGATTGACTCCGGGGCCGATGACTGCTTTATAGACGCGGGTTTAGTGGCCCAACTCGGTTGTGAGGTCACCGAGCTCCACAAATCGGAGAAACTTTATGACCTCGATGGTCGCGTGCTGGCCGACATCCGACGGCTAACCGAACCTCTTACGCTGAAGTTGTCAGGCAACCACATCGAAAGGCGTTCGTTTTTTGTCATGCCCGCCAGGTCCGCCCCAGTCGTATTGGGAATCCCATGGCTAACCGCACACAACCCGGTCATCGACTGGAGCCGGCTCTCCCTCCAGAATTGGAGCCCTTTTTGCTACGCGCACTGCCTACGGTCAGCCGGAGAGGGCGTGCGGCCCCGGGCGGCCCCCGAGGTAGAAATCGAGCTTGAAAACGTGCCTAGCGTTTACCACGACCTCCGCGCCGTTTTTAGCAAAGAAAAAGCCAAATCACTTCCGCCGCACCGCCCATACGACTGCGCGATCGACCTAGTGCCCGACCCCGTCCTGCCGTCGGTACGGTTGTACAAGGTCTCGCAACCCGAGCAGGCGGCGATGAAGGATTACATAACGGAATCCCTCGCGGCGGGATTGATACGACCATCCACGTCTCCGGTAGGAGCCGGGCTCTTCTTTGTAGAAAAGAAAGATAAATCCCTCCGCCCCTGCGTCGATTACAAGGAACTAAACGCGATCACTGTTAAAAATCGCTACCCACTGCCCCTCCTGGACTCGGCCTTCGCTCCTCTGCAATCCGCGACAGTCTTTTCAAAATTAGACCTCCGCAGCGCGTACCACCTGGTCCGCATTAGAGAAGGGGATGAGTGGAAGACCGCGTTTAAAACCCCACTGGGACATTTTGAGTACCTTTGTCATGCCCTTTGGGTTATCAAATGCACCCGCGGTGTTCCAAGCTCTCATTAATGACGTCCTCAGGGATATGCTCAATGTTTGTTGTTTTGTCTACCTGGACGATATCCTTATTTTCTCTCGGTCCCTAAAAGAACACCACCTCCACGTGCGATCCATTTTACAACGACTCCTAGAAAACAAATTATACGTTAAGGCAGAAAAATGTGAATTCCACAAAACCTCGGTTTCGTTCCTAGGATTCATAGTAGAAAACGGGCAATTAAAGGCCGACCCGGCCAAGACGCGCGCCGTCGTGGAGTGGCCGGTGCCCACTACACGCAAACAGCTGCAGAGATTCCTAGGGTTCGCGAATTTCTATCGCCGCTTCATCAAAGACTATAGCCGCCGGGCGCTGCCGCTCACTCGCCTCACCTCGACGAAGATTCGTTTCGCCTGGGACAGGGAAGCCGAGGGGGCGTTCGCGGATTTAAAAAAGGCATTCACAAACCCTCCCGTATTGCACCACCCTAACACCGATCTTCCTTTTGTTGTAGAGGTGGACGCCTCTGATTCGGGAGTGGGGGCCGTCCTGTCGCAGCGGTCCCCGGTCGACCAACGTCTGCACCCCTGCGCCTTTTTCTCTCGCCGCCTCTCCCCAGCGGAGGCCAACTACGATGTGGGCAACCGAGAACTCCTGGCCGTGATCCTGGCCCTGCAGGAATGGCGGCACTGGCTGGAGGGCACCCAGGAGCCATTCATCATTTTTACGGACCACAAGAACCTGTCATACATCCGCCACATGAAAAGACTGAACCCCCGGCTGGCGCGGTGGGCCTTGATCCTCAGCCGCTTCAATTATACCATGACTTACCGGCCGGGGGCACGCAACACCAAACCCGACGCACTGTCACGCATCCACGACGCCTGGGAAGACGAAGAGGGGCCGGCGAGCGTGGTGCCCAGTCATCGCTTGGTGGGGGGCCTGCAATGGGAGATCGAGCGGCGAATCCGAGAAGCCCAGGAGGAAAGTGGGGCGCCAACGGAGTGTCCTCCCGGGCGCCTGTTCGTGCCGACTCGAGACCGGGCGGAGGTAATCCAGTGGGGCCATGCCTCCAAGTTGGCCTGCCACCCGGGCATACGCCGCACCCTGGGCCTGATCGCCCAACGCTTTTGGTGGCCGTCGCTCAAAAGAGATGTGACGGCGTACATACAAGCCTGTCCACAATGCGCTGCCAGCAAGGCATCGCACCAGCCCCCGGCGGGCCTACTGCACCCGCTTCCCGTTCCGGCGCGCCCCTGGTCCAACATTTCACTGGACTTTGTCACTGGCCTGCCCGTTTCCCGCGGGCAAACGGTCGTCTTGACCATAGTGGACCGCTTCTCCAAGGCCGCCCATTTCGTTGCGCTACCCAAGCTCCCGACAGCCCTCGAAACAGCCAACCTGCTGGTCCAACACGTGGTTCGACTCCATGGCATCCCGGACGACTTGGTGTCCGACCGAGGCCCGCAGTTCGTCTCCCAGGTATGGAAGAAATTCTGCCAGTGCCTCGGGGCTACATCCAGTCTCTCCTCAGGCTACCACCCGCAGACCAACGGGCAATCGGAGCGCGCCAATCAGGACCTTGAGTCCGCGCTCCGCTGCGTCTGCATGGACCAGCCGGCCACCTGGGTCGATCATCTGCCATGGATCGAGTACGCTCACAATACTCTGATCTCCTCAGCCACAGGTCGATCACCATTCCAGACCGCCTACGGGTACCAACCTCCGCTGTTTCCGTCCCAACCCGGTTCTGAAGAGGTACCCTCGGTCCAGCAGCACCTAAAGCGAGCCCACCGGGCATGGAAAGAGGCTCGGGCCGCCCTGTCACGCACCACGCAGCGGAACCGGCGCATCGCTGACCGTCGCCGCCGTCCAGCCCCGGGCTACAAGATCGGCGACAAGGTATGGCTGTCCACACGAGACCTTAATCTGGCTGGATCATCCCGCAAGCTAGGGCCACGTTACGTGGGCCCGTTCGAAGTCGCAGCCATCATCAACCCGGTCTCGGTCCGCCTCAAATTACCCCCCACCGTGAAGATACACCCCGTGTTCCACGTGTCTTTCATCAAGCCGGCCCCTACCTGCCCGCTGGTGCCGCCCGCCGCCCCGCCACCGCCTCCTAGGATCATTGACGGCGACCCAGTCTACACGGTAAAGGAGATCTTGGACTCCAGGCGCAGGGGAAGGGGGACTCAGTACCTGGTCGACTGGGAGGGCTATGGCCCAGAAGAACGGCAATGGATCCCTCGCTCCTGGATCATGTGTCCATCTCTACTACGAGATTACCACAACGCCCACCCAACGAAACCAGGTAGTACGCCAAGGGGCGTCCGTTAAGGGGGGGGTACTGTCACGATCGTGCCTTTGTGTTGCAGCCGAGTGGGCGTGGTCGACGGCGCGTTGCTCGGCAACGCGGCCACGAGCGGACGCGTTCGCGAGACGGCCCAGCTGCAACCCATCATGCCTTGATTACGGACTATTTAAGCCTCCGACACGCAAACCTGCGTGTCGGATTATTGACCTACTTGCTCTCGCCTTGTGCCTTGCTACAGTCTTTGCCAACTTTGCTCCGTGTATTTGTCGTGTATGTTGTTACCTTGTTTATTTCTACAGCTACGTTTCGGCTCGCTTTGTGTTTTTTCGATGATTGGATTTAACCTTACCCTTTGGAGGAAGGACATTCTTGTTTTCGGTTTTCTTGCATTGCAAGCTCCTTTTGTTACTCGTTTTGCTTTTCCTGGGGGAAGATTGTTCCCCCAGCGTTTTCCGTTCACGTCTCCCGACGTCTGTAAGTATAGACCCTCTATTATTATTGATAGCAACCCTCCTTGCCTATCGCCTGCCAATTGTTTTTTGCCGGCCACAATAAATATTGTTCCTACCAAATTTTCCCTTGTCTGCGCTTTAAGGATCCACCCACACCGCTTCCCAGCCCCGGCTGGGGAGCGATCCTCACAGTAATTAAATAAATACAAAAAGAATGGCTGGGGAATAAAAAAATAATACGTTTTAATAATAATTTGGTTTTTTTGTTATAAAATGAATTTCACTCTCTCTCTCCCCGTATATATATATATATATATATATATATATATATATATATATATTTATTATATATATTGTATATTTTTTTTAAGCATTTTTGAAGGTGCGCCGCTACTTCGCGGATTTTCAGTTTTCGCGGGTGGTCTCGGTCCCCATTAACCGCGATAACCGAGGGTTCACTGTACTCCATAAAATTTACAAAAAGCGAGGTGAAACACTCAACCAGAGCTGCTTTTTTTTAACATTTCTCGAGGGCCATGGCGAGCCATTTCAAAAAAGCTGCACAACTAACGTATAAAATATTGATAAATTTGCTCGGCCTGATGTGTGTGTAAAGTTTCACGAGTTGTCGTTCATATTTAGAACCTCATAATCAGCGTTGTTTTATTGCCGAACAGTGCAATGCCACTCCCACAACTTTTCACGAAAAAGGATGAATTTCGTATTGTGACATCCTCATGGCCGAAACAGTCCTCCGAGCATATATGAGGGCGACCTTGTTGAGTTGCACGGAGAAAAACATCCAAGAAAATAACTTGTATTAGCTTTTACCAGTTGGTGGCGCTACTACTACGATGAAAAATAAGTTGGTAGATGTCTTCAGGGCTGAAGTATCCTCAAATGTGTACAACTTCGAGAAGATAGGATCATCTGAGTCATGTTGCCGGAGCTTTTGTTGCCACAGAGTACAATCTGACTTTTCAGCACCGTAATAGCCACGCCTTTTGCCAAAACGTCACAAAATTCGGCAGAGAGTAAGATCATTGTCTTGAGTCTTTTCTGACTAATTTTCAGTCGGATTCGTCAAAAGGGCACCGTGCAGTATGTGAAAATTAAAATAAAAACACATTTTTGATTCCACTTGGCGGCGCTGTGTGTATAACAAAATAATAACATTAAGATGTCTTCAGGTCGGGACGTTTTATTTACAGGTGAAGGTTTGGATTTTTAGGAGCATGTGCAGGGGAGTTATTAAGCATTCATTTATTTGTATTAGGTTCATTTTGTCTTCTTATTATTGATATTTGACTGATTCATTAAAAGCAGACAATTATGTTTTAGGTTAATTTTTTACCTGACATGTTTCGGCGAGTCTTTCGCCTTCTTCAGAGTGTCGCATGATGGTGTCTTGAGACCCGTCTTTATCAGCTGATGTTCCATGAGGGTGTGACTTACCTGTCAAAAAAATTAAAAATCAGAGCAGTAAAAGAACAAGCACAACATGAACATTACAAATCAGCAATCACTGACCACTGCAAAAGGGAAAACCACATCATGGACCGGGAGAAGGGCAGGGTCATCCGCACCGAAGAGAACAAACAACAGCGCTGGATCAGAGAGGCCATTGAGATCTGCAAGCGAGGCATAAAAACCATGAACAGAGACAAGGGAGCCTTCATCCTCTCTACCACCTGGAGCAGCATCTTGGCAGAGTGAACGGACAGCGGGGGGCGTGACTTGCCTTCATTCTTGTGACAGGTAAGTCACGCCCTCATGGAACATCAGCTGATAAAGACGGGTCACAAGACACCATCATGTGACACTCTGAAGAAGGCGAAAGACTTTCGTATTGTGACATCCTCAAGGCCTAAACACTCATCCGAGCAAATATAAGGTAGATTTTGTTAACCTGCCCGGAGAAAAACATAAACGAAAATAATTTGTATTTGTTTTAACCAGTTGGTGGCGCTACCACTGCGATCAAAAATAAGTTGGCAGCCGTCTTCAGGGCCTGAATATCCTCAAATGTGAAAAATTTCGAGAAGATGGATCATCTGAATCATTTTGCAGGAACTTTTGTTGCCACGGAGATTAATCAGACTCTGCGGCACCGTAATAGCCACGCCCTTCGAAGGAAAGTCACAAAAATAGGGATAGAGTAAGATCAATGTCTTGAGTCTTTTCTAGCCAATTTTCAATCGGATTCGTTAAAAGGGCACCGTGCAGTACGTCAAAATGTAAAAAATGATATTGATTGGCGCAAGGTGTATAACTGAATATAAACATATAGATGTCTTCAGGTACCGACTCTTTATGTACATGTGAAGTTTTGGATTTTTAGCTGCATGTGCAGGAGAGTTATTAAGCATTTTGTCCATTGCGGCGAAGGAAATCTTAAGTGAAAACTTCGAAGCCCCGCCCCCGTTCATATAGTATTTCGGAAACAAAAAATTTTAGCCCCAGTGTTTGTCCCAGGTCTTAAGATGCTACAGACAGAATTTTAAGGCAATCAGATGAAGCCTTTAGGATCAGGGTGCAAAAGAATGACCCCTGTAAACATGCAAAAAAGGGCAAAAGTCGGACTTTCAAAAATTCATAACTCACTTCCTGTTCATATTAGACGTTAAAATATCAAATTTTTCGCCATGCCCGATGAGACTGCCAAGTTTGGTGAATTTTTGTGCATGTTTCGGGGGTCAAAAATGCGATCGAACAATCGGAAAAATAATAATAAGAATAATTTCTACAAAAACAATAGGGACTTCGCAGCGGTCGCTGCTCAGGCCCTAATAATAATAATAATAATAATAATAAAAGTAATAATATTTTCTACAAAAACAATAGGGACCTCGCAGCCGTCGCAGCTCGGGCCCTAATAACAATAGGGACCTCGCAGCGGTCACTGCTCGGGCCCTAATAATAATTATAATAATAATTTCCACAAAAACAATGGGGACCTCGTAGCGGTCGCTGCTCGGGCCCTAATAATAATTTCTACATAAACAATAGGGACCTCGCCGCGGTCGCTGCTCGGGCCCCAATAATAATTTCTACACAAAGTCCATTGTGGTGACCCACCCCTTTTTAAGTAAATTCAAAATGGCCGACTTCCTGTAAAACCTATCTCATTGCTCCAAGAGACTTTTTTGTAGGTCTTGGTCTTATACATACAGTGAACCCTCGCTACTTCGCGGTTCACCTTTCGCGGGTTCAGTGCTTCGCGGGTATAAAAAATATTCGGGGGCATTGTAGTTTCGCCGAGCGGCACGACGGGGCGCTGGAGCGGTTAGACGGCCGGCGTGCGCCGAAGAAGAGCGTGGGCGAAGAGGAGAGTGGACGAAGAAGAGCACGTTCCCCCGGACACGATCGGTGGCGACGTTTCGCGCGGTTCGGACCGTACCAGAGCTCCGGCCGGCGTGCGTGGCAGTTAAGCCGTAGAGGAGCACCTTCCCCGGGCACGGGCGGTTCCAAGCGGCCCCTAAGTTTAACCGAATGGAAGCTCCGGAGGAGGAGGGCATGCTCGCGTCACAGTAAGCCGAAGAGGAGCACCTTCCCCGGGCACGGGCGGTGCCAAGCGGCCCCTAAGTTTAACCGAATGGAAGCTCCGGGGGAGGAGGGCGGGTGTGTGTCACAGTTAAGCCGAATTGGAGCACCTCTTCCGCCCGGGCACGAGCGGAGCGCGAAGCTGTCAGTTATGAATGTATAAAAGAATAAATGAATAAATAAATAAAGAATGCCACCTTTCATTTCACAGGGCACACCGGACGGCGTACCAGCAGGTAAAAGTCGGAGTAATTAAATAAATACAAAAAGAATGGCTGGGGAATAAAAAAATAATACGTTTTAATAATAATTTGTTTTTTTTGTTGTAACATGAATTTCACTCTCTCTCTCCCCGTATATATATATATATATATATATATATATATATATATATTTATTATATATATTGTATATTTTTTTAAGCATTTTTGAAGGTGCGCCGCTACTTCGCGGATTTTCAGTTTTCGCGGGTGGTCTCTGTCCGCCATTAACCGCGATAACCGAGGATTCACTGTACTCCATAAAATTTACAAAAAGCGAGGTGAAACACTCAACCAGGGCTGCTTTTTTTAACATTTCTCGAGGGCCATGGCGAGCCATTTCAAAAAAGCTGCACAACTAACGTATAAAATATTGATAAATTTGCTCTGCCTGATGTGTGTGTAAAGTTTCACGAGTTGTCGTTCATATTTAGAACCTCATAATCAGCGTTGTTTTATTGCCGAACAGTGCAATGCCACTCCCACAACTTTACACGAAAAAGGACGAATTTCGTATTGTGACATCCTCATGGCCGAAACAGTCATCCGAGCATATATGAGGGCGACCTTGTTGAGTTGCACGGAGAAAAACATCCAAGAAAATAACTTGTATTAGCTTTTACCAGTTGGTGGCGCTACTACTACGATGAAAAATAAGTTGGTAGATGTCTTCAGGGCTGAAGTATCCTCAAATGTGTACAACTTCGAGAAGATAGGATCATCTGAGTCATGTTGTCGGAGCTTTTGTTGCCACAGAGTACAATCTGACTTTTCAGCACCGTAATAGCCACGCCTTTTGCCAAAACGTCACAAAATTCGGCAGAGAGTAAGATCATTGTCTTGAGTCTTTTCTGACTAATTTTCAGTCGGATTCGTCAAAAGGGCACCGTGCAGTATGTGAAAATTAAAATAAAAACACATTTTTGATTCCACTTGGCGGCGCTGTGTGTATAACAAAATAATAACATTAAGATGTCTTCAGGTCGGGACGTTTTATTTACAGGTGAAGGTTTGGATTTTTAGGAGCATGTGCAGGGGAGTTATTAAGCATTCGTTTATTTGTATTAGGTTCATTTTGTCTTCTTATTATTGATATTTGACTGATTCATTAAAAGCAGACAATTATGTTTTAGGTTAATTTTTTACCTGACATGTTTCGGCGAGTCTTTCGCCTTCTTCAGAGTGTCGCATGATGGTGTCTTGAGACCCGTCTTTACCAGCTGATGTTCCATGAGGGTGTGACTTACCTGTCAAAAAAATTAAAAATCAGAGCAGTAAAAGAACAAGCACAACATGAACATTACAAATCAGCAATCACTGACCACTGCAAAAGGGAAAACCACATCATGGACTGGGAGAAGGGCAGGGTCATCCGCACCGAAGAGAACAAACAACAGCGCTGGATCAGAGAGGCCATTGAGATCTGCAAGCGAGGCATAAAAACCATGAACAGAGACAAGGGAGCCTTCATCCTCTCTACCACCTGGAGCAGCATCTTGGCAGAGTGAACGGACAGCGGGGGGCGTGACTTGCCTTCATTCTTGTGACAGGTAAGTCACGCCCTCATGGAACATCAGCTGATAAAGACGGGTCACAAGACACCATCATGTGACACTCTGAAGAAGGCGAAAGACTTTCGTATTGTGACATCCTCAAGGCCTAAACACTCATCCGAGCAAATAAAAGGTAGATTTTGTTAACCTGCCCGGAGAAAAACATCAACGAAAATAATTTGTATTTGTTTTAACCAGTTGGTGGCGCTACCACTGCGATCAAAAATAAGTTGGCAGCCGTCTTCAGGGCCTGAATATCCTCAAATGTGAAAAATTTCGAGAAGATGGATCATCTGAATCATTTTGCAGGAACTTTTGTTGCCACGGAGATTAATCAGACTCTGCGGCACCGTAATAGCCACGCCCTTCGAAGGAATGTCACAAAAATAGGGATAGAGTAAGATCAATGTCTTGAGTCTTTTCTAGCCAATTTTCAATCGGATTCGTTAAAAGGGCACCGTGCAGTACGTCAAAATGTAAAAAATGATATTGATTGGCGCAAGGTGTATAACTGAATATAAACATATAGATGTCTTCAGGTACCGACTCTTTATGTACATGTGAAGTTTTGGATTTTTAGCTGCATGTGCAGGAGAGTTATTAAGCATTTTGTCCATTGCGGCGAAGGAAATCTTAAGTGAAAACTTCGAAGCCCCGCCCCCGTTCATATAGTATTTCGGAAACAAAAAATTTTAGCCCCAGTGTTTGTCCCAGGTCTTAAGATGCTAGAGACAGAATTTTAAGGCAATCAGATGAAGCCTTTAGGATCAGGGTGCAAAAGAATGACCCCTGTAAACATGCAAAAAAGGGCAAAAGTCGGACTTTCAAAAATTCATAACTCACTTCCTGTTCATATTAGACGTTAAAATATCAAATTTTTCGCCATGCCCGATGAGACTGCCAAGTTTGGTGAATTTTTGTGCATGTTTCGGGGGTCAAAAATGCGATCGAACAATCGGAAAAATAATAATAAGAATATTTTCTACAAAAACAATAGGGACCTCGCAGCCGTCGCAGCTCGGGCCCTAATAACAATTTCTAGAAAAACAATAGGGACCTCGCAGCGGTCACTGCTCGGGCCCTAATAATAATAATAATAATAATTTCCACAAAAACAATGGGGACCTCGTAGCG
The DNA here is from genome assembly GCF_059441095.1 of Idiotropiscis lumnitzeri. Taxonomy (NCBI): domain Eukaryota; kingdom Metazoa; phylum Chordata; class Actinopteri; order Syngnathiformes; family Syngnathidae; genus Idiotropiscis; species Idiotropiscis lumnitzeri. The sequence goes on along the minus strand of NC_142391.1, from coordinate 48,002,279 downwards.
GTCGCTGCTCGGGCCCTAATAATAATTTCTACATAAACAATAGGGACCTCGCCGCGGTCGCTGCTCGGGCCCCAATAATAATTTCTACACAAAGTCCATTGTGGTGACCCGCCCCCTTTTAATAAATTCAAAATGACCGACTTCCTGTAAAACCTAGCTCATTGCTCCAAGAGACTTTTTTGTAGGTCTTGGTCTTATACATACAGTGAACCCTCGCTACTTCGCGGTTCACCTTTCGCGGGTTCAGTGCTTCGCGGGTATAAAAAATATTCGGGGGCATTGTAGTTTCGCCGAGCGGCACGACGGGGCGCTGGAGCGGTTAGACGGCCGGCGTGCGCCGAAGAAGAGCGTGGGCGAAGAGGAGAGTGGACGAAGAAGAGCACGTTCCCCCGGACACGATCGGTGGCGACGTTTCGCGCGGTTCGGACCGTACCAGAGCTCCGGCCGGCGTGCGTGGCAGTTAAGCCGTAGAGGAGCACCTTCCCCGGGCACGGGCGGTGCCAAGCGGCCCCTAAGTTTAACCGAATGGAAGCTCCGGAGGAGGAGGGCATGCTCGCGTCACAGTAAGCCGAAGAGGAGCACCTTCCCCGGGCACGGGCGGTGCCAAGCGGCCCCTAAGTTTAACCGAATGGAAGCTCCGGGGGAGGAGGGTGGGCGTGTTTCACAGTTAAGCCGAATTGGAGCACCTCTTCCGCCCGGGCACGAGCGGAGCGCGAAGCTGTCAGTTATGAATGAATAAATGAATAAATAAATAAATAAATAAAGAATGGCACCTTTCATTTCACAGGGCACACCAGACGGCGTACCAGCAGGTAAAAGTCTGAGTAATTAAATAAATACAAAAAGAATGGCTGGGGAATAAAAAAATAATACGTTTTAATAATAATTTGTTTTTTTTGTTATAACATGAATTTCACTCTCTCTCTCCCCGTATATATATATATATATATATATATATATATATATATTGTATTTTTTTTTAAAGCATTTTTGAAGGTGCGCCGCTACTTCGCGGATTTTCAGTTTTCGCGGGTGGTCTCGGTCCCCATTAACCGCGATAACCGAGGGTTCACTGTACTCCATAAAATTTACAAAAAGCGAGGTGAAACACTCAACCAGGGCTGCTCTGCATGTTGTGCTGGGCCACCTGGAACAACAGCGGAGCTATGCAAGGATGCTCTTTGTGGACTACAGCTCGGCATTCAACACGATCATCCCAGACATCCTCGTCGCCAAACTGGACACTCTCGGCCTCCCTGCCCTCACACGCATCTGGATTAAGGACTTTCTGACCAACAGACCCCAGACTGTGTTGCTCGGCCCCTACACGTCCTCCACCCTCATGCTGAGCACCGGTTCCCCCCAAGGATGCGTGCTGAGCCCTCTCCTGTACGCCCTCTACACCTACGACTGCAGCCCGGCCCACGGCAACAACACCATCGTCAAGTTTGCTGACGACACGACAGTGGTCGGTCTGATCTCGGAAGGTGACGAGTCAGCCTACAGAGAGGAGGTAGGGAGACTGACAACTTGGTGCAAGGACAACAGACTGCACCTTAACTCTGCTAAAACAAAGGAGATTGTCGTCGACTTCAGGAGGAACAAGACGCTGCCGCCCCCCCTCTGCATCGAAGGCGTGTGTGTGGAGAGGGTCCACACGTTCAAGTTCCTGGGAGTACAGATCTCCGATGACCTTTCTTGGAGTCACAACACCACAGCAGTGGTAAAGAAGGTCCGCCAACGTCTGCACTTCCTGAGAGTCCTCAGGAAATTCAACCTGGACAGGAAGCTGCTGCTGGCCTTCTACCACTCGTCCATCGAGAGCCTGCTGACGTACTGTGTCTCCACCTGGTACAGCGGCTGCACTGAGGCGGACAGAGTGAGGCTCCAGAGGACAGTCAAAACAGCGCAAAGGATTATTGGCTGCCCTCTCCCCTCGCTGTCGGACATCTACACCGCCCGGTGCCTCAGAAGGGCTCTCAACATCGTCAAAGACAATACCCACCCAAACTCACACCTGTTCGACCTGTTGCCCTCTGGCAGGCGCTACAGATGCATCAAATCAAGGACCAATAGACTGAGAAACAGTTTCTTTCCGAGAGCCATCTCCATACTGAACTCTCACACACACACACGAGACCACCCTAACCTTGCAAAACAGCATTGTGATGTGTTTCTATATGCCCTATTCAGTACTGAATTCCATTGCACTGTCTTATTTATTTATCTAATTTATATATTGTCTGTATTATTGTTGTATTGCACTGGAGAGGGGAGCCCTCTAATCTCGTTGCACACTTGAGTACAATGACAATAAAGGGATTTCTATTTCTATTCTATTCTTTTTTTAACTTTTCTCGAGGGCCATGGCGAGCCATTTCAAAAAAGCTGCACAACTAACGTATAAAATATTGATAAATTTGCTCTGCCTGATGTGTGTGTAAAGTTTCACGAGTTGTCGTTCATATTTAGAACCTCATAATCAGCGTTGTTTTATTGCCGAACAGTGCAATGCCACTCCCACAACTTTTCACGAAAAAGGATGAATTTCGTATTGTGACATCCTCATGGCCGAAACAGTCATCCGAGCATATATGAGGGCGACCTTGTTGAGTTGCACGGAGAAAAACATCCAAGAAAATAACTTGTATTAGCTTTTACCAGTTGGTGGCGCTACTACTACGATGAAAAATAAGTTGGTAGATGTCTTCAGGGCTGAAGTATCCTCAAATGTGTACAACTTCGAGAAGATAGGATCATCTGAGTCATGTTGCCGGAGCTTTTGTTGCCACAAAGTACAATCGGATTTTTCAGCACCGTAATAGCCACGCCTTTTGCCAAAACGTCACAAAATTCGGCAGAGAGTAAGATCATTGTCTTGAGTCTTTTCTGACTAATTTTCAGTCGGATTCGTCAAAAGGGCACCGTGCAGTACGTGAAAATTAAAATAAAAACAAATTTTTGATTCCACTTGGCGGCACTGTGTGTATAACAAAATAATAACATTAAGATGTCTTCAGGTCGGGACGTTTTATTTACAGGTGAAGGTTTGGATTTTTAGGAGCATGTGCAGGGGCGTTATTAAGCATTCATTTATTTGTATTAGGTTCATTTTGTCTTCTTATTATTGATATTTGACTGATTCATTAAAAGCAGACAATTATGTTTTAGGTTAATTTTTTACCTGACATGTTTCGGCGAGTCTTTCGCCTTCTTCAGAGTGCCGCATGATGGTGTCTTGAGACCCGTCTTTATCAGCTGATGTTCCATGAGGGTGTGACTTACCTGTCAAAAAAATGAAAAATCAGAGCAGTAAAAGAACAAGCACAACATGAACATTACAAATCAGCAATCACTGACCACTGCAAAAGGGAAAACCACATCATGGACCGGGAGAAGGGCAGGGTCATCCGCACCGAAGAGAACAAACAACAGCGCTGGATCAGAGAGGCCATTGAGATCTGCAAGCGAGGCATAAAAACCATGAACAGAGACAAGGGAGCCTTCATCCTCTCTACCACCTGGAGCAGCATCTTGGCGGAGTGAACGGACAGCGGTGGGCGTGACTTGCCTTCATTTTTGTGACAGGTAAGTCACGCCCTCATGGAACATCAGCTGATAAAGACGGGCCACAAGACACCATCATGTGACACTCTGAAGAAGGCGAAAGACTTTCGTAATGTGACATCCTCAAGGCCTAAACACTCATCCGATCAAAAATAAGTTGGCAGCCGTCTTCAGGGCCTGAATATCCTCAAATGTGAAAAATTTCGAGAAGATGGATCATCTGAATCATTTTGCAGGAACTTTTGTTGCCACGGAGATTAATCAGACTCTGCGGCACCGTAATAGCCACGCCCTTCGAAGGAAAGTCACAAAAATAGGGATAGAGTAAGATCAATGTCTTGAGTCTTTTCTAGCCAATTTTCAATCGGATTCGTGAAAAGGGCACCGTGCAGTACGTCAAAATGTAAAAAATGATATTGATTGGCGCAAGGTGTATAACTGAATATAAACATATAGATGTCTTCAGGTACCGACTCTTTATGTACATGTGAAGTTTTGGATTTTTAGCAGCATGTGCAGGAGAGTTATTAAGCATTTTGTCCATTGCGGCGAAGGAAATCTTAAGTGAAAACTTCGAAGCCCCGCCCCCGTTCATATAGTATTTCGGAAACAAAAAATTTTAGCCCCAGTGTTTGTCCCAGGTCTTAAGATGCTACAGACAGAATTTTAAGGCAATCAGATGAAGCCTTTAGGATCAGGGTGCAAAAGAATGACCCCTGTAAACATGCAAAAAAGGGCAAAAGTCGGACTTTCAAAAATTCATAACTCACTTCCTGTTCATATTAGACGTTAAAATATCAAATTTTTCGCCATGCCCGATGAGACTGCCAAGTTTGGTGAATTTTTGTGCATGTTTCGGGGGTCAAAAATGCGATCGAACAATCGGAAAAATAATGATAATAATAATTTCTACAAAAACAATAGGGACTTCGCAGCGGTCGCTGCTCAGGCCCTAATAATAATAATAATAATAAAAGTAATAATATTTTCTACAAAAACAATAGGGACCTCGCAGCCGTCGCAGCTCGGGCCCTAATAACAATTTCTAGAAAAACAATAGGGACCTCGCAGCGGTCACTGCTCGGGCCCTAATAATAATAATAATAATAATTTCCACAAAAACAATGGGGACCTCGTAGCGGTCGCTGCTCGGGCCCTAATAATAATTTCTACAAAAACAATAGGGACCTCGCCGCGGTCGCTGCTCGGGCCCCAATAATAATTTCTACACAAAGTCCATTGTGGTGACCCGCCCCCTTTTAAGTAAATTCAAAATGGCCGACTTCCTGTAAAACCTAGCTCATTGCTCCAAGAGACTTTTTTGTAGGTCTTGGTCTTATACATACAGTGAACCCTCGCTACTTGGCGGTTCACCTTTCGCGGGTTCAGTGCTTCGCGGGTCTAAAAAATATTCGGGGGCATTGTAGTTTCGCCGAGCGGCACGACGGGGCGCTGGAGCGGTTAGACGGCCGGTGTGCGCCGAAGAAGAGCGTGGGCGAAGAGGAGAGTGGACGAAGAAGAGCACGTTCCCCCGGACACGATCGGTGGCGACGTTTCGCGCGGTTCGGACAGTACCAGAGCTCCGGCCGGCGTGCGTGGCAGTTAAGCCGTAGAGGAGAACCTTCCCCGGGCACGGGCGGTGCCAAGCGGCCCCTAAGTTTAACCGAATGGAAGCTCCGGGGGAGGAGGGCGGGTGTGTGTCACAGTTAAGCCGAATTGGAGCACCTCTTCCGCCCGGGCACGAGCGGAGCGCGAAGCTGTCAGTTATGAATGTATAAAAGAATAAATAAATAAATAAATAAAGAATGCCACCTTTCATTTCACAGGGCACACCGGACGGCGTACCAGCAGGTAAAAGTCGGAGTAATTAAATAAATACAAAAAGAATGGCTGGGGAATAAAAAAATAATACGTTTTAATAATAATTTGTTTTTTTTGTTATAACATGAATTTCACTCTCTCTCTCCCCGTATATATGTATATATATATATATATATATATATATATACATATATTTCTATATTTATTATATATATTGTATATTTTTTTAAGGATTTTTGAAGGTGCGCCGCTACTTCGCGGATTTTCAGTTTCCGCGGGTGGTCTCTGTCCCCATTAACCGCGATAACCGAGGATTCACTGTACTCCATAAAATTTACAAAAAGCGAGGTGAAACACTCAACCAGGGCTGCTTTTTTTAACATTTCTCGAGGGCCATGGCGAGCCATTTCAAAAAAGCTGCACAACTAACGTATAAAATATTGATAAATTTGCTCGGCCTGATGTGTGTGTAAAGTTTCACGAGTTGTCGTTCATATTTAGAACCTCATAATCAGCGTTGTTTTATTGCCGAACAGTGCAATGCCACTCCCACAACTTTACACGAAAAAGGACGAATTTCGTATTGTGACATCCTCATGGCCGAAACAGTCATCCGAGCATATATGAGGGCGACCTTGTTGAGTTGCACGGAGAAAAACATCCAAGAAAATAACTTGTATTAGCTTTTACCAGTTGGTGGCGGTACTACTACGATGAAAAATAAGTTGGTAGATGTCTTCAGGGCTGAAGTATCCTCAAATGTGTACGACTTCGAGAAGATAGGATCATCTGAGTCATGTTGCCGGAGCTTTTGTTGCCACAGAGTACAATCTGACTTTTCAGCACCGTAATAGCCACGCCTTTTGCCAAAACGTCACAAAATTCGGCAGAGAGTAAGATCATTGTCTTGAGTCTTTTCTGACTAATTTTCAGTCGGATTTGTCAAAAGGGCACCGTGCAGGATGTGAAAATTAAAATAAAAACACATTTTTGATTCCACTTGGCGGCGGTGTGTGTATAACAAAATAATAAAATTAAGATGTCTTCAGGTCGGGACGTTTTATTTACAGGTGAAGGTTTGGATTTTTAGGAGCATGTGCAGGGGAGTTATTAAGCATTCATTTATTTGTATTAGGTTCATTTTGTCTTCTTATTATTGATATTTGACTGATTCATTAAAAGCAGACAATTATGTTTTAGGTAAATTTTTTACCTGACATGTTTCGGCGAGTCTTTCGCCTTCTTCAGAGTGTCGCATGATGGTGTCTTGAGACCCGTCTTTATCAGCTGATGTTCCATGAGGGTGTGACTTACCTGTCAAAAAAATGAAAAATCAGAGCAGTAAAAGAACAAGCACAACATGAACATTACAAATCAGCAATCACTGACCACTGCAAAAGGGAAAACCACATCATGGACCGGGAGAAGGGCAGGGTCATCCGCACCGAAGAGAACAAACAACAGCGCTGGATCAGAGAGGCCATTGAGATCTGCAAGCGAGGCATAAAAACCATGAACAGAGACAAGGGAGCCTTCATCCTCTCTACCACCTAGAGCAGCATCTTGGCGGAGTGAACGGACAGCGGGGGGTGTGACTTGCCTTCATTCTTGTGACAGGTAAGTCACGCCCTCATGGAACATCAGCTGATAAAGACGGGTCACAAGACACCATCATGTGACACTCTGAAGAAGGCGAAAGACTTTCGTATTGTGACATCCTCAAGGCCTAAACACTCATCCGAGCAAATATAAGGTAGATTTTGTTAACCTGCCCGGAGAAAAACATCAACGAAAATAATTTGTATTTGTTTTAACCAGTTGGTGGCGCTACCACTGCGATCAAAAATAAGTTGGCAGCCGTCTTCAGGGCCTGAATATCCTCAAATGTGAAAAATTTCGAGAAGATGGATCATCTGAATCATTTTGCAGGAACTTTTGTTGCCACGGAGAATAATCAGACTCTGCGGCACCGCAATAGCCACGCCCTTCGAAGGAAAGTCACAAAAATAGGGATAGAGTAAGATCAACGTCTTGAGTCTTTTCTAGCCAATTTTCAATCGGATTCGTTAAAAGGGCACCGTGCAGTACGTCAAAATGTAAAAAATGATATTGATTGGCGCAAGGTGTATAACAGAATATAAACATATGGATGTCTTCAGGTACCGACTCTTTATGTATATGTGAAGTTTTGGATTTTTAGCAGCATGTGCAGGAGAGTTATTAAGCATTTTGTCCATTGCGGCGAAGGAAATCTTAAGTGAAAACTTCGAAGCCCCGCCCCCGTTCATATAGTATTTCGGAAACAAAAAATTTTAGCCCCAGTGTTTGTCCCAGGTCTTAAGATGCTACAGACAGAATTTTAAGGCAATCAGATGAAGCCTTTAGGATCAGGGTGCAAAAGAATGACCCCTGTAAACATGCAAAAAAGGGCAAAAGTCGGACTTTCAAAAATTCATAACTCACTTCCTGTTCATATTAGACGTTAAAATATCACATTTTTCGCCATGCCCGATGAGACTGCCAAGTTTGGTGAATTTTTGTGCATGTTTCGGGGGTCAAAAATGCGATCGAACAATCGGAAAAATAATGATAATAATAATTTCTACAAAAACAATAGGGACTTAGCAGCGGTCGCTGCTCAGGCCCTAATAATAATAATAATAATAAAAGTAATAATATTTTCTACAAAAACAATAGGGACCTCGCAGCCGTCGCAGCTCGGGCCCTAATAACAATTTCTAGAAAAACAATAGGGACCTCGCAGCGGTCACTGCTCGGGCCCTAATAATAATAATAATAATAATTTCCACAAAAACAATGGGGACCTCGTAGCGGTCGCTGCTCGGGCCCTAATAATAATTTCTACAAAAACAATAGGGACCTCGCCGCGGTCGCTGCTCGGGCCCCAATAATAATTTCTACACAAAGTCCATTGTGGTGACCCGCCCCCTTTTAAGTAAATTCAAAATGGCCGACTTCCTGTAAAACCTAGCTCATTGCTCCAAGAGACTTTTTTGTAGGTCTTGGTCTTATACATACAGTGAACCCTCGCTACTTGGCGGTTCACCTTTCGCGGGTTCAGTGCTTCGCGGGTCTAAAAAATATTCGGGGGCATTGTAGTTTCGCCGAGCGGCACGACGGGGCGCTGGAGCGGTTAGACGGCCGGTGTGCGCCGAAGAAGAGCGTGGGCGAAGAGGAGAGTGGACGAAGAAGAGCACGTTCCCCCGGACACGATCGGTGGCGACGTTTCGCGCGGTTCGGACAGTACCAGAGCTCCGGCCGGCGTGCGTGGCAGTTAAGCCGTAGAGGAGAACCTTCCCCGGGCACGGGCGGTGCCAAGCGGCCCCTAAGTTTAACCGAATGGAAGCTCCGGGGGAGGAGGGCGGGTGTGTGTCACAGTTAAGCCGAATTGGAGCACCTCTTCCGCCCGGGCACGAGCGGAGCGCGAAGCTGTCAGTTATGAATGTATAAAAGAATAAATAAATAAATAAATAAAGAATGCCACCTTTCATTTCACAGGGCACACCGGACGGCGTACCAGCAGGTAAAAGTCGGAGTAATTAAATAAATACAAAAAGAATGGCTGGGGAATAAAAAAATAATACGTTTTAATAATAATTTGGTTTTTTTGTTATAACATGAATTTCACTCTCTCTCTCCCCGTATATATGTATATATATATATATATATATATATATATATACATATATTTCTATATTTATTATATATATTGTATATTTTTTTAAGCATTTTTGAAGGTGCGCCGCTACTTCGCGGATTTTCAGTTTCCGCGGGTGGTCTCTGTCCCCATTAACCGCGATAACCGAGGATTCACTGTACTCCATAAAATTTACAAAAAGCGAGGTGAAACACTCAACCAGGGCTGCTTTTTTTAACATTTCTCGAGGGCCATGGCGAGCCATTTCAAAAAAGCTGCACAACTAACGTATAAAATATTGATAAATTTGCTCGGCCTGATGTGTGTGTAAAGTTTCACGAGTTGTCGTTCATATTTAGAACCTCATAATCAGCGTTGTTTTATTGCCGAACAGTGCAATGCCACTCCCACAACTTTACACGAAAAAGGACGAATTTCGTATTGTGACATCCTCATGGCCGAAACAGTCATCCGAGCATATATGAGGGCGACCTTGTTGAGTTGCACGGAGAAAAACATCCAAGAAAATAACTTGTATTAGCTTTTACCAGTTGGTGGCGGTACTACTACGATGAAAAATAAGTTGGTAGATGTCTTCAGGGCTGAAGTATCCTCAAATGTGTACGACTTCGAGAAGATAGGATCATCTGAGTCATGTTGCCGGAGCTTTTGTTGCCACAGAGTACAATCTGACTTTTCAGCACCGTAATAGCCACGCCTTTTGCCAAAACGTCACAAAATTCGGCAGAGAGTAAGATCATTGTCTTGAGTCTTTTCTGACTAATTTTCAGTCGGATTTGTCAAAAGGGCACCGTGCAGGATGTGAAAATTAAAATAAAAACACATTTTTGATTCCACTTGGCGGCGGTGTGTGTATAACAAAATAATAAAATTAAGATGTCTTCAGGTCGGGACGTTTTATTTACAGGTGAAGGTTTGGATTTTTAGGAGCATGTGCAGGGGAGTTATTAAGCATTCATTTATTTGTATTAGGTTCATTTTGTCTTCTTATTATTGATATTTGACTGATTCATTAAAAGCAGACAATTATGTTTTAGGTAAATTTTTTACCTGACATGTTTCGGCGAGTCTTTCGCCTTCTTCAGAGTGTCGCATGATGGTGTCTTGAGACCCGTCTTTATCAGCTGATGTTCCATGAGGGTGTGACTTACCTGTCAAAAAAATGAAAAATCAGAGCAGTAAAAGAACAAGCACAACATGAACATTACAAATCAGCAATCACTGACCACTGCAAAAGGGAAAACCACATCATGGACCGGGAGAAGGGCAGGGTCATCCGCACCGAAGAGAACAAACAACAGCGCTGGATCAGAGAGGCCATTGAGATCTGCAAGCGAGGCATAAAAACCATGAACAGAGACAAGGGAGCCTTCATCCTCTCTACCACCTAGAGCAGCATCTTGGCGGAGTGAACGGACAGCGGGGGGTGTGACTTGCCTTCATTCTTGTGACAGGTAAGTCACGCCCTCATGGAACATCAGCTGATAAAGACGGGTCACAAGACACCATCATGTGACACTCTGAAGAAGGCGAAAGACTTTCGTATTGTGACATCCTCAAGGCCTAAACACTCATCCGAGCAAATATAAGGTAGATTTTGTTAACCTGCCCGGAGAAAAACATCAACGAAAATAATTTGTATTTGTTTTAACCAGTTGGTGGCGCTACCACTGCGATCAAAAATAAGTTGGCAGCCGTCTTCAGGGCCTGAATATCCTCAAATGTGAAAAATTTCGAGAAGATGGATCATCTGAATCATTTTGCAGGAACTTTTGTTGCCACGGAGAATAATCAGACTCTGCGGCACCGCAATAGCCACGCCCTTCGAAGGAAAGTCACAAAAATAGGGATAGAGTAAGATCAACGTCTTGAGTCTTTTCTAGCCAATTTTCAATCGGATTCGTTAAAAGGGCACCGTGCAGTACGTCAAAATGTAAAAAATTATATTGATTGGCGCAAGGTGTATAACAGAATATAAACATATAGATGTCTTCAGGTACCGACTCTTTATGTACATGTGAAGTTTTGGATTTTTAGCAGCATGTGCAGGAGAGTTATTAAGCATTTTGTCCACTGCGGCGAAGGAAATCTTAAGTGAAAACTTTGAAGCCCCGCCCCCGTCATATAGTATTTCGGAAACAAAAGATTTTAGCCCCAGTGTTTGTCCCAGGTCTTAAGATGCTACAGACAGAATTTTAAGGCAATCAGATGAAGCCTTTAGGATCAGGGTGCAAAAGAATGACCCCTGTAAACATGCAAAAAAGGGCAAAAGTCGGACTTTCAAAAATTCATAACTCACTTCCTGTTCATATTAGACGTTTAAAATATCAAATTTCTCGCTATGCCCGATGAGACTGCCAAGTTTGGTGAGTTTTTGTGCATGTTTCGGGGGTCAAAAATGCGATCGTACAATCAGAAAAATAATAATAATAATAATTTCTACAAAAACAACAGGGACTTCGCAGCGGTCGCTGCTCAGGCCCTAATAATAATAATAATAATAATAATAAAAGTAATAATATTTTCTACAAAAACAATAGGGACCTCGCAGCCGTCGCAGCTCGGGCCCTAATAACAATTTCTAGAAAAACAATAGGGACCTCGCAGCGGTCACTGCTCGGGCCCTAATAATAATAATAATAATAATTTCCACAAAAACAATGGGGACCTCGTAGCGGTCGCTTCTCGGGCCCTAATAATAATTTCTACATAAACAATAGGAACCTCGCCGCGGTCGCTGCTCGGGCCCCAATAATAATTTCTACACAAAGTCCATTGTGGTGACCCGCCCCTTTTAAGTAAATTCAAAATGGCCGACTTCCTGTAAAACCTAGCTCATTGCTCCAAGAGACTTTTTTGTAGGTCTTGGTCTTATACATACAGTGAACCCTCGCTACTTCGCGGTTCACCTTTCGCGGGTTCAGTGCTTCGCGGGTATAAAAAATATTCGGGGGCATTGTAGTTTCGCCGAGCGGCACAACGGGGCGCTGGAGCGGTTAGACGGCCGGCGTGCGCCGAAGAAGAGCGTGGGCGAAGAGGAGAGTGGACGAAGAAGAGCACGTTCCCCCGGACACGATCGGTGGCGACGTTTCGCGCGGTTCGGACCGTACCAGGGCTCCGGCCGGCGTGCGTGGCAGTTAAGCCGTAGAGGAGCACCGTCCCCGGGCACGGGCGGTGCCAAGCGGCCCCTAAGTTTAACCGAATGGAAGCTCCGGAGGAGGAGGGCATGCTCGCGTCACAGTAAGCCGAAGAGGAGCACCTTCCCCGGGCACGGGCGGTTCCAAGCGGCCCCTAAGTTTAACCAAATGGAAGCTCCGGAGGAGGAGGGCATGCTCGCGTCACAGTAAGCCGAAGAGGAGCACCTTTGCCGGGCACGGGCGGTTCCAAGCGGCCCCTAAGTTTAACCGAATGGAAGCTCCGGAGGAGGCGGGCATGCTCGCGTCACAGTAAGCCGAAGAGGAGCACCTTCCCCGGGCACGGGCGGTGCCAAGCGGCCCCTAAGTTTAACCGAATGGAAGCTCCGGGGGAGGAGGGCGGGCGTGTGTCACAGTTAAGCCGAATTGGAACACCTCTTCCGCCCGGGCACGAACGGAGCGCAAAGCTGTCAGTTATGAATGAATAAATGAATAAATAAATAAATAATTAAAGAATGCCACCTTTCATTTCACAGGGAACACCGGACGGCGTACCAGCAGGTAAAAGTCGGAGTAATTAAATAAATACAAAAAGAATGGCTGGGGAATAAAAAAATAATACGTTTTAATAATAATTTGTTTTTTTTGTTATAACATGAATTTCACTCTCTCTCTCTCTCTCTCCCCGTATATAAATATATATATATATATATATATATATATATATATATATTTATTATATATATTGTATTTTCTTTTAAGCATTTTTGAAGGTGCGCCGCTACTTCGCGGATTTTCAGTTTCCGCGGATGGTCTCGGTCCCCATTAACCGCGATAACCGAGGGTTCACTGTACTCCATAAAATTTACAAAAAGCGAGGTGAAACACTCAACCAGGGCTGCTTTTTTGAACATTTCTCGAGGGCCATGGCGAGCCATTTCAAAAAAGCTGCACAACTAACGTATAAAATATTGATAAATTTGCTCGGCCTGATGTGTGTGTAAAGTTTCACGAGTTGTCGTTCATATTTAGAACCTCATAATCAGCGTTGTTTTATTGCCGAACAGTGCAATGCCACTCCCACAACTTTACACGAAAAAGGACGAATTTCGTATTGTGACATCCTCATGGCCGAAACAGTCATCCGAGCATATATGAGGGCGACCTTGTTGAGTTGCACGGAGAAAAACATCCAAGAAAATAACTTGTATTAGCTTTTACCAGTTGGTGGCGGTACTACTACGATGAAAAATAAGTTGGTAGATGTCTTCAGGGCTGAAGTATCCTCAAATGTGTACGACTTCGAGAAGATAGGATCATCTGAGTCATGTTGCCGGAGCTTTTGTTGCCACAGAGTACAATCTGACTTTTCAGCACCGTAATAGCCACGCCTTTTGCCAAAACGTCACAAAATTCGGCAGAGAGTAAGATCATTGTCTTGAGTCTTTTCTGACTAATTTTCAGTCGGATTTGTCAAAAGGGCACCGTGCAGGATGTGAAAATTAAAATAAAAACACATTTTTGATTCCACTTGGCGGCGGTGTGTGTATAACAAAATAATAAAATTAAGATGTCTTCAGGTCGGGACGTTTTATTTACAGGTGAAGGTTTGGATTTTTAGGAGCATGTGCAGGGGAGTTATTAAGCATTCATTTATTTGTATTAGGTTCATTTTGTCTTCTTATTATTGATATTTGACTGATTCATTAAAAGCAGACAATTATGTTTTAGGTAAATTTTTTACCTGACATGTTTCGGCGAGTCTTTCGCCTTCTTCAGAGTGTCGCATGATGGTGTCTTGAGACCCGTCTTTATCAGCTGATGTTCCATGAGGGTGTGACTTACCTGTCAAAAAAATGAAAAATCAGAGCAGTAAAAGAACAAGCACAACATGAACATTACAAATCAGCAATCACTGACCACTGCAAAAGGGAAAACCACATCATGGACCGGGAGAAGGGCAGGGTCATCCGCACCGAAGAGAACAAACAACAGCGCTGGATCAGAGAGGCCATTGAGATCTGCAAGCGAGGCATAAAAACCATGAACAGAGACAAGGGAGCCTTCATCCTCTCTACCACCTAGAGCAGCATCTTGGCGGAGTGAACGGACAGCGGGGGGTGTGACTTGCCTTCATTCTTGTGACAGGTAAGTCACGCCCTCATGGAACATCAGCTGATAAAGACGGGTCACAAGACACCATCATGTGACACTCTGAAGAAGGCGAAAGACTTTCGTATTGTGACATCCTCAAGGCCTAAACACTCATCCGAGCAAATATAAGGTAGATTTTGTTAACCTGCCCGGAGAAAAACATCAACGAAAATAATTTGTATTTGTTTTAACCAGTTGGTGGCGCTACCACTGCGATCAAAAATAAGTTGGCAGCCGTCTTCAGGGCCTGAATATCCTCAAATGTGAAAAATTTCGAGAAGATGGATCATCTGAATCATTTTGCAGGAACTTTTGTTGCCACGGAGAATAATCAGACTCTGCGGCACCGCAATAGCCACGCCCTTCGAAGGAAAGTCACAAAAATAGGGATAGAGTAAGATCAACGTCTTGAGTCTTTTCTAGCCAATTTTCAATCGGATTCGTTAAAAGGGCACCGTGCAGTACGTCAAAATGTAAAAAATTATATTGATTGGCGCAAGGTGTATAACAGAATATAAACATATAGATGTCTTCAGGTACCGACTCTTTATGTACATGTGAAGTTTTGGATTTTTAGCAGCATGTGCAGGAGAGTTATTAAGCATTTTGTCCACTGCGGCGAAGGAAATCTTAAGTGAAAACTTTGAAGCCCCGCCCCCGTCATATAGTATTTCGGAAACAAAAGATTTTAGCCCCAGTGTTTGTCCCAGGTCTTAAGATGCTACAGACAGAATTTTAAGGCAATCAGATGAAGCCTTTAGGATCAGGGTGCAAAAGAATGACCCCTGTAAACATGCAAAAAAGGGCAAAAGTCGGACTTTCAAAAATTCATAACTCACTTCCTGTTCATATTAGACGTTTAAAATATCAAATTTCTCGCTATGCCCGATGAGACTGCCAAGTTTGGTGAGTTTTTGTGCATGTTTCGGGGGTCAAAAATGCGATCGTACAATCAGAAAAATAATAATAATAATAATTTCTACAAAAACAACAGGGACTTCGCAGCGGTCGCTGCTCAGGCCCTAATAATAATAATAATAATAATAATAAAAGTAATAATATTTTCTACAAAAACAATAGGGACCTCGCAGCCGTCGCAGCTCGGGCCCTAATAACAATTTCTAGAAAAACAATAGGGACCTCGCAGCGGTCACTGCTCGGGCCCTAATAATAATAATAATAATAATTTCCACAAAAACAATGGGGACCTCGTAGCGGTCGCTTCTCGGGCCCTAATAATAATTTCTACATAAACAATAGGAACCTCGCCGCGGTCGCTGCTCGGGCCCCAATAATAATTTCTACACAAAGTCCATTGTGGTGACCCGCCCCTTTTAAGTAAATTCAAAATGGCCGACTTCCTGTAAAACCTAGCTCATTGCTCCAAGAGACTTTTTTGTAGGTCTTGGTCTTATACATACAGTGAACCCTCGCTACTTCGCGGTTCACCTTTCGCGGGTTCAGTGCTTCGCGGGTATAAAAAATATTCGGGGGCATTGTAGTTTCGCCGAGCGGCACAACGGGGCGCTGGAGCGGTTAGACGGCCGGCGTGCGCCGAAGAAGAGCGTGGGCGAAGAGGAGAGTGGACGAAGAAGAGCACGTTCCCCCGGACACGATCGGTGGCGACGTTTCGCGCGGTTCGGACCGTACCAGGGCTCCGGCCGGCGTGCGTGGCAGTTAAGCCGTAGAGGAGCACCGTCCCCGGGCACGGGCGGTGCCAAGCGGCCCCTAAGTTTAACCGAATGGAAGCTCCGGAGGAGGAGGGCATGCTCGCGTCACAGTAAGCCGAAGAGGAGCACCTTCCCCGGGCACGGGCGGTTCCAAGCGGCCCCTAAGTTTAACCAAATGGAAGCTCCGGAGGAGGAGGGCATGCTCGCGTCACAGTAAGCCGAAGAGGAGCACCTTTGCCGGGCACGGGCGGTTCCAAGCGGCCCCTAAGTTTAACCGAATGGAAGCTCCGGAGGAGGCGGGCATGCTCGCGTCACAGTAAGCCGAAGAGGAGCACCTTCCCCGGGCACGGGCGGTGCCAAGCGGCCCCTAAGTTTAACCGAATGGAAGCTCCGGGGGAGGAGGGCGGGCGTGTGTCACAGTTAAGCCGAATTGGAACACCTCTTCCGCCCGGGCACGAACGGAGCGCAAAGCTGTCAGTTATGAATGAATAAATGAATAAATAAATAAATAATTAAAGAATGCCACCTTTCATTTCACAGGGAACACCGGACGGCGTACCAGCAGGTAAAAGTCGGAGTAATTAAATAAATACAAAAAGAATGGCTGGGGAATAAAAAAATAATACGTTTTAATAATAATTTGTTTTTTTTGTTATAACATGAATTTCACTCTCTCTCTCTCTCTCTCCCCGTATATAAATATATATATATATATATATATATATATATATTTATTATATATATTGTATTTTCTTTTAAGCATTTTTGAAGGTGCGCCGCTACTTCGCGGATTTTCAGTTTCCGCGGATGGTCTCGGTCCCCATTAACCGCGATAACCGAGGGTTCACTGTACTCCATAAAATTTACAAAAAGCGAGGTGAAACACTCAACCAGGGCTGCTTTTTTGAACATTTCTCGAGGGCCATGGCGAGCCATTTCAAAAAAGCTGCACAACTAACGTATAAAATATTGATAAATTTGCTCTGCCTGATGTGTGTGTCAAGTTTCACGAGTTGTCGTTCATATTTAGAACCTCATAATCAGCGTTGTTTTATTGCCAAACAGTGCAATGCCACTCCCACAACTTTTCACGAAAAAGGATGAATTTCGTATTGTGACATCCTCATGGCCGAAACAGTCCTCCGAGCATATATGAGGGCGACCTTGTTGAGTTGCACGGAGAAAAACATCCAAGAAAATAACTTGTATTAGCTTTTACCAGTTGGTGGCGCTACTACTACGATGAAAAATAAGTTGGTAGATGTCTTCAGGGCTGAAGTATCCTCAAATGTGTACAACTTCGAGAAGATAGGATCATCTGAGTCATGTTGGCGGAGCTTTTGTTGCCACAAAGTACAATCGGACTTTTCAGCACCGTAATAGCCACGCCTTTTGCCAAAACGTCACAAAACTCGGCAGAGAGTAAGATCATTGTCTTGAGTCTTTTCTGACTAATTTTCAGTCGGATTCGTCAAAAGGGCACGGTGCAGTACGTGAAAATTAAAATAAAAACAAATTTTTGATTCCACTTGGCGGCGCTGTGTGTATAACAAAATAATAACATTAAGATGTCTTCAGGTCGGGACATTTTATTTACAGGTGAAGGTTTGGATTTTTAGGAGCATGTGCAGGGGAGTTATTAAGCATTCATTTATTTGTATTAGGTTCATTTTGTCTTCTTATTATTGATATTTGACAGATTCATTAAAAGCAGACAATTATGTTTTCGGTAAATTTTTTACCTGACATGTTTCGGCGAGTCTTTCGCCTTCTTCAGAGTGTCGCATGATGGTGTCTTGAGACCCGTCTTTATCAGCTGATGTTCCATGAGGGTGTGACTTACCTGTCAAAAAAATGAAAAATCAGAGCAGTAAAAGAACAAGCACAACATGAACATTACAAATCAGCAATCACTGACCACTGCAAAAGGGAAAACCACATCATGGACCGGGAGAAGGGCAGGGTCATCCGCACCGAAGAGAACAAACAACAGCGCTGGATCAGAGAGGCCATTGAGATCTGCAAGCGAGGCATAAAAACCATGAACAGAGACAAGGGAGCCTTCATCCTCTCTACCACCTAGAGCAGCATCTTGGCGGAGTGAACGGACAGCGGGGGGTGTGACTTGCCTTCATTCTTGTGACAGGTAAGTCACGCCCTCATGGAACATCAGCTGATAAAGACGGGTCACAAGACACCATCATGTGACACTCTGAAGAAGGCGAAAGACTTTCGTATTGTGACATCCTCAAGGCCTAAACACTCATCCGAGCAAATATAAGGTAGATTTTGTGAACCTGCCCGGAGAAAAACATCAACGAAAATAATTTGTATTTGTTTTAACCAGTTGGTGGCGCTACCACTGCGATCAAAAATATGTTGGCAGCCGTCTTCAGGGCCTGAATATCCTCAAATGTGAAAAATTTCGAGAAGATGGATCATCTGAATCATTTTGCAGGAACTTTTGTTGCCACGGAGAATAATCAGACTCTGCGGCACCGTAATAGCCACGCCCTTCGAAGGAAAGTCACAAAAATAGGGATAGAGTAAGATCAATGTCTTGAGTCTTTTCTAGCCAATTTTCAATCGGATTCGTTAAAAGGGCACCGTGCAGGACGTCAAAATGTAAAAAAATATATTGATTGGCGCAAGGTGTATAACAGAATATAAACATATAGATGTCTTCAGGTACCGAGTCTTGATGTACATGTGAAGTTTTGGATTTTTAGCAGCATGTGCAAGAGAGTTATTAAGCATTTTGTCCATTGCGGCGAAGGAAATCTTAAGTGAAAACTTCGAAGCCCCGCCCCCGTCATATAGTATTTCGGAAACAAAAAATTTTAGCCCCAGTGTTTGTCCCAGGTCTTAAGATGCTACAGACAGAATTTTAAGGCAATCAGATGAAGCCTTTAGGATCAGGGTGCAAAAGAATGACCCCTGTAAACATGCAAAAAAGGGCAAAAGTCGGACTTTCAAAAATTCATAACTCACTTCCTGTTCATATTAGACGTTAAAATATCAAATTTTTCGCCATGCCCGATGAGACTGCCAAGTTTGGTGAATTTTTGTGCATGTTTCGGGGGTCAAAAATGCAATCGAACAATCGGAAAAATAATAATAATAATAATTTCTACAAAAACAACAGGGACTTCGCAGCGGTCGCTGCTCAGGCCCTAATAATAATAATAATAATAATAATAAAAGTATTAATATTTTCTACAAAAACAATAGGGACCTCGCAGCCGTCGCAGCTCGGGCCCTAATAACAATTTCTAGAAAAACAATAGGGACCTCGCAGCGGTCACTGCTCGGGCCCTAATAATAATAATAATAATAATTTCCACAAAAACAATGGGGACCTCGTAGCGGTCGCTGCTCGGGCCCTAATAATAATTTCTACATAAACAATAGGGACCTCGCCGCGGTCGCTGCTCGGGCCCCAATAATAATTTCTACACAAAGTCCATTGTGGTGACCCGCCCCTTTTAAGTAAATTCAAAATGGCCGACTTCCTGTAAAACCTAGCTCATTGCTCCAAGAGACTTTTTTGTAGGTCTTGGTCTTATACATACAGTGAACCCTCGCTACTTCGCGGTTCACCTTTCGCGGGTTCAGTGCTTCGCGGGTATAAAAAATATTCGGGGGCATTGTAGTTTCGCCGAGCGGCACGACGGGCGCTGGAGCGGTTAGACGGCCGGCGTGCGCCGAAGAAGAGCGTGGGCGAAGAGGAGAGTGGACGAAGAAGAGCACGTTCCCCCGGACACGATCGGTGGCGACGTTTCGCGCGGTTCGGACCGTACCAGAGCTCCGGCCGGCGTGCGTGGCAGTTAAGCCGTAGAGGAGCACCTTCCCCGGGCACGGGCGGTGCCAAGCGGCCCCGAAGTTTAACCGAATGGAAGCTCCGGAGGAGGAGGGCATGCTCGCGTCACAGTAAGCCGAAGAGGAGCACCTTCCCCGGGCACGGGCGGTTCCAAGCGGCCCCTAAGTTTAACCAAATGGAAGCTCCGGAGGAGGAGGGCATGCTCGCGTCACAGTAAGCCGAAGAGGAGCACCTTCGCCGGGCACGGGCGGTTCCAAGCGGCCCCTAAGTTTAACCGAATGGAAGCTCCGGAGGAGGCGGGCATGCTCGCGTCACAGTAAGCCGAAGAGGAACACCTTCCCCGGGCACGGGCGGTGCCAAGCGGCCCCTAAGTTTAACCGAATGGAAGCTCCGGGGGAGGAGGGCGGGCGTGTGTCACAGTTAAGCCGAATTGGAACACCTCTTCCGCCCGGGCACGAACGGAGCGCGAAGCTGTCAGTTATGAATGAATAAATGAATAAATAAATAAATAAATAAAGAATGCCACCTTTCATTTCACAGGGCACACCGGACGGCGTACCAGCAGGTAATAGTCGGAGTAATTAAATAAATACAAAAAGAATGGCTGGGGAATAAAAAAATAATACGTTTTAATAATAATTTGGTTTTTTTGTTATAACATGAATTTCACTCTCTCTCTCTCTCTGTATATATATATATATATATCTATATATATATATATAGATATATATATTTATTATATATATTGTATTTTTTTTTAAGCATTTTTGAAGGTGCGCCGCTACTTCGCGGATTTTCAGTTTCCGCGGGTGGTCTCGGTCCCCATTAACCGCGACAACCGAGGGTTCACTGTACTCCATAAAATTTACAAAAAGCGAGGTGAAACACTCAACCAGGGCTGCTTTTTTGAACATTTCTCGAGGGCCATGGCGAGCCATTTAAAAAAAGCTGCACAACTAACGTATAAAATATTGATAAATTTGCTCTGCCTGATGTGTGTGTCAAGTTTCACGAGTTGTCGTTCATATTTAGAACCTCATAATCAGCGTTGTTTTATTGCCGAACAGTGCAATGCCACTCCCACAACTTTTCACGAAAAAGGATGAATTTCGTATTGTGACATCCTCATGGACGAAACAGTCCTCCGAGCATATATGAGGGCGACCTTGTTGAGTTGCACGGAGAAAAACATCCAAGAAAATAACTTGTATTAGCTTTTACCAGTTGGTGGCGCTACTACTACGATGAAAAATAAGTTGGTAGATGTCTTCAGGGCTGAAGTATCCTCAAATGTGTCCAACTTCAAGAAGATAGGATCATCTGAGTCATGTTGCCGGAGCTTTTGTTGCCACAGAGTACAATCTGACTTTTCAGCACCGTAATAGCCACGCCTTTTGCCAAAACGTCACAAAATTCGGCAGAGAGTAAGATCATTGTCTTGAGTCTTTTCTGACTAATTTTCAGTCGGATTTGTCAAAAGGGCACCGTGCAGGATGTGAAAATTAAAATAAAAACACATTTTTGATTCCACTTGGCGGCGCTGTGTGTATAACAAAATAATAACATTAAGATGTCTTCAGGTCGGGACGTTTTATTTACAGGTGAAGGTTTGGATTTTCAGGAGCATGTGCAGGGGAGTTATTAAGCATTCATTTATTTGTATTAGGTTCATTTTGTCTTCTTATTATTGATATTTGACTGATTCATTAAAAGCAGACAATTATGTTTTAGGTTAATTTTTTACCTGACATGTTTCGGCGAGTCTTTCGCCTTCTTCAGAGTGTCGCATGATGGTGTCTTGAGACCCGTCTTTATCAGCTGATGTTCCATGAGGGTGTGACTTACCTGTCAAAAAAAATGAAAAATCAGAGCAGTAAAAGAACAAGCACAACATGAACATTACAAATCAGCAATCACTGACCACTGCAAAAGGGAAAACCACATCATGGACCGGGAGAAGGGCAGGGTCATCCGCACCGAAGAGAACAAACAACAGCGCTGGATCAGAGAGGCCATTGAGATCTGCAAGCGAGGCATAAAAACCATGAACAGAGACAAGGGAGCCTTCATCCTCTCTACCACCTAGAGCAGCATCTTGGCGGAGTGAACGGACAGCGGGGGGTGTGACTTGCCTTCATTCTTGTGACAGGTAAGTCACGCCCTCATGGAACATCAGCTGATAAAGACGGGTCACAAGACACCATCATGTGACACTCTGAAGAAGGCGAAAGACTTTCGTATTGTGACATCCTCAAGGCCTAAACACTCATCCGAGCAAATATAAGGTAGATTTTGTGAACCTGCCCGGAGAAAAACATCAACGAAAATAATTTGTCTTTGTTTTAACCAGTTGGTGGCGCTACCACTGCGATCAAAAATAAGTTGGCAGCCGTCTTCAGGGCCTGAATATCCTCAAATGTGAAAAATTTCGAGAAGATGGATCATCTGAATCATTTTGCAGGAACTTTTGTTGCCACGGAGAATAATCAGACTCTGCGGCACCGCAATAGCCACGCCCTTCGAAGGAAAGTCACAAAAATAGGGATAGAGTAAGATCAATGTCTTGAGTCTTTTCTAGCCAATTTTCAATCGGATTCGTTAAAAGGGCACCGTGCAGTACGTCAAAATGTAAAAAATGATATTGATTGGCGCAAGGTGTATAACAGAATATAAACATATGGATGTCTTCAGGTACCGACTCTTTATGTATATGTGAAGTTTTGGATTTTTAGCAGCATGTGCAGGAGAGTTATTAAGCATTTTGTCCATTGCGGCGAAGGAAATCTTAAGTGAAAACTTTGAAGCCCCGCCCCCGTCATATAGTATTTCGGAAACAAAAGATTTTAGCCCCAGTGTTTGTCCCAGGTCTTAAGATGCTACAGACAGAATTTTAAGGCAATCAGATGAAGCCTTTAGGATCAGGGTGCAAAAGAATGACCCCTGTAAACATGCAAAAAAGGGCAAAAGTCGGACTTTCAAAAATTCATAACTCACTTCCTGTTCATATTAGACGTTAAAATATCAAATTTCTCGCCATGCCCGATGAGACTGCCAAGTTTGGTGAGTTTTTGTGCATGTTTCGGGGTCAAAAATGCGATCGTACAATCGGAAAAATAATAATAAAAATAATTTCTACAAAAACAACAGGGACTTCGCAGCGGTCGCTGCTCAGGCCCTAATAATAATAATAATAATAATAATAAAAGTAATAATATTTTCTACAAAAACAATAGGGACCTCGCAGCGGTCACTGCTCGGGCCCTAATAATAATAATAATAATAATTTCCACAAAAACAATGGGGACCTCGTAGCGGTTGCTGCTCGGGCCCTAATAATAATTTCTACATAAACAATAGGGACCTCGCCGCGGTCGCTGCTCGGGCCCCAATAATAATTTCTACACAAAGTCCATTGTGGTAACCCGCCCCTTTTAAGTAAATTCAAAATGGCCGACTTCCTGTAAAACCTAGCTCATTGCTCCAAGAGACTTTTTTGTAGGTCTTGGTCTTATACATACAGTGAACCCTTGCTACTTCGCGGTTCACCTTTCGCGGGTTCAGTGCTTCGCGGGTATAAAAAATATTCGGGGGCATTGTAGTTTCGCCGAGCGGCACGACGGGCGCTGGAGCGGTTAGACGGCCGGCGTGCGCCGAAGAAGAGCGTGGGCGAAGAGGAGAGTGGACGAAGAAGAGCACGTTCCCCCGGACACGATCGGTGGCGACGTTTCGCGCGGTTCGGACCGTACCAGGGCTCCGGCCGGCGTGCGTGGCAGTTAAGCCGTAGAGGAGCACCGTCCCCGGGCACGGGCGGTGCCAAGCGGCCCCTAAGTTTAACCGAATGGAAGCTCCGGAGGAGGAGGGCATGCTCGCGTCACAGTAAGCCGAAGAGGAGCACCTTCCCCAGGCACGGGCGGTTCCAAGCGGCCCCTAAGTTTAACCAAATGGAAGCTCCGGAGGAGGAGGGCATGCTCGCGTCACAGTAAGCCGAAGAGGAGCACCTTTGCCGGGCACGGGCGGTTCCAAGCGGCCCCTAAGTTTAACCGAATGGAAGCTCCGGAGGAGGCGGGCATGCTCGCGTCACAGTAAGCCGAAGAGGAGCACCTTCCCCGGGCACGGGCGGTGCCAAGCGGCCCCTAAGTTTAATGGAATGGAAGCTCCGGAGGAGGAGGGCATGCTCGCGTCACAGTAAGCCGAAGAGGAGCACCTTCCCCGGGCACGGGCGGTTCCAAGCGGCCCCTAAGTTTAACCGAATGGAAGCTCCGGAGGAGGAGGGCATGCTCGCGACACAGTAAGCCGAAGAGGAGCACCTTCCCCGGGCACGGGCGGTGCCAAGCGGCCCCTAAGTTTAACCGAATGGAAGCTCCGGGGGAGGAGGGCGGGCGTGTGTCACAGTTAAGCCGAATTGGAGCACCTCTTCCGCCCGGGCACGAGCGGAGCGCGAAGCTGTCAGTTATGAATGAATAAATGAATAAATAAATAAATAAATAAAGAATGGCACCTTTCATTGCAGAGGGCACACCGGACGGCGTACCAGCAGGTAAAAGTCGGAGTAATTAAATAAATACAAAAAGAATGGCTGGGGAATAAAAAAATAATACGTTTTAATAATAATTTGTTTTTTTTGTTATAACATGAATTTCACTCTCTCTCTCCCCGTATATATATATATATATATATATATATATAGTATTTTTTTTTTAAGCATTTTTGAAGGTGCGCCGCTACTTCGCGGATTTTCAGTTTTCGCGGGTGGTCTCGGTCCCCATTAACCGCGATAACCGAGGGTTCACTGTACTCCATAAAATTTACAAAAAGCGAGGTGAAACACTCAACCAGGGCTGCTCTGCATGTTGTGCTGGGCCACCTGGAACAACAGCGGAGCTATGCAAGGATGCTCTTTGTGGACTACAGCTCGGCATTCAACACGATCATCCCAGACATCCTCGTCGCCAAACTGGACACTCTCGGCCTCCCTGCCCTCACACACATCTGGATTAAGGACTTTCTGACCAACAGACCCCAGACTGTGTTGCTCGGCCCCTACACGTCCTCCACCCTCATGGTGAGCACCGGTTCCCCCCAAGGATGCGTGCTGAGCCCTCTCCTGTACGCCCTCTACACCTACGACTGCAGCCCGGCCCACGGCAACAACACCATCGTCAAGTTTGCTGACGACACGACAGTGGTCGGTCTGATCTCGGAAGGTGACGAGACAGCCTACAGAGAGGAGGTAGGGAGACTGACAACTTGGTGCAAGGACAACAGACTGCACCTTAACTCTGCTAAAACAAAGGAGATTGTCGTCGACTTCAGGAGGAACAAGACGCTGCCGCCCCCCCTCTGCATCGAAGGCGTGTGTGTGGAGAGGGTCCACACGTTCAAGTTCCTGGGAGTACAGATCTCCGATGACCTTTCTTGGAGTCACAACACCACAGCAGTGGTAAAGAAGGTCCGCCAACGTCTGCACTTCCTGAGAGTCCTCAGGAAATTCAACCTGGACAGGAAGCTGCTGCTGGCCTTCTACCACTCGTCCATCGAGAGCCTGCTGACGTACTGTGTCTCCACCTGGTACAGCGGCTGCACTGAGGCGGACAGAGTGAGGCTCCAGAGGACAGTCAAAACAGCGCAAAGGATTATTGGCTGCCCTCTCCCCTCGCTGTCGGACATCTACACCGCCCGGTGCCTCAGAAGGGCTCTCAACATCGTCAAAGACAATACCCACCCAAACTCACACCTGTTCGACCGGTTGCCCTCTGGCAGGCGCTACAGATGCATCAAATCAAGGACCAATCGACTGAGAAACAGTTTCTTTCCGAGAGCCATCTCCATACTGAACTCTCACACACACACGAGACCACCCTAACCTTGCAAAACAGCATTGTGATGTGTTTCTATATGCCCTATTCAGTACTGAATTCCATTGCACTGTCTTATTTTTTTATCTAATTTATATATTGTCTGTATTATTGTTGTATTGCACTGGAGAGGGGAGCCCTCTAATCTCGTTGCACACTTGAGTACAATGACAATAAAGGGATTTCTATTTCTATTCTATTCTTTTTTTAACTTTTCTCGAGGGCCATGGCGAGCCATTTCAAAAAAGCTGCACAACTAACGTATAAAATATTGATAAATTTGCTCTGCCTGATGTGTGTGTAAAGTTTCACGAGTTGTCGTTCATATTTAGAACCTCATAATCAGCGTTGTTTTATTGCCGAACAGTGCAATGCCACTCCCACAACTTTACACGAAAAAGGACGAATTTCGTATTGTGACATCCTCATGGCCGAAACAGTCATCCGAGCATATATGAGGGCGGCCTTGTTGAGTTGCACGGAGAAAAACATCCAAGAAAATAACTTGTATTAGCTTTTACCAGTTGGTGGCGCTACTACTACGATGAAAAATAAGTTGGTAGATGTCTTCAGGGCTGAAGTATCCTCAAATGTGTACAACTTCGAGAAGATAGGATCATCTGAGTCATGTTGCCGGAGCTTTTGTTGCCACAAAGTACAATCGGACTTTTCAGCACCGTAATAGCCACGCCTTTTGCCAAAACGTCACAAAATTCGGCAGAGAGTAAGATCATTGTCTTGAGTCTTTTCTGACTAATTTTCAGTCGGATTCGTCAAAAGGGCACCGTGCAGTACGTGAAAATTAAAATAAAAACACATTTTTGATTCCACTTGGCGGCGCTGTGTGTATAACAAAATAATAACATTAAGATGTCTTCAGGTCGGGACGTTTTATTTACAGGTGAAGGTTTGGATTTTCAGGAGCATGTGCAGGGGAGTTATTAAGCATTCATTTATTTGTATTAGGTTCATTTTGTCTTCTTATTATAGATATTTGACTGATTCATTAAAAGCAGACAATTATGTTTTAGGTTAATTTTTTACCTGACATGTTTCGGCGAGTCTTTCGCCTTCTTCAGAGTGTCGCATGATGGTGTCTTGAGACCCGTCTTTATCAGCTGATGTTCCATGAGGGTGTGACTTACCTGTCAAAAAAAATGAAAAATCAGAGCAGTAAAAGAACAAGCACAACATGAACATTACAAATCAGCAATCACTGACCACTGCAAAAGGGAAAACCACATCATGGACCGGGAGAAGGGCAGGGTCATCCGCACCGAAGAGAACAAACAACAGCGCTGGATCAGAGAGGCCATTGAGATCTGCAAGCGAGGCATAAAAACCATGAACAGAGACAAGGGAGCCTTCATCCTCTCTACCACCTAGAGCAGCATCTTGGCGGAGTGAACGGACAGCGGGGGGTGTGACTTGCCTTCATTCTTGTGACAGGTAAGTCACGCCCTCATGGAACATCAGCTGATAAAGACGGGTCACAAGACACCATCATGTGACACTCTGAAGAAGGCGAAAGACTTTCGTATTGTGACATCCTCAAGGCCTAAACACTCATCCGAGCAAATATAAGGTAGATTTTGTGAACCTGCCCGGAGAAAAACATCAACGAAAATAATTTGTATTTGTTTTAACCAGTTGGTGGCGCTACCACTGCGATCAAAAATAAGTTGGCAGCCGTCTTCAGGGCCTGAATATCCTCAAATGTGAAAAATTTCGAGAAGATGGATCATCTGAATCATTTTGCAGGAACTTTTGTTGCCACGGAGAATAATCAGACTCTGCGGCACCGCAATAGCCACGCCCTTCGAAGGAAAGTCACAAAAATAGGGATAGAGTAAGATCAATGTCTTGAGTCTTTTCTAGCCAATTTTCAATCGGATTCGTTAAAAGGGCACCGTGCAGTACGTCAAAATGTAAAAAATGATATTGATTGGCGCAAGGTGTATAACAGAATATAAACATATGGATGTCTTCAGGTACCGACTCTTTATGTATATGTGAAGTTTTGGATTTTTAGCAGCATGTGCAGGAGAGTTATTAAGCATTTTGTCCATTGCGGCGAAGGAAATCTTAAGTGAAAACTTTGAAGCCCCGCCCCCGTCATATAGTATTTCGGAAACAAAAGATTTTAGCCCCAGTGTTTGTCCCAGGTCTTAAGATGCTACAGACAGAATTTTAAGGCAATCAGATGAAGCCTTTAGGATCAGGGTGCAAAAGAATGACCCCTGTAAACATGCAAAAAAGGGCAAAAGTCGGACTTTCAAAAATTCATAACTCACTTCCTGTTCATATTAGACGTTAAAATATCAAATTTCTCGCCATGCCCGATGAGACTGCCAAGTTTGGTGAGTTTTTGTGCATGTTTCGGGGTCAAAAATGCGATCGTACAATCGGAAAAATAATAATAATAATAATTTCTACAAAAACAACAGGGACTTCGCAGCGGTCGCTGCTCAGGCCCTAATAATAATAATAATAATAATAATAAAAGTAATAATATTTTCTACAAAAACAATAGGGACCTCGCAGCCGTCGCAGCTCGGGCCCTAATAACAATTTCTAGAAAAACAATAGGGACCTCGCAGCGGTCACTGCTCGGGCCCTAATAATAATAATAATAATAATTTCCACAAAAACAATGGGGACCTCGTAGCGGTTGCTGCTCGGGCCCTAATAATAATTTCTACATAAACAATAGGGACCTCGCCGCGGTCGCTGCTCGGGCCCCAATAATAATTTCTACACAAAGTCCATTGTGGTAACCCGCCCCTTTTAAGTAAATTCAAAATGGCCGACTTCCTGTAAAACCTAGCTCATTGCTCCAAGAGACTTTTTTGTAGGTCTTGGTCTTATACATACAGTGAACCCTTGCTACTTCGCGGTTCACCTTTCGCGGGTTCAGTGCTTCGCGGGTATAAAAAATATTCGGGGGCATTGTAGTTTCGCCGAGCGGCACGACGGGCGCTGGAGCGGTTAGACGGCCGGCGTGCGCCGAAGAAGAGCGTGGGCGAAGAGGAGAGTGGACGAAGAAGAGCACGTTCCCCCGGACACGATCGGTGGCGACGTTTCGCGCGGTTCGGACCGTACCAGGGCTCCGGCCGGCGTGCGTGGCAGTTAAGCCGTAGAGGAGCACCGTCCCCGGGCACGGGCGGTGCCAAGCGGCCCCTAAGTTTAACCGAATGGAAGCTCCGGAGGAGGAGGGCATGCTCGCGTCACAGTAAGCCGAAGAGGAGCACCTTCCCCAGGCACGGGCGGTTCCAAGCGGCCCCTAAGTTTAACCAAATGGAAGCTCCGGAGGAGGAGGGCATGCTCGCGTCACAGTAAGCCGAAGAGGAGCACCTTTGCCGGGCACGGGCGGTTCCAAGCGGCCCCTAAGTTTAACCGAATGGAAGCTCCGGAGGAGGCGGGCATGCTCGCGTCACAGTAAGCCGAAGAGGAGCACCTTCCCCGGGCACGGGCGGTGCCAAGCGGCCCCTAAGTTTAATGGAATGGAAGCTCCGGAGGAGGAGGGCATGCTCGCGTCACAGTAAGCCGAAGAGGAGCACCTTCCCCGGGCACGGGCGGTTCCAAGCGGCCCCTAAGTTTAACCGAATGGAAGCTCCGGAGGAGGAGGGCATGCTCGCGACACAGTAAGCCGAAGAGGAGCACCTTCCCCGGGCACGGGCGGTGCCAAGCGGCCCCTAAGTTTAACCGAATGGAAGCTCCGGGGGAGGAGGGTGGGCGTGTGTCACAGTTAAGCCGAATTGGAGCACCTCTTCCGCCCGGGCACGAGCGGAGCGCGAAGCTGTCAGTTATGAATGAATAAATGAATAAATAAATAAATAAATAAAGAATGGCACCTTTCATTGCAGAGGGCACACCGGACGGCGTACCAGCAGGTAAAAGTCGGAGTAATTAAATAAATACAAAAAGAATGGCTGGGGAATAAAAAAATAATACGTTTTAATAATAATTTGTTTTTTTTGTTATAACATGAATTTCACTCTCTCTCTCCCCGTATATATATATATATATATATATATATATAGTATTTTTTTTTTAAGCATTTTTGAAGGTGCGCCGCTACTTCGCGGATTTTCAGTTTTCGCGGGTGGTCTCGGTCCCCATTAACCGCGATAACCGAGGGTTCACTGTACTCCATAAAATTTACAAAAAGCGAGGTGAAACACTCAACCAGGGCTGCTCTGCATGTTGTGCTGGGCCACCTGGAACAACAGCGGAGCTATGCAAGGATGCTCTTTGTGGACTACAGCTCGGCATTCAACACGATCATCCCAGACATCCTCGTCGCCAAACTGGACACTCTCGGCCTCCCTGCCCTCACACACATCTGGATTAAGGACTTTCTGACCAACAGACCCCAGACTGTGTTGCTCGGCCCCTACACGTCCTCCACCCTCATGGTGAGCACCGGTTCCCCCCAAGGATGCGTGCTGAGCCCTCTCCTGTACGCCCTCTACACCTACGACTGCAGCCCGGCCCACGGCAACAACACCATCGTCAAGTTTGCTGACGACACGACAGTGGTCGGTCTGATCTCGGAAGGTGACGAGACAGCCTACAGAGAGGAGGTAGGGAGACTGACAACTTGGTGCAAGGACAACAGACTGCACCTTAACTCTGCTAAAACAAAGGAGATTGTCGTCGACTTCAGGAGGAACAAGACGCTGCCGCCCCCCCTCTGCATCGAAGGCGTGTGTGTGGAGAGGGTCCACACGTTCAAGTTCCTGGGAGTACAGATCTCCGATGACCTTTCTTGGAGTCACAACACCACAGCAGTGGTAAAGAAGGTCCGCCAACGTCTGCACTTCCTGAGAGTCCTCAGGAAATTCAACCTGGACAGGAAGCTGCTGCTGGCCTTCTACCACTCGTCCATCGAGAGCCTGCTGACGTACTGTGTCTCCACCTGGTACAGCGGCTGCACTGAGGCGGACAGAGTGAGGCTCCAGAGGACAGTCAAAACAGCGCAAAGGATTATTGGCTGCCCTCTCCCCTCGCTGTCGGACATCTACACCGCCCGGTGCCTCAGAAGGGCTCTCAACATCGTCAAAGACAATACCCACCCAAACTCACACCTGTTCGACCGGTTGCCCTCTGGCAGGCGCTACAGATGCATCAAATCAAGGACCAATCGACTGAGAAACAGTTTCTTTCCGAGAGCCATCTCCATACTGAACTCTCACACACACACGAGACCACCCTAACCTTGCAAAACAGCATTGTGATGTGTTTCTATATGCCCTATTCAGTACTGAATTCCATTGCACTGTCTTATTTTTTTATCTAATTTATATATTGTCTGTATTATTGTTGTATTGCACTGGAGAGGGGAGCCCTCTAATCTCGTTGCACACTTGAGTACAATGACAATAAAGGGATTTCTATTTCTATTCTATTCTTTTTTTAACTTTTCTCGAGGGCCATGGCGAGCCATTTCAAAAAAGCTGCACAACTAACGTATAAAATATTGATAAATTTGCTCTGCCTGATGTGTGTGTAAAGTTTCACGAGTTGTCGTTCATATTTAGAACCTCATAATCAGCGTTGTTTTATTGCCGAACAGTGCAATGCCACTCCCACAACTTTACACGAAAAAGGACGAATTTCGTATTGTGACATCCTCATGGCCGAAACAGTCATCCGAGCATATATGAGGGCGGCCTTGTTGAGTTGCACGGAGAAAAACATCCAAGAAAATAACTTGTATTAGCTTTTACCAGTTGGTGGCGCTACTACTACGATGAAAAATAAGTTGGTAGATGTCTTCAGGGCTGAAGTATCCTCAAATGTGTACAACTTCGAGAAGATAGGATCATCTGAGTCATGTTGCCGGAGCTTTTGTTGCCACAAAGTACAATCGGACTTTTCAGCACCGTAATAGCCACGCCTTTTGCCAAAACGTCACAAAATTCGGCAGAGAGTAAGATCATTGTCTTGAGTCTTTTCTGACTAATTTTCAGTCGGATTCGTCAAAAGGGCACCGTGCAGTACGTGAAAATTAAAATAAAAACACATTTTTGATTCCACTTGGCGGCGCTGTGTGTATAACAAAATAATAACATTAAGATGTCTTCAGGTCGGGACGTTTTATTTACAGGTGAAGGTTTGGATTTTCAGGAGCATGTGCAGGGGAGTTATTAAGCATTCATTTATTTGTATTAGGTTCATTTTGTCTTCTTATTATAGATATTTGACTGATTCATTAAAAGCAGACAATTATGTTTTAGGTTAATTTTTTACCTGACATGTTTCGGCGAGTCTTTCGCCTTCTTCAGAGTGTCGCATGATGGTGTCTTGAGACCCGTCTTTATCAGCTGATGTTCCATGAGGGTGTGACTTACCTGTCAAAAAAAATGAAAAATCAGAGCAGTAAAAGAACAAGCACAACATGAACATTACAAATCAGCAATCACTGACCACTGCAAAAGGGAAAACCACATCATGGACCGGGAGAAGGGCAGGGTCATCCGCACCGAAGAGAACAAACAACAGCGCTGGATCAGAGAGGCCATTGAGATCTGCAAGCGAGGCATAAAAACCATGAACAGAGACAAGGGAGCCTTCATCCTCTCTACCACCTAGAGCAGCATCTTGGCGGAGTGAACGGACAGCGGGGGGTGTGACTTGCCTTCATTCTTGTGACAGGTAAGTCACGCCCTCATGGAACATCAGCTGATAAAGACGGGTCACAAGACACCATCATGTGACACTCTGAAGAAGGCGAAAGACTTTCGTATTGTGACATCCTCAAGGCCTAAACACTCATCCGAGCAAATATAAGGTAGATTTTGTGAACCTGCCCGGAGAAAAACATCAACGAAAATAATTTGTATTTGTTTTAACCAGTTGGTGGCGCTACCACTGCGATCAAAAATAAGTTGGCAGCCGTCTTCAGGGCCTGAATATCCTCAAATGTGAAAAATTTCGAGAAGATGGATCATCTGAATCATTTTGCAGGAACTTTTGTTGCCACGGAGAATAATCAGACTCTGCGGCACCGCAATAGCCACGCCCTTCGAAGGAAAGTCACAAAAATAGGGATAGAGTAAGATCAATGTCTTGAGTCTTTTCTAGCCAATTTTCAATCGGATTCGTTAAAAGGGCACCGTGCAGTACGTCAAAATGTAAAAAATGATATTGATTGGCGCAAGGTGTATAACAGAATATAAACATATGGATGTCTTCAGGTACCGACTCTTTATGTATATGTGAAGTTTTGGATTTTTAGCAGCATGTGCAGGAGAGTTATTAAGCATTTTGTCCATTGCGGCGAAGGAAATCTTAAGTGAAAACTTCGAAGCCCCGCCCCCGTTCATATAGTATTTCGGAAACAAAAAATTTTAGCCCCAGTGTTTGTCCCAGGTCTTAAGATGCTACAGACAGAATTTTAAGGCAATCAGATGAAGCCTTTAGGATCAGGGTGCAAAAGAATGACCCCTGTAAACATGCAAAAAAGGGCAAAAGTCGGACTTTCAAAAATTCATAACTCACTTCCTGTTCATATTAGACGTTAAAATATCAAATTTTTCGCCATGCCCGATGAGACTGCCAAGTTTGGTGAATTTTTGTGCATGTTTCGGGGGTCAAAAATGCGATCGAACAATCGGAAAAATAATGATAATAATAATTTCTACAAAAACAATAGGGACTTCGCAGCGGTCGCTGCTCAGGCCCTAATAATAATAATAATAATAAAAGTAATAATATTTTCTACAAAAACAATAGGGACCTCGCAGCCGTCGCAGCTCGGGCCCTAATAACAATTTCTAGAAAAACAATAGGGACCTCGCAGCGGTCACTGCTCGGGCCCTAATAATAATAATAATAATAATTTCCACAAAAACAATGGGGACCTCGTAGCGGTCGCTGCTCGGGCCCTAATAATAATTTCTACAAAAACAATAGGGACCTCGCCGCGGTCGCTGCTCGGGCCCCAATTATAATTTCTACACAAAGTCCATTGTGGTGACCCGCCCCCTTTTAAGTAAATTCAAAATGGCCGACTTCCTGTAAAACCTAGCTCATTGCTCCAAGAGACTTTTTTGTAGGTCTTGGTCTTATACATACAGTGAACCCTCGCTACTTGGCGGTTCACCTTTCGCGGGTTCAGTGCTTCGCGGGTCTAAAAAATATTCGGGGGCATTGTAGTTTCGCCGAGCGGCACGACGGGGCGCTGGAGCGGTTAGACGGCCGGTGTGCGCCGAAGAAGAGTGTGGCCGAAGAGGAGAGTAGACGAAGAAGAGCACGTTCCCCCGGACACGATCGGTGGCGACGTTTCGCGCGGTTCGGACAGTACCAGAGCTCCGGCCGGCGTGCGTGGCAGTTAAGCCGTAGAGGAGAACCTTCCCCGGGCACGGGCGGTGCCAAGCGGCCCCTAAGTTTAACCGAATGGAAGCTCCGGAGGAGGAGGGCATGCTCGCGTCACAGTAAGCCGAAGAGGAGCACCTTCCCCGGGCACGGGCGATTCCAAGCGGCCCCTAAGTTTAACCGAATGGAAGCTCCGGAGGAGGAGGGCATGCTCGCGTCACAGTAAGCCGAAGAGGAGCACCTTCCCCGGGCACGGGCGGTGCCAAGCGGCCCCTAAGTTTAACCGAATGGAAGCTCCGGGGGAGGAGGGCGGGTGTGTGTCACAGTTAAGCCGAATTGGAGCACCTCTTCCGCCCGGGCACGAGCGGAGCGCGAAGCTGTCAGTTATGAATGTATAAAAGAATAAATAAATAAATGAATAAAGAATGCCACCTTTCATTTCACAGGGCACACCGGACGGCGTACCAGCAGATAAAAGTCGGAGTAATTAAATAAATACAAAAAGAATGGCTGGGGAATAAAAAAATAATACGTTTTAATAATAATTTGGTTTTTTTGTTATAACATGAATTTCACTCTCTCTCTCCCCGTATATATATATATATATATATATATATATATATATATATATATATATATATTTATATATTTATTATATATATTGTATATTTTTTTAAGCATTTTTGAAGGTGCGCCGCTACTTCGCGGATTTTCCGTTTTCGCGGGTGGTCTCTGTCCCCATTAACCGCGATTACCGAGGGTTCACTGTACTCCATAAAATTTACAAAAAGCGAGGTGAAACACTCAACCAGGGCTGCTTTTTTTAACATTTCTCGAGGGCCATGGCGAGCCATTTCAAAAAAGCTGCACAACTAACGTATAAAATATTGATAAATTTGCTCGGCCTGATGTGTGTGTAAAGTTTCACGAGTTGTCGTTCATATTTAGAACCTCATAATCAGCGTTGTTTTATTGCCGAACAGTGCAATGCCACTCCCACAACTTTACACGAAAAAGGACGAATTTCGTATTGTGACATCCTCATGGCCGAAACAGTCATCCGAGCATATATGAGGGCGGCCTTGTTGAGTTGCACGGAGAAAAACATCCAAGAAAATAACTTGTATTAGCTTTTACCAGTTGGTGGCGCTACTACTACGATGAAAAATAAGTTGGTAGATGTCTTCAGGGCTGAAGTATCCTCAAATGTGTACAACTTCGAGAAGATAGGATCATCTGAGTCATGTTGCCGGAGCTTTTGTTGCCACAGAGTACAATCTGACTTTTCAGCACCGTAATAGCCACGCCTTTTGCCAAAACGTCACAAAATTCGGCAGAGAGAAAGATCATTGTCTTGAGTCTTTTCTGACTAATTTTCAGTCGGATTTGTCAAAAGGGCACCGTGCAGGATGTGAAAATTAAAATAAAAACACATTTTTGATTCCACTTGGCGGCGCTGTGTGTATAACAAAATAATAACATTAAGATGTCTTCAGGTCGGGACGTTTTATTTACAGGTGAAGGTTTGGATTTTCAGGAGCATGTGCAGGGGAGTTATTAAGCATTCATTTATTTGTATTAGGTTCATTTTGTCTTCTTATTATTGATATTTGACTGATTCATTAAAAGCAGACAATTATGTTTTAGGTTAATTTTTTACCTGACATGTTTCGGCGAGTCTTTCGCCTTCTTCAGAGTGTCGCATGATGGTGTCTTGAGACCCGTCTTTATCAGCTGATGTTCCATGAGGGTGTGACTTACCTGTCAAAAAAATGAAAAATCAGAGCAGTAAAAGAACAAGCACAACATGAACATTACAAATCAGCAATCACTGACCACTGCAAAAGGGAAAACCACATCATGGACCGGGAGAAGGGCAGGGTCATCCGCACCGAAGAGAACAAACAACAGCGCTGGATCAGAGAGGCCATTGAGATCTGCAAGCGAGGCATAAAAACCATGAACAGAGACAAGGGAGCCTTCATCCTCTCTACCACCTAGAGCAGCATCTTGGCGGAGTGAACGGACAGCGGGGGGTGTGACTTGCCTTCATTCTTGTGACAGGTAAGTCACGCCCTCATGGAACATCAGCTGATAAAGACGGGTCACAAGACACCATCATGTGACACTCTGAAGAAGGCGAAAGACTTTCGTATTGTGACATCCTCAAGGCCTAAACACTCATCCGAGCAAATATAAGGTAGATTTTGTGAACCTGCCCGGAGAAAAACATCAACGAAAATAATTTGTATTTGTTTTAACCAGTTGGTGGCGCTACCACTGCGATCAAAAATAAGTTGGCAGCCGTCTTCAGGGCCTGAATATCCTCAAATGTGAAAAATTTCGAGAAGATGGATCATCTGAATCATTTTGCAGGAACTTTTGTTGCCACGGAGAATAATCAGACTCTGCGGCACCGCAATAGCCACGCCCTTCGAAGGAAAGTCACAAAAATAGGGATAGAGTAAGATCAATGTCTTGAGTCTTTTCTAGCCAATTTTCAATCGGATTCGTTAAAAGGGCACCGTGCAGTACGTCAAAATGTAAAAAATGTTATTGATTGGCGCAAGGTGTATAACAGAATATAAACATATAGATGTCTTCAGGTACCGACTCTTTATGTACATGTGAAGTTTTGGATTTTTAGCAGCATGTGCAGGAGAGTTATTAAGCATTTTGTCCATTGCGGCGAAGGAAATCTTAAGTGAAAACTTTGAAGCCCCGCCCCCGTCATATAGTATTTCGGAAACAAAAGATTTTAGCCCCAGTGTTTGTCCCAGGTCTTAAGATGCTACAGACAGAATTTTAAGGCAATCAGATGAAGCCTTTAGGATCAGGGTGCAAAAGAATGACCCCTGTAAACATGCAAAAAAGGGCAAAAGTCGGACTTTCAAAAATTCATAACTCACTTCCTGTTCATATTAGACGTTAAAATATCAAATTTCTCGCCATGCCCGATGAGACTGCCAAGTTTGGTGAGTTTTTGTGCATGTTTCGGGGTCAAAAATGCGATCGTACAATCGGAAAAATAATAATAATAATAATTTCTACAAAAACAACAGGGACTTCGCAGCGGTCGCTGCTCAGGCCCTAATAATAATAATAATAAAAGTAATAATATTTTCTACAAAAACAATAGGGACCTCGCAGCCGTCGCAGCTCGGGCCCTAATAACAATTTCTAGAAAAACAATAGGGACCTCGCAGCGGTCACTGCTCGGGCCCTAATAATAATAATAATAATAATTTCCACAAAAACAATGGGGACCTCGTAGCGGTCGCTGCTCGGGCCCTAATAATAATTTCTACATAAACAATAGGGACCTCGCCGCGGTCGCTGCTCGGGCCCGAATAATAATTTCTACACAAAGTCCATTGTGGTGACCCGCCCCTTTTAAGTAAATTCAAAATGGCCGACTTCCTGTAAAACCTAGCTCATTGCTCCAAGAGACTTTTTTGTAGGTCTTGGTCTTATACATACAGTGAACCCTCGCTACTTCGCGGTTCACCTTTCGCGGGTTCAGTGCTTCGCGGGTATAAAAAATATTCGGGGGCATTGTAGTTTCGCCGAGCGGCACGACGGGCGCTGGAGCGGTTAGACGGCCGGCGTGCGCCGAAGAAGAGCGTGGGCGAAGAGGAGAGTGGACGAAGAAGAGCACGTTCCCCCGGACACGATCGGTGGCGACGTTTCCCGCGGTTCGGACCGTACCAAGGCTCCGGCCGGCGTGCGTGGCACTTAAGCCGTAGAGGAGCACCGTCCCCGGGCACGGGCGGTGCCAAGCGGCCCCTAAGTTTAACCGAATGGAAGCTCCGGAGGAGGAGGGCATGCTCGCGTCACAGTAAGCCGAAGAGGAGCACCTTCCCCAGGCACGGGCGGTTCCAAGCGGCCCCTAAGTTTAACCAAATGGAAGCTCCGGAGGAGGAGGGCATGCTCGCGTCACAGTAAGCCGAAGAGGAGCACCTTTGCCGGGCACGGGCGGTTCCAAGCGGCCCCTAAGTTTAACCGAATGGAAGCTCCGGAGGAGGCGGGCATGCTCGCGTCACAGTAAGCCGAAGAGGAGCACCTTCCCCGGGCACGGGCGGTGCCAAGCGGCCCCTAAGTTTAACCGAATGGAAGCTCCGGGGGAGGAGGGCGGGCGTGTGTCACAGTTAAGCCGAATTGGAACACCTCTTCCGCCCGGACACGAACGGAGCGCGAAGCTGTCAGTTATGAATGAATAAATGAATAAATAAATAAATAATTAAAGAATGCCACCTTTCATTTCACAGGGAACACCGGACGGCGTACCAGCAGGTAAAAGTCGGAGTAATTAAATAAATACAAAAAGAATGGCTGGGGAATAAAAAAATAATACGTTTTAATAATAATTTGGTTTTTTTGTTATAACATGAATTTCACTCTCTCTCTCTCTCTCTCCCCGTATATATATATATATATATATATATATATATATATATATATATATATATATATATATTTATTATATATATTGTATTTTCTTTTAAGCATTTTTGAAGGTGCGCCGCTACTTCGCGGATTTTCAGTTTCCGCGGGTGGTCTCGGTCCCCATTAACCGCGATAACCGAGGGTTCACTGTACTCCATAAAATTTACAAAAAGCGAGGTGAAACACTCAACCAGGGCTGCTTTTTTGAACATTTCTCGAGGGCCATGGCGAGCCATTTCAAAAAAGCTGCACAACTAACGTATAAAATATTGATAAATTTGCTCTGCCTGATGTGTGTGTCAAGTTTCACGAGTTGTCGTTCATATTTAGAACCTCATAATCAGCGTTGTTTTATTGCCAAACAGTGCAATGCCACTCCCACAACTTTTCACGAAAAAGGATGAATTTCGTATTGTGACATCCTCATGGCCGAAACAGTCCTCCGAGCATATATGAGGGCGACCTTGTTGAGTTGCACGGAGAAAAACATCCAAGAAAATAACTTGTATTAGCTTTTACCAGTTGGTGGCGCTACTACTACGATGAAAAATAAGTTGGTAGATGTCTTCAGGGCTGAAGTATCCTCAAATGTGTACAACTTCGAGAAGATAGGATCATCTGAGTCATGTTGCCGGAGCTTTTGTTGCCACAAAGTACAATCGGACTTTTCAGCACCGTAATAGCCACGCCTTTTGCCAAAACGTCACAAAACTCGGCAGAGAGTAAGATCATTGTCTTGAGTCTTTTCTGACTAATTTTCAGTCGGATTCGTCAAAAGGGCACGGTGCAGTACGTGAAAATTAAAATAAAAACAAATTTTTGATTCCACTTGGCGGCGCTGTGTGTATAACAAAATAATAACATTAAGATGTCTTCAGGTCGGGACATTTTATTTACAGGTGAAGGTTTGGATTTTTAGGAGCATGTGCAGGGGAGTTATTAAGCATTCATTTATTTGTATTAGGTTCATTTTGTCTTCTTATTATTGATATTTGACAGATTCATTAAAAGCAGACAATTATGTTTTCGGTAAATTTTTTACCTGACATGTTTCGGCGAGTCTTTCGCCTTCTTCAGAGTGTCGCATGATGGTGTCTTGAGACCCGTCTTTATCAGCTGATGTTCCATGAGGGTGTGACTTACCTGTCAAAAAAATGAAAAATCAGAGCAGTAAAAGAACAAGCACAACATGAACATTACAAATCAGCAATCACTGACCACTGCAAAAGGGAAAACCACATCATGGACCGGGAGAAGGGCAGGGTCATCCGCACAGAAGAGAACAAACAACAGCGCTGGATCAGAGAGGCCATTGAGATCTGCAAGCAAGGCATAAAAACCATGAACAGAGACAAGGGAGCCTTCATCCTCTCTACCACCTGGACCAGCATCTTGGCGGAGTTAACGGACAGCGGGGGGCGTGACTTGCCTTCATTCTTGTGACAGGTAAGTCATGCCCTCATGGAACATCAGCTGATAAAGACGGGCCACAAGACACCATCATGTGACACTCTGAAGAAGGCGAAAGACTTTCGTATTGTGACATCCTCAAGGCCTAAACACTCATCCGAGCAAATATAAGGTAGATTTTGTTAACCTGCCCGGAGAAAAACATCAACGAAAATAATTTGTATTTGTTTTAACCAGTTGGTGGCGCTACCACTGCGATCAAAAATAAGTTGGCAGCCGTCTTCAGGGCCTGAATATCCTCAAATGTGAAAAATTTCGAGAAGATGGATCATCTGAATCATTTTGCAGGAACTTTTGTTGCCACGGAGAATAATCAGACTCTGCGGCACCGTAATAGCCACGCCCTTCGAAGGAAAGTCACAAAAATAGGGATAGAGTAAGATCAATGTCTTGAGTCTTTTCTAGCCAATTTTCAATCGGATTCGTTAAAAGGGCACCGTGCAGTACGTCAAAATGTAAAAAATGATATTGATTGGCGCAAGGTGTATAACTGAATATAAACATATAGATGTCTTCAGGTACCGACTCTTTATGTACATGTGAAGTTTTGGATTTTTAGCAGCATGTGCAAGAGAGTTATTAAGCATTTTGTCCATTGCGGCGAAGGAAATCTTAAGTGAAAACTTTGAAGCCCCGCCCCCGTCATATAGTATTTCGGAAACAAAAAGTTTTAGCCCCAGTGTTTGTCCCAGGTCTTAAGATGCTACAGACAGAATTTTAAGGCAATCAGATGAAGCCTTTAGGATCAGGGTGCAAAAGAATGACCCCTGTAAACATGCAAAAAAGGGCAAAAGTCGGACTTTCAAAAATTCATAACTCACTTCCTGTTCATATTAGACGTTAAAATATCAAATCTTTCGCCATGCCCGATGAGACTGCCAAGTTTGGTGAATTTTTGTGCATGTTTCGGGGGTCAAAAATGCAATCGAACAATCGGAAAAATAATAATAATAATAATTTCTACAAAAACAATAGGGACTTCGCAGCGGTCGCTGCTCAGGCCCTTATAATAATAATAATAATAATAATAATAAAAGTAATAATATTTTCTACAAAAACAATAGGGACCTCGCAGCCGTCGCAGCTCGGGCCCTAATAACAATTTCTAGAAAAACAATAGGGACCTCGCAGCGGTCACTGCTCGGGCCCTAATAATAATAATAATAATAATTTCCACAAAAACAATGGGGACCTCGTAGCGGTCGCTGCTCGGGCCCTAATAATAATTTCTACATAAACAATAGGGACCTCGCCGCGGTCGCTGCTCGGGCCCCAATAATAATTTCTACACAAAGTCCATTGTGGTGACCCGCCCCTTTTAAGTAAATTCAAAATGGCCGACTTCCTGTAAAACCTAGCTCATTGCTCCAAGAGACTTTTTTGTAGGTCTTGGTCTTATACATACAGTGAACCCTCGCTACTTCGCGGTTCACCTTTCGCGGGTTCAGTGCTTCGCGGGTATAAAAAATATTCGGGGGCATTGTAGTTTCGCCAAGCGGCACGACGGGGCGCTGGAGCGGTTAGACGGCCGGCGTGCGCCGAAGAAGAGCGTGGGCGAAGAGGAGAGTGGACGAAGAAGAGCACGTTCCCCCGGACACGATCGGTGACGACGTTTCGCGCGGTTCGGACCGTACCAGAGCTCCGGCCGGCGTGCGTGGCAGTTAAGCCGTAGAGGAGCACCTTCCCCGGGCACGGGCGGTGCCAAGCGGCCCCTAAGTTTAACCGAATGGAAGCTCCGGAGGAGGAGGGCATGCTCGCGACACAGTAAGCCGAAGAAGAGCACCTTCCCCGGGCACGGGCGGTGCCAAGCGGCCCCTAAGTTTAACCGAATGGAAGCTCCGGGGGAGGAGGGTGGGCGTGTGTCACAGTTAAGCCGAATTGGAGCACCTCTTCCGCCCGGGCACGAGCGGAGCGCGAAGCTGTCAGTTATGAATGAATAAATGAATAAATAAATAAATAAATAAAGAATGCCACCTTTCATTTCACAGGGCACACCGGACGGCGTACCAGCAGGTAAAAGTCGGAGTAATTAAATAAATACAAAAAGAATGGCTGGGGAATAAAAAAATAATACGTTTTAATAATAATTTGTTTTTTTTGTTATAACATGAATTTCACTCTCTCTCTCCCCGTATATATATATATATATATATATATATATATATATATATATATATATGTATATTTATATATATATGTATATATATATATATATATATATATATATATATATATTGTATTTTTTTTTTAAGCATTTTTGAAGGTGCGCCGCAACTTCGCGGATTTTCAGTTTTCGCGGGTGGTCTCTGTCCCCATTAACCGCGATTACCGAGGGTTCACTGTACTCCATAAAATTTACAAAAAGCGAGGTGAAACACTCAACCAGGGCTGCTTTTTTGAACATTTCTCGAGGGCCATGGCGAGCCATTTCAAAAAAGCTGCACAACTAACGTATAAAATATTGATAAATTTGCTCGGCCTGATGTGTGTGTAAAGTTTCACGAGTTGTCGTTCATATTTAGAACCTCATAATCAGCGTTGTTTTATTGCCGAACAGTGCAATGCCACTCCCACAACTTTACACGAAAAAGGACGAATTTCGTATTGTGACATCCTCATGGCCGAAACAGTCATCCGAGCATATATGAGGGCGGCCTTGTTGAGTTGCACGGAGAAAAACATCCAAGAAAATAACTTGTATTAGCTTTTACCAGTTGGTGGCGCTACTACTACGATGAAAAATAAGTTGGTAGATGTCTTCAGGGCTGAAGTATCCTCAAATGTGTACAACTTCGAGAAGATAGGATCATCTGAGTCATGTTGCCGGAGCTTTTGTTGCCACAGAGTACAATCTGACTTTTCAGCACCGTAATAGCCACGCCTTTTGCCAAAACGTCACAAAATTCGGCAGAGAGAAAGATCATTGTCTTGAGTCTTTTCTGACTAATTTTCAGTCGGATTTGTCAAAAGGGCACCGTGCAGGATGTGAAAATTAAAATAAAAACACATTTTTGATTCCACTTGGCGGCGCTGTGTGTATAACAAAATAATAACATTAAGATGTCTTCAGGTCGGGACGTTTTATTTACAGGTGAAGGTTTGGATTTTCAGGAGCATGTGCAGGGGAGTTATTAAGCATTCATTTATTTGTATTAGGTTCATTTTGTCTTCTTATTATTGATATTTGACTGATTCATTAAAAGCAGACAATTATGTTTTAGGTTAATTTTTTACCTGACATGTTTCGGCGAGTCTTTCGCCTTCTTCAGAGTGTCGCATGATGGTGTCTTGAGACCCGTCTTTATCAGCTGATGTTCCATGAGGGTGTGACTTACCTGTCAAAAAAATGAAAAATCAGAGCAGTAAAAGAACAAGCACAACATGAACATTACAAATCAGCAATCACTGACCACTGCAAAAGGGAAAACCACATCATGGACCGGGAGAAGGGCAGGGTCATCCGCACCGAAGAGAACAAACAACAGCGCTGGATCAGAGAGGCCATTGAGATCTGCAAGCGAGGCATAAAAACCATGAACAGAGACAAGGGAGCCTTCATCCTCTCTACCACCTAGAGCAGCATCTTGGCGGAGTGAACGGACAGCGGGGGGTGTGACTTGCCTTCATTCTTGTGACAGGTAAGTCACGCCCTCATGGAACATCAGCTGATAAAGACGGGTCACAAGACACCATCATGTGACACTCTGAAGAAGGCGAAAGACTTTCGTATTGTGACATCCTCAAGGCCTAAACACTCATCCGAGCAAATATAAGGTAGATTTTGTGAACCTGCCCGGAGAAAAACATCAACGAAAATAATTTGTATTTGTTTTAACCAGTTGGTGGCGCTACCACTGCGATCAAAAATAAGTTGGCAGCCGTCTTCAGGGCCTGAATATCCTCAAATGTGAAAAATTTCGAGAAGATGGATCATCTGAATCATTTTGCAGGAACTTTTGTTGCCACGGAGAATAATCAGACTCTGCGGCACCGCAATAGCCACGCCCTTCGAAGGAAAGTCACAAAAATAGGGATAGAGTAAGATCAATGTCTTGAGTCTTTTCTAGCCAATTTTCAATCGGATTCGTTAAAAGGGCACTGTGCAGTACGTCAAAATGTAAAAAATGTTATTGATTGGCGCAAGGTGTATAACAGAATATAAACAAATAGATGTATTCAGGTACCGACTCTTTATGTACATGTGAAGTTTTGGATTTTTAGCAGCATGTGCAGGAGAGTTATTAAGCATTTTGTCCATTGCGGCGAAGGAAATCTTAAGTGAAAACTTTGAAGCCCCGCCCCCGTCATATAGTATTTCGGAAACAAAAGATTTTAGCCCCAGTGTTTGTCCCAGGTCTTAAGATGCTACAGACAGAATTTTAAGGCAATCAGATGAAGCCTTTAGGATCAGGGTGCAAAAGAATGACCCCTGTAAACATGCAAAAAAGGGCAAAAGTCGGACTTTCAAAAATTCATAACTCACTTCCTGTTCATATTAGACGTTAAAATATCAAATTTCTCGCCATGCCCGATGAGACTGCCAAGTTTGGTGAGTTTTTGTGCATGTTTCGGGGTCAAAAATGCGATCGTACAATCGGAAAAATAATAATAATAATAATTTCTACAAAAACAACAGGGACTTCGCAGCGGTCGCTGCTCAGGCCCTAATAATAATAATAATAATAATAATA
Source organism: Idiotropiscis lumnitzeri (assembly GCF_059441095.1). Classification (NCBI taxonomy): domain Eukaryota; kingdom Metazoa; phylum Chordata; class Actinopteri; order Syngnathiformes; family Syngnathidae; genus Idiotropiscis; species Idiotropiscis lumnitzeri. Next base: position 47,957,650 of record NC_142391.1, on the reverse strand, counting down.
AAAGTAATAATATTTTCTACAAAAACAATAGGGACCTCGCAGCCGTCGCAGCTCGGGCCCTAATAACAATTTCTAGAAAAACAATAGGGACCTCGCAGCGGTCACTGCTCGGGCCCTAATAATAATAATAATAATAATTTCCACAAAAACAATGGGGACCTCGTAGCGGTCGCTGCTCGGGCCCTAATAATAATTTCTACATAAACAATAGGGACCTCGCCGCGGTCGCTGCTCGGGCCCCAATAATAATTTCTACACAAAGTCCATTGTGGTGACCCGCCCCTTTTAAGTAAATTCAAAATGGCCGACTTCCTGTAAAACCTAGCTCATTGCTCCAAGAGACTTTTTTGTAGGTCTTGGTCTTATACATACAGTGAACCCTCGCTACTTCGCGGTTCACCTTTCGCGGGTTCAGTGCTTCGCGGGTATAAAAAATATTCGGGGGCATTGTAGTTTCGCCGAGCGGCACGACGGGCGCTGGAGCGGTTAGACGGCCGGCGTGCGCCGAAGAAGAGCGTGGGCGAAGAGGAGAGTGGACGAAGAAGAGCACGTTCCCCCGGACACGATCGGTGGCGACGTTTCGCGCGGTTCGGACCGTACCAAGGCTCCGGCCGGCGTGCGTGGCAGTTAAGCCGTAGAGGAGCACCGTCCCCGGGCACGGGCGGTGCCAAGCGGCCCCTAAGTTTAACCGAATGGAAGCTCCGGAGGAGGAGGGCATGCTCGCGTCACAGTAAGCCGAAGAGGAGCACCTTCCCCAGGCACGGGCGGTTCCAAGCGGCCCCTAAGTTTAACCAAATGGAAGCTCCGGAGGAGGAGGGCATGCTCGCGTCACAGTAAGCCGAAGAGGAGCACCTTTGCCGGGCACGGGCGGTTCCAAGCGGCCCCTAAGTTTAACCGAATGGAAGCTCCGGAGGAGGCGGGCATGCTCGCGTCACAGTAAGCCGAAGAGGAGCACCTTCCCCGGGCACGGGCGGTGCCAAGCGGCCCCTAAGTTTAACCGAATGGAAGCTCCGGGGGAGGAGGGCGGGCGTGTGTCACAGTTAAGCCGAATTGGAACACCTCTTCCGCCCGGACACGAACGGAGCGCGAAGCTGTCAGTTATGAATGAATAAATGAATAAATAAATAAATAATTAAAGAATGCCACCTTTCATTTCACAGGGAACACCGGACGGCGTACCAGCAGGTAAAAGTCGGAGTAATTAAATGAATACAAAAAGAATGGCTGGGGAATAAAAAAATAATACGTTTTAATAATAATTTGGTTTTTTTGTTATAACATGAATTTCACTCTCTCTCTCCCCGTATATATATATATATATATATATATATATATATATATATATATATTTATTATATATATTGTATTTTCTTTTAAGCATTTTTGAAGGTGCGCCGCTACTTCGCGGATTTTCAGTTTCCGCGGGTGGTCTCGGTCCCCATTAACCGCGATAACCGAGGGTTCACTGTACTCCATAAAATTTACAAAAAGCGAGGTGAAACACTCAACCAGGGCTGCTTTTTTGAACATTTCTCGAGGGCCATGGCGAGCCATTTAAAAAAAGCTGCACAACTAACGTATAAAATATTGATAAATTTGCTCTGCCTGATGTGTGTGTCAAGTTTCACGAGTTGTCGTTCATATTTAGAACCTCATAATCAGCGTTGTTTTATTGCCGAACAGTGCAATGCCACTCCCACAACTTTTCACGAAAAAGGATGAATTTCGTATTGTGACATCCTCATGGACGAAACAGTCCTCCGAGCATATATGAGGGCGACCTTGTTGAGTTGCACGGAGAAAAACATCCAAGAAAATAACTTGTATTAGCTTTTACCAGTTGGTGGCGCTACTACTACGATGAAAAATAAGTTGGTAGATGTCTTCAGGGCTGAAGTATCCTCAAATGTGTCCAACTTCAAGAAGATAGGATCATCTGAGTCATGTTGCCGGAGCTTTTGTTGCCACAGAGTACAATCTGACTTTTCAGCACCGTAATAGCCACGCCTTTTGCCAAAACGTCACAAAATTCGGCAGAGAGTAAGATCATTGTCTTGAGTCTTTTCTGACTAATTTTCAGTCGGATTTGTCAAAAGGGCACCGTGCAGGATGTGAAAATTAAAATAAAAACACATTTTTGATTCCACTTGGCGGCGCTGTGTGTATAACAAAATAATAACATTAAGATGTCTTCAGGTCGGGACGTTTTATTTACAGGTGAAGGTTTGGATTTTCAGGAGCATGTGCAGGGGAGTTATTAAGCATTCATTTATTTGTATTAGGTTCATTTTGTCTTCTTATTATTGATATTTGACTGATTCATTAAAAGCAGACAATTATGTTTTAGGTTAATTTTTTACCTGACATGTTTCGGCGAGTCTTTCGCCTTCTTCAGAGTGTCGCATGATGGTGTCTTGAGACCCGTCTTTATCAGCTGATGTTCCATGAGGGTGTGACTTACCTGTCAAAAAAAATGAAAAATCAGAGCAGTAAAAGAACAAGCACAACATGAACATTACAAATCAGCAATCACTGACCACTGCAAAAGGGAAAACCACATCATGGACCGGGAGAAGGGCAGGGTCATCCGCACCGAAGAGAACAAACAACAGCGCTGGATCAGAGAGGCCATTGAGATCTGCAAGCGAGGCATAAAAACCATGAACAGAGACAAGGGAGCCTTCATCCTCTCTACCACCTAGAGCAGCATCTTGGCGGAGTGAACGGACAGCGGGGGGTGTGACTTGCCTTCATTCTTGTGACAGGTAAGTCACGCCCTCATGGAACATCAGCTGATAAAGACGGGTCACAAGACACCATCATGTGACACTCTGAAGAAGGCGAAAGACTTTCGTATTGTGACATCCTCAAGGCCTAAACACTCATCCGAGCAAATATAAGGTAGATTTTGTGAACCTGCCCGGAGAAAAACATCAACGAAAATAATTTGTATTTGTTTTAACCAGTTGGTGGCGCTACCACTGCGATCAAAAATAAGTTGGCAGCCGTCTTCAGGGCCTGAATATCCTCAAATGTGAAAAATTTCGAGAAGATGGATCATCTGAATCATTTTGCAGGAACTTTTGTTGCCACGGAGAATAATCAGACTCTGCGGCACCGCAATAGCCACGCCCTTCGAAGGAAAGTCACAAAAATAGGGATAGAGTAAGATCAATGTCTTGAGTCTTTTCTAGCCAATTTTCAATCGGATTCGTTAAAAGGGCACCGTGCAGTACGTCAAAATGTAAAAAATGATATTGATTGGCGCAAGGTGTATAACAGAATATAAACATATGGATGTCTTCAGGTACCGACTCTTTATGTATATGTGAAGTTTTGGATTTTTAGCAGCATGTGCAGGAGAGTTATTAAGCATTTTGTCCATTGCGGCGAAGGAAATCTTAAGTGAAAACTTCGAAGCCCCGCCCCCGTTCATATAGTATTTCGGAAACAAAAAATTTTAGCCCCAGTGTTTGTCCCAGGTCTTAAGATGCTACAGACAGAATTTTAAGGCAATCAGATGAAGCCTTTAGGATCAGGGTGCAAAAGAATGACCCCTGTAAACATGCAAAAAAGGGCAAAAGTCGGACTTTAAAAAATTCATAACTCACTTCCTGTTCATATTAGACGTTAAAATATCAAATTTTTCGCCATGCCCGATGAGACTGCCAAGTTTGGTGAATTTTTGTGCATGTTTCGGGGGTCAAAAATGCGATCGAACAATCGGAAAAATAATGATAATAATAATTTCTACAAAAACAATAGGGACTTCGCAGCGGTCGCTGCTCAGGCCCTAATAATAATAATAATAATAAAAGTAATAATATTTTCTACAAAAACAATAGGGACCTCGCAGCCGTCGCAGCTCGGGCCCTAATAACAATTTCTAGAAAAACAATAGGGACCTCGCAGCGGTCACTGCTCGGGCCCTAATAATAATAATAATAATAATTTCCACAAAAACAATGGGGACCTCGTAGCGGTCGCTGCTCGGGCCCTAATAATAATTTCTACAAAAACAATAGGGACCTCGCCGCGGTCGCTGCTCGGGCCCCAATAATAATTTCTACACAAAGTCCATTGTGGTGACCCGCCCCCTTTTAAGTAAATTCAAAATGGCCGACTTCCTGTAAAACCTAGCTCATTGCTCCAAGAGACTTTTTTGTAGGTCTTGGTCTTATACATACAGTGAACCCTCGCTACTTGGCGGTTCACCTTTCGCGGGTTCAGTGCTTCGCGGGTCTAAAAAATATTCGGGGGCATTGTAGTTTCGCCGAGCGGCACGACGGGGCGCTGGAGCGGTTAGACGGCCGGTGTGCGCCGAAGAAGAGCGTGGGCGAAGAGGAGAGTGGACGAAGAAGAGCACGTTCCCCCGGACACGATCGGTGGCGACGTTTCGCGCGGTTCGGACAGTACCAGAGCTCCGGCCGGCGTGCGTGGCAGTTAAGCCGTAGAGGAGAACCTTCCCCGGGCACGGGCGGTGCCAAGCGGCCCCTAAGTTTAACCGAATGGAAGCTCCGGGGGAGGAGGGCGGGTGTGTGTCACAGTTAAGCCGAATTGGAGCACCTCTTCCGCCCGGGCACGAGCGGAGCGCGAAGCTGTCAGTTATGAATGTATAAAAGAATAAATAAATAAATAAATAAAGAATGCCACCTTTCATTTCACAGGGCACACCGGACGGCGTACCAGCAGGTAAAAGTCGGAGTAATTAAATAAATACAAAAAGAATGGCTGGGGAATAAAAAAATAATACGTTTTAATAATAATTTGGTTTTTTTGTTATAACATGAATTTCACTCTCTCTCTCCCCGTATATATGTATATATATATATATATATATATATATATACATATATTTCTATATTTATTATATATATTGTATATTTTTTTAAGCATTTTTGAAGGTGCGCCGCTACTTCGCGGATTTTCAGTTTCCGCGGGTGGTCTCTGTCCCCATTAACCGCGATAACCGAGGATTCACTGTACTCCATAAAATTTACAAAAAGCGAGGTGAAACACTCAACCAGGGCTGCTTTTTTTAACATTTCTCGAGGGCCATGGCGAGCCATTTCAAAAAAGCTGCACAACTAACGTATAAAATATTGATAAATTTGCTCGGCCTGATGTGTGTGTAAAGTTTCACGAGTTGTCGTTCATATTTAGAACCTCATAATCAGCGTTGTTTTATTGCCGAACAGTGCAATGCCACTCCCACAACTTTACACGAAAAAGGACGAATTTCGTATTGTGACATCCTCATGGCCGAAACAGTCATCCGAGCATATATGAGGGCGACCTTGTTGAGTTGCACGGAGAAAAACATCCAAGAAAATAACTTGTATTAGCTTTTACCAGTTGGTGGCGGTACTACTACGATGAAAAATAAGTTGGTAGATGTCTTCAGGGCTGAAGTATCCTCAAATGTGTACGACTTCGAGAAGATAGGATCATCTGAGTCATGTTGCCGGAGCTTTTGTTGCCACAGAGTACAATCTGACTTTTCAGCACCGTAATAGCCACGCCTTTTGCCAAAACGTCACAAAATTCGGCAGAGAGTAAGATCATTGTCTTGAGTCTTTTCTGACTAATTTTCAGTCGGATTTGTCAAAAGGGCACCGTGCAGGATGTGAAAATTAAAATAAAAACACATTTTTGATTCCACTTGGCGGCGGTGTGTGTATAACAAAATAATAAAATTAAGATGTCTTCAGGTCGGGACGTTTTATTTACAGGTGAAGGTTTGGATTTTTAGGAGCATGTGCAGGGGAGTTATTAAGCATTCATTTATTTGTATTAGGTTCATTTTGTCTTCTTATTATTGATATTTGACTGATTCATTAAAAGCAGACAATTATGTTTTAGGTAAATTTTTTACCTGACATGTTTCGGCGAGTCTTTCGCCTTCTTCAGAGTGTCGCATGATGGTGTCTTGAGACCCGTCTTTATCAGCTGATGTTCCATGAGGGTGTGACTTACCTGTCAAAAAAATGAAAAATCAGAGCAGTAAAAGAACAAGCACAACATGAACATTACAAATCAGCAATCACTGACCACTGCAAAAGGGAAAACCACATCATGGACCGGGAGAAGGGCAGGGTCATCCGCACCGAAGAGAACAAACAACAGCGCTGGATCAGAGAGGCCATTGAGATCTGCAAGCGAGGCATAAAAACCATGAACAGAGACAAGGGAGCCTTCATCCTCTCTACCACCTAGAGCAGCATCTTGGCGGAGTGAACGGACAGCGGGGGGTGTGACTTGCCTTCATTCTTGTGACAGGTAAGTCACGCCCTCATGGAACATCAGCTGATAAAGACGGGTCACAAGACACCATCATGTGACACTCTGAAGAAGGCGAAAGACTTTCGTATTGTGACATCCTCAAGGCCTAAACACTCATCCGAGCAAATATAAGGTAGATTTTGTTAACCTGCCCGGAGAAAAACATCAACGAAAATAATTTGTATTTGTTTTAACCAGTTGGTGGCGCTACCACTGCGATCAAAAATAAGTTGGCAGCCGTCTTCAGGGCCTGAATATCCTCAAATGTGAAAAATTTCGAGAAGATGGATCATCTGAATCATTTTGCAGGAACTTTTGTTGCCACGGAGAATAATCAGACTCTGCGGCACCGCAATAGCCACGCCCTTCGAAGGAAAGTCACAAAAATAGGGATAGAGTAAGATCAACGTCTTGAGTCTTTTCTAGCCAATTTTCAATCGGATTCGTTAAAAGGGCACCGTGCAGTACGTCAAAATGTAAAAAATTATATTGATTGGCGCAAGGTGTATAACAGAATATAAACATATAGATGTCTTCAGGTACCGACTCTTTATGTACATGTGAAGTTTTGGATTTTTAGCAGCATGTGCAGGAGAGTTATTAAGCATTTTGTCCACTGCGGCGAAGGAAATCTTAAGTGAAAACTTTGAAGCCCCGCCCCCGTCATATAGTATTTCGGAAACAAAAGATTTTAGCCCCAGTGTTTGTCCCAGGTCTTAAGATGCTACAGACAGAATTTTAAGGCAATCAGATGAAGCCTTTAGGATCAGGGTGCAAAAGAATGACCCCTGTAAACATGCAAAAAAGGGCAAAAGTCGGACTTTCAAAAATTCATAACTCACTTCCTGTTCATATTAGACGTTTAAAATATCAAATTTCTCGCTATGCCCGATGAGACTGCCAAGTTTGGTGAGTTTTTGTGCATGTTTCGGGGGTTAAAAATGCGATCGTACAATCAGAAAAATAATAATAATAATAATTTCTACAAAAACAACAGGGACTTCGCAGCGGTCGCTGCTCAGGCCCTAATAATAATAATAATAATAATAATAAAAGTAATAATATTTTCTACAAAAACAATAGGGACCTCGCAGCCGTCGCAGCTCGGGCCCTAATAACAATTTCTAGAAAAACAATAGGGACCTCGCAGCGGTCACTGCTCGGGCCCTAATAATAATAATAATAATAATTTCCACAAAAACAATGGGGACCTCGTAGCGGTCGCTGCTCGGGCCCTAATAATAATTTCTACATAAACAATAGGAACCTCGCCGCGGTCGCTGCTCGGGCCCCAATAATAATTTCTACACAAAGTCCATTGTGGTGACCCGCCCCTTTTAAGTAAATTCAAAATGGCCGACTTCCTGTAAAACCTAGCTCATTGCTCCAAGAGACTTTTTTGTAGGTCTTGGTCTTATACATACAGTGAACCCTCGCTACTTCGCGGTTCACCTTTCGCGGGTTCAGTGCTTCGCGGGTATAAAAAATATTCGGGGGCATTGTAGTTTCGCCGAGCGGCACGACGGGGCGCTGGAGCGGTTAGACGGCCGGCGTGCGCCGAAGAAGAGCGTGGGCGAAGAGGAGAGTGGACGAAGAAGAGCACGTTCCCCCGGACACGATCGGTGGCGACGTTTCGCGCGGTTCGGACCGTACCAGGGCTCCGGCCGGCGTGCGTGGCAGTTAAGCCGTAGAGGAGCACCGTCCCCGGGCACGGGCGGTGCCAAGCGGCCCCTAAGTTTAACCGAATGGAAGCTCCGGAGGAGGAGGGCATGCTCGCGTCACAGTAAGCCGAAGAGGAGCACCTTCCCCGGGCACGGGCGGTTCCAAGCGGCCCCTAAGTTTAACCAAATGGAAGCTCCGGAGGAGGAGGGCATGCTCGCGTCACAGTAAGCCGAAGAGGAGCACCTTTGCCGGGCACGGGCGGTTCCAAGCGGCCCCTAAGTTTAACCGAATGGAAGCTCCGGAGGAGGCGGGCATGCTCGCGTCACAGTAAGCCGAAGAGGAGCACCTTCCCCGGGCACGGGCGGTGCCAAGCGGCCCCTAAGTTTAACCGAATGGAAGCTCCGGGGGAGGAGGGCGGGCGTGTGTCACAGTTAAGCCGAATTGGAACACCTCTTCCGCCCGGGCACGAACGGAGCGCAAAGCTGTCAGTTATGAATGAATAAATGAATAAATAAATAAATAATTAAAGAATGCCACCTTTCATTTCACAGGGAACACCGGACGGCGTACCAGCAGGTAAAAGTCGGAGTAATTAAATAAATACAAAAAGAATGGCTGGGGAATAAAAAAATAATACGTTTTAATAATAATTTGTTTTTTTTGTTATAACATGAATTTCACTCTCTCTCTCTCTCTCTCCCCGTATATATATATAGATATATATATATATATATATATATATATATTTATTATATATATTGTATTTTCTTTTAAGCATTTTTGAAGGTGCGCCGCTACTTCGCGGATTTTCAGTTTCCGCGGGTGGTCTCGGTCCCCATTAACCGCGATAACCGAGGGTTCACTGTACTCCATAAAATTTACAAAAAGCGAGGTGAAACACTCAACCAGGGCTGCTTTTTTGAACATTTCTCGAGGGCCATGGCGAGCCATTTCAAAAAAGCTGCACAACTAACGTATAAAATATTGATAAATTTGCTCTGCCTGATGTGTGTGTCAAGTTTCACGAGTTGTCGTTCATATTTAGAACCTCATAATCAGCGTTGTTTTATTGCCAAACAGTGCAATGCCACTCCCACAACTTTTCACGAAAAAGGACGAATTTCGTATTGTGACATCCTCATGGCCGAAACAGTCCTCCGAGCATATATGAGGGCGACCTTGTTGAGTTGCACGGAGAAAAACATCCAAGAAAATAACTTGTATTAGCTTTTACCAGTTGGTGGCGCTACTACTACGATGAAAAATAAGTTGGTAGATGTCTTCAGGGCTGAAGTATCCTCAAATGTGTACAACTTCGAGAAGATAGGATCATCTGAGTCATGTTGGCGGAGCTTTTGTTGCCACAAAGTACAATCGGACTTTTCAGCACCGTAATAGCCACGCCTTTTGCCAAAACGTCACAAAACTCGGCAGAGAGTAAGATCATTGTCTTGAGTCTTTTCTGACTAATTTTCAGTCGGATTCGTCAAAAGGGCACGGTGCAGTACGTGAAAATTAAAATAAAAACAAATTTTTGATTCCACTTGGCGGCGCTGTGTGTATAACAAAATAATAACATTAAGATGTCTTCAGGTCGGGACATTTTATTTACAGGTGAAGGTTTGGATTTTTAGGAGCATGTGCAGGGGAGTTATTAAGCATTCATTTATTTGTATTAGGTTCATTTTGTCTTCTTATTATTGATATTTGACAGATTCATTAAAAGCAGACAATTATGTTTTCGGTAAATTTTTTACCTGACATGTTTCGGCGAGTCTTTCGCCTTCTTCAGAGTGTCGCATGATGGTGTCTTGAGACCCGTCTTTATCAGCTGATGTTCCATGAGGGTGTGACTTACCTGTCAAAAAAATGAAAAATCAGAGCAGTAAAAGAACAAGCACAACATGAACATTACAAATCAGCAATCACTGACCACTGCAAAAGGGAAAACCACATCATGGACCGGGAGAAGGGCAGGGTCATCCGCACCGAAGAGAACAAACAACAGCGCTGGATCAGAGAGGCCATTGAGATCTGCAAGCGAGGCATAAAAACCATGAACAGAGACAAGGGAGCCTTCATCCTCTCTACCACCTAGAGCAGCATCTTGGCGGAGTGAACGGACAGCGGGGGGTGTGACTTGCCTTCATTCTTGTGACAGGTAAGTCACGCCCTCATGGAACATCAGCTGATAAAGACGGGTCACAAGACACCATCATGTGACACTCTGAAGAAGGCGAAAGACTTTCGTATTGTGACATCCTCAAGGCCTAAACACTCATCCGAGCAAATATAAGGTAGATTTTGTGAACCTGCCCGGAGAAAAACATCAACGAAAATAATTTGTATTTGTTTTAACCAGTTGGTGGCGCTACCACTGCGATCAAAAATAAGTTGGCAGCCGTCTTCAGGGCCTGAATATCCTCAAATGTGAAAAATTTCGAGAAGATGGATCATCTGAATCATTTTGCAGGAACTTTTGTTGCCACGGAGAATAATCAGACTCTGCGGCACCGCAATAGCCACGCCCTTCGAAGGAAAGTCACAAAAATAGGGATAGAGTAAGATCAATGTCTTGAGTCTTTTCTAGCCAATTTTCAATCGGATTCGTTAAAAGGGCACCGTGCAGTACGTCAAAATGTAAAAAATGTTATTGATTGGCGCAAGGTGTATAACAGAATATAAACATATAGATGTCTTCAGGTACCGACTCTTTATGTACATGTGAAGTTTTGGATTTTTAGCAGCATGTGCAGGAGAGTTATTAAGCATTTTGTCCATTGCGGCGAAGGAAATCTTAAGTGAAAACTTTGAAGCCCCGCCCCCGTCATATAGTATTTCGGAAACAAAAGATTTTAGCCCCAGTGTTTGTCCCAGGTCTTAAGATGCTACAGACAGAATTTTAAGGCAATCAGATGAAGCCTTTAGGATCAGGGTGCAAAAGAATGACCCCTGTAAACATGCAAAAAAGGGCAAAAGTCGGACTTTCAAAAATTCATAACTCACTTCCTGTTCATATTAGACGTTAAAATATCAAATTTCTCGCCATGCCCGATGAGACTGCCAAGTTTGGTGAGTTTTTGTGCATGTTTCGGGGTCAAAAATGCGATCGTACAATCGGAAAAATAATAATAATAATAATTTCTACAAAAACAACAGGGACTTCGCAGCGGTCGCTGCTCAGGCCCTAATAATAATAATAATAAAAGTAATAATATTTTCTACAAAAACAATAGGGACCTCGCAGCCGTCGCAGCTCGGGCCCTAATAACAATTTCTAGAAAAACAATAGGGACCTCGCAGCGGTCACTGCTCGGGCCCTAATAATAATAATAATAATAATTTCCACAAAAACAATGGGGACCTCGTAGCGGTCGCTGCTCGGGCCCTAATAATAATTTCTACATAAACAATAGGGACCTCGCCGCGGTCGCTGCTCGGGCCCGAATAATAATTTCTACACAAAGTCCATTGTGGTGACCCGCCCCTTTTAAGTAAATTCAAAATGGCCGACTTCCTGTAAAACCTAGCTCATTGCTCCAAGAGACTTTTTTGTAGGTCTTGGTCTTATACATACAGTGAACCCTCGCTACTTCGCGGTTCACCTTTCGCGGGTTCAGTGCTTCGCGGGTATAAAAAATATTCGGGGGCATTGTAGTTTCGCCGAGCGGCACGACGGGCGCTGGAGCGGTTAGACGGCCGGCGTGCGCCGAAGAAGAGCGTGGGCGAAGAGGAGAGTGGACGAAGAAGAGCACGTTCCCCCGGACACGATCGGTGGCGACGTTTCCCGCGGTTCGGACCGTACCAAGGCTCCGGCCGGCGTGCGTGGCACTTAAGCCGTAGAGGAGCACCGTCCCCGGGCACGGGCGGTGCCAAGCGGCCCCTAAGTTTAACCGAATGGAAGCTCCGGAGGAGGAGGGCATGCTCGCGTCACAGTAAGCCGAAGAGGAGCACCTTCCCCAGGCACGGGCGGTTCCAAGCGGCCCCTAAGTTTAACCAAATGGAAGCTCCGGAGGAGGAGGGCATGCTCGCGTCACAGTAAGCCGAAGAGGAGCACCTTTGCCGGGCACGGGCGGTTCCAAGCGGCCCCTAAGTTTAACCGAATGGAAGCTCCGGAGGAGGCGGGCATGCTCGCGTCACAGTAAGCCGAAGAGGAGCACCTTCCCCGGGCACGGGCGGTGCCAAGCGGCCCCTAAGTTTAACCGAATGGAAGCTCCGGGGGAGGAGGGCGGGCGTGTGTCACAGTTAAGCCGAATTGGAACACCTCTTCCGCCCGGACACGAACGGAGCGCGAAGCTGTCAGTTATGAATGAATAAATGAATAAATAAATAAATAATTAAAGAATGCCACCTTTCATTTCACAGGGAACACCGGACGGCGTACCAGCAGGTAAAAGTCGGAGTAATTAAATAAATACAAAAAGAATGGCTGGGGAAAAAAAAAATAATACGTTTTAATAATAATTTGGTTTTTTTGTTATAACATGAATTTCACTCTCTCTCTCTCTCTCTCCCCGTATATATATATATATATATATATATATATATATATATATATATATATTTATTATATATATTGTATTTTCTTTTAAGCATTTTTGAAGGTGCGCCGCTACTTCGCGGATTTTCAGTTTCCGCGGGTGGTCTCGGTCCCCATTAACCGCGATAACCGAGGGTTCACTGTACTCCATAAAATTTACAAAAAGCGAGGTGAAACACTCAACCAGGGCTGCTTTTTTGAACATTTCTCGAGGGCCATGGCGAGCCATTTCAAAAAAGCTGCACAACTAACGTATAAAATATTGATAAATTTGCTCTGCCTGATGTGTGTGTCAAGTTTCACGAGTTGTCGTTCATATTTAGAACCTCATAATCAGCGTTGTTTTATTGCCAAACAGTGCAATGCCACTCCCACAACTTTTCACGAAAAAGGATGAATTTCGTATTGTGACATCCTCATGGCCGAAACAGTCCTCCGAGCATATATGAGGGCGACCTTGTTGAGTTGCACGGAGAAAAACATCCAAGAAAATAACTTGTATTAGCTTTTACCAGTTGGTGGCGCTACTACTACGATGAAAAATAAGTTGGTAGATGTCTTCAGGGCTGAAGTATCCTCAAATGTGTACAACTTCGAGAAGATAGGATCATCTGAGTCATGTTGCCGGAGCTTTTGTTGCCACAAAGTACAATCGGACTTTTCAGCACCGTAATAGCCACGCCTTTTGCCAAAACGTCACAAAACTCGGCAGAGAGTAAGATCATTGTCTTGAGTCTTTTCTGACTAATTTTCAGTCGGATTCGTCAAAAGGGCACGGTGCAGTACGTGAAAATTAAAATAAAAACAAATTTTTGATTCCACTTGGCGGCGCTGTGTGTATAACAAAATAATAACATTAAGATGTCTTCAGGTCGGGACATTTTATTTACAGGTGAAGGTTTGGATTTTTAGGAGCATGTGCAGGGGAGTTATTAAGCATTCATTTATTTGTATTAGGTTCATTTTGTCTTCTTATTATTGATATTTGACAGATTCATTAAAAGCAGACAATTATGTTTTCGGTAAATTTTTTACCTGACATGTTTCGGCGAGTCTTTCGCCTTCTTCAGAGTGTCGCATGATGGTGTCTTGAGACCCATCTTTATCAGCTGATGTTCCATGAGGGTGTGACTTACCTGTCAAAAAAATGAAAAATCAGAGCAGTAAAAGAACAAGCACAACATGAACATTACAAATCAGCAATCACTGACCACTGCAAAAGGGAAAACCACATCATGGACCGGGAGAAGGGCAGGGTCATCCGCACAGAAGAGAACAAACAACAGCGCTGGATCAGAGAGGCCATTGAGATCTGCAAGCAAGGCATAAAAACCATGAACAGAGACAAGGGAGCCTTCATCCTCTCTACCACCTGGACCAGCATCTTGGCGGAGTTAACGGACAGCGGGGGGCGTGACTTGCCTTCATTCTTGTGACAGGTAAGTCATGCCCTCATGGAACATCAGCTGATAAAGACGGGCCACAAGACACCATCATGTGACACTCTGAAGAAGGCGAAAGACTTTCGTATTGTGACATCCTCAAGGCCTAAACACTCATCCGAGCAAATATAAGGTAGATTTTGTTAACCTGCCCGGAGAAAAACATCAACGAAAATAATTTGTATTTGTTTTAACCAGTTGGTGGCGCTACCACTGCGATCAAAAATAAGTTGGCAGCCGTCTTCAGGGCCTGAATATCCTCAAATGTGAAAAATTTCGAGAAGATGGATCATCTGAATCATTTTGCAGGAACTTTTGTTGCCACGGAGAATAATCAGACTCTGCGGCACCGTAATAGCCACGCCCTTCGAAGGAAAGTCACAAAAATAGGGATAGAGTAAGATCAATGTCTTGAGTCTTTTCTAGCCAATTTTCAATCGGATTCGTTAAAAGGGCACCGTGCAGTACGTCAAAATGTAAAAAATTATATTGATTGGCGCAAGGTGTATAACAGAGTATAAACATATAGATGTCTTCAGGTACCGACTCTTTATGTACATGTGAAGTTTTGGATTTTTAGCAGCATGTGCAGGAGAGTTATTAAGCATTTTGTCCATTGCGGCGAAGGAAATCTTAAGTGAAAACTTTGAAGCCCCGCCCCCGTCATATAGTATTTCGGAAACAAAAGATTTTAGCCCCAATTTTAGCCCCAGTGTTTGTCCCAGGTCTTAAGATGCTACAGACAGAATTTTAAGGCAATCAGATGAAGCCTTTAGGATCAGGGTGCAAAAGAATGACCCCTGTAAACATGCAAAAAAGGGCAAAAGTCGGACTTTCAAAAATTCATAACTCACTTCCTGTTCATATTAGACGTTAAAATATCTAATTTCTCGCCATGCCCGATGAGACTGCCAAGTTTGGTGAGTTTTTGTGCATGTTTCGGGGGTCAAAAATGCAATCGGAAAAATAATAATAATAATAATTTCTACAAAAACAACAGGGACTTCGCAGCGGTCGCTGCTCAGGCCCTAATAATAATAATAATAATAATAATAATAAAAGTAATAATATTTTCTACAAAAACAATAGGGACCTCGCAGCCGTCGCAGCTCGGGCCCTAATAACAATTTCTAGAAAAACAATAGGGACCTCGCAGCGGTCACTGCTCGGGCCCTAATAATAATAATAATAATAATTTCCACAAAAACAATGGGGACCTCGTAGCGGTCGCTGCTCGGGCCCTAATAATAATTTCTACAAAAACAATAGGGACCTCGCCGCGGTCGCTGCTCGGGCCCCAATTATAATTTCTACACAAAGTCCATTGTGGTGACCCGCCCCCTTTTAAGTAAATTCAAAATGGCCGACTTCCTGTAAAACCTAGCTCATTGCTCCAAGAGACTTTTTTGTAGGTCTTGGTCTTATACATACAGTGAACCCTCGCTACTTGGCGGTTCACCTTTCGCGGGTTCAGTGCTTCGCGGGTCTAAAAAATATTCGGGGGCATTGTAGTTTCGCCGAGCGGCACGACGGGGCGCTGGAGCGGTTAGACGGCCGGCGTGCGCCAAAGAAGAGCGTGGGCGAAGAGGAGAGTGGACGAAGAAGAGCACGTTCCCCCGGACACGATCGGTGGCGACGTTTCGCGCGGTTCGGACAGTACCAGAGCTCCGGCCGGCGTGCGTTGCAGTTAAGCCGTAGAGGAGCACCTTCCCCGGGCACGGGCGGTGCCAAGCGGCCCCTAAGTTTAACCGAATGGAAGCTCCGGAGGAGGAGGGCATGCTCGCGTCACAGTAAGCCGAAGAGGAGCACCTTCCCCGGGCACGGGCGGTTCCAAGCGGCCCCTAAGTTTAACCGAATGGAAGCTCCGGAGGAGGAGGGCATGCTCGCGTCACAGTAAGCCGAAGAGGAGCACCTTCCCCGGCCACGGGCGGTTCCAAGCGGCCCCTAAGTTTAACCGAATGGAAGCTCCGGAGGAGGAGGGCATGCTCGCGTCACAGTAAGCCGAAGAGGAGCACCTTCCCCGGGCACGGGCGGTGCCAAGCGGCCCCTAAGTTTAACCGAATGGAAGCTCCGGGGGAGGAGGGTGGGCGTGTGTCACAGTTAAGCCGAATTGGAGCACCTCTTCCGCCCGGGCACGAGCGGAGCGCGAAGCTGTCAGTTATGAATGAATAAATGAATAAATAAATAAATAAATAAAGAATGGCACCTTTCATTTCACAGGGCACACAGGGCGTACCAGCAGGTAAAAGTCTGAGTAATTAAATAAATACAAAAAGAATGGCTGGGGAATAAAAAAATAATACGTTTTAATAATAATTTGGTTTTTTTGTTATAACATGAATTTCACTCTCTCTCTCTCTCCCCGTATATATATATATATATATATATATATATATATATATATATATATATATATATTTATTTATATATTTATTATATATATTGTATATTTTTTTAAGCATTTTTGAAGGTGCGCCGCTACTTCGCGGATTTTCAGTTTTCGCGGGTGGTCTCGGTCCCCATTAACCGCGATAACCGAGGGTTCACTGTACTCCATAAAATTTACAAAAAGCGAGGTGAAACACTCAACCAGGGCTGCTTTTTTTAACATTTCTCGAGGGCCATGGCGAGCCATTTCAAAATAGCTGCACAACTAACGTATAAAATATTGATAAATTTGCTCTGCCTGATGTGTGTGTAAAGTTTCACGAGTTGTCGTTCATATTTAGAACCTCATAATCAGCGTTGTTTTATTGCCCACAACTTTTCACGAAAAAGGATGAATTTCGTATTGTGACATCCTCATGGCCGAAACACTCATCCGAGCAAATATAAGGTAGATTTTGTTTACCTGCCCGGAGAAAAACATCAACGAAAATAATTTGTATTTGTTTTAACCAGTTGGTGGCGCTACCACTGCGATCAAAAAGAAGTTGGCAGCCGTCTTCAGGGCCTGAATATCCTCAAATGTGAAAAATTTCGAGAAGATGGATCATCTGAATCATTTTGCAGGAACTTTTGTTGCCACGGAGAATAATCAGACTCTGCGGCACCGTAATAGCCACGCCCTTCGAAGGAAAGTCACAAAAATAGGGATAGAGTAAGATCAATGTCTTGAGTCTTTTCTAGCCAATTTTCAATCGGATTCGTTAAAAGGGCACCGTGCAGTACGTCAAAATGTAAAAAATGATATTGATTGGCGCAAGGTGTATAACAGAATATAAACATATAGATGTCTTCAGGTACCGACTCTTTATGTACATGTGAAGTTTTGGATTTTTAGCAGCATGTGCAGGAGAGTTATTAAGCATTTTGTCCATTGCGGCGAAGGAAATCTTAAGTGAAAACTTTGAAGCCCCGCCCCCGTCATATAGTATTTCGGAAACAAAAGATTTTAGCCCCAGTGTTTGTCCCAGGTCTTAAGATGCTACAGACAGAATTTTAAGGCAATCAGATGAAGCCTTTAGGATCAGGGTGCAAAAGAATGACCCCTGTAAACATGCAAAAAAGGGCAAAAGTCGGACTTTCAAAAATTCATAACTCACTTCCTGTTCATATTAGACGTTAAAATATCAAATTTCTCGCCATGCCCGATGAGACTGCCAAGTTTGGTGAGTTTTTGTGCATGTTTCGGGGGTCAAAAATGCGATCGAACAATCGGAAAAATAATAATAATAATAATTTCTACAAAAACAACAGGGACTTCGCAGCGGTCGCTGCTCAGGCCCTAATAATAATAATAATAATAAAAGTAATAATATTTTCTACAAAAACAATAGGGACCTCGCAGCCGTCGCAGCTCGGGCCCTAATAACAATTTCTAGAAAAACAATAGGGACCTCGCAGCGGTCACTGCTCGGGCCCTAATAATAATAATAATAATAATTTCCACAAAAACAATGGGGACCTCGTAGCGGTCGCTGCTCGGGCCCTAATAATAATTTCTCCATAAACAATAGGGACCTCGCCGCGGTCGCTGCTCGGGCCCCAATAATAATTTCTACACAAAGTCCATTGTGGTGACCCGCCCCTTTTAAGTAAATTCAAAATGGCCGACTTCCTGTAAAACCTAGCTCATTGCTCCAAGAGACTTTTTTGTAGGTCTTGGTCTTATACATACAGTGAACCCTCGCTACTTTGCAGTTCACCTTTCGCGGGTTCAGTGCTTCGCGGGTATAAAAAATATTCGGGGGCATTGTAGTTTCGCCGAGCGGCACGACGGGCGCTGGAGCGGTTAGACGGCCGGCGTGCGCCGAAGAAGAGCGTGGGCGAAGAGGAGAGTGGACGAAGAAGAGCACGTTCCCCCGGACACGATCGGTGGCGACGTTTCGCGCGGTTCGGACCGTACCAGAGCTCCGGCCGGCGTGCGTGGCAGTTAAGCCGTAGAGGAGCACCTTCCCCGGGCACGGGCGGTGCCAAGCGGCCCCAAAGTTTAACCAAATGGAAGCTCCGGAGGAGGAGGGCATGCTCGCGTCACAGTAAGCCGAAGAGGAGCACCTTCCCCAGGCACGGGCGGTTCCAAGCGGCCCCTAAGTTTAACCAAATGGAAGCTCCGGAGGAGGAGGGCATGCTCGCGTCACAGTAAGCCGAAGAGGAGCACCTTCGCCGGGCACGGGCGGTTCCAAGCGGCCCCTAAGTTTAATCGAATGGAAGCTCCGGAGGAGGCGGGCATGCTCGTGTCACAGTAAGCCGAAGAGGAGCACCTTCCCCGGGCACGGGCGGTGCCAAGCGGCCCCTAAGTTTAACCGAATGGAAGCTCCGGGGGAGGAGGGCGGGCGTGTGTCACAGTTAAGCCGAATTGGAACACCTCTTCCGCCCGGGCACGAACGGAGCGCGAAGCTGTCAGTTATGAATGAATAAATGAATAAATAAATAAATAAATAAAGAATGCCACCTTTCATTTCACAGGGCACACCGGACGGCGTACCAGCAGGTAAAAGTCGGAGTAATTAAATAAATACAAAAAGAATGGCTGGGGAATAAAAAAATAATACGTTTTAATAATAATTTGGTTTTTTTGTTATAACATGAATTTCACTCTCTCTCTCTCACTCTCTCTCCCCGTATATATATATATATATATATATATATATATTTATTATATATATTGTATTTTTTTTTAAGCATTTTTGAAGGTGCGCCGCTACTTTGCGGATTTTCAGTTTCCGCGGGTGGTCTCGGTCCCCATTAACCGCGATAACCGAGGGTTCACTGTACTCCATAAAATTTACAAAAAGCGAGGTGAAACACTCAACCAGGGCTGCTTTTTTGAACATTTCTCGAGGGCCATGGCGAGCCATTTCAAAAAAGCTGCACAACTAACGTATAAAATATTGATAAATTTGCTCTGCCTGATGTGTGTGTCAAGTTTCACGAGTTGTCGTTCATATTTAGAACCTCATAATCAGCGTTGTTTTATTGCCGAACAGTGCAATGCCACTCCCACAACTTTTCACGAAAAAGGATGAATTTCGTATTGTGACATCCTCATGGACGAAACAGTCCTCCGAGCATATATGAGGGCGACCTTGTTGAGTTGCACGGAGAAAAACATCCAAGAAAATAACTTGTATTAGCTTTTACCAGTTGGTGGCGCTACTACTACGATGAAAAATAAGTTGGTAGATGTCTTCAGGGTTGAAGTATCCTCAAATGTGTACAACTTCGAGAAGATAGGATCATCTCAGTCATGTTGCCGGAGCTTTTGTTGCCACAAAGTACAATCGGACTTTTCAGCACCGTAATAGCCACGCCTTTTGCCAAAACGTCACAAAACTCGGCAGAGAGTAAGATCATTGTCTTGAGTCTTTTCTGACTAATTTTCAGTCGGATTCGTCAAAAGGGCACGGTGCAGTACGTGAAAATTAAAATAAAAACAAATTTTTGATTCCACTTGGCGGCGCTGTGTGTATAACAAAATAATAACATTAAGATGTCTTCAGGTCGGGACATTTTATTTACAGGTGAAGGTTTGGATTTTTAGGAGCATGTGCAGGGGAGTTATTAAGCATTCATTTATTTGTATTAGGTTCATTTTGTCTTCTTATTATTGATATTTGACTGATTCATTAAAAGCAGACAATTATGTTTTAGGTTAATTTTTTACCTGACATGTTTCGGCGAGTCTTTCGCCTTCTTCAGAGTGTCGCATGATGGTGTCTTGAGACCCGTCTTTATCAGCTGATGTTCCATGAGGGTGTGACTTACCTGTCAAAAAAATGAAAAATCAGAGCAGTAAAAGAACAAGCACAACATGAAAATTACAAATCAGCAATCACTGACCACTGCAAAAGGGAAAACCACATCATGGACCGGGAGAAGGGCAGGGTCATCCGCACCGAAGAGAACAAACAACAGCGCTGGATCAGAGAGGCCATTGAGATCTGCAAGCGAGGCATAAAAACCATGAACAGAGACAAGGGAGCCTTCATCCTCTCTACCACCTGGAGCAGCATTTTGGCGGAGTGAACGGACAGCGGGGGGCGTGACTTGCCTTCATTCTTGTGACAGGTAAGTCACGCCCTCATGGAACATCAGCTGATAAAGACGGGCCACAAGACACCATCATGTGACACTCTGAAGAAGGCGAAAGACTTTCGTATTGTGACATCCTCAAGGCCTAAACACTCATCCGAGCAAATGTAAGGTAGATTTTGTTAACCTGCCCGGAGAAAAAAATCAACGAAAATAATTTGTATTTGTTTTAACCAGTTGGTGGCGCTAACACTGCGATCAAAAAGAAGTTGGCAGCCGTCTTCAGGGCCTGAATATCCTCAAATGTGAAAAATTTCGAGAAGATGGATCATCTGAATCATTTTGCAGGAACTTTTGTTGCCACGGAGAATAATCAGACTCTGCGGCACCGTAATAGCCACGCCCTTCGAAGGAAAGTCACAAAAATAGGGATAGAGTAAGATCAATGTCTTGAGTCTTTTCTAGCCAATTTTCAATCGGATTCGTTAAAAGGGCACCGTGCAGTACGTCAAAATGTAAAAAATGATATTGATTGGCGCAAGGTGTATAACAGAATATAAACATATAGATGTCTTCAGGTACCGACTCTTTATGTACATGTGAAGTTTTGGATTTTTAGCAGCATGTGCAGGAGAGTTATTAAGCATTTTGTCCATTGCGGCGAAGGAAATCTTAAGTGAAAACTTTGAAGCCCCGCCCCCGTCATATAGTATTTCGGAAACAAAAGATTTTAGCCCCAATTTTAGCCCCAGTGTTTGTCCCAGGTCTTAAGATGCTACAGACAGAATTTTAAGGCAATCAGATGAAGCCTTTAGGATCAGGGTGCAAAAGAATGACCCCTGTAAACATGCAAAAAAGGGCAAAAGTCGGACTTTCAAAAATTCATAACTCACTTCCTGTTCATATTAGACGTTAAAATATAAAATTTTTCGCCATGCCCGATGAGACTGCCAAGTTTGGTGAATTTTTGTGCATGTTTCGGGGGTCAAAAATGCAATCGAACAATCGGAAAAATAATAATAATAATAATTTCTCCAAAAACAATAGGGACTTCGCAGCGGTCGCTGCTCAGGCCCTAATAATAATAATAATAATAATAAAAGTAATAATATTTTCTACAAAAACAATAGGGACCTCGCAGCGGTCACTTGCTCGGGCCCTAATAATAATAATAATAATAATAATTTCCACAAAAACAATGGGGACCTCGTAGCGGTCGCTGCTCGGGCCCTAATAATAATTTCTACATAAACAATAGGGACCTCGCCGCGGTCGCTGCTTGGGCCCCAATAATAATTTCTACACAAAGTCCATTGTGGTGACCCGCCCCCTTTTAAGTAAATTCAAAATGGCCGACTTCCTGTAAAACCTAGCTTATTGCTCGAAGAGACTTTTTTGTAGGTCTTGGTCTTATACATACAGTGAACCCTCGCTACCTCGCGGTTCACCTTTCGCGGGTTCAGTGCTTCGCGGGTATAAAAAATATTCGGGGGCATTGTAGTTTCGCTGAGCGGCACGACGGGGCGCTGGAGCGGTTAGACGGCCGGCGTGCGCCGAAGAAGAGCGTGGGCGAAGAGGAGAGTGGACGAAGAAGAGCACGTTCCCCCGGACACGATCGGTGGCGACGTTTCGCGCGGTTCGGACAGTACCAGAGCTCCGGCCGGCGTGCGTGGCAGTTAAGCCGTAGAGGAGCACCTTCCCCGGGCACGGGCGGTGCCAAGCGGCCCCTAAGTTTAACCGAATGGAAGCTCCGGAGGAGGAGGGCATGCTCGCGTCACAGTAAGCCGAAGAGGAGCACCTTCCCCGGGCACGGGCGGTTCCAAGCGGCCCCTAAGTTTAACCGAATGGAAGCTCCGGAGGAGGAGGGCATGCTCGCGTCACAGTAAGCCGAAGAGGAGCACCTTCCCCGGCCACGGGCGGTTCCAAGCGGCCCCTAAGTTTAACCGAATGGAAGCTCCGGGGGAGGAGGGCATGCTCGCGTCACAGTAAGCCGAAGAGGAGCACCTTCCCCGGGCACGGGCGGTACCAAGCGGCCCCTAAGTTTAACCGAATGGAAGCTCCGGGGGAGGAGGGTGGGCGTGTGTCACAGTTAAGCCGAATTGGAGCACCTCTTCCGCCCGGGCACGAGCGGAGCGCGAAGCTGTCAGTTATGAATGAATAAATGAATAAATAAATAAATAAATAAAGAATGGCACCTTTCATTTCACAGGGCACACCAGACGGCGTACCAGCAGGTAAAAGTCTGAGTAATTAAATAAATACAAAAAGAATGGCTTGGGAATAAAAAAATAATACGTTTTAATAATAATTTGTTTTTTTTGTTATAACATGAATTTCACTCTCTCTCTCTCTCCCCGTATATATATATATATATGTATTTATTATATATATTGTATTTTTTTTTAAGCATTTTTGAAGGTGCGCCGCTACTTCGCGGATTTTCAGTTTTCGCGGGTGGTCTCGGTCCCCATTAACCGCGATAACCGAGGGTTCACTGTACTCCATAAAATTTACAAAAAGCGAGGTGAAACACTCAACCAGGGCTGCTTTTTTTAACATTTCTCGAGGGCCATGGCGAGCCATTTCAAAATAGCTGCACAACTAACGTATAAAATATTGATAAATTTGCTCTGCCTGATGTGTGTGTAAAGTTTCACGAGTTGTCGTTCATATTTAGAACCTCATAATCAGCGTTGTTTTATTGCCCACAACTTTTCACGAAAAAGGATGAATTTCGTATTGTGACATCCTCATGGCCGAAACACTCATCCGAGCAAATATAAGGTAGATTTTGTTTACCTGCCCGGAGAAAAACATCAACGAAAATAATTTGTATTTGTTTTAACCAGTTGGTGGCGCTACCACTGCGATCAAAAAGAAGTTGGCAGCCGTCTTCAGGGCCTGAATATCCTCAAATGTGAAAAATTTCGAGAAGATGGATCATCTGAATCATTTTGCAGGAACTTTTGTTGCCACGGAGAATAATCAGACTCTGCGGCACCGTAATAGCCACGCCCTTCGAAGGAAAGTCACAAAAATAGGGATAGAGTAAGATCAATGTCTTGAGTCTTTTCTAGCCAATTTTCAATCGGATTCGTTAAAAGGGCACCGTGCAGTACGTCAAAATGTAAAAAATGATATTGATTGGCGCAAGGTGTATAACAGAATATAAACATATAGATGTCTTCAGGTACCGACTCTTTATGTACATGTGAAGTTTTGGATTTTTAGCAGCATGTGCAGGAGAGTTATTAAGCATTTTGTCCATTGCGGCGAAGGAAATCTTAAGTGAAAACTTTGAAGCCCCGCCCCCGTCATATAGTATTTCGGAAACAAAAGATTTTAGCCCCAGTGTTTGTCCCAGGTCTTAAGATGCTACAGACAGAATTTTAAGGCAATCAGATGAAGCCTTTAGGATCAGGGTGCAAAAGAATGACCCCTGTAAACATGCAAAAAAGGGCAAAAGTCGGACTTTCAAAAATTCATAACTCACTTCCTGTTCATATTAGACGTTAAAATATCAAATTTCTCGCCATGCCCGATGAGACTGCCAAGTTTGGTGAGTTTTTGTGCATGTTTCGGGGGTCAAAAATGCGATCGAACAATCGGAAAAATAATAATAATAATAATTTCTACAAAAACAACAGGGACTTCGCAGCGGTCGCTGCTCAGGCCCTAATAATAATAATAATAATAATAATAAAAGTAATAATATTTTCTACAAAAACAATAGGGACCTCGCAGCCGTCGCAGCTCGGGCCCTAATAACAATTTCTAGAAAAACAATAGGGACCTCGCAGCGGTCACTGCTCGGGCCCTAATAATAATAATAATAATAATTTCCACAAAAACAATGGGGACCTCGTAGCGGTCGCTGCTCGGGCCCTAATAATAATTTCTCCATAAACAATAGGGACCTCGCCGCGGTCGCTGCTCGGGCCCCAATAATAATTTCTACACAAAGTCCATTGTGGTGACCCGCCCCTTTTAAGTAAATTCAAAATGGCCGACTTCCTGTAAAACCTAGCTCATTGCTCCAAGAGACTTTTTTGTAGGTCTTGGTCTTATACATACAGTGAACCCTCGCTACTTCGCAGTTCACCTTTCGCGGGTTCAGTGCTTCGCGGGTATAAAAAATATTCGGGGGCATTGTAGTTTCGCCGAACGGCACGACGGGCGCTGGAGCGGTTAGACGGCCGGCGTGCGCCGAAGAAGAGCGTGGGCGAAGAGGAGAGTGGACGAAGAAGAGCACGTTCCCCCGGACACGATCGGTGGCGACGTTTCGCGCGGTTCGGACCGTACCAGAGCTCCGGCCGGCGTGCGTGGCAGTTAAGCCGTAGAGGAGCACCTTCCCCGGGCACGGGCGGTGCCAAGCGGCCCCAAAGTTTAACCAAATGGAAGCTCCGGAGGAGGAGGGCATGCTCGCGTCACAGTAAGCCGAAGAGGAGCACCTTCCCCAGGCACGGGCGGTTCCAAGCGGCCCCTAAGTTTAACCAAATGGAAGCTCCGGAGGAGGAGGGCATGCTCGCGTCACAGTAAGCCGAAGAGGAGCACCTTCGCCGGGCACGGGCGGTTCCAAGCGGCCCCTAAGTTTAATCGAATGGAAGCTCCGGAGGAGGCGGGCATGCTCGTGTCACAGTAAGCCGAAGAGGAGCACCTTCCCCGGGCACGGGCGGTGCCAAGCGGCCCCTAAGTTTAACCGAATGGAAGCTCCGGGGGAGGAGGGCGGGCGTGTGTCACAGTTAAGCCGAATTGGAACACCTCTTCCGCCCGGGCACGAACGGAGCGCGAAGCTGTCAGTTATGAATGAATAAATGAATAAATAAATAAATAAATAAAGAATGCCACCTTTCATTTCACAGGGCACACCGGACGGCGTACCAGCAGGTAAAAGTCGGAGTAATTAAATAAATACAAAAAGAATGGCTAGGGAATAAAAAAATAATACGTTTTAATAATAATTTGGTTTTTTTGTTATAACATGAATTTCACTCTCTCTCTCTCACTCTCTCTCCCCGTATATATATATATATATATATATATATATATATATTTATTATATATATTGTATTTTTTTTTAAGCATTTTTGAAGGTGCGCCGCTACTTTGCGGATTTTCAGTTTCCGCGGGTGGTCTCGGTCCCCATTAACCGCGATAACCGAGGGTTCACTGTACTCCATAAAATTTACAAAAAGCGAGGTGAAACACTCAACCAGGGCTGCTTTTTTGAACATTTCTCGAGGGCCATGGCGAGCCATTTCAAAAAAGCTGCACAACTAACGTATAAAATATTGATAAATTTGCTCTGCCTGATGTGTGTGTCAAGTTTCACGAGTTGTCGTTCATATTTAGAACCTCATAATCAGCGTTGTTTTATTGCCGAACAGTGCAATGCCACTCCCACAACTTTTCACGAAAAAGGATGAATTTCGTATTGTGACATCCTCATGGACGAAACAGTCCTCCGAGCATATATGAGGGCGACCTTGTTGAGTTGCACGGAGAAAAACATCCAAGAAAATAACTTGTATTAGCTTTTACCAGTTGGTGGCGCTACTACTACGATGAAAAATAAGTTGGTAGATGTCTTCAGGGTTGAAGTATCCTCAAATGTGTACAACTTCGAGAAGATAGGATCATCTCAGTCATGTTGCCGGAGCTTTTGTTGCCACAAAGTACAATCGGACTTTTCAGCACCGTAATAGCCACGCCTTTTGCCAAAACGTCACAAAACTCGGCAGAGAGTAAGATCATTGTCTTGAGTCTTTTCTGACTAATTTTCAGTCGGATTCGTCAAAAGGGCACGGTGCAGTACGTGAAAATTAAAATAAAAACAAATTTTTGATTCCACTTGGCGGCGCTGTGTGTATAACAAAATAATAACATTAAGATGTCTTCAGGTCGGGACATTTTATTTACAGGTGAAGGTTTGGATTTTTAGGAGCATGTGCAGGGGAGTTATTAAGCATTCATTTATTTGTATTAGGTTCATTTTGTCTTCTTATTATTGATATTTGACAGATTCATTAAAAGCAGACAATTATGTTTTAGGTTAATTTTTTACCTGACATGTTTCGGCGAGTCTTTCGCCTTCTTCAGAGTGTCGCATGATGGTGTCTTGAGACCCGTCTTTATCAGCTGATGTTCCATGAGGGTGTGACTTACCTGTCAAAAAAATGAAAAATCAGAGCAGTAAAAGAACAAGCACAACATGAAAATTACAAATCAGCAATCACTGACCACTGCAAAAGGGAAAACCACATCATGGACCGGGAGAAGGGCAGGGTCATCCGCACCGAAGAGAACAAACAACAGCGCTGGATCAGAGAGGCCATTGAGATCTGCAAGCGAGGCATAAAAACCATGAACAGAGACAAGGGAGCCTTCATCCTCTCTACCACCTGGAGCAGCATTTTGGCGGAGTGAACGGACAGCGGGGGGCGTGACTTGCCTTCATTCTTGTGACAGGTAAGTCACGCCCTCATGGAACATCAGCTGATAAAGACGGGCCACAAGACACCATCATGTGACACTCTGAAGAAGGCGAAAGACTTTCGTATTGTGACATCCTCAAGGCCTAAACACTCATCCGAGCAAATGTAAGGTAGATTTTGTTAACCTGCCCAGAGAAAAACATCAACGAAAATAATTTGTATTTGTTTTAACCAGTTGGTGGCGCTAACACTGCGATCAAAAAGAAGTTGGCAGCCGTCTTCAGGGCCTGAATATCCTCAAATGTGAAAAATTTCGAGAAGATGGATCATCTGAATCATTTTGCAGGAACTTTTGTTGCCACGGAGAATAATCAGACTCTGCGGCACCGTAATAGCCACGCCCTTCGAAGGAAAGTCACAAAAATAGGGATAGAGTAAGATCAATGTCTTGAGTCTTTTCTAGCCAATTTTCAATCGGATTCGTTAAAAGGGCACCGTGCAGTACGTCAAAATGTAAAAAATGATATTGATTGGCGCAAGGTGTATAACAGAATATAAACATATAGATGTCTTCAGGTACCGACTCTTTATGTACATGTGAAGTTTTGGATTTTTAGCAGCATGTGCAGGAGAGTTATTAAGCATTTTGTCCATTGCGGCGAAGGAAATCTTAAGTGAAAACTTTGAAGCCCCGCCCCCGTCATATAGTATTTCGGAAACAAAAGATTTTAGCCCCAATTTTAGCCCCAGTGTTTGTCCCAGGTCTTAAGATGCTACAGACAGAATTTTAAGGCAATCAGATGAAGCCTTTAGGATCAGGGTGCAAAAGAATGACCCCTGTAAACATGCAAAAAAGGGCAAAAGTCGGACTTTCAAAAATTAATAACTCACTTCCTGTTCATATTAGACGTTAAAATATCAAATTTTTCGCCATGCCCGATGAGACTGCCAAGTTTGGTGAATTTTTGTGCATGTTTCGGGGGTCAAAAATGCAATCGAACAATCGGAAAAATAATAATAATTTCTCCAAAAACAATAGGGACTTCGCAGCGGTCGCTGCTCAGGCCCTAATAATAATAATAATAATATTATTAATAATAAAAGTAATAATATTTTCTACAAAAACAATAGGGACCTCGCAGCCGTCGCAGCTCGGGCCCTAATAACAATTTCTAGAAAAACAATAGGGACCTCGCAGCGGTCACTGCTCGGGCCCTAATAATAATAATAATAATAATTTCCACAAAAACAATGGGGACCTCGTAGCGGTCGCTGCTCGGGCCCTAATAATAATTTCTACAAAAAAAATAGGGACCTCGCCGCGGTCGCTGCTCGGGCCCCAATAATAATTTCTACACAAAGTCCATTGTGGTGACCCGCCCCCTTTTAAGTAAATTCAAAATGGCCGACTTCCTGTAAAACCTAGCTCATTGCTCCAAGAGACTTTTTTGTAGGTCTTGGTCTTATACATACAGTGAACCCTCGCTACTTGGCGGTTCACCTTTCGCGGGTTCAGTGCTTCGCGGGTCTAAAAAATATTCGGGGGCATTGTAGTTTCGCCGAGCGGCACGACGGGGCGCTGGAGCGGTTAGACGGCCGGCGTGCGCCAAAGAAGAGCGTGGGCGAAGAGGAGAGTGGACGAAGAAGAGCACGTTCCCCCGGACACGATCGGTGGCGACGTTTCGCGCGGTTCGGACAGTACCAGAGCTCCGGCCGGCGTGCGTGGCAGTTAAGCCGTAGAGGAGCACCTTCCCCGGGCACGGGCGGTGCCAAGCGGCCCCTAAGTTTAACCGAATGGAAGCTCCGGAGGAGGAGGGCATGCTCGCGTCACAGTAAGCCGAAGAGGAGCACCTTCCCCGGGCACGGGCGGTTCCAAGCGGCCCCTAAGTTTAACCGAATGGAAGCTCCGGAGGAGGAGGGCATGCTCGCGTCACAGTAAGCCGAAGAGGAGCACCTTCCCCGGCCACGGGCGGTTCCAAGCGGCCCCTAAGTTTAACCGAATGGAAGCTCCGGAGGAGGAGGGCATGCTCGCGTCACAGTAAGCCGAAGAGGAGCACCTTCCCCGGGCACGGGCGGTGCCAAGCGGCCCCTAAGTTTAACCGAATGGAAGCTCCGGGGGAGGAGGGTGGGCGTGTGTCACAGTTAAGCCGAATTGGAGCACCTCTTCCGCCCGGGCACGAGCGGAGCGCGAAGCTGTCAGTTATGAATGAATAAATGAATAAATAAATAAATAAATAAAGAATGCCACCTTTCATTTCACAGGGCACACCGGACGGCGTACCAGCAGGTAAAAGTCGGAGTAATTAAATAAATACAAAAAGAATGGCTAGGGAATAAAAAAATAATACGTTTTAATAATAATTTGGTTTTTTTGTTATAACATGAATTTCACTCTCTCTCTCTCACTCTCTCTCCCCGTATATATATATATATATATATATATATATATATATTTATTATATATATTGTATTTTTTTTTAAGCATTTTTGAAGGTGCGCCGCTACTTCGCGGATTTTCAGTTTTCGCGGGTGGTCTCGGTCCCCATTAACCGCGATAACCGAGGGTTCACTGTACTCCATAAAATTTACAAAAAGCGAGGTGAAACACTCAACCAGGGCTGCTTTTTTGAACATTTTTCGAGGGCCATGGCGAGCCATTTCAAAAAAGCTGCACAACTAACGTATAAAATATTGATAAATTTGCTCGGCCTGATGTGTGTGTAAAGTTTCACGAGTTGTCGTTCATATTTAGAACCTCATAATCAGCTTTGTTTTATTGCCGAACAGTGCAATGCCACTCCCACAACTTTTCATGAAAAAGGACGAATTTCGTATTGTGACATCCTCATGGCCGAAACAGTCATCCGAGCATATATGAGGGCGACCTTGTTGAGTTGCAGGGAGAAAAACATCCAAGAAAATAACTTGTATTAGCTTTTACCAGTTGGGGGCGCTACTACTACGATGAAAAATAAGTTGGTAGATGTCTTCAGGGCTTAAGTATCCTCAAATGTGTGCAACTTCGAGAAGATAGGATCATCTGAGTCATGTTGCTGGAGCTTTTGTTGCCACAGAGTACAATCGGACTTTTCAGCACCGTAATAGCCACGCCTTTTGCCAAAACGTCACAAAATTCGGCAGAGAGTAAGATCATTGTCTTGAGTCTTTTCTGACTAATTTTCAGTCGGATTCGTCAGAAGGGCACCGTGCAGTACGTGAAAATTAAAATAAAAACAAATTTTTGATTCCACTTGGCGGCGCTGTGTGTAAAACAAAATAATAACATTAAGATGTCTTCAGGTCGGGACGTTTTATTTACAGGTGAAGGTTTGGATTTTTAGGAGCATGTGCAGGGGAGTTATTAAGCATTCATTTATTTGTATTAGGTTCATTTTGTCTTCTTATTATTGATATTTGACTGATTCATTAAAAGCAGACATTTATGTTTTAGGTTAATTTTTTACCTGACATGTTTCGGCGAGTCTTTCGCCTTCTTCAGAGTGTCGCATGATGGTGTCTTGAGACCAGTCTTTATCAGCTGATGTTCCATGAGGGTGTGACTTACCTGTCAAAAAAATTAAAAAATCAGAGCAGTAAAAGAACAAGCACAACATGAACATTACAAATCAGCAATCACTGACCACTGCAAAAGGGAAAACCAAATCATGGACCGGGAGAAG
The DNA here is from genome assembly GCF_059441095.1 of Idiotropiscis lumnitzeri. NCBI lineage: Eukaryota > Metazoa > Chordata > Actinopteri > Syngnathiformes > Syngnathidae > Idiotropiscis > Idiotropiscis lumnitzeri. The sequence continues at coordinate 47,927,136 of NC_142391.1, read as the reverse complement.
GGCAGGGTCATCCGCACAGAAGAGAACAAACTACAGCGCTGGATCAGAGAGGCCATTGAGATCTGCAAGCGAGGCATAAAAACCATGAACAGAGACAAGGGAGCCTTCATCCTCTCTACCACCTGGAGCAGCGTCTTGGCGGAGTGAATGGACAGCGGGGGGCGTGACTTGCCTTCATTCTTGTGACAGGTAAGGCACGCCTTCATGGAACATCAGCTGATAAAGACAGGTCACAAGACACCATCACAGGGTTCGAAGTTAACTTTAAAAACTGCTTGCCCATAGGGCAAGTGCCACTAAAATTTGCCTTGCCCGAGTGGCCAAATTACTTGCCCAACTTGGGCAAGTGACAATTTTTTTTCTCTTGCCCTGAGTGACTTTTTGTATGACAAAGTGTCTAATTACAAATTGCATGAATTTTTTGTTCGGACAGTTCCCGCCTAGAAAGAATTAAAAATACGTTACAATCATAAGGGTTGCTTATAGAAAAATGTATCATGTATTAACACATTAATTAGGTGTCTGCTGACCCAGGATTATGTTATTGTTATGTTATGTTATATATGAAAGAGAATGTGGAATGACACTGAACGATGGAAGGTGGAAGGATGTGGAAAGATTGTGAATGACATTGAATGATTTGGAATGACACTGAAAGATTTTGAATAATACTGAATGACACTGAATGAAGTAAAACTTTCTGGGAACGGGCCAATTCAAGATAGCTGCCGCACTGTGGGGGAGGCTTTGGTACCAAATTTGGAAAGAGACCCAAACGGTTGGGTCCATTTTATATCAGTGTGGGGGTGAAACGTTGGTCTCGGCGGAGCTGTCTGAATATTGGAGAAGTTAGAAGACAAAGTAAAACAGAACAATTAAAATCACTCTTCAAATACATATTGTTTGGTGGGCAGAGCATGATTTACAGCTCACCATTTTATTGCATGCACCAAGCATGTTATACATTTTTCTGTCCATGGGATGGCGTAGTCAAGAAAAATGAAGCATCTCGAAGCCCATTCGTGTGTGAAGTATTTCCCTGCAGGGCTTGGCTGCTTTATGGGGCTTCATTTTGCCATCACTAGTTTTAGATAGTTTTAATTTTTGAAAGAGCATTTTCATTTTACAGTGAACCCTCGCTACTTCGCGGTTCACCTTTCGCGGGTTCAGTGCTTCGCGGGTCTAAAAAATATTCGGGGGCATTGTAGTTTCGCCGAGCGGCACGACGGGGCGCTGGAGCTGTTAGACGGCCGGCATGCGCCGAAGAAGAGCGTGGGCGAAGAGGAGAGTGGACGAAGAAGAGCACGTTCCCCCGGGCACGATTTGGGGCGACGTTTCGCGCGGTTCGGACCGTACCAGAGCTCCGGCCAGCGTGCGTGGCAGTTAAGCCGAAGAGGAACAACTTCCGCCCGGGCACTAGCGGGGCGACATTTCGCTCTGTTCGGGAGCGTACGAGAGCTCCGGAGGAGGCCGGCCGGCGTGCGTGGCAGTTAAGCCGAAGAGGAGCACCTTCCCGGGCACGGGCGGTGTCAAGCGGCCCCTAAGTTTAACCGAATGGAAGCTCCGGAGGAGGAGGGCATGCTCGCGTCACAGTTAAGCCGAAGAGAAGCACCTTCCCCGGGCACGGGCGGTGCCAAGCGGCCCTTAAGTTTAACCGAATGGAAGCTCCGGGTGAGGAGGGCGGGCGTGTGTCACAGTTAAGCCGAATAGGAGCACCTTCCCCGGGCACGGGCGGGGCGAAATGAAACCGAGTTCAATCGAACGGAGACACGCTTCGGGGGAGCAGGTCCGGCGTGCATGACAATTAAGCCGAAGAGGAGCACCTCTTCCGCCCGAGCACGAGCGGAGCGCGAGGCTGTCAGTTATGAATGAATAAATGAATAAAAAAAATAAATGAAGAATGCCACCTTTCATTTCACAGGGCACACCGGACGGCGTACCAGCAGGTAAAGGTCGAAGCAATTAAAAAAATACAAAAAGAAGTAATTGAATAAATACAAAAATAATGGCTGGGGAATAAAAAAATAATAAGTTTTAATAATAATTTTTTTTTTTTTGTTATAGCATGAATTTCACTCTCTCTCTCTCTACCCGTGTATATATATATATATATATATATATATTAATTTTTTTTTTTTAAACATTTTTGAAGGTGCACCACTACTTCGCACTTTTTTTTTTAAGCATTTTTGAAGGTGCGCCGCTACTTCGCGGATTTTCAGTTTTCGCGGGTGGTCTCGGTCCCCATTAACCGCGATAACCGAGGGTTCACTGTATTTTTTTCATTATCGAATTTTATTTTTTTCTATTCAAGTTTTGAGTTCATTTTCGTTTACTAAAATAACCTTGGGCTGCAACTACTATCACAGCAACGGCTCATTATATTTTGGCTGCTAAATATGCCAATTTGTCAGAGAGAAGACCGTGACAAAGAATGGCCCAATCGCAATAAACACTCTACACCATACGTTCCTCGTTGACGTGTACATGGGGTGTTGCAGAGCACAGGTTCCAAGCGTACCGATATTGCAAAATTGGGACAATGCGTGTGACGACACCAACTTCCGCCTCCTATGTCATCGAGCTTGGCGGCACGTTATCATTTTGTATTTATTTGTAACAATTTTGACGTTGAGAGTGATATTAAAACTTAAGTAATGTGGTAGTTAGGAAAAAACCCTGGCTTGGGACCCACCGGAACAAGCTATAGCTTCATTTGTACTATTTGAGGCGCTCTCACAATCTGCGGCGCATGCACACAAGGTCGCTAAGTACGCTAGCTGCACTCGGACAAAACACGTAGGTGACTTTAAAAGAGTGACCGAAATTGCACACATGCAACTGTTTATCATAATGTCATAATTCGATATGTACATTTGAAGAGAATTTTTTTCAGCATGGGCACAAGAATTCCACCGAACATCGCCAGTTCAATGGGATTTTGGTTAAGTCCGCAAATAATTGTGGACAATATACTTTGGCTGCGCGCTCGAATAATTTTACTCGTATATACTTCAATGAGGGTGTAGTGTGGGCATCGGGATCTTTAACACGCCCTAACACGAAGCTGACTCTCCAACCGCCACAGCCTTTTAATGACGAAATTATAAAATAAACAAAAACACTGTTCAACAACATAAAATAAAATAAAAAATCACATCATACTTACATTTATAAACTTTAATCCTCAAGAACATTATTCTCAGGTTGACCGAAAGACGAGGACACGGGAGCGCCTCGGGCATGTTCTTCTTCCTTGTGTAGGCGAATGACGTTTTAAGGTGCTTGTCCGCCACCTGCTGTGCTGAACTATGTATTAAATAAGAAAAGCAAATTGTTGAATGTTTTTTCCCCAATGAAGACTGAATTGTAAAATACCCGGAAATGGCTTTTCTGTTTTATTGTGCATTTAAAAAAAATTCAGATTGTCCTTTTTTGTTGAGATAATTGTTGAATATTGAAATTGCACATGTAACTGGTAATTTAGTTTTAGATATTATTTGAACCAGTGGAGGGCCATGCATTTCACACCTGGGCCTTCAATGAAGTCCTACTTCGTCCTACTTGAATAAATCCCCCTCATAATACCATAATTTATGACACCACGGGTGGACAAACAATATACAGAAAAGCACTTAGACAGCACTGACCGAGTGTTGGACGATATAGCTTCTCTTGAAAGGTCCGTGTTGAAAATGGCCTCGCAAGTGAATCTTCAATTTCTAAAGATAAAGATGTCTTTTAATTGTCCCATAACGGGGACATTTGCAGTGTTACAGCAGCAAAGATATACATCACACAGTGGCACCGACGTAATGTAGCCGTTAATGTATAACATTGGCAGCAGGCATTCATAAAAAGCATGCAAATATACACAGTATATACGTATATACACAGATCCCCATGTATATACACACTTACAGCCCACAACATATACAAGTGTAAGGAAACACTCCTAATGCCTGTCTATGGTTCAGAGGGGAAATAAATAAAAACGCTGCAATGATAAAAAAAAATACTGAATGATTGAAAATACTGCAATGATAAAAATACTGCAAGAATAAAAGTACTGTACCCAGCCAACATGTCCAACTGGGCCCCAAATGGGGTAAATGCCGGATTCCTGGGTACCAAGTGGGAATGGGCTAGAAGTGGGCAATGGTACAGGGTTCCATGTGGGCGCCATCTGGGATTGGTGGGCATGGGCTTAAACTGGGCAAATGTTGTGGGTGCAATACGGGTTGTGTATGGGCTAAGTGGGCATGGGTTAGAACTGGTAAAGATAAAGATAAAGATGTCCTTTATTAGTCCCACAATGGGGAAATTTGAGGTGTTACAGCAGCAAAGATATAGCTCACACAGAGTCGGCGGCGTAATGTAGCCGTTAATGTATAACATTAGCAGCAGACATTCATAAAAAGCATGCAAATATACACAGTATAAACGTATCTAAGTGTAAGGAAACACTCCTAATGTCTGTCCATTATACAGAGGGGAAAATGCTGTAATGATAAAAACTACTGAATCTACTACTGAAACCATTTATAGGTCCTATTTGGGTTATGTGTGGGCTAAGTGGGCATGGGTTAGAACTGGTCAACCATGTGAGGGTCTCATATGGGCTGTATATGGGCCAAGTGGGCATGGGTTAGAGCTGGTCAACCATGTCTGGGTCCTATTTGGGTTATGTGTGGGCTAAGTGGGCATGGGTTAGAAGTGGTCACCATTTATCGGTCCTGTTTGGGTTATGTGTGGGATAAGTGGGCATAGGTTAGAGCTGGTCAACCATGTCTGGGTCCTGTATGGGTTATAGATGAGCTAAGCGGGCATGGGTTTGAAAATTTGTTCTGGAGCCTTTTTGATATTTAATGCATGCTATGCTAATAGTAACCACCCGAAGACTATTCTCAGTAGAACTATTCAATGGATGCCAAAACGATAGAGACATGGCCATGGAGCCTATGCTGCGAGATTGTGAAAGGACTAAAATAAGTGTAGGATTTTTGAGGACCAAAAGTCAGCTTTTATTAGGTTTGACATTGATTTAACTTATGGAACAATGCAAATTATGGTCGGGTTGTTGTTGGACTTTTTCCGCTTTTGACTAAGGGACGGGTGTTTTTATTTTCTGGGACTCTTTAGAACAAGCGGCACGGTGGCGGACTGGTTAGCAAGTCCGCATCACAGTACAGAAGTGCAAGGTTCTCCCTGTGCCTGCTAGGGTTTTCGCCGGTTTCCTCCCACTTTCCAAAAACATTCATGATAGGTTGATTGGTCACTGGTCCAAGGTCTGAGTGTGAGAGCGGATGGTTGCTTGTCTCTGTGTGCCCTGCGATTGACTGGCAACCAGTTCAGGGTGTACCCTGTCGACTGCCCGAAGACAGCTGGGATAGGCTCCAGCACTCCCGGGGACCCTTGTGAGGACAAGAAGCAGTACAGAGGATTGATTGATTTATTAAAATTAAAATTAAATTCATGTATTTATCTATGCTAAATTTAACAAGGCTGGACGTTATATTTTGTGAATTTACATGTACCCCCAACTGTGACTTATACCCTTAAGGGACAAGATAACATTTTATAATATTCCAGACAGCTAAGATTGTCATCTATGAACTATTTGACAAGGCAGGTCCAGCATTGTCAGCCACATCCAACAGTCAACACAGTTACTTTTTTTTTAATAAACAAAATCAACATTATTAATTAATGTTATTTTATTAATTCTGTATGCTGTGAAAGATCTTTATTCAAAGTATATTTGAAGTTATTTCTACCTTATTGCTTGATTTTTGTAGATTCAAGTTGGAGTTGTCAAAATTACAGATTCTTTTGAAGGCAGCATATTCAAACTGTGAGAAAAGGAGCGAATGCAAGCTACGCGGTCTTTGAGGTGCGGCAGAAGAGCTGAAAGCACGGTGAGTCCCGAACGATAATTGAATTAATTAATTAATCTTGGGTAAATGTCTGGCTCTCATTTTTTAGACTTACTTTACAATGTGTTTTGTAATTTTTCAAGGTTGCCTGTGTTGGAAAACTGCTTGGTGCGTTAGCTAAAACACAGTATGCTAAAATGATAAGTGACGAGAACACAGAGGGTATATCAACAACGTACGTACTCGAATTATTTTGGGGAAAACTTAAGTACATTATAATCACCCTTTTAATAATACTGATAAGCGTTGTGTGTTTTATTTATTTTTATGAGGACCTTTACAACGAGCTACATATTGTTAGCATTGGGCCTACGACGCTAAACACAGTGTCCCTCGATCTCTCTCCAAAATTCTCCAAAAGACTTAAGCTTTCACTCAAATTAATACAATCTACTCCACTAGCTCATTTAAGGCTTTTTTGTGATGTGTTTGATTTGGGTAAGTAAAGCAAAACATATTAACTGTTGAATGTTGCCTGTTATTTAAATAATAGAAATTCAAGATGAAAGTTGAACAGATATTGAAATGCTAGATTGGCTCATTCAGAATCATGCCACAATGTGCTTTGTATGTTTTGTGTGTGGGTTTATCAAGCTCTAATTCAATGCAGTGTCCAAAACGAGCGCGCATAATTGTTGGATGAATGTTGGTTAATAGAGTCAGATAATAGTTAAAATTCCAACAGTTGAACAGATGTTGAAATGCTAGATTGGCTCATTCAGAATCATGCCACAATGTGCTTTGTATGTTTTGTGTGTAGGCTTATCAAGCTCTAATTCAATGCAGTGTTGAGCTGCATTTGAGAGGAACTACGTAAGTAACTAATGTGGAAAAATTGTGACTTCTTTGTGTACTTTTATTTTGAATATTCAAATTTTTTTCATGTTGTGCTTGTTCTTTTACTGCTCTGATTTTTTTATTTTTTTGACAGGTAAGTCACACCCTCATGGAACATCAGCTGATAAAGACTGGTCTCAAGACACCATCATGCGACACTCTGAAGAAGGCGAAAGACTCGCCGAAACATGTCAGGTAAAAAATTAACCTAAAACATAAATGTCTGCTTTTAATGAATCAGTCAAATATCAATAATAAGAAGACAAAATGAACCTAATACAAATAAATGAATGCTTAATAACTCCCCTGCACATGCTCCTAAAAATCCAAACCTTCACCTGTAAATAAAACGTCCCGACCTGAAGACATCTTAATGTTATTATTTTGTTTTACACACAGCGCCGCCAAGTGGAATCAAAAATTTGTTTTTATTTTAATTTTCACGTACTGCACGGTGCCCTTCTGACGAATCCGACTGAAAATTAGTCAGAAAAGACTCAAGACAATGATCTTACTCTCTGCCGAATTTTGTGACGTTTTGGCAAAAGGCGTGGCTATTACGGTGCTGAAAAGTCCGATTGTACTTTGTGACAACAAAAGCTCCGGCAACATGACTCAGATGATCCTATCTTCTCGAAGTTGTACACATTTGAGGATACTTCAGCCCTGAAGACTTCTACCAACTTATTTTTCATCGTAGTAGTAGCGCCACCAACTGGTAAAAGCTAATACAAGTTATTTTCTTGGATGTTTTTCTCCGTGCAACTCAACAAGGTCGCCCTCATATATGCTCGGATTACTGTTTCGGCCATGAGGATGTCACAATACGAAATTCGTCCTTTTTCGTGAAAGGTTGTGGGAGTGGCATTGCACTGTTCGGCAATAAAACAACGCTGATTATGAGGTTGTAAATATGAACGACAACTCGTGAAACTTTACACACACATGAGGCCGAGCAAATTTATCAATATTTTATACATTAGTTGTGCAGCTTTTTTGAAATGGCCCGCCATGGCCCTCAAGAAATGTTCAAAAAAGCAGCCCTGGTTGAGTGTTTCACCTCGCCTTTTGTAAATTTTATGGAGTACAGTGAACCCTCGGTTATCGCGGTTAATGGGGACCGAGACCACCCGCGAAAACTGAAAATCCGCGAAGTAGCGGCACACCTTCAAAAATGCTTAAAAAAAATACAATATATATAATAAATATATAAATATATATATATATATATATATATATATATATATATATATATACGGGGAGAGAGAGAGTGAAATTCATGTTATAACAAAAAAAACAAATTATTATTAAAACATATTATTTTTTAATTCCCCAGCCATTCTTTTTGTATTTATTTAATTACTCCGACTTTTACCTGCTGGTACGCCGTCCGGTGTGCCCTGTGAAATGAAAGGTGGCATTCTTTATTTATTTATTCATTTATTCATTCATAACTGACAGCCTCGCGCTCCGCTCGTGCCCGGGCGGAAGAGGTGCTCCAATTCGGCTTAACTGTGACACACGCCCGCCCTCCTCCCCCGGAACTTCCATTCGGTTAAACTTAGGGGCCGCTTGGCACTGCCCGTGCCCGGGGAAGGTGCTCCTCTTCGGTTTACTGTGACGCGAGCATGCCCTCCTCCTCCGGAGCTTCCATTCAGTTAAACTTAGGGGCCGCTTGAAACCGCCCGTGCCCGGGAAAGGTGCTCCTCTTCGGCTTACTGTGAGGCGAGCATCCCCTCCTCCTCCGGAGCTTCCATTCGGTTAAACTTAGGGGCCGCTTGGAACCGCCCGTGCCCGTGGAAGGTGCTCCTCTTCGGCTTACTGTGACGCGAGCATGCCCTCCTCCTCCGGAGCTTCCATTCGGTTAAACTTAGGGGCCGCTTGGCACCGCCCGTGCCCTGGGAAGGTTCTCCTCTACGGCTTAACTGCCACGCACGCCGGCCGGAGCTCTGGTACAGTCCGAACCGCGCGAAACGTCGCCACCGATCGTGTCCGGGGGAACGTGCTCTTCTTCGTCCACTCTCCTCTTCGCCCACGCTCTTCTTCGGCGCACGCCGGCCGTCTAACCGCTCCAGCGCCCCGTCGTGCCGCTCGGCGAAACTACAATGCCCCCGAATATTTTTTAGACCCGCGAAGCACTGAACCCGCGAAAGGTGAACCTCGAAGTAGCGAGGGTTCACTGTATGTATAAGACCAAGACCTACAAAAAAGTCTCTTGGAGCAATGAGCTAGGTTTTACAGGAAGTCGGCCATTTTGAATTTACTTAAAAGGGGGCGGGTCACCACAATGGACTATGTGTAGAAATTATTATTGGGGCCCGAGCAGCGACGGCGGCGAGGTCCCTATTGTTTTTGTAGAAATTATTATTTGGGCCCGAGCAGCGACCGCTACGAGGTCCCCATTGTTTTTGTGGAAATTATTATTATTTTTATTATTATTATTAGGGCCCGAGCAGTGACCGCTGCGAGGTCCCTATTGTTTTTCTAGAAATTGTTATTCGGGCCCGAGCTGCGACGGCTGCGAGGTCCCTATTGTTTTTGTAGAAAATATTATTACTTTTATTATTAATAATATTATTATTATTATTATTAGGGCCTGAGCAGCGACCGCTGCGAAGTCCCTATTGTTTTTGTAGAAATTATTATTATTATTATTTTTCCGATTGTTCGATCGCATTTTTGATCCCCGAAACATGCACAAAAACTCACCAAACTTGGCAGTCTCATCGGGCATGGCGAAAAATTTGATATTTTAACGTCTAATATGAACAGGAAGTGAGTTATGAATTTTTGAAAGTCCGACTTTTGCCCTTTTTTGCATGTTTACAGGGGTCATTCTTTTGCACCCTGATCCTAAAGGCTTCATCTGATTGCCTTAAAATTCTGTCTGTAGCATCTGAAGACCTGGGACAAACACTGGGGCTAAAATTTTTTGTTTCCGAAATACTATATGACAGGGGCGGGGCTTCAAAGTTTTCACTTAAGATTTCCTTCGCCGCAATGGACAAAATGCTTAATAACTCTCCTGCACATGCTGCTAAAAATCCAAAACTTCACATGTACATAAAGAGTCTGTACCTGAAGACATCTATATGTTTATATTCAGTTATACACCTTGCGCCAATCAATATCATTTTTTACATTTTGACGTACTGCACGGTGCCCTTTTAACGAATCTGATTGAAAATTGGCTAGAAAAGACTCAAGACATTGATCTTACTCTATCCCTATTTTTGTGACTTTCCTTCGAAGGGCGTGGCTATTACGGTGCCGCAGAGTCTGATTATTCTCCGTGGCAACAAAAGTTCCTGCAAAATGATTCAGATGATCCATCTTCTCGAAATTTTTCACATTTGAGGATATTCAGGCCCTGAAGACGGCTGCCAACTTATTTTTGATCGCAGTGGTAGCGCCACCAACTGGTTAAAACAAATACAAATTATTTTCGTTGATGTTTTTCTCCGGGCAGGTTAACAAAATCTACCTTATATTTGCTCGGATGAGTGTTTAGGCCTTGAGCATGTCACAATACAAAAGTCTTTCGCCTTCTTCAGAGTGTCACATGATGGTGTCTTGTGACCCGTCTTTATCAGCTGATGTTCCATGAGGGCGTGACTTACCTGTCACAAGAATGAAGGCAAGTCACGCCCCCCGCTGTCCGTTCACTCTGCCAAGATGCTGGTCCAGGTGGTAGAGAGGATGAAGGCTCCCTTGTCTCTGTTCATGGTTTTTATGCCTCGCTTGCAGATCTCAATGGCCTCTCTGATCCAGCGCTGTTGTTTGTTTTCTTCTGTGCGGATGACCCTGCCCTTCTCCCGGTCCATGATGTGGTTTTCCCTTTTGCAGTGGTCAGTGATTGCTGATTTGTAATGTTCATGTTGTGCTTGTTCTTTTACTGCTCTGATTTTTTCATTTTTTTGACAGGTAAGTCACACCCTCATGGAACATCAGCTCAAGACACCATCATGCGACACTCTGAAGAAGGCGAAAGACTCGCCGAAACATGTCAGGTAAAAAATTATCCTAAAACATAATTGTCTGCTTTTAATGAATCAGTCAAATATCAATAATAAGAAGACAAAATGAACCTAATACAAATAAATTAATGCTTAATAACTCCCCTGCACATGCTCCTAAAAATCCAAACCTTCACCTGTAAATAAAACGTCCTGACCTGAAGACATCTTAATGTTATTATTTTGTTATACACACAGTGCCGCCAAGTGGAATCAAAAAATGTTTTTTATTTTAATTTTCACGTACTGCACGGTGCCCTTTTGACGAATCCGACTGAAAATTAGTCAGAAAAGACTCTAGACAATGATCTTACTCTCTGCCGAATTTTGTGACGTTTTGGCAAAAGGCGTGGCTATTACGGTGCTGAAAAGTCCGATTGTACTCTGTGGCAACAAAAGCTCCAGCAACATGACTCAGATGATCCTATCTTCTCGAAGTTGCACACATTTGAGGATACTTAAGCCCTGAAGACATCTACCAACTTATTTTTCATCGTAGTAGTAGCGCCACCAACTGCTAATAGCTAATACAAGTTATTTTCTTGGATGTTTTTCTCCGTGCAACTCAACAAGGTCGCCCTCATATATGCTCGGATGACTGTTTCGGGCCATGAGGATGTCATAATACGAAATTTGTCCTTTTTCATGAAAAGTTGTGGGAGTGGCATTGCACTGTTCGGCAATAAAACAACGCTGATTATGAGGTTCTAAATATGAACAACAACTCGTGAAACTTTACACACACATCAGGCCGAGCAAATTTATCAATATTTTATACGTTAGTTGTGCAGCTTTTTTGAAATGGCTCACCATGGCCCTCGAGAAATGTTCAAAAAAGCAGCCCTGGTTGAGTGTTTCACCTCGCTTTTTGTAAATTTTATGGAGTACAGTGAACCCTCGGTTATCGCGGTTAATGGGGACCGAGACCACCCGCGAAAACTGAAAATCCGCGAAGTAGCGGCGCACCTTCAAAAATGCTTAAAAAAAATATACAATATATATAATAAATATATAAATATAGATATATATATATATATATATATATATATATATACGGGGGGAGAGAGAGAGAGAGAGAGTGAAATTCATGTTATAACAAAAAAAACAAATTATTATTAAAACTTATTATTTTTTTATTCCCCAACCATTCTTTTTGTATTTATTTAATTACTCCGACTTTTACCTGCTGGTACGCCGTCCGGTGTGCCCTGTGAAATGAAAGGTGGCATTCTTTATTTATTTATTCATTTATTCATTCATAACTGACAGCCTCGCGCTCCGCTCGTGCCCGGCAGAAGAGGTGCTCCAATTCGGCTTAACTGTGACACACGCCCGCCCTCCTCCCCCGGAGCTTCCATTCGGTTAAACTTAGGGGCCGCTTGGCACCGCCCGTGCCCGGGGAAGGTGCTCCTCTTCGACTTACTGTGACGCGAGCATGCCCTCCTCCTCCGGAGCTTCCATTCGGTTAAACTTAGGGGCCGCTTGGAACTGCCCGTGCCCGGGGAAGGTGCTCCTCTTCGGCTTACTGTGACGCGAGCATGCCCTCCTCCTCCGGAGCTTCCATTCGGTTAAACTCAGGGGCCGCTTGGAACCGCCCGTGCCCGGGGAAGGTGCTCCTCTACGGCTTAACTGCCACGCACGCCGGCCGGAGCTCTGGTACGGTCCGAACCGCGCGAAACGTCGCCACCGATCGTGTCCGGGGGAACGTGCTCTTCTTCGTCCACTCTCCTCTTCGCCCACGCTCTTCTTCGGCGCACGCCGGCCGTCTAACCGCTCCAGCGCCCCGTCGTGCCGCTCGGCGAAACTACAATGCCCCCGAATATTTTTTAGACCCGCGAAGCACTGAACCCGCGAAAGGTGAACCTCGAAGTAGCGAGGGTTCACTGTATGTATAAGACCAAGACCTACAAAAAAGTCTCTTGGAGCAATGAGCTAGGTTTTACAGGAAGTCGGCCATTTTGAATTTACTTAAAAGGGGGCGGGTCACCACAATGGACTATGTGTAGAAATTATTATTGGGGCCCGAGCAGCGACGGCGGCGAGGTCCCTATTGTTTTTGTAGAAATTATTATTCGGGCCGAGCAGCGACCGCTACGAGGTCCCCATTGTTTTTGTGGAAATTATTATTATTTTTATTATTATTATTAGGGCCCGAGCAGTGACCGCTGCGAGGTCCCTATTGTTTTTCTAGAAATTGTTATTCGGGCCCGAGCTGCGACGGCTGCGAGGTCCCTATTGTTTTTGTAGAAAATATTATTACTTTTATTATTAATAATATTATTATTATTATTATTAGGGCCTGAGCAGCGACCGCTGCGAAGTCCCTATTGTTTTTGTAGAAATTATTATTATTATTATTTTTCCGATTGTTCGATCGCATTTTTGATCCCCGAAACATGCACAAAAACTCACCAAACTTGGCAGTCTCATCGGGCATGGCGAAAAATTTGATATTTTAACGTCTAATATGAACAGGAAGTGAGTTATGAATTTTTGAAAGTCCGACTTTTGCCCTTTTTTGCATGTTTACAGGGGTCATTCTTTTGCACCCTGATCCTAAAGGCTTCATCTGATTGCCTTAAAATTCTGTCTGTAGCATCTGAAGACCTGGGACAAACACTGGGGCTAAAATTTTTTGTTTCCGAAATACTATATGACAGGGGCGGGGCTTCAAAGTTTTCACTTAAGATTTCCTTCGCCGCAATGGACAAAATGCTTAATAACTCTCCTGCACATGCTGCTAAAAATCCAAAACTTCACATGTACATAAAGAGTCTGTACCTGAAGACATCTATATGTTTATATTCAGTTATACACCTTGCGCCAATCAATATCATTTTTTACATTTTGACGTACTGCACGGTGCCCTTTTAACGAATCTGATTGAAAATTGGCTAGAAAAGACTCAAGACATTGATCTTACTCTATCCCTATTTTTGTGACTTTCCTTCGAAGGGCGTGGCTATTACGGTGCCGCAGAGTCTGATTATTCTCCGTGGCAACAAAAGTTCCTGCAAAATGATTCAGATGATCCATCTTCTCGAAATTTTTCACATTTGAGGATATTCAGGCCCTGAAGACGGCTGCCAACTTATTTTTGATCGCAGTGGTAGCGCCACCAACTGGTTAAAACAAATACAAATTATTTTCATTGATGTTTTTCTCCGGGCAGGTTAACAAAATCTACCTTATATTTGCTCGGATGAGTGTTTAGGCCTTGAGCATGTCACAATACAAAAGTCTTTCGCCTTCTTCAGAGTGTCACATGATGGTGTCTTGTGACCCGTCTTTATCAGCTGATGTTCCATGAGGGCGTGACTTACCTGTCACAAGAATGAAGGCAAGTCACGCCCCCCGCTGTCCGTTCACTCTACCAAGATGCTGGTCCAGGTGGTAGAGAGGATGAAGGCTCCCTTGTCTCTGTTCATGGTTTTTATGCCTCGCTTGCAGATCTCAATGGCCTCTCTGATCCAGCGCTGTTGTTTGTTCTCTTCTGTGCGGATGACCCTGCCCTTCTCCCGGTCCATGATGTGGTTTTCCCTTTTGCAGTGGTCAGTGATTGCTGATTTGTAATGTTCATGTTGTGCTTGTTCTTTTACTGCTCTGATTTTTTCATTTTTTTGACAGGTAAGTCACACCCTCATGGAACATCAGCTCAAGACACCATCATGCGACACTCTGAAGAAGGCGAAAGACTCGCCGAAACATGTCAGGTAAAAAATTATCCTAAAACATAATTGTCTGCTTTTAATGAATCAGTCAAATATCAATAATAAGAAGACAAAATGAACCTAATACAAATAAATTAATGCTTAATAACTCCCCTGCACATGCTCCTAAAAATCCAAACCTTCACCTGTAAATAAAACGTCCTGACCTGAAGACATCTTAATGTTATTATTTTGTTATACACACAGTGCCGCCAAGTGGAATCAAAAAATTTTTTTTATTTTAATTTTCACGTACTGCACGGTGCCCTTTTGACGAATCCGACTGAAAATTAGTCAGAAAAGACTCTAGACAATGATCTTACTCTCTGCCGAATTTTGTGACGTTTTGGCAAAAGGCGTGGCTATTACGGTGCTGAAAAGTCCGATTGTACTCTGTGGCAACAAAAGCTCCAGCAACATGACTCAGATGATCCTATCTTCTCGAAGTTGCACACATTTGAGGATACTTAAGCCCTGAAGACATCTACCAACTTATTTTTCATCGTAGTAGTAGCGCCACCAACTGCTAATAGCTAATACAAGTTATTTTCTTGGATGTTTTTCTCCGTGCAACTCAACAAGGTCGCCCTCATATATGCTCGGATGACTGTTTCGGGCCATGAGGATGTCATAATACGAAATTTGTCCTTTTTCATGAAAAGTTGTGGGAGTGGCATTGCACTGTTCGGCAATAAAACAACGCTGATTATGAGGTTCTAAATATGAACAACAACTCGTGAAACTTTACACACACATCAGGCCGAGCAAATTTATCAATATTTTATACGTTAGTTGTGCAGCTTTTTTGAAATGGCTCACCATGGCCCTCGAGAAATGTTCAAAAAAGCAGCCCTGGTTGAGTGTTTCACCTCGCTTTTTGTAAATTTTATGGAGTACAGTGAACCCTCGGTTATCGCGGTTAATGGGGACCGAGACCACCCGCGAAAACTGAAAATCCGCGAAGTAGCGGCGCACCTTCAAAAATGCTTAAAAAAAATATACAATATATATAATAAATATATAAATATAGATATATATATATATATATATATATATATACATATATATACGGGGGGAGAGAGAGAGAGAGAGAGTGAAATTCATGTTATAACAAAAAAAACAAATTATTATTAAAACTTATTATTTTTTTATTCCCCAACCATTCTTTTTGTATTTATTTAATTACTCCGACTTTTACCTGCTGGTACGCCGTCCGGTGTGCCCTGTGAAATGAAAGGTGGCATTCTTTATTTATTTATTCATTTATTCATTCATAACTGACAGCCTCGCGCTCCGCTCGTGCCCGGCAGAAGAGGTGCTCCAATTCGGCTTAACTGTGACACACGCCCGCCCTCCTCCCCCGGAGCTTCCATTCGGTTAAACTTAGGGGCCGCTTGGCACCGCCCGTGCCCGGGGAAGGTGCTCCTCTTCGGCTTACTGTGACGCGAGCATGCCCTCCTCCTCCGGAGCTTCCATTCGGTTAAACTTAGGGGCCGCTTGGAACTGCCCGTGCCCGGGGAAGGTGCTCCTCTTCGGCTTACTGTGACGCGAGCATGCCCTCCTCCTCCGGAGCTTCCATTCGGTTAAACTCAGGGGCCGCTTGGAACCGCCCGTGCCCGGGGAAGGTGCTCCTCTACGGCTTAACTGCCACGCACGCCGGCCGGAGCTCTGGTACGGTCCGAACCGCGCGAAACGTCGCCACCGATCGTGTCCGGGGGAACGTGCTCTTCTTCGTCCACTCTCCTCTTCGCCCACGCTCTTCTTCGGCGCACGCCGGCCGTCTAACCGCTCCAGCGCCCCGTCGTGCCGCTCGGCGAAACTACAATGCCCCCGAATATTTTTTAGACCCGCGAAGCACTGAACCCGCGAAAGGTGAACCTCGAAGTAGCGAGGGTTCACTGTATGTATAAGACCAAGACCTACAAAAAAGTCTCTTGGAGCAATGAGCTAGGTTTTACAGGAAGTCGGCCATTTTGAATTTACTTAAAAGGGGGCGGGTCTCCACAATGGACTTTGTGTAGAAATTATTATTGGGGCCCGAGCAGCGACCGCGGCGAGGTCCCTATTGTTTTTGTAGAAAATATTATTACTTTTATTATTATTATTATTATTATTATTATTATTAGGGCCTGAGCAGCGACCGCTAAGAAGTCCCTATTGTTTTTGTAGAAATTATTATTATTATTATTTTTCCGATTGTTCGATCGCATTTTTGACCCCCGAAACATGCACAAAAACTCACCAAACTTGGCAGTCTCATCGGGCATGGCGAAAAATTTGATATTTTAACGTCTAATATGAACAGGAAGTGAGTTATGAATTTTTGAAAGTCCGACTTTTGCCCTTTTTTGCATGTTTACAGGGGTCATTCTTTTGCACCCTGATCCTAAAGGCTTCATCTGATTGCCTTAAAATTCTGTCTGTAGCATCTGAAGACCTGGGACAAACACTGGGGCTAAAATTTTTTGTTTCCGAAATACTATATGACAGGGGCGGGGCTTCAAAGTTTTCACTTAAGATTTCCTTCGCCGCAATGGACAAAATGCTTAATAACTCTCCTGCACATGCTGCTAAAAATCCAAAACTTCACATGTACATAAAGAGTCTGTACCTGAAGACATCTATATGTTTATATTCAGTTATACACCTTGCGCCAATCAATATCATTTTTTACATTTTGACGTACTGCACGGTGCCCTTTTAACGAATCTGATTGAAAATTGGCTAGAAAAGACTCAAGACATTGATCTTACTCTATCCCTATTTTTGTGACTTTCCTTCGAAGGGCGTGGCTATTACGGTGCCGCAGAGTCTGATTATTCTCCGTGGCAACAAAAGTTCCTGCAAAATGATTCAGATGATCCATCTTCTCGAAATTTTTCACATTTGAGGATATTCAGGCCCTGAAGACGGCTGCCAACTTATTTTTGATCGCAGTGGTAGCGCCACCAACTGGTTAAAACAAATACAAATTATTTTCGTTGATGTTTTTCTCCGGGCAGGTTAACAAAATCTACCTTATATTTGCTCGGATGAGTGTTTAGGCCTTGAGCATGTCACAATACAAAAGTATTTCGCCTTCTTCAGAGTGTCACATGATGGTGTCTTGTGACCCGTCTTTATCAGCTGATGTTCCATGAGGGCGTGACTTACCTGTCACAAGAATGAAGGCAAGTCACGCCCCCCGCTGTCCGTTCACTCTGCCAAGATGCTGGTCCAGGTGGTAGAGAGGATGAAGGCTCCCTTGTCTCTGTTCATGGTTTTTATGCCTCGCTTGCAGATCTCAATGGCCTCTCTGATCCAGCGCTGTTGTTTGTTCTCTTCTGTGCGGATGACCCTGCCCTTCTCCCGGTCCATGATGTGGTTTTCCCTTTTGCAGTGGTCAGTGATTGCTGATTTGTAATGTTCATGTTGTGCTTGTTCTTTTACTGCTCTGATTTTTTCATTTTTTTGACAGGTAAGTCACACCCTCATGGAACATCAGCTCAAGACACCATCATGCGACACTCTGAAGAAGGCGAAAGACTCGCCGAAACATGTCAGGTAAAAAATTATCCTAAAACATAATTGTCTGCTTTTAATGAATCAGTCAAATATCAATAATAAGAAGACAAAATGAACCTAATACAAATAAATTAATGCTTAATAACTCCCCTGCACATGCTCCTAAAAATCCAAACCTTCACCTGTAAATAAAACGTCCTGACCTGAAGACATCTTAATGTTATTATTTTGTTATACACACAGTGCCGCCAAGTGGAATCAAAAATTTTTTTTAATTTTAATTTTCACGTACTGCACGGTGCCCTTTTGACGAATTCGACTGAAAATTAGTCAGAAAAGACTCTAGACAATGATCTTACTCTCTGCCGAATTTTGTGACGTTTTGGCAAAAGGCGTGGCTATTACGGTGCTGAAAAGTCCGATTGTACTCTGTGGCAACAAAAGCTCCAGCAACATGACTCAGATGATCCTATCTTCTCGAAGTTGCACACATTTGAGGATACTTAAGCCCTGAAGACATCTACCAACTTATTTTTCATCGTAGTAGTAGCGCCACCAACTGCTAATAGCTAATACAAGTTATTTTCTTGGATGTTTTTCTCCGTGCAACTCAACAAGGTCGCCCTCATATATGCTCGGATGACTGTTTCGGGCCATGAGGATGTCATAATACGAAATTTGTCCTCCTGGCATTGCACTGTTCGGCAATAAAACAACGCTGATTATGAGGTTCTAAATATGAACAACAACTCGTGAAACTTTACACACACATCAGGCCGAGCAAATTTATCAATATTTTATACGTTAGTTGTGCAGCTTTTTTGAAATGGCTCGCCATGGCCCTCGAGAAATGTTCAAAAAAGCAGCCCTGGTTGAGTGTTTCACCTCGCTTTTTGTAAATTTTATGGAGTACAGTGAACCCTCGGTTATCGCGGTTAATGGGGACCGAGACCACCCGCGAAAACTGAAAATCCGCGAAGTAGCGGCGCACCTTCAAAAATGCTTAAAAAAAATATACAATATATATAATAAATATATAAATATATATATATATATATATATATATATATATATATACGGGGGGAGAGAGAGAGAGAGAGAGAGTGAAATTCATGTTATAACAAAAAAAAACAAATTATTATTAAAACTTATTATTTTTTTATTCCCCAACCATTCTTTTTGTATTTATTTAATTACTCCGACTTTTACCTGCTGGTACGCCGTCCGGTGTGCCCTGTGAAATGAAAGGTGGAATTCTTTATTTATTTATTCATTCATAACTGACAGCCTCGCGCTCCGCTCGTGCCCGGCAGAAGAGGTGCTCCAATTCGGCTTAACTGTGACACACGCCCGCCCTCCTCCCCCGGAGCTTCCATTCGGTTAAACTTAGGGGCCGCTTGGCACCGCCCGTGCCCGGGGAAGGTGCTCCTCTTCGGCTTACTGTGACGCGAGCATGCCCTCCTCCTCCGGAGCTTCCATTCGGTTAAACTTAGGGGCCGCTTGGAACCGCCCGTGCCCGGGGAAGGTGCTCCTCTTCGGCTTACTGTGACGCGAGCATGCCCTCCTCCTCCGGAGCTTCCATTCGGTTAAACTCAGGGGCCGCTTGGAACCGCCCGTGCCCGGGGAAGGTGCTCCTCTACGGCTTAACTGCCACGCACGCCGGCCGGAGCTCTGGTACGGTCCGAACCGCGCGAAACGTCGCCACCGATCGTGTCCGGGGGAACGTGCTCTTCTTCGTCCACTCTCCTCTTCGCCCACGCTCTTCTTCGGCGCACGCCGGCCGTCTAACCGCTCCAGCGCCCCGTCGTGCCGCTCGGCGAAACTACAATGCCCCCGAATATTTTTTAGACCCGCGAAGCACTGAACCCGCGAAAGGTGAACCTCGAAGTAGCGAGGGTTCACTGTATGTATAAGACCAAGACCTACAAAAAAGTCTCTTGGAGCAATGAGCTAGGTTTTACAGGAAGTCGGCCATTTTGAATTTACTTAAAAGGGGGCGGGTCTCCACAATGGACTTTGTGTAGAAATTATTATTGGGGCCCGAGCAGCGACCGCGGCGAGGTCCCTATTGTTTTTGTAGAAAATATTATTACTTTTATTATTATTATTATTATTATTATTATTATTAGGGCCTGAGCAGCGACCGCTAAGAAGTCCCTATTGTTTTTGTAGAAATTATTATTATTATTATTTTTCCGATTGTTCGATCGCATTTTTGACCCCCGAAACATGCACAAAAACTCACCAAACTTGGCAGTCTCATCGGGCATGGCGAAAAATTTGATATTTTAACGTCTAATATGAACAGGAAGTGAGTTATGAATTTTTGAAAGTCCGACTTTTGCCCTTTTTTGCATGTTTACAGGGGTCATTCTTTTGCACCCTGATCCTAAAGGCTTCATCTGATTGCCTTAAAATTCTGTCTGTAGCATCTGAAGACCTGGGACAAACACTGGGGCTAAAATTTTTTGTTTCCGAAATACTATATGACGGGGGCGGGGCTTCAAAGTTTTCACTTAAGATTTCCTTCGCCGCAATGGACAAAATGCTTAATAACTCTCCTGCACATGCTGCTAAAAATCCAAAACTTCACATGTACATAAAGAGTCTGTACCTGAAGACATCTATATGTTTATATTCAGTTATACACCTTGCGCCAATCAATATCATTTTTTACATTTTGACGTACTGCACGGTGCCCTTTTAACGAAT
Organism: Idiotropiscis lumnitzeri; assembly: GCF_059441095.1. Classification (NCBI taxonomy): domain Eukaryota; kingdom Metazoa; phylum Chordata; class Actinopteri; order Syngnathiformes; family Syngnathidae; genus Idiotropiscis; species Idiotropiscis lumnitzeri. Next base: position 47,906,421 of record NC_142391.1, on the reverse strand, counting down.
CTGATTGAAAATTGGCTAGAAAAGACTCAAGACATTGATCTTACTCTATCCCTATTTTTGTGACTTTCCTTCGAAGGGCGTGGCTATTACGGTGCCGCAGAGTCTGATTATTCTCCGTGGCAACAAAAGTTCCTGCAAAATGATTCAGATGATCCATCTTCTCGAAATTTTTCACATTTGAGGATATTCAGGCCCTGAAGACGGCTGCCAACTTATTTTTGATCGCAGTGGTAGCGCCACCAACTGGTTAAAACAAATACAAATTATTTTCGTTGATGTTTTTCTCCGGGCAGGTTAACAAAATCTACCTTATATTTGCTCGGATGAGTGTTTAGGCCTTGAGCATGTCACAATACGAAAGTCTTTCGCCTTCTTCAGAGTGTCACATGATGGTGCCTTGTGACCCGTCTTTATCAGATGATGTTCCATGAGGGCGTGACTTACCTGACACAAGAATGAAGGCAAGTCACGCCCCCCGCTGTCCGTTCACTCCGCCAAGATGCTGGTCCAGGTGGTAGAGAGGATGAAGGCTCCCTTGTCTCTGTTCATGGTTTTTATGCCTCGCTTGCAGATCTCAATGGCCTCTCTGATCCAGCGCTGTTGTTTGTTCTCTTCTGTGCGGATGACCCTGCCCTTCTCCCGGTCCATGATGTGGTTTTCCCTTTTGCAGTGGTCAGTGATTGCTGATTTGTAATGTTCATGTTGTGCTTGTTCTTTTACTGCTCTGATTTTTTTCATTTTTTTTAACAGGTAAGTCACACCCTCATGGAACATCAGCTCAAGACACCATCATGCGACACTCTGAAGAAGGCGAAAGACTCGCCGAAACATGTCAGTGAAAAAATTAACCTAAAACATAATTGTCTGCTTTTAATGAATCAGTCAAATATCAATAATAAGAAGACAAAATGAACCTAATACAAATAAATGAATGCTTAATAACTCCCCTGCACATGCTCCTAAAAATCCAAACCTTCACCTGTAAATAAAACGTCCCGACCTGAAGACATCTTAATGTTATTATTTTGTTATACACACAGTGCCGCCAAGTGGAATCAAAAATTTGTTTTTATTTTAATTTTCACGTACTGCACGGTGCCCTTTTGACGAATCCGACTGAAAATTAGTCAGAAAAGACTCAAGACAATGATCTTACTCTCTGCCGAATTTTGTGACGTTTTGGCAAAAGGCGTGGCTATTACGGTGCTGAAAAGTCCGATTGTACTCTGTGGCAACAAAAGCTCCGGCAACATGACTCAGATGATCCTATCTTCTCGAAGTTGTACACATTTGAGGATACTTCAGCCCTGAAGACATCTACCGACTTATTTTTCATCGTAGTAGTAGCGCCACCAACTGGTAAAAGCTAATACAAGTTATTTTCTTGGATGTTTTTCTCCGTGCAACTCAACAAGGTTGCCCTCATATATGCTCGGATGACTGTTTCGGCCATGAGGATGTCACAATACGAAATTTGTCCTTTTTCGTGAAAAGTTGTGGGAGTGGCATTGCACTGTTCGGCAATAAAACAACGCTGATTATGAGGTTCTAAATATGAACGACAACTCGTAAAACTTTACACACACATCAGGCCGAGCAAATTTATCAATATTTTATACGTTAGTTGTGCAGCTTTTTTGAAATGGCTCGCCATGGCCCTCGAGAAATGTTAAAAAAAGCAGCCCTGATTGAGTGTTTCACCTCGCTTTTTGTAAATTTTATGGAGTACAGTGAACCCTCGGTTATCGCGGTTAATGGGGACCGAGACCACCCGCGAAAACTGAAAATCCGCGAAGTAGCGGCGCACCTTCAAAAATGCTTAAAAAAAATATACAATATATATAATAAATATATATATATATATATATATATATATATATATATATATATATATATATATAGACGGGGAGAGAGAGAGTGAAATTCATTTTATAACAAAAAAACCAAATTATTATTAAAACGTATTATTTTTTTATTCCCCAGCCATTCTTTTTGTATTTATTTAATTACTCCGACTTTTACCTGCTGGTACGCCGTCCGGTGTGCCCTGTGAAATGAAAGGTGGCATTCTTTATTTATTTATTCATTTATTCATTCATAACTGACAGCCTCGCGCTCCGCTCGTGCCCGGGCAGAAGAGGTGCTCCAATTCGGCTTAACTGTGACACACGCCCGCCCTCCTCCCCCGGAGCTTCCATTCGGTTAAACTTAGGGGCCGCTTGGCACCGCCGTGCCCGGGGAAGGTGCTACTCTTCGGCTTACTGTGACGCGAGCATGCCCTCCTCCTCCGGAGCTTCCATTCGGTTAAACTTAGGGGCCGCTTGGAACCGCCCGTGCCCGGGGAAGGTGCTCCTCTTCGGCTTACTGTGACGCGAGCATGCCCTCCTCCTCCGGAGCTTCCATTCGGTTAAACTCAGGGGCCGCTTGGAACCGCCCGTGCCCGGGGAAGGTGCTCCTCTTCGGCTTACTGTGACGCGAACATGCCCTCCTCCTCCGGAGCTTCCATTCGGTTAAACTTAGGGGCCGCTTGGCACCGCCCGTGCCCGGGGAAGGTGCTCCTCTATGGCTTAACTGCCACGCACGCCGGCCGGAGCTCTGGTACGGTCCGAACCGCGCGAAACGTCGCCACCGATCGTGTCCGGGGGAACGTGCTCTTCTTCGTCCACTCTCCTCTTCGCCCACGCTCTTCTTCGGCGCACGCCGGCCGTCTAACCGCTCCAGCGCCCCGTCGTGCCGCTCGGCGAAACTACAATGCCCCCGAATATTTTTTAGACCCGCGAAGCACTGAACCCGCGAAAGGTGAACCGCGAAGTAGCGAGGGTTCACTGTATGTATAAGACCAAGACCTACAAAAAAGTCTCTTGGAGCAATGAGCTAGGTTTTACAGGAAGTCGGCCATTTTGAATTTACTTAAAAGGGGGCGGGTCACCACAATGGACTTTGTGTAGAAATTATTATTGGGGCCCGAGCAGCGACCGCGGCGAGGTCCCTATTGTTTTTGTAGAAAATATTATTACTTTTATTATTATTATTATTATTATTATTATTAGGGCCTGAGCAGCGACCGCTGCGAAGTCCCTATTGTTTTTGTAGGAATTATTATTATTATTATTTTTCCGATTGTTCGATCGCATTTTTGACCCCCGAAACATGCACAAAAACTCACCAAACTTGGCAGTCTCATCGGGCATGGCGAAAAATTTGATATTTTAACGTCTAATATGAACAGGAAGTGAGTTATGAATTTTTGAAAGTCCGACTTTTGCCCTTTTTTGCATGTTTACAGGGGTCATTCTTTTGCACCCTGATCCTAAAGGCTTCATCTGATTGCCTTAAAATTCTGTCTGTAGCATCTGAAGACCTGGGACAAACACTGGGGCTAAAATTTTTTGTTTCCGAAATACTATATGACGGGGGCGGGGCATCAAAGTTTTCACTTAAGATTTCCTTCGCCGCAATGGACAAAATGCTTAATAACTCTCCTGCACATGCTGCTAAAAATCCAAAACTTCACATGTACATAAAGAGTCTGTACCTGAAGACATCTATATGTTTATATTCAGTTATACACCTTGCGCCAATCAATATCATTTTTTACATTTTGACGTACTGCACGGTGCCCTTTTAACGAATCTGATTGAAAATTGGCTAGAAAAGACTCAAGACATTGATCTTACTCTATCCCTATTTTTGTGACTTTCCTTCGAAGGGCGTGGCTATTACGGTGCCGCAGAGTCTGATTATTCTCCGTGGCAACAAAAGTTCCTGCAAAATGATTCAGATGATCCATCTTCTCGAAATTTTTCACATTTGAGGATATTCAGGCCCTGAAGACGGCTGCCAACTTATTTTTGATCGCAGTGGTAGCGCCACCAACTGGTTAAAACAAATACAAATTATTTTCGTTGATGTTTTTCTCCGGGCATGTTAACAAAATCTACCTTATATTTGCTCGGATGAGTGTTTAGGCCTTGAGCATGTCACAATACGAAAGTCTTTCGCCTTCTTCAGAGTGTCACATGATGGTGTCTTGTGACCCGTCTTTATCAGCTGATGTTCCATGAGGGCGTGACTTACCTGTCACAAGAATGAAGGCAAGTCACGCCCCCCGCTGTCCGTTCACTCCGCCAAGATGCTGGTCCAGGTGGTAGAGAGGATGAAGGCTCCCTTGTCTCTGTTCATGGTTTTTATGCCTCGCTTGCAGATCTCAATGGCCTCTCTGATCCAGCGCTGTTGTTTGTTCTCTTCTGTGCGGATGACCCTGCCCTTCTCCCGGTCCATGATGTGGTTTTCCCTTTTGCAGTGGTCAGTGATTGCTGATTTGTAATGTTCATGTTGTGCTTGTTCTTTTACTGCTCTGATTTTTTTCATTTTTTTGACAGGTAAGTCACACCCTCATGGAACATCAGCTCAAGACACCATCATGCGACACTCTGAAGAAGGCGAAAGACTCGCCGAAACATGTCAGGTAAAAAATTAACCTAAAACATAATTGTCTGCTTTTAATGAATCAGTCAAATATCAATAATAAGAAGACAAAATGAACCTAATACAAATAAATGAATGCTTAATAACTCCCCTGCACATGCTCCTAAAAATCCAAACCTTCACCTGTAAATAAAACGTCCCGACCTGAAGACATCGTAATGTTATTATTTTGTTATACACACAGTGCCGCCAAGTGGAATCAAAAATGTGTTTTTATTTTAATTTTCACGTACTGCACGGTGCCCTTTTGACGAATCCGACTGAAAATTAGTCAGAAAAGACTCAAGACAATGATCTTACTCTCTGCCGAATTTTGTGACGTTTTGGCAAAAGGCGTGGCTATTAAGGTGCTGAAAAGTCCGATTGTACTCTGTGGCAACAAAAGCTCCGGCAACATGACTCAGATGATCCTATCTTCTCGAATTGTACACATTTGAGGATACTTCAGCCCTGAAGACATCTACCAACTTATTTTACATCGTAGTAGTAGCGCCACCAACTGGTAAAAGCTAATACAAGTTATTTTCTTGGATGTTTTTCTCCGTGCAACTCAACAAGGTCGCCCTCATATATGCTCGGATGACTGTTTCGGCCATGAGGATGTCACAATACGAAATTCGTCCTTTTTCGTGAAAAGTTGTGGGAGTGGCATTGCACTGTTCGGCAATAAAACAAAGCTGATTATTAGGTTCTAAATATGAACGACAACTCGTAAAACTTTACACACACATCAGGCCGAGCAAATTTATCAATATTTTATACGTTAGTTGTGCAGCTTTTTTGAAATGGCTCGCCATGGCCCTCGAGAAATGTTAAAAAAAGCAGCTCTGGTTGAGTGTTTCACCTCGCTTTTTGTAAATTTTATGGAGTACAGTGAACCCTCGGTTATCGCGGTTAATGGGGACCGAGACCACCCGCGAAAACTGAAAATCCGCGAAGTAGCGGCGCACCTTCAAAAATGCTTTAAAAAAATATTCAATATATATAATAAATATATATATATATATATACGGGGAGAGAGAGAGTGAAATTCATGTTATAACAAAAAAAACAAATTATTATTAAAACGTATTATTTTTTTATTCCCCAGCGATTCTTTTTGTATTTATTTAATTACTCCGACTTTTACCTGCTGGTACGCCGTCCGGTGTGCCCTGTGAAATGAAAGGTGGCATTCTTTATTTATTTATTCATTTATTCATTCATAACTGACAGCCTCGCGCTCCGCTCGTGCCCGGGCAGAAGAGGTGCTCCAATTTGGCTTAACTGTGACACACGCCCGCCCTCCTCCCCCGGAGCTTCCATTCGGTTAAACTTAGGGGCCGCTTGGCACCGCCCGTGCCCGGGGAAGGTGCTCCTCTTCGGCTTACTGTGACGTGAGCATGCCCTCCTCCTCCGGAGCTTCCATTCGGTTAAACTTAGGGGCCGCTTGGAACCGCCCGTGTCCGGGGAAGGTGCTCCTCTACGGCTTAACTGCCACGCACGCCGGCCGGAGCTCTGGTACGGTCCGAACCGCGCGAAACGTCGCCACCGATCGTGTCCGGGGGAACGTGCTCTTCTTCGTCCACTCTCCTCTTCGCCCACGCTCTTCTTCGGCGCACGCCGGCCGTCTAATCTCTCCAGCGACCCGTCGTGCCGCTCGGCGAAACTACAATGCCCCCGAATATTTTTTAGACCCGCGAAGCACTGAACCCGCGAAAGGTGAACCGCGAAGTAGCGAGGGTTCACTGTATGTATAAGACCAAGACCTACAAAAAAGTCTCTTGGAGCAATGAGCTAGGTTTTACAGGAAGTCGGCCATTTTGAATTTACTTAAAAGGGGGCGGGTCACCACAATGGACTTTGTGTAGAAATTATTATTGGGGCCCGAGCAGCGACCGCGGCGAGGTCCCTATTGTTTTTGTAGAAAACATTATTACTTTTATTATTATTATTATTATTATTATTAGGGCCTGAGCAGCGACCGCTGCGAAGTCCCTATTGTTTTTGTAGAAATTATTATTATTATTATTTTTCCGATTGTTCGATCGCATTTTTGACCCCCGAAACATGCACAAAAACTCACCAAACTTGGCAGTCTCATCGGGCATGGCGAAAAATTTGATATTTTAACGTCTAATATGAACAGGAAGTGAGTTATGAATTTTTGAAAGTCCGACTTTTGCCCTTTTTTGCATGTTTACAGGGGTCATTCTTTTGCACCCTGATCCTAAAGGCTTCATCTGATTGCCTTAACATTCTGTCTGTAGCATTTGAAGACCTGGGACAAACACTGGGGCTAAAATTTTTTGTTTCCGAAATACTATATGACGGGGGCGGGGCTTCAAAGTTTTCACTTAAGATTTCCTTCGCCGCAATGGACAAAATGCTTAATAACTCTCCTGCACATGCTGCTAAAAATCCAAAACTTCACATGTACATAAAGAGTCTGTACCTGAAGACATCTATATGTTTATATTCAGTTATACACCTTGCGCCAATCAATATCATTTTTTACATTTTGACGTACTGCACGGTGCCCTTTTAACGAATCCGATTGAAAATTGGCTAGAAAAGACTCAAGACATTGATCTTACTCTATCCCTATTTTTATGACTTTCCTTCAAAGGGCGTGGCTATTACGGTGCCGCAGAGTCTGATTATTCTCCGTGGCAAAAAAAGTTCCTGCAAAATGATTCAGATGATCCATCTTCTGGAAATCTTTCACATTTGAGGATATTCAGGCCCTGAAGACGGCTGCCAACTTATTTTTGATCGCAGTGGTAGCGCCACCAACTGGTTAAAACAAATACAAATTATTTTCGTTGATGTTTTTCTCCGGGCAGGTGAACAAAATCTACCTTATATTTGCTCGGATGAGTGTTTAGGCCTTGAGCATGTCACAATACGAAAGTCTTTCGCCTTCTTCAGAGTGTCACATGATGGTGTCTTGTGACCCGTCTTTATCAGCTGATGTTCCATGAGGGCGTGACTTACCTGTCACAAGAATGAAGGCAAGTCACGCCCCCCGCTGTCCGTTCACTCCGCCAAAATGCTGCTCCAGGTGGTAGAGAGGATGAAGGCTCCCTTGTCTCTGTTCATGGTTTTTATGCCTCGCTTGCAGATCTCAATGGCCTCTCTGATCCAGCGCTGTTGTTTGTTCTCTTCGGTGCGGATGACCCTGCCCTTCTCCCGGTCCATGATGTGGTTTTCCCTTTTGCAGTGGTCAGTGATTGCTGATTTGTAATGTTCATGTTGTGCTTGTTCTTTTACTGCTCTGATTTTTCATTTTTTTGACAGGTAAGTCACACCCTCATGGAACATCAGCTGATAAAGACGGGTCTCAAGACACCATCATGCGACACTCTGAAGAAGGCGAAAGACTCGCCGAAACATGTCAGGTAAAAAATTAACCTAAAACATAATTGTCTGCTTTTAATGAATCAGTCAAATATCAATAATAAGAAGTCAAAATGAACCTAATACAAATAAATGAATGCTTAATAACTCCCCTGCACATGCTCCTAAAAATCCAAACCTTCACCTGTAAATAAAACGTCCCGACCTGAAGACATCTTAATGTTATTATTTTGTTATACACACAGTGCCGCCAAGTGGAATCAAAAATTTGTTTTTATTTTAATTTTCACGTACTGCACGGTGCCCTTTTGACGAATCCGACTGAAAATTAGTCAGAAAAGACTCAAGACAATGATCTTACTCTCTGCCGAATTTTGTGACGTTTTGGCAAAAGGCGTGGCTATTAAGGTGCTGAAAAGTCCGATTGTACTCTGTGGCAACAAAAGCTCCGGCAACATGACTCAGATGATCCTATCTTCTCGAAGTTGTACACATTTGAGGATACTTCAGCCCTGAAGACATCTACCAACTTATTTTACATCGTAGTAGTAGCGCCACCAACTGGTAAAAGCTAATACAAGTTATTTTCTTGGATGTTTTTCTCCGTGCAACTCAACAAGGTCGCCCTCATATATGCTCGGATGACTGTTTCGGCCATGAGGATGTCACAATACGAAATTCGTCCTTTTTCATGAAAAGTTGTGGGAGTGGCATTGCACTGTTCGGCAATAAAACAAAGCTGATTATGAGGTTCGAAATATGAACGACAACTTGTAAAACTTTACACACACATCAGGCCGAGCAAATTTATCAATATTTTATACGTTAGTTGTGCAGCTTTTTTGAAATGGCTCGCCATGGCCCTCGAGAAATGTTAAAAAAAGCAGCTCTGGTTGAGTGTTTCACCTCGCTTTTTGTAAATTTTATGGAGTACAGTGAACCCTCGGTTATCGCGGTTAACGGGGACCGAGACCACCCGCGAAAACTGAAAATCCGCGAAGTAGCGGCGCACCTTCAAAAATGCTTAAAAAAAATAAACAGGTCACTGCTCGGGCCCTAATAATAATAATAATAATAATTTCCACAAAAACAATGGGGACCTCGTAGCGGTCGCTGCTCGGGCCCTAATAATAATTTCTACAAAAACAATAGGGACCTCGCCGCGGTCGCTGCTCGGGCCCCAATAATAATTTCTACACAAAGTCCATTGTGGTGACCCGCCCCCTTTTAAGTAAATTCAAAATGGCCGACTTCCTGTAAAACCTAGCTCATTGCTCCAAGAGTCTTTTTTGTAGGTCTTGGTCTTATACATACAGTGAACCCTCGCTACTTGGCGGTTCACCTTTCGCGGGTTCAGTGCTTCGCGGGTCTAAAAAATATTCGGGGGCATTGTAGTTTCGCCGAGCGGCACGACGGGGCGCTGGAGCGGTTAGACGGCCGGCGTGCGCCAAAGAAGAGCGTGGGCGAAGAGGAGAGTGGACGAAGAAGAGCACGTTCCCCCGGACACGATCGGTGGCGACGTTTCGCGCGGTTCGGACAGTACCAGAGCTCCGGCCGGCGTGCGTGGCAGTTAAGCCGTAGAGGAGCACCTTCCCCGGGCACGGGCGGTGCCAAGCGGCCCCTAAGTTTAACCGAATGGAAGCTCCGGAGGAGGAGGGCATGCTCGCGTCACAGTAAGCCGAAGAGGAGCACCTTCCCCGGGCACGGGCGGTTCCAAGCGGCCCCTAAGTTTAACCGAATGGAAGCTCCGGAGGAGGAGGGCATGCTCGCGTCACAGTAAGCCGAAGAGGAGCACCTTCCCCGGCCACGGGCGGTTCCAAGCGGCCCCTAAGTTTAACCGAATGGAAGCTCCGGGGGAGGAGGGCATGCTCGCGTCACAGTAAGCCGAAGAGGAGCACCTTCCCCGGGCACGGGCGGTGCCAAGCGGCCCCTAAGTTTAACCGAATGGAAGCTCCGGGGGAGGAGGGTGGGCGTGTGTCACAGTTAAGCCGAATTGGAGCACCTCTTCCGCCCGGGCACGAGCGGAGCGCGAAGCTGTCAGTTATGAATGAATAAATGAATAAATAAATAAATAAATAAAGAATGGCACCTTTCATTTCACAGGGCACACCAGACGGCGTACCAGCAGGTAAAAGTCTGAGTAATTAAATAAATACAAAAAGAATGGCTGGGGAATAAAAAAATAATACGTTTTAATAATAATTTGTTTTTTTTGTTATAACATGAATTTCACTCTCTCTCTCTCTCCCCGTATATATATATATATATGTATTTATTATATATATTGTATTTTTTTTTTAAGCATTTTTGAAGGTGCGCCGCTACTTCGCGGATTTTCAGTTTTCGCGGGTGGTCTCGGTCCCCATTAACCGCGATAACCGAGGGTTCACTGTACTCCATAAAATTTACAAAAAGCGAGGTGAAACACTCAACCAGGGCTGCTTTTTTTAACATTTCTCGAGGGCCATGGCGAGCCATTTCAAAATAGCTGCACAACTAACGTATAAAATATTGATAAATTTGCTCTGCCTGATGTGTGTGTAAAGTTTCACGAGTTGTCGTTCATATTTAGAACCTCATAATCAGCGTTGTTTTATTGCCCACAACTTTTCACGAAAAAGGATGAATTTCGTATTGTGACATCCTCATGGCCGAAACAGTCATCCGAGCATATATGAGGGCGACCTTGTTGAGTTGCATGGAGAAAAACATCCAAAAAAATAACTTGTATTAGCTTTTACCAGTTGGTGGCGCTACTACTACGATGAAAAATAAGTTGGTGGATGTCTTCAGGGCTGAAGTATCCTCAAATGTGTACAACTTCGAGAAGATAGTATCATCTGAGTAATGTTGCCGGAGCTTTTGTTGCCACAGAGTACAATCGGACTTTTCAGCACCGTAATAGCCACGCCTTTTGCCAAAACGTCACAAAATTCGGCAGAGAGTAAGTGAGTCTTTTCTGACTAATTTTCAGTCGGATTCGTCAAAAGGGCACCGTGCAGTACGTGAAAATTAAAATTAAAAAAAATTTTTGATTACACTTGACGGCGCTGTGTGTATAATTTTTTTCAGCATGGGCACAAGAATTCCACCGAACATCGCCAGTTCAATGGGATTTTGGTTAAGTCCGCAAATAATTGTGGACAATATACTTTGGCTGCGCGCTCGAATAATTTTACTCGTATATACTTCAATGAGGGTGTAGTGTGGGTATCGGGATCTTTAACACGCCCTAACACGAAGCTGACTCTCCAACCGCCACAGCCTTTTAATGACGAAATTATAAAATAAACAAAAACACTGTTCAACAACATAAAATAAAATAAAAAATCACATCATACTTACATTTATAAACTTTAATCCTCAAGAACATTATTCTCAGGTTGACCGAAAGACGAGGACACGGGAGCGCCTCGGGCATGTTCTTCTTCCTTGTGTAGGCGAATGACGTTTTAAGGTGCTTGTCCGCCACCTGCTGTGCTGAACTATGTATTAAATAAGAAAAGCAAATTGTTGAATGTTTTTTCCCCAATGAAGACTGAATTGTAAAATACCCGGAAATGGCTTTTCTGTTTTATTGTGCATTTAAAAAAAATTCAGATTGTCCTTTTTTGTTGAGATAATTGTTGAATATTGAAATTGCACATGTAACTGGTAATTTAGTTTTAGATATTATTTGAACCAGTGGAGGGCCATGCATTTCACACCTTGGCCTTCAATGAAGTCCTACTTCGTCCTACTTGAATAAATCCCCCTCATAATACCATAATTTATGACACCACGGGTGGACAAACAATATACAGAAAAGCACTTAGACAGCACTGACCGAGTGTTGGACGATATAGCTTCTCTTGAAAGGTCCGTGTTGAAAATGGCCTCGCAAGTGAATCTTCAATTTCTAAAGATAAAGATGTCTTTTAATTGTCCCATAACGGGGACATTTGCAGTGTTACAGCAGCAAAGATATACATCACACAGTGGCACCGACGTAATGTAGCCGTTAATGTATAACATTGGCAGCAGGCATTCATAAAAAGCATGCAAATATACACAGTATATACGTATATACACAGATCCCCATGTATATACACACTTACAGCCCACAACATATACAAGTGTAAGGAAACACTCCTAATGCCTGTCTATGGTTCAGAGGGGAAATAAATAAAAACGCTGCAATGATAAAAAAAAATACTGAATGATTGAAAATACTGCAATGATAAAAATACTGCAAGAATAAAAGTACTGTACCCAGCCAACATGTCCAACTGGGCCCCAAATGGGGTAAATGCGGGATTCCTGGGTACCAAGTGGGAATGGGCTAGAAGTGGGCAATGGTACAGGGTTCCATGTGGGCGCCATCTGGGATTGGTGGGCATGGGCTTAAACTGGGCAAATGTTGTGGGTGCAATACGGGTTGTGTATGGGCTAAGTAGGCATGGGTTAGAACTGGTAAAGATAAAGATAAAGATGTCCTTTATTAGTCCCACAATGGGGAAATTTGAGGTGTTACAGCAGCAAAGATATAGCTCACACAGAGTCGGCGGCGTAATGTAGCCGTTAATGTATAACATTAGCAGCAGACATTCATAAAAAGCATGCAAATATACACAGTATAAACGTATCTAAGTGTAAGGAAACACTCCTAATGTCTGTCCATTATACAGAGGGGAAAATGCTGTAATGATAAAAACTACTGAATCTACTACTGAAACCATTTATAGGTCCTATTTGGGTTATGTGTGGGCTAAGTGGGCATGGGTTAGAACTGGTCAACCATGTGAGGGTCTCATATGGGCTGTATATGGGCCAAGTGGGCATGGGTTAGAGCTGGTCAACCATGTCTGGGTCCTATTTGGGTTATGTGTGGGCTAAGTGGGCATGGGTTAGAAGTGGTCACCATTTATCGGTCCTGTTTGGGTTATGTGTGGGATAAGTGGGCATAGGTTAGAGCTGGTCAACCATGTCTGGGTCCTGTATGGGTTATAGATGAGCTAAGCGGGCATGGGTTTGAAAATTTGTTCTGGAGCCTTTTTGATATTTAATGCATGCTATGCTAATAGTAACCACCCGAAGACTATTCTCAGTAGAACTATTCAATGGATGCCAAAACGATAGAGACATGGCCATGGAGCCTATGCTGCGAGATTGTGAAAGGACTAAAATAAGTGTAGGATTTTTGAGGACCAGAAGTCAGCTTTTATTAGGTTTGACATTGATTTAACTTATGGAACAATGCAAATTATGGTCGGGTTGTTGTTGGACTTTTTCCGCTTTTGACTAAGGGACGGGTGTTTTTATTTTCTGGGACTCTTTAGAACAAGCGGCACGGTGGCGGACTGGTTAGCAAGTCCGCATCACAGTACAGAAGTGCAAGGTTCTCCCTGTGCCTGCTAGGGTTTTCGCCGGTTTCCTCCCACTTTCCAAAAACATCCATGATAGGTTGATTGGTCACTGGTCCAAGGTCTGAGTGTGAGAGCGGATGGTTGCTTGTCTCTGTGTGCCCTGCGATTGACTGGCAACCAGTTCAGGGTGTACCCTGTCGACTGCCCGAAGACAGCTGGGATAGGCTCCAGCACTCCCGGGGACCCTTGTGAGGACAAGAAGCAGTACAGAGGATTGATTGATTTATTAAAATTAAAATTAAATTCATGTATTTATCTATGCTAAATTTAACAAGGCTGGACGTTATATTTTGTGAATTTACATGTACCCCCAACTGTGACTTAATAACCCTTAAGGGACAAGATAACATTTTATAATATACCAGACAGCTAAGATTGTCATCTATGAACTATTTGACAAGGCAGGTCCAGCATTGTCAGCCACATCCAACAGTCAACACAGTTACTTTTTTTTAAATAAACAAAATCAACATTATTAATTAATGTTATTTTATTAATTCTGTATGCTGTGAAAGATCTTTATTCAAAGTATATTTGAAGTTATTTCTACCTTATTGCTTGATTTTTGTAGATTCAAGTTGGAGTTGTCAAAATTACAGATTCTTTTGAAGGCAGCATATTCAAACTGTGAGAAAAGGAGCGAATGCAAGCTACGCGGTCTTTGAGGTGCGGCAGAAGAGCTGAAAGCACGGTGAGTCCCGAACGATAATTGAATTAATTAATTAATCTTGGGTAAATGTCTGGCTCTCATTTTTTAGACTTACTTTACAATGTGTTTTGTAATTTTTCAAGGTTGCCTGTGTTGGAAAACTGCTTTGTGCGTTAGCTAAAACACAGTATGCTAAAATGATAAGTGACGAGAACACAGAGGGTATATCAACAACGTACGTACTCGAATTATTTTGGGGAAAACTTAAGTACATTATAATCACCCTTTTAATCATACTGATAAGCGTTGTGTGTTTTATTTATTTTTATGAGGACCTTTACAACGAGCTACATATTGTTAGCATTGGGCCTACGACGCTAAACACAGTGTCCCTCGATCTCTCTCCAAAATTCTCCAAAAGACTTAAGCTTTCACTCAAATTAATACAATCTACTCCACTAGCTCATTTAAGGCTTTTTTGTGATGTGTTTGATTTGGGTAAGTAAAGCAAAACATATTAACTGTTGAATGTTGCCTGTTATTTAAATAATAGAAATTCAAGATGAAAGTTGAACAGATATTGAAATGCTAGATTGGCTCATTCAGAATCATGCCACAATGTGCTTTGTATGTTTTGTGTGTGGGTTTATCAAGCTCTAATTCAATGCAGTGTCCAAAACGAGCGCGCATAATTGTTGGATGAATGTTGGTTAATAGAGTCAGATAATAGTTAAAATTCCAACAGTTGAACAGATGTTGAAATGCTAGATTGGCTCATTCAGAATCATGCCACAATGTGCTTTGTATGTTTTGTGTTTAGGCTTATCAAGCTCTAATTCAATGCAGTGTTGAGCTGCATTTGAGAGGAACTACGTAAGTAACTAATGTGGAAAAATTGTGACTTCTTTGTGTACTTTTATTTTGAATATTCAAATTTTGTGGGTAAAGGTTAGAGAAAATAAGTTAAAAATGAGAGCTGTACAGGTATTTAAGTTTTTGGTTTGTAAAATACCCGAATGTGGGTTTCAGCCGGTGAGGCAATGATTGGACAGAGCAAAAGCTATGCTCCAAAATAGAAGTGATTACACCTTCACTAGACTAACCTGCAGCTAATTACATAATTATAAAATTAACACTTTAACCTGGCTTCCCCATCACAGATGTATTCTTTTAAATGCAAAGCTTTTTGTTCTAGCTTTTGTTGTTAAATGACATTCATGCCCAAGTGTCTATGCATCCATTGCAGGGATGTTTTCTCAAGTGACGAGTCTGAAGCCTGTGATGACGAAGTACCATCTACACCTCCCCATGGATTGTCACAGAGAAAAAGCTTCCTAACCAAGAGAGGCGCTGCAGAAGGTCCTTGAGTACGTCCAACGTGTTGAGTCTGTGAGTCTACTGCAGGATCTAATGCAGGTATGAAAATGATGAAATTTTAATGTATTATCTTCAAAATTATAAATAATTATTTAATTTCTTGAAATATAAAATTAGGTACCCTAAACCCAAGTAGGAACCCCAGTCCCAGTACATTCCTGATTCTGGAGCTACAGAGATCAAACCATCCTACTGTATCACTAAATAGCCCCACCTCTAAAACCCTGATTCGGAAGGCCGAGTTGAAAGACTTCAGAGTTCAAGATGGTCAACTGCAACTATGATAAGCCGAATGTGTTCACCCCAAGTCCGAAACTGAGAAAAAGACTCAATTTTCACATGATTTCAGTCCCTTCTATATTTAAAAGAATGTATTGGGGCTCTAAAAATGTGAAATATTTTTACAAGTATTTCTTTTACTACTCATAGGCAGTTTCATAATAATAGTACAATTTGGCATCGTGTATTGTTTTTTGGTTCCATTCAAAATGCACAAGACGTATAGACATATTTTGTTTGTGGATCGCTGCAGCATCACACGAGCGCACAGAGACAAACGTGGCAGCAACTTAAAACAATTAAAATATCGAATCGAAATCGGGAACTGAAAATCAAAAATCGAATCGGGGCTTGAGTGAATCGTTACCTCCCTAATCATAATCATTTTGGTAGAATGTTGGGCTCTTGCCCTTTGAGTGTATATGGCGTTACCGAAGCTGTTCACTTAATCGACAATTCCTTTCCTGTGACGTTTATCATACCCAGTTTAACTGCCAAAATATTTTTAAGTGTGTGATGATTATCTGGATCGAGTGACACCCATGTTATAATGGTTGCAGGTATTGGTGGATTGGACGATAGTGTCAGAACAATGATGGCGTTCATCATGACAAATCCTCTGTCTCTGAAGTACAATCTCTTTGGACATCGTAGCAAGAACAAGCGCCGAGACCTGCCTTTTTCTGATGTTCTATACGGTAATATTTCTTTTTTTTTTTTTTTTTTTTAAGGGATTGTGGTGTGAAGACATTTCAGCATGTCCCATAAGGTTTCACAATCATTAAATAGCTTTACTAAGTTGGCTTCTTGTCTTTTTTGTTTTAGGAGCACTGAAAAGGAATGGAGCCACAAAGGACATCAACGAGAAGGACACAGGCAACCCTGTCCAAGTGGTTCATGGGAGCTTGTGATCAAGGTGGGAATAGGGCAGTTCGAGCTCGGAGATCTCAAGGCAACTGTCAGGTTTAAAACGTCCTGACGCCATTTTTAGACTGAAGGTGGCATAAATCCAGACCAAACCAGTTAGAGTTTTGTTTTTGACCATTCGCGAATGGGAGAGGAAGTCAGGAGGTGAAGCAGGCGTCTTGCCAGTTCAATCTCGCGCACTCTCTCTCACTCTCTACCACCCGTTCGGTCTTTTATCAGCAACCTAAGCAGACAATGGAGGTCTGTCTGAAATTCTAGCAGGCAGGCAGGAAGCAATCAACCACAGTAGTCAGTCAGGAATTCGAAACTAAAGTGTGTGCGTGTGTTCCAGTTGTGCGCGTGTGTGCTAAAGCAATAATGTGAGTGTCTGTGTGTGTGTGCGCAATTATAACTGATACAAATAGTGTATAAAAACATGATTAGAAATACACAAACTATTTACATATCCTCATCCCATCTCACATTCCCCCGTTTGTGGGTTTAAATCATGTCCTTACGGCTTTAAGACAGATCATCATAATGAAATCATACAACAGTGTGGTCATCCGTGGAGGGGCGAAAACCCTCAGTAGGGACAAAATTCCCCTCCTCCCTTCCGGCGTGGAACGAGATTCTCATGGTATGTTGGTCACTTGGGAATAAAACATAAAAAAACTTCAATATACATAGTGAAAAATAACAAAACTGTCTCCACGCAGAGCTTGTCTCCACGCAGAGCTTGTCTCTGCGGCGACTTGATGGAGGCCCTTGCCTCGTTGTAGGAGGGGACAGCCGTCTTTACCTCCCGGATCTTCGTGTGTGGTGTATGTGTGTGCATGTGTGGGGGCAGGGGCAAAAGGGTCCATGTGTTATTTAGGTTTCAGTGTCCAGTTCGAGTTTGTCATTGTCCAGTTCGAATTCGTCATTCTCAACATCAATCAGGTTGTAATGGTACATTTGGGCAACAAACATGCAGTTAATAATCATCTTTGTCATAAGAATAATGCAACATGAACAGACTACACATAACAAAAATGAAAACCATAATTATCCCGATATATTGTCTTTCAAATTCTTCGTAGTGGTCATAACATCAATAATCGTTTCATTTTATTAAAAATGTAAATGCAGTAATGTTCTCCAATCAAGGCTAAAATTCTTTATGTACGTCATTAATTTCCAAACAATATCTAATCTTTTTGTTCTGTGCCTTCAACATTCGTATCTGTGGCTGGTTGTGCGGTTCCGATGTGCGTGTGGTCCGATATTGTGACTCAGGTGGGCTCCTGTTCGAGGGATTCGCGTTGCTCGGCCTTTAGCTGGAAACCGGAGAAGCTTGTACTGCAACTGGTGGATCCAGCTGCCACGCCCCGCGACCTTTGCTGCCGTCGGGGTCACTGCAATCATCTGGCGAGGGCCATCTCAGCATTCACTTGTCCCAACGAAGTCGTTTCAGCACCTTGAAGAAGAGTTGGTCTCCCACACGGACGTGATTTCTCTGTGGATCTTTTTTTTTTTTTTTTCTTTTTGGTCAAAACATGTTTCCCATGTGGACTGGGACTGATGTGCCAGTCGCTGGTGGTTCTGATGAACCTGAGAGTCGATAGGGGATAGTGTCCTAACTTCGGCTGGCACTATCCTCATTGCTGTGATTGAAACACAGTCTGGTCATTGTCTCCTTTTTTTCCCTCATTGTCTTGATAAGTCTGCCCTTAACAGTCCCATTAGTGCGTTCCACAAGTCCTGCAGACTGTATGCACAATGACGCTTTGAGTCAATTTTGCAACAACTGTCCCACTTGTTACAACATCATTCACAAATGCATAATTTTCACTTCAAATCACTTCTTGAAATTCCAAATGTCAGGATAATTTGTGTTAGGTTGAAGATGTATTTTATCCCATATTTTACTCTATTAGTATTGCAAAAGAATTGTTCCACAGCGTGACCCATGTTTGACCATATGGATGAGAAGACTTCACAGAGAAGCGGATGCCTGAAGACTGGATCAACGTCTGCAACATCAAAGGAGGTGTGCTGAGACACACCTCTGAAACAAAAGGACTGAGACTTTAGTACCAGAGCACTAAAAGGGCATATCTGCCTTTTCAATCAGTGGATGACTGCCATTGATGTCTGTCTTTCCTCTTGTGTCTGAGATGTTTACATGTTCCTGCTGGTGCTCCCCCCTTCATCCCTTAGTGCAAATACATTGTATTGTTGGGGACTTCCCTAATAAAATAGAGGGCTCGGCGGAGTGTGCTCCAGAACGAATTTGGAGATGTAACTGAGCACACCTCCGTTCGTTCTCCTCGCGAGTAAAAGATCAACTCTTGTCTTCCTTCCATTCATTTAGCCTATGTTCAGTGAATGCTTAGGTGATTGAAACTGACAATTTGATTACACAACACTTTTTCCAACTGTTTTAGCATCAACATATGTTGTCGGAAACAACTTAATCCATTTTGAAAACATATGAATTACAACCAAACAATATTGCATCTCAAACAAATAACACTGTCTAAAAAAAGTTTTTTGTTGAAAAGTCTGTATGTGGGAACAATTTCATATCATACTACCCCTCTCTTGACACATGGTTATGCTCGTGTGTCACTCTTATTACTTTTCCAATCAATGAATTAGGCAGCCAGGATTTGCCATCTGCCAATTTGCTGATCCTGTCCTCAGCAATGTTTGCACCTTTGTTCTCCCAATGTGTGCGTTCAATTACTGGTACCTTTTTCCCTGGCGTGGGATCAAATTGTCAAGTTGATTTTCTGCGTGTGGGGGTGTGTTCATTTTCCCTTTTAGCTGCGCTGTGTCGATATAAAGGCGAGGCAGTTTCCAATTGTAATTGTGTCATTTTCTGTTAAGTGAATTTTGCGTTCACAAATAACTATTTTAGACGTGCTTTATGCACAACTTTTCTTTTCCTGTTGTGGTTTTTAAAGCCCAATGTCGACAGAACGCATGAACATTTATCTTGATTGTCAGTCCACATTGTAACCATACAACTCATACAAGATGGGAAACCCCAAATTTTAATTAGCTCACACCCGCCTACGCTCTTCCTGCTTATCCTAACAATCTCTTATCCGTTGGTATCACAATGTTAGTACTCCCATCGCATAAAAGTCAGTTTGATTTCAGGCTGCGACCTTGGTTCTCAAACACTTTTACTTCTTATCAGTCTGGAATGCCCACCTGGTCTGTGTTACAAGTCTGAGTTCCTCCAGTCGGGAGGAAGGTCAAGTCGCGGTTTGGTGATAATTTGGACGGCTCCACAGTCGTGTGGCGCCTCCTAGATGATGCGGGGAAAAAATGACGCTGGGCTCAAATGCACCGCAACTTATCAGTATAATGTGTCCCTGTGACAATTAGGCCGGCGTGCAATGTGAATGTGGTGGGAAAAGAATGTAATTTTTTGATTCCTTAAAGCAGCAGTGAAAGCTCTTAATCACACTCTAAGTGGTTCTCTGCCACGAAATCCAAATTGTTGTGACTAAATATGCAAATGAATTCATTTTGCCCTGGTTCCTGCAGTAACCCAGGCTAATGAAGTCATTTTTTGCAGTCACTGTTTTGCTCAAATGGCTTATAATAATTTGGTAGTGCGTTAAGATGCTTTGTCGATACAATCTTGTAGTGTATCTTCACAAGTTCCAACATACACAACCCATTCCATGGCCATGACGATACTGTTTTAAAGATTACCAAGGCTTGTTGTGGACCTTTCTCTGCCACATAAATTACAGCCCTGAGAGGCACTGGGCCTCAACTTTATCTATGAAGGGTCAGGGATTTAATGGGGGTCACCGAGGCGTCCCAAGGAAAGTTTTTACAGAAAAGTGGTCTGGCAATATCTTTTCTCTTTCTTATCACTGACAATGCGCCCCTTTAAAGTTTTGACGTTTGTTTGAATTCGCCCGTGCTTATTAATTCTATTGAAGTCCAATTTTGTCAGTGTATCACGGCCTAATGAGTAAAACGCATGTTGATGTAGAACTCCTTCTACACACACTTTTATGTTTGACTTTTTACGTCACGTGATCCTCCATTGCTACCACAACTCGTCCTGAAAAGTTAATGTTTTGTAACAAGACTTACTGCTTCCTCCTTTCTTTCTTTTCTTTTTCCTTCCTTCTGCCCAACACGTTCATGCTTTCTGTGCATAATTTAGAATTTTCTTTTCCATTTTACAAGTTGGCCAATTTAAATTAGGTTGTTTTATTTGAAAAGCCTGTAATTCTCTTTTTTTTCCCCTTTTCACCTAATCACAAATTTCTTATCACAAAAATGAACATGTTAATTCTATTTTATTTCCTATTTTTCCAATCTTGTGACTCATTTCACTTCAACCAGTTCTACCTTAAAGTGGACAAGTACACATCAATGTTTTTTGTAGTTTCTATTTTCTTCTCTGCTTTAATGAAAATTATAGCCCTTCTAGCCAAATCTTTCCTGTGTCATTTCTATCTCTGCATTTCATTCCATTTCTGGCCTACCTTAATACTAAAACAAAAATGCTCTTTCAAAAATTAAAACTATCTAAAACTAGTGATGGCAAAATGAAGCCCCATAAAGCAGCCAAGCCCTGCAGGGAAATACTTCACACACGAATGGGCTTCGAGATGCTTCATTTTTCTTGACTACGCCATCCCATGGACAGAAAAATGTATAACATGCTTGGTGCATGCAATAAAATGGTGAGCTGTAAATCATGCTCTGCCCACCAAACAATATGTATTTGAAGAGTGATTTTAATTGTTCTGTTTTACTTTGTCTTCTAACTTCTCCAATATTCAGACAGCTCCGCCGAGACCAACGTTTCACCCCCACACTGATATAAAATGGACCCAACCGTTTGGGTCTCTTTCCAAATTTGGTACCAAAGCCTCCCCCACAGTGCGGCAGCTATCTTGGATTGGCCCGTTCCCAGAAAGTTTTACTTCATTCAGTGTCATTCAGTATTATTCAAAATCTTTCAGTGTCATTCCAAATCATTCAATGTCATTCACAATCTTTCCACATCCTTCCACCTTCCATCGTTCAGTGTCATTCCACATTCTCTTTCATATATAACATAACATAACAATAACATAATCCTGGGTCAGCAGACACCGAATTAATGTGTTAATACATGATACATTTTTCTATAAGCAACCCTTATGATTGGAACGTATTTTTAATTCTTTCTAGGCGGGAACTGTCCGAACAAAAAATTCATGCAATTTGTAATTAGACACTTTGTCATACAAAAAGTCACTCAGGGCAAGAGAAAAAAAATTGTCACTTGCCCAAGTTGGGCAAGTAATTTGGCCACTCGGGCAAGGCAAATTTTAGTGGCACTTGCCCTATGGGCAAGCAGTTTTTAAAGTTAACTTCGAACCCTGTGATGGTGTCTTGTGACCTGTCTTTATCAGCTGATGTTCCATGAAGGCGTGCCTTACCTGTCACAAGAATGAAGGCAAGTCACGCCCCCCGCTGTCCACTCACTCCGCCAAGACGCTGCTCCAGGTGGTAGAGAGGATGAAGGCTCCCTTGTCTCTGTTCATGGTTTTTATGCCTCGCTTGCAGATCTCAATGGCCTCTCTGATCCAGCGCTGTAGTTTGTTCTCTTCTGTGCGGATGACCCTGCCCTTCTCCCGGTCCATGATGTGGTTTTCCCTTTTGCAGTGGTCAGTGATTGCTGATTTGTAATGTTCATGTTGTGCTTGTTCTTTTACTGCTCTGATTTTTTAATTTTTTTGACAGGTAAGTCACACCCTCATGGAACATCAGCTGATAAAGACTGGTCTCAAGACACCATCATGCGACACTCTGAAGAAGGCGAAAGACTCGCCGAAACATGTCAGGTAAAAAATTAACCTAAAACATAAATGTCTGCTTTTAATGAATCAGTCAAATATCAATAATAAGAAGACAAAATGAACCTAATACAAATAAATGAATGCTTAATAACTCCCCTGCACATGCTCCTAAAAATCCAAACCTTCACCTGTAAATAAAACGTCCCGACCTGAAGACATCTTAATGTTATTATTTTGTTTTACACACAGCGCCGCCAAGTGGAATCAAAAATTTGTTTTTATTTTAATTTTCACGTACTGCACGGTGCCCTTCTGACGAATCCGACTGAAAATTAGTCAGAAAAGACTCAAGACAATGATCTTACTCTCTGCCGAATTTTGTGACGTTTTGGCAAAAGGCGTGGCTATTACGGTGCTGAAAAGTCCGATTGTACTTTGTGACAACAAAAGCTCCGGCAACATGACTCAGATGATCCTATCTTCTCGAAGTTGTACACATTTGAGGATACTTCAGCCCTGAAGACTTCTACCAACTTATTTTTCATCGTAGTAGTAGCGCCACCAACTGGTAAAAGCTAATACAAGTTATTTTCTTGGATGTTTTTCTCCGTGCAACTCAACAAGGTCGCCCTCATATATGCTCGGATTACTGTTTCGGCCATGAGGATGTCACAATACGAAATTCGTCCTTTTTCGTGAAAGGTTGTGGGAGTGGCATTGCACTGTTCGGCAATAAAACAACGCTGATTATGAGGTTGTAAATATGAACGACAACTCGTGAAACTTTACACACACATCAGGCCGAGCAAATTTATCAATATTTTATACATTAGTTGTGCAGCTTTTTTGAAATGGCCCGCCATGGCCCTCAAGAAATGTTCAAAAAAGCAGCCCTGGTTGAGTGTTTCACCTCGCCTTTTGTAAATTTTATGGAGTACAGTGAACCCTCGGTTATCGCGGTTAATGGGGACCGAGACCACCCGCGAAAACTGAAAATCCGCGAAGTAGCGGCACACCTTCAAAAATGCTTAAAAAAAAATACAATATATATAATAAATATATAAATATATATATATATATATATATATATATATATATATATATATATATACGGGGAGAGAGAGAGTGAAATTCATGTTATAACAAAAAAACCAAATTATTATTAAAACATATTATTTTTTAATTCCCCAGCCATTCTTTTTGTATTTATTTAATTACTCCGACTTTTACCTGCTGGTACGCCGTCTGGTGTGCCCTGTGAAATGAAAGGTGGCATTCTTTATTTATTTATTCATTTATTCATTCATAACTGACAGCCTCGCGCTCCGCTCGTGCCCGGGCGGAAGAGGTGCTCCAATTCGGCTTAACTGTGACACACGCCCGCCCTCCTCCCCCGGAACTTCCATTCGGTTAAACTTAGGGGCCGCTTGGCACTGCCCGTGCCCGGGGAAGGTGCTCCTCTTCGGTTTACTGTGACGCGAGCATGCCCTCCTCCTCCGGAGCTTCCATTCAGTTAAACTTAGGGGCCGCTTGAAACCGCCCGTGCCCGGGGAAGGTGCTCCTCTTCGGCTTACTGTGACGCGAGCATCCCCTCCTCCTCCGGAGCTTCCATTCGGTTAAACTTAGGGGCCGCTTGGAAACGCCCGTGCCCGTGGAAGGTGCTCCTCTTCGGCTTACTGTGACGCGAGCATGCCCTCCTCCTCCGGAGCTTCCATTCGGTTAAACTTAGGGGCCGCTTGGCACCGCCCGTGCCCTGGGAAGGTTCTCCTCTACGGCTTAACTGCCACGCACGCCGGCCGGAGCTCTGGTACAGTCCGAACCGCGCGAAACGTCGCCACCGATCGTGTCCGGGGGAACGTGCTCTTCTTCGTCCACTCTCCTCTTCGCCCACGCTCTTCTTCGGCGCACGCCGGCCGTCTAACCGCTCCAGCGCCCCGTCGTGCCGCTCGGCGAAACTACAATGCCCCCGAATATTTTTTAGACCCGCGAAGCACTGAACCCGCGAAAGGTGAACCTCGAAGTAGCGAGGGTTCACTGTATGTATAAGACCAAGACCTACAAAAAAGTCTCTTGGAGCAATGAGCTAGGTTTTACAGGAAGTCGGCCATTTTGAATTTACTTAAAAGGGGGCGGGTCACCACAATGGACTTTGTGTAGAAATTATTATTGGGGCCCGAGCAGCGACGGCGGCGAGGTCCCTATTGTTTTTGTAGAAATTATTATTCGGGCCCGAGCAGCGACCGCTACGAGGTCCCCATTGTTTTTGTGGAAATTATTATTATTTTTATTATTATTATTAGGGCCCGAGCAGTGACCGCTGCGAGGTCCCTATTGTTTTTCTAGAAATTGTTATTCGGGCCCGAGCTGCGACGGCTGCGAGGTCCCTATTGTTTTTGTAGAAATTATTATTATTATTATTTTTCCGATTGTTCGATCGCATTTTTGATCCCCGAAACATGCACAAAAACTCACCAAACTTGGCAGTCTCATCGGGCATGGCGAAAAATTTGATATTTTAACGTCTAATATGAACAGGAAGTGAGTTATGAATTTTTGAAAGTCCGACTTTTGCCCTTTTTTGCATGTTTACAGGGGTCATTCTTTTGCACCCTGATCCTAAAGGCTTCATCTGATTGCCTTAAAATTCTGTCTGTAGCATCTGAAGACCTGGGACAAACACTGGGGCTAAAATTTTTTGTTTCCGAAATACTATATGACAGGGGCGGGGCTTCAAAGTTTTCACTTAAGATTTCCTTCGCCGCAATGGACAAAATGCTTAATAACTCTCCTGCACATGCTGCTAAAAATCCAAAACTTCACATGTACATAAAGAGTCTGTACCTGAAGACATCTATATGTTTATATTCAGTTATACACCTTGCGCCAATCAATATCATTTTTTACATTTTGACGTACTGCACGGTGCCCTTTTAACGAATCTGATTGAAAATTGGCTAGAAAAGACTCAAGACATTGATCTTACTCTATCCCTATTTTTGTGACTTTCCTTCGAAGGGCGTGGCTATTACGGTGCCGCAGAGTCTGATTATTCTCCGTGGCAACAAAAGTTCCTGCAAAATGATTCAGATGATCCATCTTCTCGAAATTTTTCACATTTGAGGATATTCAGGCCCTGAAGACGGCTGCCAACTTATTTTTGATCGCAGTGGTAGCGCCACCAACTGGTTAAAACAAATACAAATTATTTTCGTTGATGTTTTTCTCCGGGCAGGTTAACAAAATCTACCTTATATTTGCTCGGATGAGTGTTTAGGCCTTGAGCATGTCACAATACAAAAGTCTTTCGCCTTCTTCAGAGTGTCACATGATGGTGTCTTGTGACCCGTCTTTATCAGCTGATGTTCCATGAGGGCGTGACTTACCTGTCACAAGAATGAAGGCAAGTCACGCCCCCCGCTGTCCGTTCACTCTGCCAAGATGCTGGTCCAGGTGGTAGAGAGGATGAAGGCTCCCTTGTCTCTGTTCATGGTTTTTATGCCTCGCTTGCAGATCTCAATGGCCTCTCTGATCCAGCGCTGTTGTTTGTTCTCTTCTGTGCGGATGACCCTGCCCTTCTCCCGGTCCATGATGTGGTTTTCCCTTTTGCAGTGGTCAGTGATTGCTGATTTGTAATGTTCATGTTGTGCTTGTTCTTTTACTGCTCTGATTTTTTCATTTTTTTGACAGGTAAGTCACACCCTCATGGAACATCAGCTCAAGACACCATCATGCGACACTCTGAAGAAGGCGAAAGACTCGCCGAAACATGTCAGGTAAAAAATTATCCTAAAACATAATTGTCTGCTTTTAATGAATCAGTCAAATATCAATAATAAGAAGACAAAATGAACCTAATACAAATAAATTAATGCTTAATAACTCCCCTGCACATGCTCCTAAAAATCCAAACCTTCACCTGTAAATAAAACGTCCTGACCTGAAGACATCTTAATGTTATTATTTTGTTATACACACAGTGCCGCCAAGTGGAATCAAAAATTTTTTTTTATTTTAATTTTCACGTACTGCACGGTGCCCTTTTGACGAATCCGACTGAAAATTAGTCAGAAAAGACTCTAGACAATGATCTTACTCTCTGCCGAATTTTGTGACGTTTTGGCAAAAGGCGTGGCTATTACGGTGCTGAAAAGTCCGATTGTACTCTGTGGCAACAAAAGCTCCAGCAACATGACTCAGATGATCCTATCTTCTTGAAGTTGCACACATTTGAGGATACTTAAGCCCTGAAGACATCTACCAACTTATTTTTCATCGTAGTAGTAGCGCCACCAACTGCTAATAGCTAATACAAGTTATTTTCTTGGATGTTTTTCTCCGTGCAACTCAACAAGGTCGCCCTCATATATGCTCGGATGACTGTTTCGGGCCATGAGGATGTCATAATACGAAATTTGTCCTTTTTCATGAAAAGTTGTGGGAGTGGCATTGCACTGTTCGGCAATAAAACAACGCTGATTATGAGGTTCTAAATATGAACAACAACTCGTGAAACTTTACACACACATCAGGCCGAGCAAATTTATCAATATTTTATACATTAGTTGTGCAGCTTTTTTGAAATGGCTCACCATGGCCCTCGAGAAATGTTCAAAAAAGCAGCCCTGGTTGAGTGTTTCACCTCGCTTTTTGTAAATTTTGTGGAGTACAGTGAACCCTCGGTTATCGCGGTTAATGGGGACCGAGACCACCCGCGAAAACTGAAAATCCGCGAAGTAGCGGCGCACCTTCAAAAATGCTTAAAAAAAATATACAATATATATAATAAATATATAAATATATATATATATATATATATATATATATATATATATATATATATACGGGGGGAGAGAGAGAGAGAGAGAGTGAAATTCATGTTATAACAAAAAAAACAAATTATTATTAAAACTTATTATTTTTTTATTCCCCAACCATTCTTTTTGTATTTATTTAATTACTCCGACTTTTACCTGCTGGTACGCCGTCCGGTGTGCCCTGTGAAATGAAAGGTGGCATTCTTTATTTATTTATTCATTTATTCATTCATAACTGACAGCCTCGCGCTCCGCTCGTGCCCGGCAGAAGAGGTGCTCCAATTCGGCTTAACTGTGACACACGCCCGCCCTCCTCCCCCGGAGCTTCCATTCGGTTAAACTTAGGGGCCGCTTGGCACCGCCCGTGCCCGGGGAAGGTGCTCCTCTTCGGCTTACTGTGACGCGAGCATGCCCTCCTCCTCCGGAGCTTCCATTCGGTTAAACTTAGGGGCCGCTTGGAACCGCCCGTGCCCGGGGAAGGTGCTCCTCTTCGGCTTACTGTGACGCGAGCATGCCCTCCTCCTCCGGAGCTTCCATTCGGTTAAACTCAGGGGCCGCTTGGAACCGCCCGTGCCCGGGGAAGGTGCTCCTCTACGGCTTAACTGCCACGCACGCCGGCCGGAGCTCTGGTACGGTCCGAACCGCGCGAAACGTCGCCACCGATCGTGTCCGGGGGAACGTGCTCTTCTTCGTCCACTCTCCTCTTCGCCCACGCTCTTCTTCGGCGCACGCCGGCCGTCTAACCGCTCCAGCGCCCCGTCGTGCCGCTCGGCGAAACTACAATGCCCCCGAATATTTTTTAGACCCGCGAAGCACTGAACCCGCGAAAGGTGAACCTCGAAGTAGCGAGGGTTCACTGTATGTATAAGACCAAGACCTACAAAAAAGTCTCTTGGAGCAATGAGCTAGGTTTTACAGGAAGTCGGCCATTTTGAATTTACTTAAAAGGGGGCGGGTCTCCACAATGGACTTTGTGTAGAAATTATTATTGGGGCCCGAGCAGCGACCGCGGCGAGGTCCCTATTGTTTTTGTAGAAAATATTATTACTTTTATTATTATTATTATTATTATTATTATTATTAGGGCCTGAGCAGCGACCGCTAAGAAGTCCCTATTGTTTTTGTAGAAATTATTATTATTATTATTTTTCCGATTGTTCGATCGCATTTTTGACCCCCGAAACATGCACAAAAACTCACCAAACTTGGCAGTCTCATCGGGCATGGCGAAAAATTTGATATTTTAACGTCTAATATGAACAGGAAGTGAGTTATGAATTTTTGAAAGTCCGACTTTTGCCCTTTTTTGCATGTTTACAGGGGTCATTCTTTTGCACCCTGATCCTAAAGGCTTCATCTGATTGCCTTAAAATTCTGTCTGTAGCATCTGAAGACCTGGGACAAACACTGGGGCTAAAATTTTTTGTTTCCGAAATACTATATGACGGGGGCGGGGCTTCAAAGTTTTCACTTAAGATTTCCTTCGCCGCAATGGACAAAATGCTTAATAACTCTCCTGCACATGCTGCTAAAAATCCAAAACTTCACATGTACATAAAGAGTCTGTACCTGAAGACATCTATATGTTTATATTCAGTTATACACCTTGCGCCAATCAATATCATTTTTTACATTTTGACGTACTGCACGGTGCCCTTTTAACGAATCTGATTGAAAATTGGCTAGAAAAGACTCAAGACATTGATCTTACTCTATCCCTATTTTTGTGACTTTCCTTCGAAGGGCGTGGCTATTACGGTGCCGCAGAGTCTGATTATTCTCCGTGGCAACAAAAGTTCCTGCAAAATGATTCAGATGATCCATCTTCTCGAAATTTTTCACATTTGAGGATATTCAGGCCCTGAAGACGGCTGCCAACTTATTTTTGATCGCAGTGGTAGCGCCACCAACTGGTTAAAACAAATACAAATTATTTTCGTTGATGTTTTTCTCCGGGCAGGTTAACAAAATCTACCTTATATTTGCTCGGATGAGTGTTTAGGCCTTGAGCATGTCACAATACGAAAGTCTTTCGCCTTCTTCAGAGTGTCACATGATGGTGCCTTGTGACCCGTCTTTATCAGATGATGTTCCATGAGGGCGTGACTTACCTGTCACAAGAATGAAGGCAAGTCACGCCCCCCGCTGTCCGTTCACTCCGCCAAGATGCTGGTCCAGGTGGTAGAGAGGATGAAGGCTCCCTTGTCTCTGTTCATGGTTTTTATGCCTCGCTTGCAGATCTCAATGGCCTCTCTGATCCAGCGCTGTTGTTTGTTCTCTTCTGTGCGGATGACCCTGCCCTTCTCCCGGTCCATGATGTGGTTTTCCCTTTTGCAGTGGTCAGTGATTGCTGATTTGTAATGTTCATGTTGTGCTTGTTCTTTTACTGCTCTGATTTTTTTCATTTTTTTTAACAGGTAAGTCACACCCTCATGGAACATCAGCTCAAGACACCATCATGCGACACTCTGAAGAAGGCGAAAGACTCGCCGAAACATGTCAGTGAAAAAATTAACCTAAAACATAATTGTCTGCTTTTAATGAATCAGTCAAATATCAATAATAAGAAGACAAAATGAACCTAATACAAATAAATGAATGCCTAATAACTCCCCTGCACATGCTCCTAAAAATCCAAACCTTCACCTGTAAATAAAACGTCCCGACCTGAAGACATCTTAATGTTATTATTTTGTTATACACACAGTGCCGCCAAGTGGAATCAAAAATTTGTTTTTATTTTAATTTTCACGTACTGCACGGTGCCCTTTTGACGAATCCGACTGAAAATTAGTCAGAAAAGACTCAAGACAATGATCTTACTCTCTGCCGAATTTTGTGACGTTTTGGCAAAAGGCGTGGCTATTACGGTGCTGAAAAGTCCGATTGTACTCTGTGGCAACAAAAGCTCCGGCAACATGACTCAGATGATCCTATCTTCTCGAAGTTGTACACATTTGAGGATACTTCAGCCCTGAAGACATCTACCGACTTATTTTTCATCGTAGTAGTAGCGCCACCAACTGGTAAAAGCTAATACAAGTTATTTTCTTGGATGTTTTTCTCCGTGCAACTCAACAAGGTTGCCCTCATATATGCTCGGATGACTGTTTCGGCCATGAGGATGTCACAATACGAAATTTGTCCTTTTTCGTGAAAAGTTGTGGGAGTGGCATTGCACTGTTCGGCAATAAAACAACGCTGATTATGAGGTTCTAAATATGAACGACAACTCGTAAAACTTTACACACACATCAGGCCGAGCAAATTTATCAATATTTTATACGTTAGTTGTGCAGCTTTTTTGAAATGGCTCGCCATGGCCCTCGAGAAATGTTAAAAAAAGCAGCCCTGATTGAGTGTTTCACCTCGCTTTTTGTAAATTTTATGGAGTACAGTGAACCCTCGGTTATCGCGGTTAATGGGGACCGAGACCACCCGCGAAAACTGAAAATCCGCGAAGTAGCGGCGCACCTTCAAAAATGCTTAAAAAAAATATACAATATATATAATAATATATATATATATATATATATATATATATATATATATATATATATATATATACGGGGAGAGAGAGAGTGAAATTCATTTTATAACAAAAAAACCAAATTATTATTAAAACGTATTATTTTTTTATTCCCCAGCCATTCTTTTTGTATTTATTTAATTACTCCGACTTTTACCTGCTGGTACGCCGTCCGGTGTGCCCTGTGAAATGAAAGGTGGCATTCTTTATTTATTTATTCATTTATTCATTCATAACTGACAGCCTCGCGCTCCGCTCGTGCCCGGGCAGAAGAGGTGCTCCAATTCGGCTTAACTGTGACACACGCCCGCCCTCCTCCCCCGGAGCTTCCATTCGGTTAAACTTAGGGGCCGCTTGGCACCGCCGTGCCCGGGGAAGGTGCTACTCTTCGGCTTACTGTGACGCGAGCATGCCCTCCTCCTCCGGAGCTTCCATTCGGTTAAACTTAGGGGCCGCTTGGAACCGCCCGTGCCCGGGGAAGGTGCTCCTCTTCGGCTTACTGTGACGCGAGCATGCCCTCCTCCTCCGGAGCTTCCATTCGGTTAAACTCAGGGGCCGCTTGGAACCGCCCGTGCCCGGGGAAGGTGCTCCTCTTCGGCTTACTGTGACGCGAACATGCCCTCCTCCTCCGGAGCTTCCATTCGGTTAAACTTAGGGGCCGCTTGGCACCGCCCGTGCCCGGGGAAGGTGCTCCTCTATGGCTTAACTGCCACGCACGCCGGCCGGAGCTTTGGTACGGTCCGAACCGCGCGAAACGTCGCCACCGATCGTGTCCGGGGTAACGTGCTCTTCTTCGTCCACTCTCCTCTTCGCCCACGCTCTTCTTCGGCGCACGCCGGCCGTCTAACCGCTCCAGCGCCCCGTCGTGCCGCTCGGCGAAACTACAATGCCCCCGAATATTTTTTAGACCCGCGAAGCACTGAACCCGCGAAAGGTGAACCGCGAAGTAGCGAGGGTTCACTGTATGTATAAGACCAAGACCTACAAAAAAGTCTCTTGGAGCAATGAGCTAGGTTTTACAGGAAGTCGGCCATTTTGAATTTACTTAAAAGGGGGCGGGTCACCACAATGGACTTTGTGTAGAAATTATTATTGGGGCCCGAGCAGCGACCGCGGCGAGGTCCCTATTGTTTTTGTAGAAAATATTATTACTTTTATTATTATTATTATTATTATTATTATTAGGGCCTGAGCAGCGACCGCTGCGAAGTCCCTATTGTTTTTGTAGGAATTATTATTATTATTATTTTTCCGATTGTTCGATCGCATTTTTGACCCCCGAAACATGCACAAAAACTCACCAAACTTGGCAGTCTCATCCGGCATGGCGAAAAATTTGATATTTTAACGTCTAATATGAACAGGAAGTGAGTTATGAATTTTTGAAAGTCCGACTTTTGCCCTTTTTTGCATGTTTACAGGGGTCATTCTTTTGCACCCTGATCCTAAAGGCTTCATCTGATTGCCTTAAAATTCTGTCTGTAGCATCTGAAGACCTGGGACAAACACTGGGGCTAAAATTTTTTGTTTCCGAAATACTATATGACGGGGGCGGGGCATCAAAGTTTTCACTTAAGATTTCCTTCGCCGCAATGGACAAAATGCTTAATAACTCTCCTGCACATGCTGCTAAAAATCCAAAACTTCACATGTACATAAAGAGTCTGTACCTGAAGACATCTATATGTTTATATTCAGTTATACACCTTGCGCCAATCAATATCATTTTTTACATTTTGACGTACTGCACGGTGCCCTTTTAACGAATCTGATTGAAAATTGGCTAGAAAAGACTCAAGACATTGATCTTACTCTATCCCTATTTTTGTGACTTTCCTTCGAAGGGCGTGGCTATTACGGTGCCGCAGAGTCTGATTATTCTCAGTGGCAACAAAAGTTCCTGCAAAATGATTCAGATGATCCATCTTCTCGAAATTTTTCACATTTGAGGATATTCAGGCCCTGAAGACGGCTGCCAACTTATTTTTGATCGCAGTGGTAGCGCCACCAACTGGTTAAAACAAATACAAATTATTTTCGTTGATGTTTTTCTCCGGGCATGTTAACAAAATCTACCTTATATTTGCTCGGATGAGTGTTTAGGCCTTGAGCATGTCACAATACGAAAGTCTTTCGCCTTCTTCAGAGTGTCACATGATGGTGTCTTGTGACCCGTCTTTATCAGCTGATGTTCCATGAGGGCGTGACTTACCTGTCACAAGAATGAAGGCAAGTCACGCCCCCCGCTGTCCGTTCACTCCGCCAAGATGCTGGTCCAGGTGGTAGAGAGGATGAAGGCTCCCTTGTCTCTGTTCATGGTTTTTATGCCTCGCTTGCAGATCTCAATGGCCTCTCTGATCCAGCGCTGTTGTTTGTTCTCTTCTGTGCGGATGACCCTGCCCTTCTCCCGGTCCATGATGTGGTTTTCCCTTTTGCAGTGGTCAGTGATTGCTGATTTGTAATGTTCATGTTGTGCTTGTTCTTTTACTGCTCTGATTTTTTTCATTTTTTTGACAGGTAAGTCACACCCTCATGGAACATCAGCTCAAGACACCATCATGCGACACTCTGAAGAAGGCGAAAGACTCGCCGAAACATGTCAGGTAAAAAATTAACCTAAAACATAATTGTCTGCTTTTAATGAATCAGTCAAATATCAATAATAAGAAGACAAAATGAACCTAATACAAATAAATGAATGCTTAATAACTCCCCTGCACATGCTCCTAAAAATCCAAACCTTCACCTGTAAATAAAACGTCCCGACCTGAAGACATCGTAATGTTATTATTTTGTTATACACACAGTGCCGCCAAGTGGAATCAAAAATTTGTTTTTATTTTAATTTTCACGTACTGCACGGTGCCCTTTTGACGAATCCGACTGAAAATTAGTCAGAAAAGACTCAAGACAATGATCTTACTCTCTGCCGAATTTTGTGACGTTTTGGCAAAAGGCGTGGCTATTAAGGTGCTGAAAAGTCCGATTGTACTCTGTGGCAACAAAAGCTCCGGCAACATGACTCAGATGATCCTATCTTCTCGAATTGTACACATTTGAGGATACTTCAGCCCTGAAGACATCTACCAACTTATTTTACATCGTAGTAGTAGCGCCACCAACTGGTAAAAGCTAATACAAGTTATTTTCTTGGATGTTTTTCTCCGTGCAACTCAACAAGGTCGCCCTCATATATGCTCGGATGACTGTTTCGGCCATGAGGATGTCACAATACGAAATTCGTCCTTTTTCGTGAAAAGTTGTGGGAGTGGCATTGCACTGTTCGGCAATAAAACAAAGCTGATTATTAGGTTCTAAATATGAACGACAACTCGTAAAACTTTACACACACATCAGGCCGAGCAAATTTATCAATATTTTATCCGTTAGTTGTGCAGCTTTTTTGAAATGGCTCGCCATGGCCCTCGAGAAATGTTAAAAAAAGCAGCTCTGGTTGAGTGTTTCACCTCGCTTTTTGTAAATTTTATGGAGTACAGTGAACCCTCGGTTATCGCGGTTAATGGGGACCGAGACCACCCGCGAAAACTGAAAATCCGCGAAGTAGCGGCGCACCTTCAAAAATGCTTAAAAAAAATATACAATATATATAATAAATATATATATATATATATATATACGGGGAGAGAGAGAGTGAAATTCATGTTATAACAAAAAAACCAAATTATTATTAAAACGTATTATTTTTTTATTCCCCAGCCATTCTTTTTGTATTTATTTAATTACTCCGACTTTTACCTGCTGGTACGCCGTCCGGTGTGCCCTGTGAAATGAAAGGTGGCATTCTGTGAGAGTATGTAAATAGTTTGTGTATTTTTAATCATGTTTTTTATACACTATTTGTATCAATGATAATTACACACACACTCACAGACACGCACATCATTGCTTCAGCACACATGCGCACACCCACACGCTTGTTTTAAGTTTCACTTTCCATAGGTTTCGTTTTTCTTTGAATAAAGTCCAGAGGGATGGGCGAAGAAGCCAGTGAGAGTGCGGGAGAGTGAACTGGAAAGACGTCTACTTCACTTCCTGGCTTCTCCTCCCATCGCGATGGAGAAAAGACAAAGCCTTCCCTGGTTATTCCTCTGGTTCTCTGCATTTAATTCAGTCTAATGAAGGCGTCAGGACCTTTTAAACCTGACATTTATTGGTGCCGGTCAACCCGGGAGCCACACCCGGACGGGCGAACGTCGCTGGATATTTCGGGGGCGAACGAATCTGACGTCAGCGCTTCACCATTTGAAAGCGGGTCCCTGAGCTGCGGCGCGGCCGTCCGCCCGGATGTCGGTTCCCTGTCGGACCAGGCGGATCCGGAGGAAGCCAGGTATTGTTTTTCAAATTATTTTGTGCCACCATTTTAAAATTTAAAATATTAACACAATTCGTAAGGGGTGATTTATGTGAGTAAGGAAGAGCGCGCCGGCCGTTTTGCAGTAGTTCGGTCAAAAAGAAAAGAAACTGGATCGTGCTCGTCTAAGGAGTTATAGAAAAATAATTAGGCCATAACTCATTGAGAAACTGGGTTTCTCGGGAGACTGGGTCTCCCTTACGGAAAGCACGGTTGCGTTGATTGACGGTTCTGCGGTCCGTCTGATAAAAAAAAAGAAGAAAAGAAAAAAACCGGATCGCGTTATTCAAGGAGTTACAAATAGTATTAGGCCGTAACTCATTGAGAAACTGGGTTTCTCGGGAGACTGGGTCTCCCTTACAGATAACGCGGTGGTAAAAAAGAACGTCCTGCGGTACGTCTAAACCGGATCGTGTTGTTTAGGGAGTTACAAAAAGAAGAAATTAGGTCGTAACTCGTTCAAACCGACAGCACGGTAGAGTCTATTAAAAGTTCCTCGGTGTCGATAAATAGAAATTATCGACGACTTAGAGGTCTACTCACAATTTCACATTGAAATTTAGGGAATAATAAGGCATTATTTTTGGTGGTTTTTATTATTTTTATTTGAATATTGTTTGTAGCTGCGCAGCTGTGTGTGTGTGTATGAGGACAAAGAGAAGAAAAAAAAAAAGGTGGGGGTTTGCGTGCGTGAGGGGGCGTGCGTGCGTGTGTGTGTGTGTGTGTGTGTGTGGGTTTGGAGAAGTAGCTGACCAGACAACAGCAAAAGAGAAGAATTTGCAGAGAAGCTGAAGAAAAAAAAAAAAAAAAAAAAAAAAACCCGCACACACAACACCAGATGTGGAATGATCATTTTGCTGTATGCAAAGTGAGTGAATGGTGTGATTGGGGATTACAAATACCATTTGGTATTTTATCCCGTATAATGCAATAAGGGTTATAAACAGAAATAGTATTTGAGGATGACAGAGAGGGTTGTTGAAGAAGGTAAAGAAGGGGCGGGGTTGCAACTGCCCCCTGCATCCTGAATTACCCCCCCACCACCCACATTA
Organism: Idiotropiscis lumnitzeri; assembly: GCF_059441095.1. Taxonomy (NCBI): domain Eukaryota; kingdom Metazoa; phylum Chordata; class Actinopteri; order Syngnathiformes; family Syngnathidae; genus Idiotropiscis; species Idiotropiscis lumnitzeri. Next base: position 47,870,401 of record NC_142391.1, on the reverse strand, counting down.
TCAGGTAACGCCACATAGAATGAGAACTAGATCAGACAGAACTGCATCGATAAGACAAAAAACCCCAATAAAAGATAGATAAACCAAAAAAGCGCTCACCTCAATGTGTTGCGTGTATAAGTGGCAGTGTGCATTTGTGGCAGAGGCTGCATTGGCCCTATAGGGCTGCACACACATAATTATGAGCGATATTAGTTGAATTAAAGGACTTATTATGGGCAAAAGATAAAGATGGATTGTGTTGCTGTTATTACTAACATGTTATTCTTGTTTGAAGTTGTTCAGTGTTGAGAACTGTGTGTGTCGTTTTGTGGGCCCGTGTATATGTCTGTGTGTCTGTCTGAGTGTCTGTCTGTGTGTCTAAATGTCAGGGAGAGTGATCAAAGTGGTTGGAATTATGCTAAAAGGATTGATGAAGTAGAGATAAAATGGAATCAAGGATTAGTAACCAACAAAAGGCTACTTATGAGTGACGAGATCTTATTGAGAAAAATAATTCCCAAATTTACAAAAGAAATTAATAAAGAAGATGATTTGAGGAGATAAATTCATTTAAATTTGAAATTAAATAAAATAACTTATACAACGGGATAGGCTTAAAAGAAAAGAGAGAAATAGCCTGATGTGCGTTTTCTGAAAAATAAAGAAATTGAACCCAGACGACTAGGCTGGTTTAAAAAGATGAGTGAAGATAAGGAAGTTCATAAAAAAAACAGGATCTTGATAAAATTCAGTATTTAGACTCATGGAAAGCTGAACATGGTTTTAATGGTCAGTTAAAAACACGAAAAATAGCCGCATTGCAGAAATCAATCATAGCAAAGACAAAGAAAGACCACAAAAAGATGAAGAAAAATGGCTTTGAGGAAACAGAATATTGGATGAGGGTAGCCTTAAAAAGAGAAGAGGGTGACAAGAAACAGAAAAGATGAGACATTTGGGCAATACAAAGTGAGAATGACAGCTGTGTTTCAAAACCACAGCGGGCTGCAGGAAGATGGTGATGTGGATGGGGCATTTCAACAGCAGTTGAAGAATGCTTTACATGCAGGATCAAGAGAGGAAATTCATAAGTGGGTAAATAAACATTACATTTGCCTGCCAACAGGTACCCTGGAGGAGTATGTAAATCACGCCCTCCATGCTGAGAAGATAGAAAATAAAAAGAAACAGAGGTCTATAGACACTTTTTATCAGAATAAAGGTCAGAAAGTCTTTTATCAAGGTGGAAGAGGCTGAGACAAGGACGCCTTCCCACCGGAGATGATATTTTTTACAGTTGTGGCAGATCAGGACACTTTGCCAGAAACTGCCGTCAACCACACAGGAAGACCACACTAAAAGAAGGCCAGATAGCAAGAAATTGCCTTGAGAAGAAGCAGCCTTCAGCATGACTAAGATAGAAAGATTAAAGAACAGATGAGTTTTTAAATGAAGAGGTTTTCCTAAATTTACAAAAGATATTGGCTTTTGATTAAATGATTGAGCTGAAATAACCGTATTGGTAATGGGACACCAATTACCCTTTTTATGTGACATTGGTGCAGATAGGATTGCTTATAATAAATCAATTTCAAATGATAGGGCAAGTGAGAAAGGTGCCATAGTCAGATTTGCAAGTGGAAAAATTAATAGAGTAACAGAATTAGAACCTGTGTGGTTGAGGGACCCAGAAGGCCACTGAGTTGGTTGCATGAATTGAAATTAGTTTTATTTTTACAGAATAATGAGAGCCCAAGTTGTGGGGATGTGATTAATTTACAGAAAAAGTTTAGTGATGAGATAATTTATATTTACATGATTCAATAGACAAGATATATCATTTTGATGATGGTTTTTACTTAATTGTATACCTGCGTGTCCTTCAGAAAGGGAGAAGTAGGTGTTATGAAATTTTAACAATTGGATGAAGCTTCTGAAAGTGAACATGAGGAATTTTTGCAAAAACATAGGTGTTTCTTGATTTTTTAAATTTTGATTCGAGACATTGGTAGGTTTGAGTGGTTGTGGAAAAACTACAGTGAATTTGGAAATTAGGAGCAGACTGTGGAGAGGCTCCTGTGAGGAGGAGGATAGAAATTAGATTTTGCTTTTTGGTGAATTGAAGAAATAAATATTTTAGATTTCATATTCCAGTTGACGATGTTTATATTAAAGTAGGCCAGAGATGCAATGAAATGCAGAAATATAAATGATACAGGAAAAATTTGGCAAGGGCTATAATTTTCATTAAAGCAGAGAAGAAATTAGAAATTGCAAATAACATTGATGTGTACTTGTCCACTTTGAAGTAGAATTAACATGTTCATTTTGTGATAAGAAATTTGTGATTATGTGAAAAAGGAAAAAGAGAATTACAGGCTTTTCAAATAAAACAACCTAATTTAAATTGGCCAACTTGTAAAATGGAAAAGAAGATTCTAAATTATGCACAAAAAGCTTGAACGTGTTGAGCAGAAGAAAGGAAAAGAGAAAACATTTAAAAAAAAGAAGGAAGCATAGAGTCTTGTGATAAACAATAACTTTTCAGGACGAAGAGAGAAGCAATAGAAGATCACATGGCGAAAGAAAAAAACTAACATAAAAAGTGTGTGTAGAAGGACTTCTACATCAACATGCGTTTTGCTTATTAGGCCGTGATACACTGACAATTGGACTTTAATATCAGAATCAATAAGCAAGGGCGAATTTAAACAAGAGTCAAAACTTTAAAAGGACGCATTGTCAGTGATAAGCGGGAAGAAAAATAGTAATAAATCTTTGCCAGACCACTGTTGTGTAAACACCTTCCTTGGCACTTTCATGACCTCCATTAAGTCCCTGACCTTTCATAGATAAAGTTGGAGCCCAAAGTCTCTCAGGGCTGTAATTTATGCGGCAGAGAAAGAGCCCAACAGGCTTAGGGTGAGTTTAAAACAATAGTATCATGGCCATAAAATGGGTTGTGTATGTTGGAACTTGTGGAGATACACTGCAAGATTGTATTTACAAAGCATCTTAATGCACTACCAAATTATTATTATAAGCCATTTGGGCAAACAGTGACTGCAAAAAATGGCTTCATGGACTTGTGTTGCTGCAGAAACACAGGAAAGTGAATCCATTTGCATATTAGTCACAACAATTTGGATTTCGTGGCAGAGAACCACTTAAGAGTGGGATCAAGAGCTTTCACTGCTGTTTTAAGGAATGAAAAAATGACATTCCATCACACGACATTCACATTGCACGGCGATTTAATTGTAACATTACATTAATAAGGTGCGATGCATTTAAGCCCAGCGTCATTCTTTTTCCACGCACCATTTAGAAGGCGCCACACGACTGTGGAGCCGTCCAAATTTTCACCAAACCCATGACTTGACTTTTTGACATATTTTCCTCCCGACTGGAGGAGTTAAGACGTGTAGGACTTGAAGACCAGGTGCACCTTCCAGACTGATAAGAAAGTGTCTGAGAACCAAGGTTGTAGGAAGAAATCACGCTGACTTTTATGCGATGGGAGTATTAGTAGTGCGATACCAACAGATAACTTGTAAAAGAGAGAAATTGTTAGGATAAGCAGGAAGAGCGTAGGCGGTTGTGAGCTAATTAAAATTTGGAGTTTCCCATCTTGTATGAGCTGTATGGTTACAATGTGAACTCACAGTCAAGATAAAATGTTCTTGTGTTCTGTTGATTTTGGGCGAACGGGTGCTTTAAAAATCACAAAAGATAAAAGAAAAGTTGCGCATAAAGCACGTCTAAGTAAGTATTTGTAAATAAAAAAATTTTCTGAACAGAAAATGACACGATTACGATTGAATAAAGGCTGGAGCCAAGCCATAACCTCAGAGTCAACATAGCACAAGAGGTTTCATGAAAGCACACACACACACACACACACACACACCCACGCACTCCCCCCCCCCCCACACACACACACACACCCACGCACTCCCCCCCCCCCCCCCACACACACACACAGTAAATCAACTTGACAAGTTGATCTCAGGCCAGGGAAAAAGGCACCACTAATTGAACATGCATATTGGGTGGACAATGATGCAAACATTGAGTGACACACGAGCAGATAGTCGTGTGTCAACAGGGGGAAGTATGATATGAAATTGTTCCCACATACAGACTTTTCAACAAAAAAAGAAAAAAAATTTTTTTTGGACACTGTTATTTGTTTGGGTTGCAATATTGTTTGACTATGATTGAAATGTTTTCAAAATGGATCAAGCTGTTTCCAACAACACATGCTGATGCTAAAAACGATTGGGAAAAGTGTTGTGTAATCAAATTATCCTGACATTTGGAATTTCAAGAAGTGATTTGAAGTGAAAATGATGCATTTTGTGAATGATGTTGTAACAAGTGGGACAGTTGTTAAAAATGGACTCAAAGCGTCACTGTGCATACAGTCTGCAGGACTTGTGGAACGCACTAATGAAAAAAAAAAAAAAAAAAAAAAGGAGACAATGGCCAGACTGTGTTTCAATCACAGCAATGAGGACAATGCCAGCCGAAGGAAGGACACTATCCCCTATAGACTCTCAGGTTCATCAGAACCACCAACAAAAAACATGTTTGACCGAAAAAGATGCAAAAGACGCAAATACTGGTCAAGTGTTTTTCTGATTCACAGAGAATTCACGTCCGTGTGGAAGACCAACTCTTCTTCAAGGTGTTGAAACGACTCCGTTGGGGGGAAGTGAATGCTGAGATGGCCCTCGCCACATGATGGCGGTGACCCCGACGCTGCAAAGGTCGCGGGGCGTGGCAGCTGGATCCACCAGTTGCAGTACAAGCTTCACCGGTTTCCAGCTAAAGGCCTAGCAACGCGAATCCCTCCCCGAGTCACAATCTCGGACCACACGCACATCAGAACCACACCACCAGCCACAGATACGAATGTTGAAGCCACAGAATAAAAAGATTAGATATGGTTTGGAAATTAATGAAAGACACAATATATATCGGGATAATTATGGTTTTCATTTTTTGTTATGTGTAGTCTGTTTTTGTTGCATTATTTTTATGACAAAAATGATGATTAATTGCATGTTTGTTGCCCAAAAGTAACATTACAATCTGATTGATGTTGAGTATGACAAACTCGAACTGGACAATGACGAACTCGAACTGGACACTGAAACGTAAAATGAATATGGACTTGTCGCCCAAGCCCCACACACGAAGATCCGGGAGGTAAAGACGGCTGTCTCCTCCTACAGCGAGGCAAGGGGCCTGCATCGAGTCCCCCAGAGACAAGCTCTGCGTGGAGACAGTTTTGTTATTTTTCACTAGGCACATTGAAATGTATTTTTATATGTTTTATTCCCTGATGACTCATCTTAAAGCCGTATGGACATGATTTAAATCCGACAAACAGGGGGGAAATGTGAGAGTATGTAAATAGTTTGTGTATTTTTAATCATGTTTTTTATACACTATTTGTATCAATGATAATTACACACACACTCACAGACACGCACATCATTGCTTCAGCACACATGCGCACACCCACACGCTTGTTTTAAGTTTCACTTTCCATAGGTTTCGTTTTTCTTTGAATAAAGTCCAGAGGGATGGGCGAAGAAGCCAGTGAGAGTGCGGGAGAGTGAACTGGAAAGACGTCTACTTCACTTCCTGGCTTCTCCTCCCATCGCGATGGAGAAAAGACAAAGCCTTCCCTGGTTATTCCTCTGGTTCTCTGCATTTAATTCAGTCTAATGAAGGCGTCAGGACCTTTTAAACCTGACACATTCTTTATTTATTTATTCATTTATTCATTCATAACTGACAGCCTCGCGCTCCGCTCGTGCCCGGGCAGAAGAGGTGCTCCAATTTGGCTTAACTGTGACACACGCCCGCCCTCCTCCCCCGGAGCTTCCATTCGGTTAAACTTAGGGGCCGCTTGGCACCGCCCGTGCCCGGGGAAGGTGCTCCTCTTCGGCTTACTGTGACGTGAGCATGCCCTCCTCCTCCGGAGCTTCCATTCGGTTAAACTTAGGGGCCGCTTGGAACCGCCCGTGCCCGGGGAAGGTGCTCCTCTACGGCTTAACTGCCACGCACGCCGGCCGGAGCTCTGGTACGGTCCGAACCGCGCGAAACGTCGCCACCGATCGTGTCCGGGGGAACGTGCTCTTCTTCGTCCACTCTCCTCTTCGCCCACGCTCTTCTTCGGCGCACGCCGGCCGTCTAATCTCTCCAGCGACCCGTCGTGCCGCTCGGCGAAACTACAATGCCCCCGAATATTTTTTAGACCCGCGAAGCACTGAACCCGCGAAAGGTGAACCGCGAAGTAGCGAGGGTTCACTGTATGTATAAGACCAAGACCTACAAAAAAGTCTCTTGGAGCAATGAGCTAGGTTTTACAGGAAGTCGGCCATTTTGAATTTACTTAAAAGGGGGCGGGTCACCACAATGGACTTTGTGTAGAAATTATTATTGGGGCCCGAGCAGCGACCGCGGCGAGGTCCCTATTGTTTTTGTGGAAAACATTATTACTTTTATTATTATTATTATTATTATTATTATTATTATTATTAGGGCCTGAGCAGCGACCGCTGCGAAGTCCCTATTGTTTTTGTAGAAATTATTATTATTATTATTTTTCCGATTGTTCGATCGCATTTTTGACCCCGAAACATGCACAAAAACTCACCAAACTTGGCAGTCTCATCGGGCATGGCGAAAAATTTGATATTTTAACGTCTAATATGAACAGGAAGTGAGTTATGAATTTTTGAAAGTCCGACTTTTGCCCTTTTTTGCATGTTTACAGGGGTCATTCTTTTGCACCCTGATCCTAAAGGCTTCATCTGATTGCCTTAACATTCTGTCTGTAGCATCTGAAGACCTGGGACAAACACTGGGGCTAAAATTTTTTGTTTCCGAAATACTATATGACGGGGGCGGGGCTTCAAAGTTTTCACTTAAGATTTCCTTCGCCGCAATGGACAAAATGCTTAATAACTCTCCTGCACATGCTGCTAAAAATCCAAAACTTCACATGTACATAAAGAGTCTGTACCTGAAGACATCTATATGTTTATATTCAGTTATACACCTTGCGCCAATCAATATCATTTTTTACATTTTGACGTACTGCACGGTGCCCTTTTAACGAATCCGATTGAAAATTGGCTAGAAAAGACTCAAGACATTGATCTTACTCTATCCCTATTTTTATGACTTTCCTTCAAAGGGCGTGGCTATTACGGTGCCGCAGAGTCTGATTATTCTCCGTGGCAAAAAAAGTTCCTGCAAAATGATTCAGATGATCCATCTTCTGGAAATCTTTCACATTTGAGGATATTCAGGCCCTGAAGACGGCTGCCAACTTATTTTTGATCGCAGTGGTAGCGCCACCAACTGGTTAAAACAAATACAAATTATTTTCGTTGATGTTTTTCTCCGGGCAGGTGAACAAAATCTACCTTATATTTGCTCGGATGAGTGTTTAGGCCTTGAGCATGTCACAATACGAAAGTCTTTCGCCTTCTTCAGAGTGTCACATGATGGTGTCTTGTGACCCGTCTTTATCAGCTGATGTTCCATGAGGGCGTGACTTACCTGTCACAAGAATGAAGGCAAGTCACGCCCCCCGCTGTCCGTTCACTCCGCCAAAATGCTGCTCCAGGTGGTAGAGAGGATGAAGGCTCCCTTGTCTCTGTTCATGGTTTTTATGCCTCGCTTGCAGATCTCAATGGCCTCTCTGATCCAGCGCTGTTGTTTGTTCTCTTCGGTGCGGATGACCCTGCCCTTCTCCCGGTCCATGATGTGGTTTTCCCTTTTGCAGTGGTCAGTGATTGCTGATTTGTAATGTTCATGTTGTGCTTGTTCTTTTACTGCTCTGATTTTTTCATTGTTTTGACAGGTAAGTCACACCCTCATGGAACATCAGCTCAAGACACCATCATGCGACACTCTGAAGAAGGCGAAAGACTCGCCGAAACATGTCAGGTAAAAAATTAACCTAAAACATAATTGTCTGCTTTTAATGAATCAGTCAAATATCAATAATAAGAAGACAAAATGAACCTAATACAAATAAATGAATGCTTAATAACTCCCCTGCACATGCTCCTAAAAATCCAAACCTTCACCTGTAAATAAAACGTCCCGACCTGAAGACATCTTAATGTTATTATTTTGTTATACACACAGTGCCGCCAAGTGGAATCAAAAAATTTTTTTTATTTTAATTTTCACGTACTGCACGGTGCCCTTTTGACGAATCCGACTGAAAATGAGTCAGAAAAGATTCAAGACAATGATCTTACTCTCTGCCGAATTTTGTGACGTTTTGGCAAAAGGCGTGGCTATTAAGGTGCTGAAAAGTCCGATTGTACTCTGTGGCAACATGACTCAGATGATCCTATCTTCTCGAAGTTGTACACATTTGAGGATACTTCAGCCCTGAAGACATCTACCAACTTATTTTACATCGTAGTAGTAGCGCCACCAACTGGTAAAAGCTAATACAAGTTATTTTCTTGGATGTTTTTCTCCGTGCAACTCAACAAGGTCGCCCTCATATATGCTCGGATGACTGTTTCGGCCATGAGGATGTCACAATACGAAATTCGTCCTTTTTCATGAAAAGTTGTGGGAGTGGCATTGCACTGTTCGGCAATAAAACAAAGCTGATTATGAGGTTCTAAATATGAACGACAACTTGTAAAACTTTACACACACATCAGGCCGTTAGTTGTGCAGCTTTTTTGAAATGGCTCGCCATGGCCCTCGAGAAATGTTAAAAAAAGCAGCTCTGGTTGAGTGTTTCACCTCGCTTTTTGTAAATTTTATGGAGTACAGTGAACCCTCGGTTATCGCGGTTAACGGGGACCGAGACCACCCGCGAAAACTGAAAATCCGCGAAGTAGCGGCGCACCTTCAAAAATGCTTAAAAAAAATAAACAGGTCACTGCTCGGGCCCTAATAATAATAATAATAATAATTTCCACAAAAACAATGGGGACCTCGTAGCGGTCGCTGCTCGGGCCCTAATAATAATTTCTACAAAAACAATAGGGACCTCGCCGCGGTCGCTGCTCGGGCCCCAATAATAATTTCTACACAAAGTCCATTGTGGTGACCCGCCCCCTTTTAAGTAAATTCAAAATGGCCGACTTCCTGTAAAACCTAGCTCATTGCTCCAAGAGTCTTTTATGTAGGTCTTGGTCTTATACATACAGTGAACCCTCGCTACTTGGCGGTTCACCTTTCGCGGGTTCAGTGCTTCGCGGGTCTAAAAAATATTCGGGGGCATTGTAGTTTCGCCGAGCGGCATGACGGGGCGCTGGAGCGGTTAGACGGCCGGCGTGCGCCAAAGAAGAGCGTGGGCGAAGAGGAGAGTGGACGAAGAAGAGCACGTTCCCCCGGACACGATCGGTGGCGACGTTTCGCGCGGTTCGGACAGTACCAGAGCTCCGGCCGGCGTGCGTGGCAGTTAAGCCGTAGAGGAGCACCTTCCCCGGGCACGGGCGGTGCCAAGCGGCCCCTAAGTTTAACCGAATGGAAGCTCCGGAGGAGGAGGGCATGCTCGCGTCACAGTAAGCCGAAGAGGAGCACCTTCCCCGGGCACGGGCGGTTCCAAGCGGCCCCTAAGTTTAACCGAATGGAAGCTCCGGAGGAGGAGGGCATGCTCGCGTCACAGTAAGCCGAAGAGGAGCACCTTCCCCGGCCACGGGCGGTTCCAAGCGGCCCCTAAGTTTAACCGAATGGAAGCTCCGGGGGAGGAGGGCATGCTCGCGTCACAGTAAGCCGAAGAGGAGCACCTTCCCCGGGCACGGGCGGTGCCAAGCGGCCCCTAAGTTTAACCGAATGGAAGCTCCGGGGGAGGAGGGTGGGCGTGTGTCACAGTTAAGCCGAATTGGAGCACCTCTTCCGCCCGGGCACGAGCGGAGCGCGAAGCTGTCAGTTATGAATGAATAAATGAATAAATAAATAAATAAATAAAGAATGGCACCTTTCATTTCACAGGGCACACCAGACGGCGTACCAGCAGGTAAAAGTCTGAGTAATTAAATAAATACAAAAAGAATGGCTGGGGAATAAAAAAATAATACGTTTTAATAATAATTTGTTTTTTTTGTTATAACATGAATTTCACTCTCTCTCTCTCTCCCCGTATATATATATATATATATGTATTTATTATATATATTGTATTTTTTTTTAAGCATTTTTGAAGGTGCGCCGCTACTTCGCGGATTTTCAGTTTTCGCGGGTGGTCTCGGTCCCCATTAACCGCGATAACCGAGGGTTCACTGTACTCCATAAAATTTACAAAAAGCGAGGTGAAACACTCAACCAGGGCTGCTTTTTTTAACATTTCTCGAGGGCCATGGCGAGCCATTTCAAAATAGCTGCACAACTAACGTATAAAATATTGATAAATTTGCTCTGCCTGATGTGTGTGTAAAGTTTCACGAGTTGTCGTTCATATTTAGAACCTCATAATCAGCGTTGTTTTATTGCCCACAACTTTTCACGAAAAAGGATGAATTTCGTATTGTGACATCCTCATGGCCGAAACAGTCATCCGAGCATATATGAGGGCGACCTTGTTGAGTTGCACGGAGAAAAACATCCAAAAAAATAACTTGTATTAGCTTTTACCAGTTGGTGGCGCTACTACTACGATGAAAAATAAGTTGGTGGATGTCTTCAGGGCTGAAGTATCCTCAAATGTGTACAACTTCGAGAAGATAGTATCATCTGAGTAATGTTGCCGGAGCTTTTGTTGCCACAGAGTACAATCGGACTTTTCAGCACCGTAATAGCCACGCCTTTTGCCAAAACGTCACAAAATTCGGCAGAGAGTAAGTGAGTCTTTTCTGACTAATTTTCAGTCGGATTCGTCAAAAGGGCACCGTGCAGTACGTGAAAATTAAAATAAAAAAAAATTTTTGATTCCACTTGACGGCGCTGTGTGTATAATTTTTTTCAGCATGGGCACAAGAATTCCACCGAACATCGCCAGTTCAATGGGATTTTGGTTAAGTCCGCAAATAATTGTGGACAATATACTTTGGCTGCGCGCTCGAATAATTTTACTCGTATATACTTCAATGAGGGTGTAGTGTGGGTATCGGGATCTTTAAAACGCCCTAACATGAAGCTGACTCTCCAACCGCCACAGCCTTTTAATGACGAAATTATAAAATAAACAAAAACACTGTTCAACAACATAAAATAAAATAAAAAATCACACCATACTTACATTTATAAACTTTAATCCTCAAGAACATTATTCTCAGGTTGACCGAAAGACGAGGACACGGGAGCGCCTCGGGCATGTTCTTCTTCCTTGTGTAGGCGAATGACGTTTTAAGGTGCTTGTCCGCCACCTGCTGTGCTGAACTATGTATTAAATAAGAAAAGCAAATTGTTGAATGTTTTTTCCCCAATGAAGACTGAATTGTAAAATACCCGGAAATGGCTTTTCTGTTTTATTGTGCATTTAAAAAAAATTCAGATTGTCCTTTTTTGTTGAGATAATTGTTGAATATTGAAATTGCACATGTAACTGGTAATTTAGTTTTAGATATTATTTGAACCAGTGGAGGGCCATGCATTTCACACCTGGGCCTTCAATGAAGTCCTACTTCGTCCTACTTGAATAAATCCCCCTCATAATACCATAATTTATGACACCACGGGTGGACAAACAATATACAGAAAAGCACTTAGACAGCACTGACCGAGTGTTGGACGATATAGCTTCTCTTGAAAGGTCCGTGTTGAAAATGGCCTCGCAAGTGAATCTTCAATTTCTAAAGATAAAGATGTCTTTTAATTGTCCCATAACGGGGACATTTGCAGTGTTACAGCAGCAAAGATATACATCACACAGTGGCACCGACGTAATGTAGCCGTTAATGTATAACATTGGCAGCAGGCATTCATAAAAAGCATGCAAATATACACAGTATATACGTATATACACAGATCCCCATGTATATACACACTTACAGCCCACAACATATACAAGTGTATGGAAACACTCCTAATGCCTGTCTATGGTTCAGAGGGGAAATAAATAAAAACGCTGCAATGATAAAAAAAAATACTGAATGATTGAAAATACTGCAATGATAAAAATACTGCAAGAATAAAAGTACTGTACCCAGCCAACATGTCCAACTGGGCCCCAAATGGGGTAAATGCGGGATTCCTGGGTACCAAGTGGGAATGGGCTAGAAGTGGGCAATGGTACAGGGTTCCATGTGGGCGCCATCTGGGATTGGTGGGCATGGGCTTAAACTGGGCAAATGTTGTGGGTGCAATACGGGTTGTGTATGGGCTAAGTAGGCATGGGTTAGAACTGGTAAAGATAAAGATAAAGATGTCCTTTATTAGTCCCACAATGGGGAAATTTGAGGTGTTACAGCAGCAAAGATATAGCTCACACAGAGTCGGCGGCGTAATGTAGCCGTTAATGTATAACATTAGCAGCAGACATTCATAAAAAGCATGCAAATATACACAGTATAAACGTATCTAAGTGTAAGGAAACACTCCTAATGTCTGTCCATTATACAGAGGGGAAAATGCTGTAATGATAAAAACTACTGAATCTACTACTGAAACCATTTATAGGTCCTATTTGGGTTATGTGTGGGCTAAGTGGGCATGGGTTAGAACTGGTCAACCATGTGAGGGTCTCATATGGGCTGTATATGGGCCAAGTGGGCATGGGTTAGAGCTGGTCAACCATGTCTGGGTCCTATTTGGGTTATGTGTGGGCTAAGTGGGCATGGGTTAGAAGTGGTCACCATTTATCGGTCCTGTTTGGGTTATGTGTGGGATAAGTGGGCATAGGTTAGAGCTGGTCAACCATGTCTGGGTCCTGTATGGGTTATAGATGAGCTAAGCGGGCATGGGTTTGAAAATTTGTTCTGGAGCCTTTTTGATATTTAATGCATGCTATGCTAATAGTAACCACCCGAAGACTATTCTCAGTAGAACTATTCAATGGATGCCAAAACGATAGAGACATGGCCATGGAGCCTATGCTGCGAGATTGTGAAAGGACTAAAATAAGTGTAGGATTTTTGAGGACCAGAAGTCAGCTTTTATTAGGTTTGACATTGATTTAACTTATGGAACAATGCAAATTATGGTCGGGTTGTTGTTGGACTTTTTCCGCTTTTGACTAAGGGACGGGTGTTTTTATTTTCTGGGACTCTTTAGAACAAGCGGCACGGTGGCGGACTGGTTAGCAAGTCCGCATCACAGTACAGAAGTGCAAGGTTCTCCCTGTGCCTGCTAGGGTTTTCGCCGGTTTCCTCCCACTTTCCAAAAACATCCATGATAGGTTGATTGGTCACTGGTCCAAGGTCTGAGTGTGAGAGCGGATGGTTGCTTGTCTCTGTGTGCCCTGCGATTGACTGGCAACCAGTTCAGGGTGTACCCTGTCGACTGCCCGAAGACAGCTGGGATAGGCTCCAGCACTCCCGGGGACCCTTGTGAGGACAAGAAGCAGTACAGAGGATTGATTGATTTATTAAAATTAAAATTAAATTCATGTATTTATCTATGCTAAATTTAACAAGGCTGGACGTTATATTTTGTGAATTTACATGTACCCCCAACTGTGACTTAATAACCCTTAAGGGACAAGATAACATTTTATAATATACCAGACAGCTAAGATTGTCATCTATGAACTATTTGACAAGGCAGGTCCAGCATTGTCAGCCACATCCAACAGTCAACACAGTTACTTTTTTTTAAATAAACAAAATCAACATTATTAATTAATGTTATTTTATTAATTCTGTATGCTGTGAAAGATCTTTATTCAAAGTATATTTGAAGTTATTTCTACCTTATTGCTTGATTTTTGTAGATTCAAGTTGGAGTTGTCAAAATTACAGATTCTTTTGAAGGCAGCATATTCAAACTGTGAGAAAAGGAGCGAATGCAAGCTACGCGGTCTTTGAGGTGCGGCAGAAGAGCTGAAAGCACGGTGAGTCCCGAACGATAATTGAATTAATTAATTAATCTTGGGTAAATGTCTGGCTCTCATTTTTTAGACTTACTTTACAATGTGTTTTGTAATTTTTCAAGGTTGCCTGTGTTGGAAAACTGCTTTGTGCGTTAGCTAAAACACAGTATGCTAAAATGATAAGTGACGAGAACACAGAGGGTATATCAACAACGTACGTACTCGAATTATTTTGGGGAAAACTTAAGTACATTATAATCACCCTTTTAATCATACTGATAAGCGTTGTGTGTTTTATTTATTTTTATGAGGACCTTTACAACGAGCTACATATTGTTAGCATTGGGCCTACGACGCTAAACACAGTGTCCCTCGATCTCTCTCCAAAATTCTCCAAAAGACTTAAGCTTTCACTCAAATTAATACAATCTACTCCACTAGCTCATTTAAGGCTTTTTTGTGATGTGTTTGATTTGGGTAAGTAAAGCAAAACATATTAACTGTTGAATGTTGCCTGTTATTTAAATAATAGAAATTCAAGATGAAAGTTGAACAGATATTGAAATGCTAGATTGGCTCATTCAGAATCATGCCACAATGTGCTTTGTATGTTTTGTGTGTGGGTTTATCAAGCTCTAATTCAATGCAGTGTCCAAAACGAGCGCGCATAATTGTTGGATGAATGTTGGTTAATAGAGTCAGATAATAGTTAAAATTCCAACAGTTGAACAGATGTTGAAATGCTAGATTGGCTCATTCAGAATCATGCCACAATGTGCTTTGTATGTTTTGTGTTTAGGCTTATCAAGCTCTAATTCAATGCAGTGTTGAGCTGCATTTGAGAGGAACTACGTAAGTAACTAATGTGGAAAAATTGTGACTTCTTTGTGTACTTTTATTTTGAATATTCAAATTTTGTGGGTAAAGGTTAGAGAAAATAAGTTAAAAATGAGAGCTGTACAGGTATTTAAGTTTTTGGTTTGTAAAATACCCGAATGTGGGTTTCAGCCGGTGAGGCAATGATTGGACAGAGCAAAAGCTATGCTCCAAAATAGAAGTGATTACACCTTCACTAGACTAACCTGCAGCTAATTACATAATTATAAAATTAACACTTTAACCTGGCTTCCCCATCACAGATGTATTCTTTTAAATGCAAAGCTTTTTGTTCTAGCTTTTGTTGTTAAATGACATTCATGCCCAAGTGTCTATGCATCCATTGCAGGGATGTTTTCTCAAGTGACGAGTCTGAAGCCTGTGATGACGAAGTACCATCTACACCTCCCCATGGATTGTCACAGAGAAAAAGCTTCCTAACCAAGAGAGGCGCTGCAGAAGGTCCTTGAGTACGTCCAACGTGTTGAGTCTGTGAGTCTACTGCAGGATCTAATGCAGGTATGAAAATGATGAAATTTTAATGTATTATCTTCAAAATTATAAATAATTATTTAATTTCTTGAAATATAAAATTAGGTACCCTAAACCCAAGTAGGAACCCCAGTCCCAGTACATTCCTGATTCTGGAGCTACAGAGATCAAACCATCCTACTGTATCACTAAATAGCCCCACCTCTAAAACCCTGATTCGGAAGGCCGAGTTGAAAGACTTCAGAGTTCAAGATGGTCAACTGCAACTATGATAAGCCGAATGTGTTCACCCCAAGTCCGAAACTGAGAAAAAGACTCAATTTTCACATGATTTCAGTCCCTTCTATATTTAAAAGAATGTATTGGGGCTCTAAAAATGTGAAATATTTTTACAAGTATTTCTTTTACTACTCATAGGCAGTTTCATAATAATAGTACAATTTGGCATCGTGTATTGTTTTTTGGTTCCATTCAAAATGCACAAGACGTATAGACATATTTTGTTTGTGGATCGCTGCAGCATCACACGAGCGCACAGAGACAAACGTGGCAGCAACTTAAAACAATTAAAATATCGAATCGAAATCGGGAACTGAAAATCAAAAATCGAATCGGGGCTTGAGTGAATCGTTACCTCCCTAATCATAATCATTTTGGTAGAATGTTGGGCTCTTGCCCTTTGAGTGTATATGGCGTTACCGAAGCTGTTCACTTAATCGACAATTCCTTTCCTGTGACGTTTATCATACCCAGTTTAACTGCCAAAATATTTTTAAGTGTGTGATGATTATCTGGATCGAGTGACACCCATGTTATAATGGTTGCAGGTATTGGTGGATTGGACGATAGTGTCAGAACAATGATGGCGTTCATCATGACAAATCCTCTGTCTCTGAAGTACAATCTCTTTGGACATCGTAGCAAGAACAAGCGCCGAGACCTGCCTTTTTCTGATGTTCTATACGGTAATATTTCTTTTTTTTTTTTTTTTTTTTAAGGGATTGTGGTGTGAAGACATTTCAGCATGTCCCATAAGGTTTCACAATCATTAAATAGCTTTACTAAGTTGGCTTCTTGTCTTTTTTGTTTTAGGAGCACTGAAAAGGAATGGAGCCACAAAGGACATCAACGAGAAGGACACAGGCAACCCTGTCCAAGTGGTTCATGGGAGCTTGTGATCAAGGTGGGAATAGGGCAGTTCGAGCTCGGAGATCTCAAGGCAACTGTCAGGTTTAAAACGTCCTGACGCCATTTTTAGACTGAAGGTGGCATAAATCCAGACCAAACCAGTTAGAGTTTTGTTTTTGACCATTCGCGAATGGGAGAGGAAGTCAGGAGGTGAAGCAGGCGTCTTGCCAGTTCAATCTCGCGCACTCTCTCTCACTCTCTACCACCCGTTCGGTCTTTTATCAGCAACCTAAGCAGACAATGGAGGTCTGTCTGAAATTCTAGCAGGCAGGCAGGAAGCAATCAACCACAGTAGTCAGTCAGGAATTCGAAACTAAAGTGTGTGCGTGTGTTCCAGTTGTGCGCGTGTGTGCTAAAGCAATAATGTGAGTGTCTGTGTGTGTGTGCGCAATTATAACTGATACAAATAGTGTATAAAAACATGATTAGAAATACACAAACTATTTACATATCCTCATCCCATCTCACATTCCCCCGTTTGTGGGTTTAAATCATGTCCTTACGGCTTTAAGACAGATCATCATAATGAAATCATACAACAGTGTGGTCATCCGTGGAGGGGCGAAAACCCTCAGTAGGGACAAAATTCCCCTCCTCCCTTCCGGCGTGGAACGAGATTCTCATGGTATGTTGGTCACTTGGGAATAAAACATAAAAAAACTTCAATATACATAGTGAAAAATAACAAAACTGTCTCCACGCAGAGCTTGTCTCCACGCAGAGCTTGTCTCTGCGGCGACTTGATGGAGGCCCTTGCCTCGTTGTAGGAGGGGACAGCCGTCTTTACCTCCCGGATCTTCGTGTGTGGTGTATGTGTGTGCATGTGTGGGGGCAGGGGCAAAAGGGTCCATGTGTTATTTAGGTTTCAGTGTCCAGTTCGAGTTTGTCATTGTCCAGTTCGAATTCGTCATTCTCAACATCAATCAGGTTGTAATGGTACATTTGGGCAACAAACATGCAGTTAATAATCATCTTTGTCATAAGAATAATGCAACATGAACAGACTACACATAACAAAAATGAAAACCATAATTATCCCGATATATTGTCTTTCAAATTCTTCGTAGTGGTCATAACATCAATAATTGTTTCATTTTATTAAAAATGTAAATGCAGTAATGTTCTCCAATCAAGGCTAAAATTCTTTATGTACGTCATTAATTTCCAAACAATATCTAATCTTTTTGTTCTGTGCCTTCAACATTCGTATCTGTGGCTGGTTGTGCGGTTCCGATGTGTGCGTGTGGTCCGATATTGTGACTCAGGTGGGCTCCTGTTCGAGGGATTCGCGTTGCTCGGCCTTTAGCTGGAAACCGGAGAAGCTTGTACTGCAACTGGTGGATCCAGCTGCCACGCCCCGCGACCTTTGCTGCCGTCGGGGTCACTGCAATCATCTGGCGAGGGCCATCTCAGCATTCACTTGTCCCAACGAAGTCGTTTCAGCACCTTGAAGAAGAGTTGGTCTCCCACACGGACGTGATTTCTCTGTGGATCAGAACACACTGACCAGTAATTGCGTCTTTTTTTTTTTTTTTTCTTTTTGGTCAAAACATGTTTCCCATGTGGACTGGGACTGATGTGCCAGTCGCTGGTGGTTCTGATGAACCTGAGAGTCGATAGGGGATAGTGTCCTAACTTCGGCTGGCACTATCCTCATTGCTGTGATTGAAACACAGTCTGGTCATTGTCTCCTTTTTTTCCCTCATTGTCTTGATAAGTCTGCCCTTAACAGTCCCATTAGTGCGTTCCACAAGTCCTGCAGACTGTATGCACAATGACGCTTTGAGTCAATTTTGCAACAACTGTCCCACTTGTTACAACATCATTCACAAATGCATAATTTTCACTTCAAATCACTTCTTGAAATTCCAAATGTCAGGATAATTTGTGTTAGGTTGAAGATGTATTTTATCCCATATTTTACTCTATTAGTATTGCAAAAGAATTGTTCCACAGCGTGACCCATGTTTGACCATATGGATGAGAAGACTTCACAGAGAAGCGGATGCCTGAAGACTGGATCAACGTCTGCAACATCAAAGGAGGTGTGCTGAGACACACCTCTGAAACAAAAGGACTGAGACTTTAGTACCAGAGCACTAAAAGGGCATATCTGCCTTTTCAATCAGTGGATGACTGCCATTGATGTCTGTCTTTCCTCTTGTGTCTGAGATGTTTACATGTTCCTGCTGGTGCTCCCCCCTTCATCCCTTAGTGCAAATACATTGTATTGTTAGGGACTTCCCTAATAAAATAGAGGGCTCGGCGGAGTGTGCTCCAGAACGAATTTGGAGATGTAACTGAGCACACCTCCGTTCGTTCTCCTCGCGAGTAAAAGATCAACTCTTGTCTTCCTTCCATTCATTTAGCCTATGTTCAGTGAATGCTTAGGTGATTGAACCTGACAATTTGATTACACAACACTTTTTCCAACTGTTTTAGCATCAACATATGTTGTCGGAAACAACTTAATCCATTTTGAAAACATATGAATTACAACCAAACAATATTGCATCTCAAACAAATAACACTGTCTAAAAAAAGTTTTTTGTTGAAAAGTCTGTATGTGGGAACAATTTCATATCATACTACCCCTCTCTTGACACATGGTTATGCTCGTGTGTCACTCTTATTACTTTTCCAATCAATGAATTAGGCAGCCAGGATTTGCCATCTGCCAATTTGCTGATCCTGTCCTCAGCAATGTTTGCACCTTTGTTCTCCCAATGTGTGCGTTCAATTACTGGTACCTTTTTCCCTGGCGTGGGATCAAATTGTCAAGTTGATTTTCTGCGTGTGGGGGTGTGTTCATTTTCCCTTTTAGCTGCGCTGTGTCGATATAAAGGCGAGGCAGTTTCCAATTGTAATTGTGTCATTTTCTGTTAAGTGAATTTTGCGTTCACAAATAACTATTTTAGACGTGCTTTATGCACAACTTTTCTTTTCCTGTTGTGGTTTTTAAAGCCCAATGTCGACAGAACGCATGAACATTTATCTTGATTGTCAGTCCACATTGTAACCATACAACTCATACAAGATGGGGAAACCCCAAATTTTAATTAGCTCACACCCGCCTACGCTCTTCCTGCTTATCCTAACAATCTCTTATCCGTTGGTATCACAATGTTAGTACTCCCATCGCATAAAAGTCAGTTTGATTTCAGGCTGCGACCTTGGTTCTCAAACACTTTTACTTCTTATCAGTCTGGAATGCCCACCTGGTCTGTGTTACAAGTCTGAGTTCCTCCAGTCGGGAGGAAGGTCAAGTCGCGGTTTGGTGATAATTTGGACGGCTCCACAGTCGTGTGGCGCCTCCTAGATGATGCGGGGAAAAAATGACGCTGGGCTGAAATGCACCGCAACTTATCAGTATAATGTGTCCCTGTGACAATTAGGCCGGCGTGCAATGTGAATGTGGTGGGAAAAGAATGTAATTTTTTGATTCCTTAAAGCAGCAGTGAAAGCTCTTAATCACACTCTAAGTGGTTCTCTGCCACGAAATCCAAATTGTTGTGACTAAATATGCAAATGAATTCATTTTGCCCTGGTTCCTGCAGTAACCCAGGCTAATGAAGTCATTTTTTGCAGTCACTGTTTTGCTCAAATGGCTTATAATAATTTGGTAGTGCGTTAAGATGCTTTGTCGATACAATCTTGTAGTGTATCTTCACAAGTTCCAACATACACAACCCATTCCATGGCCATGACGATACTGTTTTAAAGATTACCAAGGCTTGTTGTGGACCTTTCTCTGCCACATAAATTACAGCCCTGAGAGGCACTGGGCCTCAACTTTATCTATGAAGGGTCAGGGATTTAATGGGGGTCACCGAGGCGTCCCAAGGAAAGTTTTTACAGAAAAGTGGTCTGGCAATATCTTTTCTCTTTCTTATCACTGACAATGCGCCCCTTTAAAGTTTTGACGTTTGTTTGAATTCGCCCGTGCTTATTAATTCTATTGAAGTCCAATTTTGTCAGTGTATCACGGCCTAATGAGTAAAACGCATGTTGATGTAGAACTCCTTCTACACACACTTTTATGTTTGACTTTTTACGTCACGTGATCCTCCATTGCTACCACAACTCGTCCTGAAAAGTTAATGTTTTGTAACAAGACTTACTGCTTCCTCCTTTCTTTCTTTTCTTTTTCCTTCCTTCTGCCCAACACGTTCATGCTTTCTGTGCATAATTTAGAATTTTCTTTTCCATTTTACAAGTTGGCCAATTTAAATTAGGTTGTTTTATTTGAAAAGCCTGTAATTCTCTTTTTTTTCCCCTTTTCACCTAATCACAAATTTCTTATCACAAAAATGAACATGTTAATTCTATTTTATTTCCTATTTTTCCAATCTTGTGACTCATTTCACTTCAACCAGTTCTACCTTAAAGTGGACAAGTACACATCAATGTTTTTTGTAGTTTCTATTTTCTTCTCTGCTTTAATGAAAATTATAGCCCTTCTAGCCAAATTTTTCCTGTGTCATTTCTATCTCTGCATTTCATTCCATTTCTGGCCTACCTTAATACTAAAACAAAAATGCTCTTTCAAAAATTAAAACTATCTAAAACTAGTGATGGCAAAATGAAGCCCCATAAAGCAGCCAAGCCCTGCAGGGAAATATTTCACACACGAATGGGCTTCAAGATGCTTCATTTTTCTTGACTACGCCATCCCATGGACAGAAAAATGTATAACATGCTTGGTGCATGCAATAAAATGGTGAGCTGTAAATCATGCTCTGCCCACCAAACAATATGTATTTGAAGAGTGATTTTAATTGTTCTGTTTTACTTTGTCTTCTAACTTCTCCAATATTCAGACAGCTCCGCCGAGACCAACGTTTCACCCCCACACTGATATAAAATGGACCCAACCGTTTGGGTCTCTTTCCAAATTTGGTACCAAAGCCTCCCCCACAGTGCGGCAGCTATCTTGAATTGGCCCGTTCCCAGAAAGTTTTACTTCATTCAGTGTCATTCAGTATTATTCAAAATCTTTCAGTGTCATTCCAAATCATTCAATGTCATTCACAATCTTTCCACATCCTTCCACCTTCCATCGTTCAGTGTCATTCCACATTCTCTTTCATATATAACATAACATAACAATAACATAATCCTGGGTCAGCAGACACCTAATTAATGTGTTAATACATGATACATTTTTCTATAAGCAACCCTTATGATTGTAACGTATTTTTAATTCTTTCTAGGCGGGAACTGTCCGAACAAAAAATTCATGCAATTTGTAATTAGACACTTTGTCATACAAAAAGTCACTCAGGGCAAGAGAAAAAAAATTGTCACTTGCCCAAGTTGGGCAAGTAATTTGGCCACTCGGGCAAGGCAAATTTTAGTGGCACTTGCCCTATGGGCAAGCAGTTTTTAAAGTTAACTTCGAACCCTGTGATGGTGTCTTGTGACCTGTCTTTATCAGCTGATGTTCCATGAAGGCGTGCCTTACCTGTCACAAGAATGAAGGCAAGTCACACCCCCCGCTGTCCATTCACTCCGCCAAGACGCTGCTCCAGGTGGTAGAGAGGATGAAGGCTCCCTTGTCTCTGTTCATGGTTTTTATGCCTCGCTTGCAGATCTCAATGGCCTCTCTGATCCAGCGCTGTAGTTTGTTCTCTTCTGTGCGGATGACCCTGCCCTTCTCCCGGTCCATGATGTGGTTTTCCCTTTTGCAGTGGTCAGTGATTGCTGATTTGTAATGTTCATGTTGTGCTTGTTCTTTTACTGCTCTGATTTTTTTCATTTTTTTGACAGGTAAGTCACACCCTCATGGAACATCAGCTCAAGACACCATCATGCGACACTCTGAAGAAGGCGAAAGACTCGCCGAAACATGTCAGGTAAAAAATTAACCTAAAACATAAATGTCTGCTTTTAATGAATCAGTCAAATATCAATAATAAGAAGACAAAATGAACCTAATACAAATAAATGAATGCTTAATAACTCCCCTGCACATGCTCCTAAAAATCCAAACCTTCACCTGTAAATAAAACGTCCCGACCTGAAGACATCTTAATGTTATTATTTTGTTTTACACACAGCGCCGCCAAGTGGAATCAAAAATTTGTTTTTATTTTAATTTTAACGTACTGCACGGTGCCCTTCTGACGAATCCGACTGAAAATTAGTCAGAAAAGACTCAAGACAATGATCTTACTCTCTGCCGAATTTTGTGACGTTTTGGCAAAAGGCGTGGCTATTACGGTGCTGAAAAGTCCGATTGTACTTTGTGACAACAAAAGCTCCGGCAACATGACTCAGATGATCCTATCTTCTCGAAGTTGTACACATTTGAGGATACTTCAGCCCTGAAGACTTCTACCAACTTATTTTTCATCGTAGTAGTAGCGCCACCAACTGGTAAAAGCTAATACAAGTTATTTTCTTGGATGTTTTTCTCCGTGCAACTCAACAAGGTCGCCCTCATATATGCTCGGATTACTGTTTCGGCCATGAGGATGTCACAATACGAAATTCGTCCTTTTTCGTGAAAGGTTGTGGGAGTGGCATTGCACTGTTCGGCAATAAAACAACGCTGATTATGAGGTTGTAAATATGAACGACAACTCGTGAAACTTTACACACACATCAGGCCGAGCAAATTTATAAATATATATATATATATATATATATATATATATATATATATATATATATATATATATATACGGGGAGAGAGAGAGTGAAGTTCATGTTACAACAAAAAAAACAAATTATTATTAAAACATATTATTTTTTAATTCCCCAGCCATTCTTTTTGTATTTATTTAATTACTCCGACTTTTACCTGCTGGTACGCCGTCCGGTGTGCCCTGTGAAATGAAAGGTGGCATTCTTTATTTATTTATTCATTTATTCATTCATAACTGACAGCCTCGCGCTCCGCTCGTGCCCGGGCGGAAGAGGTGCTCCAATTCGGCTTAACTGTGACACACGCCCGCCCTCCTCCCCCGGAACTTCCATTCGGTTAAACTTATGGGCCGCTTGGCACCGCCCGTGCCCGGGGAAGGTGCTCCTCTTCGGCTTACTGTGACGCGAGCATGCCCTCCTCCTCCGGAGCTTCCATTCAGTTAAACTTAGGGGCCGCTTGAAACCGCCCGTGCCCGGGGAAGGTGCTCCTCTTCGGCTTACTGTGACGCGAGCATCCCCTCCTCCTCCGGAGCTTCCATTCGGTTAAACTTAGGGGCCGCTTGGAACCGCCCGTGCCTGTGGAAGGTGCTCCTCTTCGGCTTACTGTGACGCGAGCATGCCCTCCTCCTCCGGAGCTTCCATTCGGTTAAACTTAGGGGCCGCTTGGCACCGCCCGTGCCCGGGGAAGGTGCTCCTCTACGGCTTAACTGCCACGCACGCCGGCCGGAGCTCTGGTACGGTTCAAACCGCGCGAAACGTCGCCACCGATCGTGTCCGGGGGAACGTGCTCTTCTTCGTCCACTCTCCTCTTCGCCCACGCTCTTCTTCGGCGCACGCCGGCCGTCTAACTGCTCCAGCGCCCCGTCGTGCCGCTCGGCGAAACTACAATGCCCCCGAATATTTTTTAGACCCGCGAAGCACTGAACCCGCGAAAGGTGAACCGCGAAGTAGCGAGGGTTCACTGTATGTATAAGACCAAGACCTACAAAAAAGTCTCTTGGAGCAATGAGCTAGGTTTTACAGGAAGTCGGCCATTTTTAATTTACTTAAAAGGGGGCGGGTCACCACAATGGACTTTGTGTAGAAATTATTATTGGGGCCCGAGCAGCGACGGCGGCGAGGTCCCTATTGTTTTTGAAGAAATTATTATTAGGGCCCGAGCAGCGACCGCTACGAGGTCCCCATTGTTTTTGTGGAAATTATTATTATTTTTATTATTATTATTAGGGCCCGAGCAGTGACCGCTGCGAGGTCCCTATTGTTTTTCTAGAAATTGTTATTAGGGCCCGAGCTGCGACGGCTGCGAGGTCCCTATTGTTTTTGTAGAAAATATTATTACTTTTATTATTAATAATATTATTATTATTATTATTAGGGCCTGAGCAGCGACCGCTGCGAAGTCCCTATTGTTTTTGTAGAAATTATTATTATTATTATTTTTCCGATTGTTCGATCGCATTTTTGACCCCCGAAACATGCACAAAAACTCACCAAACTTGGCAGTCTCATCGGGCATGGCGAAAAATTTGATATTTTAACGTCTAATATGAACAGGAAGTGAGTTATGAATTTTTGAAAGTCCGACTTTTGCCCTTTTTTGCATGTTTACAGGGGTCATTCTTTTGCACCCTGATCCTAAAGGCTTCATCTGATTGCCTTAAAATTCTGTCTGTAGCATCTGAAGACCTGGGACAAACACTGGGGCTAAAATTTTTTGTTTCCGAAATACTATATGACAGGGGCGGGGCTTCAAAGTTTTCACTTAAGATTTCCTTCGCCGCAATGGACAAAATGCTTAATAACTCTCCTGCACATGCTGCTAAAAATCCAAAACTTCACATGTACATAAAGAGTCTGTACCTGAAGACATCTATATGTTTATATTCAGTTATACACCTTGCGCCAATCAATATCATTTTTTACATTTTGACGTACTGCACGGTGCCCTTTTAACGAATCTGATTGAAAATTGGCTAGAAAAGACTCAAGACATTGATCTTACTCTATCCCTATTTTTGTGACTTTCCTTCGAAGGGCGTGGCTATTACGGTGCCGCAGAGTCTGATTATTCTCCGTGGCAACAAAAGTTCCTGCAAAATGATTCAGATGATCCATCTTCTCGAAATTTTTCACATTTGAGGATATTCAGGCCCTGAAGACGGCTGCCAACTTATTTTTGATCGCAGTGGTAGCGCCACCAACTGGTTAAAACAAATACAAATTATTTTCGTTGATGTTTTTCTCCGGGCAGGTTAACAAAATCTACCTTATATTTGCTCGGATGAGTGTTTAGGCCTTGAGCATGTCACAATACAAAAGTCTTTCGCCTTCTTCAGAGTGTCACATGATGGTGTCTTGTGACCCGTCTTTATCAGCTGATGTTCCATGAGGGCGTGACTTACCTGTCACAAGAATGAAGGCAAGTCACGCCCCCCGCTGTCCGTTCACTCCGCCAAGATGCTGGTCCAGGTGGTAGAGAGGATGAAGGCTCCCTTGTCTCTGTTCATGGTTTTTATGCCTCGCTTGCAGATCTCAATGGCCTCTCTGATCCAGCGCTGTTGTTTGTTCTCTTCTGTGCGGATGACCCTGCCCTTCTCCCGGTCCATGATGTGGTTTTCCCTTTTGCAGTGGTCAGTGATTGCTGATTTGTAATGTTCATGTTGTGCTTGTTCTTTTACTGCTCTGATTTTTTTCATTTTTTTGACAGGTAAGCCACACCCTCATGGAACATCAGCTCAAGACACCATCATGCGACACTCTGAAGAAGGCGAAAGACTCGCCGAAACATGTCAGGTAAAAAATTATCCTAAAACATAATTGTCTGCTTTTAATGAATCAGTCAAATATCAATAATAAGAAGACAAAATGAACCTAATACAAATAAATGAATGCTTAATAACTCCCCTGCACATGCTCCTAAAAATCCAAACCTTCACCTGTAAATAAAACGTCCCGACCTGAAGACATCTTAATGTTATTATTTTGTTATACACACAGTGCCGCCAAGTGGAATCAAAAAATTTTTTTTATTTTAATTTTCACGTACTGCACGGTGCCCTTTTGACGAATCCGACTGAAAATTAGTCAGAAAAGACTCTAGACAATGATCTTACTCTCTGCCGAATTTTGTGACGTTTTGGCAAAAGGTGTGGCTATTACGGTGCTGAAAAGTCCGATTGTACTCTGTGGCAACAAAAGCTCCAGCAACATGAGTCAGATGATCCTATCTTCTCGAAGTTGCACACATTTGAGGATACTTCAGCCCTGAAGACATCTACCAACTTATTTTTCATCGTAGTAGTAGCGCCACCAACTGCTAATAGCTAATACAAGTTATTTTCTTGGATGTTTTTCTCCGTGCAACTCAACAAGGTCGCCCTCATATATGCTCGGATGACTGTTTCGGGCCATGAGGATGTCATAATACGAAATTTGTCCTTTTTCATGAAAAGTTGTGGGAGTGGCATTGCACTGTTCGGCAATAAAACAACGCTGATTATGAGGTTCTAAATATGAACAACAACTCGTGAAACTTTACACACACATCAGGCCGAGCAAATTTATCAATATTTTATACGTTAGTTGTGCAGCTTTTTTGAAATGGCTCACCATGGCCCTCGAGAAATGTTCAAAAAAGCAGCCCTGGTTGAGTGTTTCACCTCGCTTTTTGTAAATTTTATGGAGTACAGTGAACCCTCGGTTATCGCGGTTAATGGGGACCGAGACCATCCGCGAAAACTGAAAATCCGCGAAGTAGCGGCGCACCTTCAAAAATGCTTTAAAAAAATATACAATATATATAATAAATATATAAATATATATATATATATATATATATATATATATATATACGGGGGGAGAGAGAGAGAGAGAGAGTGAAATTCATGTTATAACAAAAAAAACAAATTATTATTAAAACTTATTATTTTTTTATTCCCCAACCATTCTTTTTGTATTTATTTAATTACTCCGACTTTTACCTGCTGGTACGCCGTCCGGTGTGCCCTGTGAAATGAAAGGTGGCATTCTTTATTTATTTATTCATTTATTCATTCATAACTGACAGCCTCGCGCTCCGCTCGTGCCCGGGCAGAAGAGGTGCTCCAATTCGGCTTAACTGTGACACACGCCCGCCCTCCTCCCCCGGAGCTTCCATTCGGTTAAACTTAGGGGCCGCTTGGCACCGCCCGTGCCCGGGGAAGGTGCTCCTCTTCGGCTTACTGTGACGCGAGCATGCCCTCCTCCTCCGGAGCTTCCATTCGGTTAAACTTAGGGGCCGCTTGGAACCGCCCGTGCCCGGGGAAGGTGCTCCTCTTCGGCTTACTGTGACGCGAGCATGCCCTCCTCCTCCGGAGCTTCCATTCGGTTAAACTCAGGGGCCGCTTGGAACCGCCCGTGCCCGGGGAAGGTGCTCCTCTACGGCTTAACTGCCACGCACGCCGGCCGGTGCTCTGGTACGGTCCGAACCGCGCGAAACGTCGCCACCGATCGTGTCCGGGGGAATGTGCTCTTCTTCGTCCACTCTCCTCTTCGCCCACGCTCTTCTTCGGCGCCCGCCGGCCGTCTAACCGCTCCAGCGCCCCGTCGTGCCGCTCGGCGAAACTACAATGCCCCCGAATATTTTTTAGACCCGCGAAGCACTGAACCCGCGAAAGGTGAACCTCGAAGTAGCGAGGGTTCACTGTATGTATAAGACCAAGACCTACAAAAAAGTCTCTTGGAGCAATGAGCTAGGTTTTACAGGAAGTCGGCCATTTTGAATTTACTTAAAAGGGGGCGGGTCTCCACAATGGACTTTGTGTAGAAATTATTATTGGGGCCCGAGCAGCGACCGCGGCGAGGTCCCTATTGTTTTTGTAGAAATTATTATTACTTTTATTATTATTATTATTATTATTATTAGGGCCTGAGCAGCGACCGCTGCGAAGTCCCTATTGTTTTTGTAGAAATTATTATTATTATTATTTTTCCGATTGTTTGATCGCATTTTTGACCCCCGAAACATGCACAAAAACTCACCAAACTTGGCAGTCTCATCGGGCATGGCGAAAAATTTGATATTTTTTAACGTCTAATATGAACAGGAAGTGAGTTATGAATTTTTGAAAGTCCGACTTTTGCCCTTTTTTGCATGTTTACAGGGGTCATTCTTTTGCACCCTGATCCTAAAGGCTTCATCTGATTGCCTTAAAGTTCTGTCTGGAGCATCTTAAGACCTGGGACAAACACTGGGGCTGAAATTTTTTATTTCCGAAATACTATATGACGGGGGCGGGGCTTCAAAGTTTTCACTTAAGATTTCCTTCGCCGCAATGGACAAAATGCTTAATAACTCTCCTGCACGTGCTGCTAAAAATCCAAAACTTCACATGTACATAAAGAGTCGGTACCTGAAGACATCTATATGTTTATATTCAGTTATACACCTTGCGCCAATCAATATAAATTTTTACATTTTGACGTACTGCACGGTGCCCTTTTAACGAATCCGATTGAAAATTGGCTAGAAAAGACTCAAGACATTGATCTTACTCTATCCCTATTTTTATGACTTTCCTTCAAAGGGCGTGGCTATTACGGTGCCGCAGAGTCTGATTATTCTCCGTGGCAACAAAAGTTACTCAAAATGATTCAGATGATCCATCTTCTGGAAATCTTTCACATTTGAGGATATTCAGGCCCTGAAGACGGCTGCCAACTTATTTTTGATCGCAGTGGTAGCGCCATCAACTGGTTAAAACAAATACAAATTATTTTCGTTGATGTTTTTCTCCGGGCAGGTTAACAAAATCTACCTTATATTTGCTCGGATGAGTGTTTAGGCCTTGAGCATGTCACAATACGAAAGTCTTTCGCCTTCTTCAGAGTGTCACATGATGGTGTCTTGTGACCCGTCTTTATCAGCTGATGTTCCATGAGGGCGTGACTTACCTGTCACAAGAATGAAGGCAAGTCACGCCCCCCGCTGTCCGTTCACTCCGCCAAGATGCTGGTCCAGGTGGTAGAGAGGATGAAGGCTCCCTTGTCTCTGTTCATGGTTTTTATGCCTCGCTTGCAGATCTCAATGGCCTCTCTGATCCAGCGCTGTTGTTTGTTCTCTTCTGTGCGGATGACCCTGCCCTTCTCCCGGTCCATGATGTGGTTTTCCCTTTTGCAGTGGTCAGTGATTGCTGATTTGTAATGTTCATGTTGTGCTTGTTCTTTTACTGCTCTGATTTTTTCATTTTTTTGACAGGTAAGTCACACCCTCATGGAACATCAGCTCAAGACACCATCATGCGACACTCTGAAGAAGGCGAAAGACTCGCCGAAACATGTCAGGTAAAAAATTAACCTAAAACATAATTGTCTGCTTTTAATGAATCAGTCAAATATCAATAATAAGAAGACAAAATGAACCTAATACAAATAAATGAATGCTTAATAACTCCCCTGCACATGCTCCTAAAAATCCAAACCTTCACCTGTAAATAAAACGTCCCGACCTGAAGACATCTTAATGTTATTATTTTGTTATACACACAGTGCCGCCAAGTGGAATCAAAAATTTGTTTTTATTTTAATTTTCACGTACTGCATGGTGCCCTTTTGACGAATCCGACTGAAAATTAGTCAGAAAAGACTCAAGACAATGATCTTACTCTCTGCCGAATTTTGTGACGTTTTGGCAAAAGGCGTGGCTATTAAGGTGCTGAAAAGTCCAATTGTACTCTGTGGCAACAAAAGCTCCGGCAACATGACTCAGATGATCCTATCTTCTCGAAGTTGTACACATTTGAGGATACTTCAGCCCTGAAGACATCTACCAACTTATTTTACATCGTAGTAGTAGCGCCACCAACTGGTAAAAGCTAATACAAGTTATTTTCTTGGATGTTTTTCTCCGTGCAACTCAACAAGGTCGCCCTCATATATGCTCGGATGACTGTTTCGGCCACGAGGATGTCACAATACGAAATTCGTGATTTTTCGTGAAAAGTTGTGGGAGTGGCATTGCACTGTTTGGCAATAAAACAAAGCTGATTATGAGGTTCTAAATATGAACGACAACTCGTAAAACTTTACACACACATCAGGCCGAGCAAATTTATCAATATTTTATACGTTAGTTGTGCAGCTTTTTTTAAATGGCTCGCCATGGCCCTCGAGAAATGTTAAAAAAAAGCAGCTCTGGTTGAGTGTTTCACCTCGCTTTTTGTAAATTTTATGGAGTACAGTGAACCCTCGGTTATCGCGGTTAATGGGGACCGAGACCACCCGCGAAAACTGAAAATCCGCGAAGTAGCGGCGCACCTTCAAAAATGCTTAAAAAAAATATACAATATATATAATAAATATATATATATATATATATATATATATATATATATATATATATATATATATATATATACGGGGAGAGAGAGAGTGAAATTCATTTTATAACAAAAAAACCAAATTATTATTAAAACGTATTATTTTTTTATTCCCCAGCCATTCTTTTTGTATTTATTTAATTACTCCGACTTTTACCTGCTGGTACGCCGTCCGGTGTGCCCTGTGAAATGAAAGGTGGCATTCTTTATTTATTTATTCATTTATTCATTCATAACTGACAGCCTCGCGCTCCGCTCGTGCCCGGGCAGAAGAGGTGCTCCAATTTGGCTTAACTGTGACACACGCCCGTCCTCCTCCCCCGGAGCTTCCATTCTGTTAAACTTAGGGGCCGCTTGGCACCGCCCGTGCCCGGGGAAGGTGCTCCTCTTCGGCTTACTGTGACGCGAGCATGCCCTCCTCCTCCGGAGCTTCCATTCGGTTAAACTTAGGGGCCGCTTGGAACCGCCCGTGCCCGGGGAAGGTGCTCCTCTTCGGCTTACTGTGACGCGAGCATGCCCTCCTCCTCCGGAGCTTCCATTCGGTTAAACTCAGGGGCCGCTTGGAACCGCCCGTGCCCGGGGAAGGTGCTCCTCTACGGCTTAACTGCCACGCACGCCGGCCGGAGCTCTGGTACGGTCCGAACCGCGCGAAACGTCGCCACCGATCGTGTCCGGGGGAACGTGCTCTTCTTCGTCCACTCTCCTCTTCGCCCACGCTCTTCTTCGGCGCCCGCCGGCCGTCTAACCGCTCCAGCGCCCCGTTGTGCCGCTCGGCGAAACTACAATGCCCCCGAATATTTTTTAGACCCGCGAAGCACTGAACCCGCGAAAGGTGAACCTCGAAGTAGCGAGGGTTCACTGTATGTATAAGACCAAGACCTACAAAAAAGTCTCTTGGAGCAATGAGCTAGGTTTTACAGGAAGTCGGCCATTTTGAATTTACTTAAAAGGGGGCGGGTCTCCACAATGGACTTTGTGTAGAAATTATTATTGGGGCCCGAGCAGCGACCGCGGCGAGGTCCCTATTGTTTTTGTAGAAAATATTATTACTTTTATTATTATTATTATTATTATTATTATTAGGGCCTGAGCAGCGACCGCTGCGAAGTCCCTATTGTTTTTGTAGAAATTATTATTATTATTATTTTTCCGATTGTTCGATCGCATTTTTGACCCCCGAAACATGCACAAAAACTCACCAAACTTGGCAGTCTCATCGGGCATGGCGAAAAATTTGATATTTTAACGTCTAATATGAACAGGAAGTGAGTTATGAATTTTTGAAAGTCCGACTTTTGCCCTTTTTTGCATGTTTACAGGGGTCATTCTTTTGCACCTTGATCCTAAAGGCTTCATCTGATTGCCTTAAAATTCTGTCTGTAGCATCTGAAGACCTGGCACAAACACTTGGGCTAAAATTTTTTGTTTCCGAAATACTATATGACGGGGGCGGGGCATCAAAGTTTTCACTTAAGATTTCCTTCGCCGCAATGGACAAAATGCTTAATAACTCTCCTGCACATGCTGCTAAAAATCCAAAACTTCTTATTCCATTCTTATTTATTCATCTAATTTATATATTTGTCTGTATTATTGTTGTATTGCACTGGAGAGGGGAGCCCTCTAATCTCGTTGCACACTTGTGTACAATAACAATAAAGGGATTTCTATTTCTATTCTATTCATGTACATAAAGAGTCTGTACCTGAAGACATCTATATGTTTATATTCAGTTATACACCTTGCGCCAATCAATATCATTTTTTACATTTTGACGTACTGCACGGTGCCCTTTTAACGAATCTGATTGAAAATTGGCTAGAAAAGACTCAAGACATTGATCTTACTCTATCCCTATTTTTGTGACTTTCCTTCGAAGGGCGTGGCTATTACGGTGCCGCAGAGTCTGATTATTCTCCGTGGCAACAAAAGTTCCTGCAAAATGATTCAGATGATCCATCTTCTCGAAATTTTTCACATTTGAGGATATTCAGGCCCTGAAGACGGCTGCCAACTTATTTTTGATCGCAGTGGTAGCGCCACCAACTGGTTAAAACAAATACAAATTATTTTCGTTGATTTTTTTCTCCGGGCAGGTTAACAAAATCTACCTTACATTTGCTCGGATGAGTGTTTAGGCCTTGAGGATGTCACAATACGAAAGTCTTTCGCCTTCTTCAGAGTGTCACATGATGGTGTCTTGTGGCCCGTCTTTATCAGCTGATGTTCCATGAGGGCGTGACTTACCTGTCACAAGAACGAAGGCAAGTCACGCCCCCCGCTGTCCGTTCACTCCGCCAAAATGCTGCTCCAGGTGGTAGAGAGGATGAAGGCTCCCTTGTCTCTGTTCATGGTTTTTATGCCTCGCTTGCAGATCTCAATGGCCTCTCTGATCCAGCGCTGTTGTTTGTTCTCTTCGGTGCGGATGACCCTGCCCTTCTCCCGGTCCATGATGTGGTTTTCCCTTTTGCAGTGGTCAGTGATTGCTGATTTGTAATGTTCATGTTGTGCTTGTTCTTTTACTGCTCTGATTTTTCATTTTTTTGACAGGTAAGTCACACCCTCATGGAACATCAGCTGATAAAGACGGGTCTCAAGACACCATCATGCGACACTCTGAAGAAGGCGAAAGACTCGCCGAAACATGTCAGGTAAAAAATTAACCTAAAACATAATTGTCTGCTTTTAATGAATCAGTCAAATATCAATAATAAGAAGACAAAATGAACCTAATACAAATAAATGAATGCTTAATAACTCCCCTGCACATGCTCCTAAAAATCCAAACCTTCACCTGTAAATAAAACGTCCCGACCTGAAGACATCTTAATGCTATTATTTTGTTATACACACAGTGCCGCCAAGTGGAATCAAAAATTTGTTTTTATTTTAATTTTCACGTACTGCACGGTGCCCTTTTGACGAATCCGACTGAAAATTAGTCAGAAAAGACTCAAGACAATGATCTTACTCTCTGCCGAATTTTGTGACGTTTTGGCAAAAGGCGTGGCTATTACGGTGCTGAAAAGTCCGATTGTACTCTGTGGCAACAAAAGCTCCGGCAACATGACTCAGATGATCCTATCTTCTCGAAGTTGTACACATTTGAGGATACTTCAGCCCTGAAGACATCTACCAACTTATTTTACATCGTAGTAGTAGCGCCACCAACTGGTAAAAGCTAATACAAGTTATTTTCTTGGATGTTTTTCTCCGTGCAACTCAACAAGGTCGCCCTCATATATGCTCGGATGACTGTTTCGGCCATGAGGATGTCACAATACGAAATTCGTGATTTTTCGTGAAAAGTTGTGGGAGTGGCATTGCACTGTTCGGCAATAAAACAAAGCTGATTATGAGGTTCTAAATATGAACGACAACTCGTAAAACTTTACACACACATCAGGCCGAGCAAATTTATCAATATTTTATAAGTTAGTTGTGCAGCTTTTTTGAAATGGCTCGCCATGGCCCTCGAGAAATGTGAAAAAAAAGCAGCTCTGGTTGAGTGTTTCACCTCGCTTTTTGTAAATTTTATGGAGTACAGTGAACCCTCGGTTATCGCGGTTAATGGGGACCGAGACCACCCGCGAAAACTGAAAATCCGCGAAGTAGCGGCGCACCTTCAAAAATGCTTAAAAAAAATATACAATATATATAATAAATATATAAATATATATATATATATATATATATATATATATTTATACGGGGAGAGAGAGAGTGAAATTCATGTTATAACAAAAAAACCAAATTATTATTAAAACGTATTATTTTTTTATTCCCCAGCCATTCTTTTTGTATTTATTTAATTACTCCGACTTTTACCTGCTGGTACGCCGTCCGGTGTGCCCTGTGAAATGAAAGGTGGCATTCTTTATTTATTTATTCATTTATTCATTCATAACTGACAGCCTCGCGCTCCGCTCGTGCCCGGGCAGAAGAGGTGCTCCAATTTGGCTTAACTGTGACACACGCCCGTCCTCCTCCCCCGGAGCTTCCATTCGGTTAAACTTAGGGGCCGCTTGGCACCGCCCGTGCCCGGGGAAGGTGCTCCTCTTCGGCTTACTGTGACGCGAGCATGCCCTCCTCCTCCGGAGCTTCCATTCGGTTAAACTTAGGGGCCGCTTGGAACCGCCCGTGCCCGGGGAAGGTGCTCCTCTTCGGCTTACTGTGACGCGAGCATGCCCTCCTCCTCCGGAGCTTCCATTCGGTTAAACTTAGGGGCCGCTTGGCACCGCCCGTGCCCGGGGAAGGTGCTCCTCTACGGCTTAACTGCCACGCACGCTGGCCGGAGCTCTGGTACGGTCCGAACCGCGCGAAACGTCGCCACCGATCGTGTCCGGGGGAACGTGCTCTTCTTCGTCCACTCTCCTCTTCGCCCACGCTCTTCTTCGGCGCACGCCGGCCGTCTAACCGCTCCAGCGCCCCGTCGTGCCGCTCGGCGAAACTACAATGCCCCCGAATATTTTTTAGACCCGCGAAGCACTGAACCCGCGAAAGGTGAACCGCGAAGTAGCGAGGGTTCACTGTATGTATAAGACCAAGACCTACAAAAAAGTCTCTTGGAGCAATGAGCTAGGTTTTACAGGAAGTCGGCCATTTTGAATTTACTTAAAAGGGGGCGGGTCTCCACAATGGACTTTGTGTAGAAATTATTATTGGGGCCCGAGCAGCGACCGCGGCGAGGTCCCTATTGTTTTTGTAGAAATTATTATTACTTTTATTATTATTATTATTATTATTATTAGGGCCTGAGCAGCGACCGCTGCGAAGTCCCTATTGTTTTTGTAGAAATTATTATTATTATTATTTTTCCGATTGTTTGATCGCATTTTTGACCCCCGAAACATGCACAAAAACTCACCAAACTTGGCAGTCTCATCGGGCATGGCGAAAAATTTGATATTTTTTAACGTCTAATATGAACAGGAAGTGAGTTATGAATTTTTGAAAGTCCGACTTTTGCCCTTTTTTGCATGTTTACAGGGGTCATTCTTTTGCACCCTGATCCTAAAGGCTTCATCTGATTGCCTTAAAGTTCTGTCTGGAGCATCTTAAGACCTGGGACAAACACTGGGGCTGAAATTTTTTATTTCCGAAATACTATATGACGGGGGCGGGGCTTCAAAGTTTTCACTTAAGATTTCCTTCGCCGCAATGGACAAAATGCTTAATAACTCTCCTGCACGTGCTGCTAAAAATCCAAAACTTCACATGTACATAAAGAGTCGGTACCTGAAGACATCTATATGTTTATATTCAGTTATACACCTTGCGCCAATCAATATCATTTTTTACATTTTGACGTACTGCACGGTGCCCTTTTAACGAATCTGATTGAAAATTGGCTAGAAAAGACTCAAGACATTGATCTTACTCTATCCCTATTTTTGTGACTTTCCTTCGAAGGGCGTGGCTATTACGGTGCCGCAGAGTCTGATTATTCTCCGTGGCAACAAAAGTTCCTGCAAAATGATTCAGATGATCCATCTTCTCGAAATTTTTCACATTTGAGGATATTCAGGCCCTGAAGACGGCTGCCAACTTATTTTTGATCGCAGTGGTAGCGCCACCAACTGGTTAAAACAAATACAAATTATTTTCGTTGATTTTTTTCTCCGGGCAGGTTAACAAAATCTACCTTACATTTGCTCGGATGAGTGTTTAGGCCTTGAGGATGTCACAATACGAAAGTCTTTCGCCTTCTTCAGAGTGTCACATGATGGTGTCTTGTGGCCCGTCTTTATCAGCTGATGTTCCATGAGGGCGTGACTTACCTGTCACAAGAACGAAGGCAAGTCACGCCCCCCGCTGTCCGTTCACTCCGCCAAAATGCTGCTCCAGGTGGTAGAGAGGATGAAGGCTCCCTTGTCTCTGTTCATGGTTTTTATGCCTCGCTTGCAGATCTCAATGGCCTCTCTGATCCAGCGCTGTTGTTTGTTCTCTTCGGTGCGGATGACCCTGCCCTTCTCCCGGTCCATGATGTGGTTTTCCCTTTTGCAGTGGTCAGTGATTGCTGATTTGTAATGTTCATGTTGTGCTTGTTCTTTTACTGCTCTGATTTTTCATTTTTTTGACAGGTAAGTCACACCCTCATGGAACATCAGCTGATAAAGACGGGTCTCAAGACACCATCATGCGACACTCTGAAGAAGGCGAAAGACTCGCCGAAACATGTCAGGTAAAAAATTAACCTAAAACATAATTGTCTGCTTTTAATGAATCAGTCAAATATCAATAATAAGAAGACAAAATGA
This sequence comes from Idiotropiscis lumnitzeri, assembly GCF_059441095.1. NCBI lineage: Eukaryota > Metazoa > Chordata > Actinopteri > Syngnathiformes > Syngnathidae > Idiotropiscis > Idiotropiscis lumnitzeri. The sequence goes on along the minus strand of NC_142391.1, from coordinate 47,833,631 downwards.
ACCTAATACAAATAAATGAATGCTTAATAACTCCCCTGCACATGCTCCTAAAAATCCAAACCTTCACCTGTAAATAAAACGTCCCGACCTGAAGACATCTTAATGCTATTATTTTGTTATACACACAGTGCCGCCAAGTGGAATCAAAAATTTGTTTTTATTTTAATTTTCACGTACTGCACGGTGCCCTTTTGACGAATCCGACTGAAAATTAGTCAGAAAAGACTCAAGACAATGATCTTACTCTCTGCCGAATTTTGTGACGTTTTGGCAAAAGGCGTGGCTATTAAGGTGCTGAAAAGTCCGATTGTACTCTGTGGCAACAAAAGCTCCGGCAACATAACTCAGATGATCCTATCTTCTCGAAGTTGTACACATTTGAGGATACTTCAGCCCTGAAGACATCTACCAACTTATTTTACATCGTAGTAGTAGCGCCACCAACTGGTAAAAGCTAATACAAGTTATTTTCTTGGATGTTTTTCTCCGTGCAACTCAACAAGGTCGCCCTCATATATGCTCGGATGACTGTTTCGGCCATGAGGATGTCACAATACGAAATTCGTGATTTTTCGTGAAAAGTTGTGGGAGTGGCATTGCACTGTTCGGCAATAAAACAAAGCTGATTATGAGGTTCTAAATATGAACGACAACTCGTAAAACTTTACACACACATCAGGCCGAGCAAATTTATCAATATTTTATAAGTTAGTTGTGCAGCTTTTTTGAAATGGCTCGCCATGGCCCTCGAGAAATGTGAAAAAAAAGCAGCTCTGGTTGAGTGTTTCACCTCGCTTTTTGTAAATTTTATGGAGTACAGTGAACCCTCGGTTATCGCGGTTAATGGGGACCGAGACCACCCGCGAAAACTGAAAATCCGCGAAGTAGCGGCGCACCTTCAAAAATGCTTAAAAAAAATATACAATATATATAATAAATATATAAATATATATATATATATATATATATATATATATATATATATATATACGGGGAGAGAGAGAGTGAAATTCATGTTATAACAAAAAAACCAAATTATTATTAAAACGTATTATTTTTTTATTCCCCAGCCATTCTTTTTGTATTTATTTAATTACTCCGACTTTTACCTGCTGGTACGCCGTCCGGTGTGCCCTGTGAAATGAAAGGTGGCATTCTTTATTTATTTATTCATTTATTCATTCATAACTGACAGCCTCGCGCTCCGCTCGTGCCCGGGCAGAAGAGGTGCTCCAATTTGGCTTAACTGTGACACACGCCCGTCCTCCTCCCCCGGAGCTTCCATTCGGTTAAACTTAGGGGCCGCTTGGCACCGCCCGTGCCCGGGGAAGGTGCTCCTCTTCGGCTTACTGTGACGCGAGCATGCCCTCCTCCTCCGGAGCTTCCATTCGGTTAAACTTAGGGGCCGCTTGGAACCGCCCGTGCCCGGGGAAGGTGCTCCTCTTCGGCTTACTGTGACGCGAGCATGCCCTCCTCCTCCGGAGCTTCCATTCGGTTAAACTTAGGGGCCGCTTGGCACCGCCCGTGCCCGGGGAAGGTGCTCCTCTACGGCTTAACTGCCACGCACGCTGGCCGGAGCTCTGGTACGGTCCGAACCGCGCGAAACGTCGCCACCGATCGTGTCCGGGGGAACGTGCTCTTCTTCGTCCACTCTCCTCTTCGCCCACGCTCTTCTTCGGCGCACGCCGGCCGTCTAACCGCTCCAGCGCCCCGTCGTGCCGCTCGGCGAAACTACAATGCCCCCGAATATTTTTTAGACCCGCGAAGCACTGAACCCGCGAAAGGTGAACCGCGAAGTAGCGAGGGTTCACTGTATGTATAAGACCAAGACCTACAAAAAAGTCTCTTGGAGCAATGAGCTAGGTTTTACAGGAAGTCGGCCATTTTGAATTTACTTTAAAGGGGGCGGGTCACCACAATGGACTTTGTGTAGAAATTATTATTGGGGCCCGAGCAGCGACCGCGGCGAGGTCCCTATTGTTTTTGTAGAAAATATTATTACTTTTATTATTATTATTATTATTATTAGGGCCTGAGCAGCGACCGCTGCGAAGTCCCTATTGTTTTTGTAGAAATTATTATTATTATTATTTTTCCGATTGTTCGATCGCATTTTTGACCCCCGAAACATGCACAAAAACTCACCAAACTTGGCAGTCTCATCGGGCATGGCGAAAAATTTGATATTTTAACGTCTAATATGAACAGGAAGTGAGTTATGAATTTTTGAAAGTCCGACTTTTGCCCTTTTTTGCATGTTTACAGGGGTCATTCTTTTGCACCCTGATCCTAAAGGCTTCATCTGATTGCCTTAAAATTCTGTCTGTAGCATCTGAAGACCTGGGACAAACACTGGGGCTAAAATTTTTTGTTTCCGAAATACTATATGACGGGGGCGGGGCATCAAAGTTTTCACTTAAGATTTCCTTCGCCGCAATGGACAAAATGCTTAATAACTCTCCTGCACATGCTGCTAAAAATCCAAAACTTCACATGTACATAAAGAGTCTGTACCTGAAGACATCTATATGTTTATATTCAGTTATACACCTTGCGCCAATCAATATCATTTTTTACATTTTGACGTACTGCACGGTGCCCTTTTAACGAATCTGATTGAAAATTGGCTAGAAAAGACTCAAGACATTGATCTTACTCTATCCCTATTTTTGTGACTTTCCTTCGAAGGGCGTGGCTATTACGGTGCCGCAGAGTCTGATTATTCTCCGTGGCAACAAAAGTTCCTGCAAAATGATTCAGATGATCCATCTTCTCGAAATTTTTCACATTTGAGGATATTCAGGCCCTGAAGACGGCTGCCAACTTATTTTTGATCGCAGTGGTAGCGCCACCAACTGGTTAAAACAAATACAAATTATTTTCGTTGATTTTTTTCTCCGGGCAGGTTAACAAAATCTACCTTACATTTGCTCGGATGAGTGTTTAGGCCTTGAGGATGTCACAATACGAAAGTCTTTCGCCTTCTTCAGAGTGTCACATGATGGTGTCTTGTGGCCCGTCTTTATCAGCTGATGTTCCATGAGGGCGTGACTTACCTGTCACAAGAATGAAGGCAAGTCACGCCCCCCGCTGTCCGTTCACTCCGCCAAAATGCTGCTCCAGGTGGTAGAGAGGATGAAGGCTCCCTTGTCTCTGTTCATGGTTTTTATGCCTCGCTTGCAGATCTCAATGGCCTCTCTGATCCAGCGCTGTTGTTTGTTCTCTTCGGTGCGGATGACCCTGCCCTTCTCCCGGTCCATGATGTGGTTTTCCCTTTTGCAGTGGTCAGTGATTGCTGATTTGTAATGTTCATGTTGTGCTTGTTCTTTTACTGCTCTGATTTTTTCATTTTTTTGACAGGTAAGTCACACCCTCATGGAACATCAGCTGATAAAGACGGGTCTCAAGACACCATCATGCGACACTCTGAAGAAGGCAAAAGACTCGCCGAAACATGTCAGGTAAAAAATTAACCTAAAACATAATTGTCTGCTTTTTATGAATCAGTCAAATATCAATAATAAGAAGACAAAATGAACCTAATACAAATAAATGAATGCTTAATAACTCCCCTGCACATGCTCCTAAAAATCCAAACCTTCACCTGTAAATAAAACGTCCCGACCTGAAGACATCTTAATGTTATTATTTTGTTATACACACAGCGCCGCCAAGTGGAATCAAAAATTTGTTTTTATTTTAATTTTCACGTACTGCACGGTGCCCTTTTGACGAATCCGACTGAAAATTAGTCAGAAAAGACTCAAGACAATGATCTTACTCTCTGCCGAATTTTGTGACGTTTTGGCAAAAGGCGTGGCTATTACGGTGCTGAAAAGTCCGATTGTACTCTGTGGCAACAAAAGCTCAGGCAACATGACTCAGATGATCCTATCTTCTCGAAGTTGTACACATTTGAGGATACTTCAGCCCTGAAGACATCTACCGACTTATTTTTCATCGTAGTAGTAGCGCCACCAACTGGTAAAAGCTAATACAAGTTATTTTCTTGGATGTTTTTCTCCGTGCAACTCAACAAGGTCGCCCTCATATATGCTCGGATGACTGTTTCGGCCATGAGGATGTCACAATACGAAATTAGTCCTTTTTCGTGAAAAGTTGTGGGAGTGGCATTGCACTGTTCGGCAATAAAACAACGCTGATTATGAGGTTATAAATATGAACGACAACTCGTGAAACTTTACACACACATCAGGCCGAGCAAATTTATCAATATTTTATACGTTAGTTGTGCAGCTTTTTTGAAATGGCTCGCCATGGCCCTCGAGAAATGTTCAAAAAAGCAGCCCTGATTGAGTGTTTCACCTCGCTTTTTGTAAATTTTATGGAGTACAGTGAACCCTCGGTTATCGCGGTTAATGGGGACCGAGACCACCCGCGAAAACTGAAAATCCGCGAAGTAGCGGCGCACCTTCAAAAATGCTTAAAAAAATATACAATATATATAATAAATATAGAAATATATATATATATATATATATATATATATATATATATATATATATATACATATATATATATATATATATATATATATACGGGGAGAGAGAGAGTGAAATTCATTTTATAACAAAAAAAACAAATTATTATTAAAACGTATTATTTTTTTATTCCCCAGCCATTCTTTTTGTATTTATTTAATTACTCCGACTTTTACCTGCTGGTACGCCGTCCGGTGTGCCCTGTGAAATGAAAGGTGGCATTCTTTATTTATTTATTCATTTATTCATTCATAACTGACAGCCTCGCGCTCCGCTCGTGCCCGGGCGGAAGAGGTGCTCCAATTCGGCTTAACTGTGACACACGCCCGCCCTCCTCCCCCGGAACTTCCATTCGGTTAAACTTAGGGGCCGCTTGGCACCGCCCGTGCCCGGGGAAGGTGCTCCTCTTCGGCTTACTGTGACGCGAGCATGCCCTCCTCCTCCGGAGCTTCCATTCAGTTAAACTTAGGGGCCGCTTGGAACCGCCCGTGCCCGGGGAAGGTGCTCCTCTTCGGCTTACTGTGACGCGAGCATGCCCTCCTCCTCCGGAGCTTCCATTTGGTTAAACTTAGGGGCCGCTTGGAACCGCCCGTGCCCGGGGAAGGTGCTCCTCTTCGGCTTATTGTGACGCGAGCATGCCCTCCTCCTCCGGAGCTTCCATTCGGTTAAACTTAGGGGCCGCTTGGCACCGCCCGTGCCCGGGGAAGGTGCTCCTCTACGGCTTAACTGCCACGCACGCCGGCCGGAGCTCTGGTACGGTCCGAACCGCGCGAAACGTCGCCACCGATCGTGTCCGGGAGAACGTGCTCTTCTTCGTCCACTCTCCTCTTCGCCCACGCTCTTCTTCGGCGCACGCCGGCCGTCTAACCGCTCCAGCGCCCCGTCGTGCCGCTCGGCGAAACTACAATGCCCCCGAATATTTTTTAGACCCGCGAAGCACTGAACCCGCGAAAGGTGAACCGCGAAGTAGCGAGGGTTCACTGTATGTATAAGACCAAGACCTACAAAAAAGTCTCTTGGAGCAATGAGCTAGGTTTTACAGGAAGTCGGCCATTTTGAATTTACTTAAAAGGGGGCGGGTCACCACAATGGACTTTGTGTAGAAATTATTATTGGGGCCCGAGCAGCGACGGCGGCGAGGTCCCTATTGTTTTTGTAGAAATTATTATTAGGGCCTGAGCAGCGACCGCTACGAGGTCCCCATTGTTTTTGTGGAAATTATTATTATTTTTATTATTATTATTATTAGGGCCCGAGCAGTGACCGCTGCGAGGTCCCTATTGTTTTTCTAGAAATTGTTATTAGGGCCCGAGCTGCGACGGCTGCGAGGTCCCTATTGTTTTTGTAGAAAATATTATTACTTTTATTATTATTAATATTATTATTATTATTATTAGGGCCTGAGCAGCGACCGCTGCGAAGTCCCTATTGTTTTTGTAGAAATTATTATTATTATTATTTTTCCGATTGTTCGATCGCATTTTTGACCCCCGAAACATGCACAAAAACTCACCAAACTTGGCAGTCTCATCGGGCATGGCGAAAAATTTGATATTTTAACGTCTAATATGAACAGGAAGTGAGTTATGAATTTTTGAAAGTCCGACTTTTGCCCTTTTTTGCATGTTTACAGGGGTCATTCTTTTGCACCCTGATCCTAAAGGCTTCATCTGATTGCCTTAAAATTCTGTCTGTAGCATCTGAAGACCTGGGACAAACACTGGGGCTAAAATTTTTTGTTTCCGAAATACTATATGACGGGGGCGGGGCTTCAAAGTTTTCACTTAAGATTTCCTTCGCCGCAATGGACAAAATGCTTAATAACTCTCCTGCACATGCTGCTAAAAATCCAAAACTTCACATATACATAAAAAGTCTGTACCTGAAGACATCTATATGTTTATATTCAGTTATACACCTTGCGCCAATCAATATCATTTTTTACATTTTGACGTACTGCACGGTGCCCTTTTAACGAATCTGATTGAAAATTGGCTAGAAAAGACTCAAGACATTGATCTTACTCTATCCCTATTTTTGTGACTTTCCTTCGAAGGGCGTGGCTATTACGGTGCCGCAGAGTCTGATTATTCTCCGTGGCAACAAAAGTTCCTGCAAAATGATTCAGATGATCCATCTTCTTGAAATTTTTCACATTTGAGGATATTCAGGCCCTGAAGACGGCTGCCAACTTATTTTTGATCGCAGTGGTAGCGCCACCAACTGGTTAAAACAAATACAAATTATTTTCGTTGATGTTTTTCTCCGGGCAGGTGAACAAAATCTACCTTATATTTGCTCGGATGAGTGTTTAGGCCTTGAGCATGTCACAATACGAAAGTCTTTCGCCTTCTTCAGAGTGTCACATGATGGTGCCTTGTGACCCGTCTTTATCAGATGATGTTCCATGAGGGCGTGACTTACCTGTCACAAGAATGAAGGCAAGTCACGCCCCCCGCTGTCCGTTCACTCCGCCAAGATGCTGGTCCAGGTGGTAGAGAGGATGAAGGCTCCCTTGTCTCTGTTCATGGTTTTTATGCCTCGCTTGCAGATCTCAATGGCCTCTCTGATCCAGCGCTGTTGTTTGTTCTCTTCTGTGCGGATGACCCTGCCCTTCTCCCGGTCCATGATGTGGTTATCCCTTTTGCAGTGGTCAGTGATTGCTGATTTGTAATGTTCATGTTGTGCTTGTTCTTTTACTGCTCTGATTTTTTTCATTTTTTTGACAGGTAAGTCACACCCTCATGGAACATCAGCTCAAGACACCATCATGCGACACTCTGAAGAAGGCGAAAGACTCGCCGAAACATGTCAGTGAAAAAATTAACCTAAAACATAATTGTCTGCTTTTAATGAATCAGTCAAATATCAATAATAAGAAGACAAAATGAACCTAATACAAATAAATGAATGCTTAATAACTCCCCTGCACATGCTCCTAAAAATCCAAACCTTCACCTGTAAATAAAACGTCCCGACCTGAAGACATCTTAATGTTATTATTTTGTTATACACACAGCGCCGCCAAGTGGAATCAAAAATTTGTTTTTATTTTAATTTTCACGTACTGCACGGTGCCCTTTTGACGAATCCGACTGAAAATTAGTCAGAAAAGACTCAAGACAATGATCTTACTCTCTGCCGAATTTTGTGACGTTTTGGCAAAAGGCGTGGCTATTACGGTGCTGAAAAGTCCGATTGTACTCTGTGGCAACAAAAGCTCCGGCAACATGACTCAGATGATCCTATCTTCTCGAAGTTGTACACATTTGAGGATACTTCAGCCCTGAAGACATCTACCGACTTATTTTTCATCGTAGTAGTAGCGCCACCAACTGGTAAAAGCTAATACAAGTTATTTTCTTGGATGTTTTTCTCCGTGCAACTCAACAAGGTCGCCCTCATATATGCTCGGATGACTGTTTCGGCCATGAGGATGTCACAATACGAAATTAGTCCTTTTTCGTGAAAAGTTGTGGGAGTGGCATTGCACTGTTCGGCAATAAAACAACGCTGATTATGAGGTTCTAAATATGAACGACAACTCGTGAAACTTTACACACACATCAGGCCGAGCAAATTTATCAATATTTTATACGTTAGTTGTGCAGCTTTTTTGAAATGGCTCGCCATGGCCCTCGAGAAATGTTCAAAAAAGCAGCCCTGATTGAGTGTTTCACCTCGCTTTTTGTAAATTTTATGGAGTACAGTGAACCCTCGGTTATCGCGGTTAATGGGGACCGAGACCACCCGCGAAAACTGAAAATCCGCGAAGTAGCGGCGCACCTTCAAAAATGCTTAAAAAAAATATACAATATATATAATAAATATATATATATATATATATATATATATATATATATATATATATATATATATATATATATATACGGGGAGAGAGAGAGTGAAATTCATTTTATAACAAAAAAAACAAATTATTATTAAAACGTATTATTTTTTTATTCCCCAGCCATTCTTTTTGTATTTATTTAATTACTCCGACTTTTACCTGCTGGTACGCCGTCCGGTGTGCCCTGTGAAATGAAAGGTGGCATTCTTTATTTATTTATTCATTTCTTCATTCATAACTGACAGCCTCGCGCTCCGCTCGTGCCCGGGCGGAAGAGGTGCTCCAATTCGGCTTAACTGTGACACACGCCCGCCCTCCTCCCCCGGAACTTCCATTCGGTTAAACTTAGGGGCCGCTTGGCACCGCCCGTGCCCGGGGAAGGTGCTCCTCTTCGGCTTACTGTGACGCGAGCATGCCCTCCTCCTCCGGAGCTTCCATTCAGTTAAACTTAGGGGCCGCTTGGAACCGCCCGTGCCCGGGGAAGGTGCTCCTCTTCGGCTTACTGTGACGCGAGCATGCCCTCCTCCTCCGGAGCTTCCATTTGGTTAAACTTAGGGGCCGCTTGGAACCGCCCGTGCCCGGGGAAGGTGCTCCTCTTCGGCTTATTGTGACGCGAGCATGCCCTCCTCCTCCGGAGCTTCCATTCGGTTAAACTTAGGGGCCGCTTGGCACCGCCCGTGCCCGGGGAAGGTGCTCCTCTACGGCTTAACTGCCACGCACGCCGGCCGGAGCTCTGGTACGGTCCGAACCGCGCGAAACGTCGCCACCGATCGTGTCCGGGAGAACGTGCTCTTCTTCGTCCACTCTCCTCTTCGCCCACGCTCTTCTTCGGCGCACGCCGGCCGTCTAACCGCTCCAGCGCCCCGTCGTGCCGCTCGGCGAAACTACAATGCCCCCGAATATTTTTTAGACCCGCGAAGCACTGAACCCGCGAAAGGTGAACCGCGAAGTAGCGAGGGTTCACTGTATGTATAAGACCAAGACCTACAAAAAAGTCTCTTGGAGCAATGAGCTAGGTTTTACAGGAAGTCGGCCATTTTGAATTTACTTAAAAGGGGGCGGGTCACCACAATGGACTTTGTGTAGAAATTATTATTGGGGCCCGAGCAGCGACGGCGGCGAGGTCCCTATTGTTTTTGTAGAAATTATTATTAGGGCCTGAGCAGCGACCGCTACGAGGTCCCCATTGTTTTTGTGGAAATTATTATTATTTTTATTATTATTATTATTAGGGCCCGAGCAGTGACCGCTGCGAGGTCCCTATTGTTTTTCTAGAAATTGTTATTAGGGCCCGAGCTGCGACGGCTGCGAGGTCCCTATTGTTTTTGTAGAAAATATTATTACTTTTATTATTATTAATATTATTATTATTATTATTAGGGCCTGAGCAGCGACCGCTGCGAAGTCCCTATTGTTTTTGTAGAAATTATTATTATTATTATTTTTCCGATTGTTCGATCGCATTTTTGACCCCCGAAACATGCACAAAAACTCACCAAACTTGGCAGTCTCATCGGGCATGGCGAAAAATTTGATATTTTAACGTCTAATATGAACAGGAAGTGAGTTATGAATTTTTGAAAGTCCGACTTTTGCCCTTTTTTGCATGTTTACAGGGGTCATTCTTTTGCACCCTGATCCTAAAGGCTTCATCTGATTGCCTTAAAATTCTGTCTGTAGCATCTGAAGACCTGGGACAAACACTGGGGCTAAAATTTTTTGTTTCCGAAATACTATATGACGGGGGCGGGGCTTCAAAGTTTTCACTTAAGATTTCCTTCGCCGCAATGGACAAAATGCTTAATAACTCTCCTGCACATGCTGCTAAAAATCCAAAACTTCACATATACATAAAAAGTCTGTACCTGAAGACATCTATATGTTTATATTCAGTTATACACCTTGCGCCAATCAATATCATTTTTTACATTTTGACGTACTGCACGGTGCCCTTTTAACGAATCTGATTGAAAATTGGCTAGAAAAGACTCAAGACATTGATCTTACTCTATCCCTATTTTTGTGACTTTCCTTCGAAGGGCGTGGCTATTACGGTGCCGCAGAGTCTGATTATTCTCCGTGGCAACAAAAGTTCCTGCAAAATGATTCAGATGATCCATCTTCTTGAAATTTTTCACATTTGAGGATATTCAGGCCCTGAAGACGGCTGCCAACTTATTTTTGATCGCAGTGGTAGCGCCACCAGCTGGTTAAAACAAATACAAATTATTTTCGTTGATGTTTTTCTCCGGGCAGGTGAACAAAATCTACCTTATATTTGCTCGGATGAGTGTTTAGGCCTTGAGCATGTCACAATACGAAAGTCTTTCGCCTTCTTCAGAGTGTCACATGATGGTGCCTTGTGACCCGTCTTTATCAGATGATGTTCCATGAGGGCGTGACTTACCTGTCACAAGAATGAAGGCAAGTCACGCCCCCCGCTGTCCGTTCACTCCGCCAAGATGCTGGTCCAGGTGGTAGAGAGGATGAAGGCTCCCTTGTCTCTGTTCATGGTTTTTATGCCTCGCTTGCAGATCTCAATGGCCTCTCTGATCCAGCGCTGTTGTTTGTTCTCTTCTGTGCGGATGACCCTGCCCTTCTCCCGGTCCATGATGTGGTTTTCCCTTTTGCAGTGGTCAGTGATTGCTGATTTGTAATGTTCATGTTGTGCTTGTTCTTTTACTGCTCTGATTTTTTTCATTTTTTTGACAGGTAAGTCACACCCTCATGGAACATCAGCTCAAGACACCATCATGCGACACTCTGAAGAAGGCGAAAGACTCGCCGAAACATGTCAGTGAAAAAATTAACCTAAAACATAATTGTCTGCTTTTAATGAATCAGTCAAATATCAATAATAAGAAGACAAAATGAACCTAATACAAATAAATGAATGCTTAATAACTCCCCTGCACATGCTCCTAAAAATCCAAACCTTCACCTGTAAATAAAACGTCCCGACCTGAAGACATCTTAATGTTATTATTTTGTTATACACACAGCGCCGCCAAGTGGAATCAAAAATTTGTTTTTATTTTAATTTTCACGTACTGCACGGTGCCCTTTTGACGAATCCGACTGAAAATTAGTCAGAAAAGACTCAAGACAATGATCTTACTCTCTGCCGAATTTTGTGACGTTTTGGCAAAAGGCGTGGCTATTACGGTGCTGAAAAGTCCGATTGTACTCTGTGGCAACAAAAGCTCCGGCAACATGACTCAGATGATCCTATCTTCTCGAAGTTGTACACATTTGAGGATACTTCAGCCCTGAAGACATCTACCGACTTATTTTTCATCGTAGTAGTAGCGCCACCAACTGGTAAAAGCTAATACAAGTTATTTTCTTGGATGTTTTTCTCCGTGCAACTCAACAAGGTCGCCCTCATATATGCTCGGATGACTGTTTCGGCCATGAGGATGTCACAATACGAAATTTGTCCTTTTTCGTGAAAAGTTGTGGGAGTGGCATTGCACTGTTCGGCAATAAAACAACGCTGATTATGAGGTTCTAAATATGAACGACAACTCGTGAAACTTTACACACACATCAGGCCGAGCAAATTTATCAATATTTTATACGTTAGTTGTGCAGCTTTTTTGAAATGGCTCGCCATGGCCCTCGAGAAATGTTCAAAAAAGCAGCCCTGATTGAGTGTTTCACCTCGCTTTTTGTAAATTTTATGGAGTACAGTGAACCCTCGGTTATCGCGGTTAATGGGGACCGAGACCACCCGCGAAAACTGAAAATCCGCGAAGTAGCGGCGCACCTTCAAAAATGCTTAAAAAAAATATACAATATATATAATAAATATATATATATATATATATATATATATATACGGGGAGAGAGAGAGTGAAATTCATTTTATAACAAAAAAACCAAATTATTATTAAAACGTATTATTTTTTTATTCCCCAGCCATTCTTTTTGTATTTATTTAATTACTCCGACTTTTACCTGCTGGTATGCCGTCCGGTGTGCCCTGTGAAATGAAAGGTGGCATTCTTTATTTATTTATTCATTTATTCATTCATAACTGACAGCCTCGCGCTCCGCTCGTGCCCGGGCGGAAGAGGTGCTCCAATTCGGCTTAACTGGGACACACGCCCGCCCTCCTCCCCCGGAACTTCCATTCGGTTAAACTTAGGGGCCGCTTGGCACCGCCCGTGCCCGGGGAAGGTGCTCCTCTTCGGCTTACTGTGACGCGAGCATGCCCTCCTCCTCCGGAGCTTCCATTCGGTTAAACTTAGGGGCCGCTTGGAACCGCCCGTGCCCGGGGAAGGTGCTCCTCTTCGGCTTACTGTGACGCGAGCATGCCCTCCTCCTCCGGAGCTTCCATTCGGTTAAACTCAGGGGCCGCTTGGAACCGCCCGTGCCCGGGGAAGGTGCTCCTCTTCGGCTTACTGTGACGCGAACATGCCCTCCTCCTCCGGAGCTTCCATTCGGTTAAACTTAGGGGCCGCTTGGCACCGCCCGTGCCCGGGGAAGGTGCTCCTCTATGGCTTAACTGCCACGCACGCCGACCGGAGCTCTGGTACGGTCCGAACCGCGCGAAACGTCGCCACCGATCGTGTCCGGGGGAACGTGCTCTTCTTCGTCCACTCTCCTCTTCGCCCACGCTCTTCTTCGGCGCACGCCGGCCGTCTAACCGCTCCAGCGCCCCGTCGTGCCGCTCGGCGAAACTACAATGCCCCCGAATATTTTTTAGACCCGCGAAGCACTGAACCCGCGAAAGGTGAACCGCGAAGTAGCGAGGGTTCACTGTATGTATAAGACCAAGACCTACAAAAAAGTCTCTTGGAGCAATGAGCTAGGTTTTACAGGAAGTCGGCCATTTTGAATTTACTTAAAAGGGGGCGGGTCACCACAATGGACTTTGTGTAGAAATTATTATTGGGGCCCGAGCAGCGACGGCGGCGAGGTCCCTATTGTTTTTGTAGAAATTATTATTAGGGCCTGAGCAGCGACCGCTACGAGGTCCCCATTGTTTTTGTGGAAATTATTATTATTTTTATTATTATTATTATTAGGGCCCGAGCAGTGACCGCTGCGAGGTCCCTATTGTTTTTCTAGAAATTGTTATTAGGGCCCGAGCTGCGACGGCTGCGAGGTCCCTATTGTTTTTGTAGAAAATATTATTACTTTTATTATTATTAATATTATTATTATTATTATTAGGGCCTGAGCAGCGACCGCTGCGAAGTCCCTATTGTTTTTGTAGAAATTATTATTATTATTATTTTTCCGATTGTTCGATCGCATTTTTGACCCCCGAAACATGCACAAAAACTCACCAAACTTGGCAGTCTCATCGGGCATGGCGAAAAATTTGATATTTTAACGTCTAATATGAACAGGAAGTGAGTTATGAATTTTTGAAAGTCCGACTTTTGCCCTTTTTTGCATGTTTACAGGGGTCATTCTTTTGCACCCTGATCCTAAAGGCTTCATCTGATTGCCTTAAAATTCTGTCTGTAGCATCTGAAGACCTGGGACAAACACTGGGGCTAAAATTTTTTGTTTCCGAAATACTATATGACGGGGGCGGGGCTTCAAAGTTTTCACTTAAGATTTCCTTCGCCGCAATGGACAAAATGCTTAATAACTCTCCTGCACATGCTGCTAAAAATCCAAAACTTCACATATACATAAAAAGTCTGTACCTGAAGACATCTATATGTTTATATTCAGTTATACACCTTGCGCCAATCAATATCATTTTTTACATTTTGACGTACTGCACGGTGCCCTTTTAACGAATCTGATTGAAAATTGGCTAGAAAAGACTCAAGACATTGATCTTACTCTATCCCTATTTTTGTGACTTTCCTTCGAAGGGCGTGGCTATTACGGTGCCGCAGAGTCTGATTATTCTCCGTGGCAACAAAAGTTCCTGCAAAATGATTCAGATGATCCATCTTCTTGAAATTTTTCACATTTGAGGATATTCAGGCCCTGAAGACGGCTGCCAACTTATTTTTGATCGCAGTGGTAGCGCCACCAACTGGTTAAAACAAATACAAATTATTTTCGTTGATGTTTTTCTCCGGGCAGGTGAACAAAATCTACCTTATATTTGCTCGGATGAGTGTTTAGGCCTTGAGCATGTCACAATACGAAAGTCTTTCGCCTTCTTCAGAGTGTCACATGATGGTGCCTTGTGACCCGTCTTTATCAGATGATGTTCCATGAGGGCGTGACTTACCTGTCACAAGAATGAAGGCAAGTCACGCCCCCCGCTGTCCGTTCACTCCGCCAAGATGCTGGTCCAGGTGGTAGAGAGGATGAAGGCTCCCTTGTCTCTGTTCATGGTTTTTATGCCTCGCTTGCAGATCTCAATGGCCTCTCTGATCCAGCGCTGTTGTTTGTTCTCTTCTGTGCGGATGACCCTGCCCTTCTCCCGGTCCATGATGTGGTTTTCCCTTTTGCAGTGGTCAGTGATTGCTGATTTGTAATGTTCATGTTGTGCTTGTTCTTTTACTGCTCTGATTTTTTTCATTTTTTTGACAGGTAAGTCACACCCTCATGGAACATCAGCTCAAGACACCATCATGCGACACTCTGAAGAAGGCGAAAGACTCGCCGAAACATGTCAGTGAAAAAATTAACCTAAAACATAATTGTCTGCTTTTAATGAATCAGTCAAATATCAATAATAAGAAGACAAAATGAACCTAATACAAATAAATGAATGCTTAATAACTCCCCTGCACATGCTCCTAAAAATCCAAACCTTCACCTGTAAATAAAACGTCCCGACCTGAAGACATCTTAATGTTATTATTTTGTTATACACACAGCGCCGCCAAGTGGAATCAAAAATTTGTTTTTATTTTAATTTTCACGTACTGCACGGTGCCCTTTTGACGAATCCGACTGAAAATTAGTCAGAAAAGACTCAAGACAATGATCTTACTCTCTGCCGAATTTTGTGACGTTTTGGCAAAAGGCGTGGCTATTACGGTGCTGAAAAGTCCGATTGTACTCTGTGGCAACAAAAGCTCCGGCAACATGACTCAGATGATCCTATCTTCTCGAAGTTGTACACATTTGAGGATACTTCAGCCCTGAAGACATCTACCGACTTATTTTTCATCGTAGTAGTAGCGCCACCAACTGGTAAAAGCTAATACAAGTTATTTTCTTGGATGTTTTTCTCCGTGCAACTCAACAAGGTCGCCCTCATATATGCTCGGATGACTGTTTCGGCCATGAGGATGTCACAATACGAAATTTGTCCTTTTTCGTGAAAAGTTGTGGGAGTGGCATTGCACTGTTCGGCAATAAAACAACGCTGATTATGAGGTTCTAAATATGAACGACAACTCGTGAAACTTTACACACACATCAGGCCGAGCAAATTTATCAATATTTTATACGTTAGTTGTGCAGCTTTTTTGAAATGGCTCGCCATGGCCCTCGAGAAATGTTCAAAAAAGCAGCCCTGATTGAGTGTTTCACCTCGCTTTTTGTAAATTTTATGGAGTACAGTGAACCCTCGGTTATCGCGGTTAATGGGGACCGAGACCACCCGCGAAAACTGAAAATCCGCGAAGTAGCGGCGCACCTTCAAAAATGCTTAAAAAAAATATACAATATATATAATAAATATATATATATATATATATATATATATATACGGGGAGAGAGAGAGTGAAATTCATTTTATAACAAAAAAACCAAATTATTATTAAAACGTATTATTTTTTTATTCCCCAGCCATTCTTTTTGTATTTATTTAATTACTCCGACTTTTACCTGCTGGTATGCCGTCCGGTGTGCCCTGTGAAATGAAAGGTGGCATTCTTTATTTATTTATTCATTTATTCATTCATAACTGACAGCCTCGCGCTCCGCTCGTGCCCGGGCGGAAGAGGTGCTCCAATTCGGCTTAACTGGGACACACGCCCGCCCTCCTCCCCCGGAACTTCCATTCGGTTAAACTTAGGGGCCGCTTGGCACCGCCCGTGCCCGGGGAAGGTGCTCCTCTTCGGCTTACTGTGACGCGAGCATGCCCTCCTCCTCCGGAGCTTCCATTCGGTTAAACTTAGGGGCCGCTTGGAACCGCCCGTGCCCGGGGAAGGTGCTCCTCTTCGGCTTACTGTGACGCGAGCATGCCCTCCTCCTCCGGAGCTTCCATTCGGTTAAACTCAGGGGCCGCTTGGAACCGCCCGTGCCCGGGGAAGGTGCTCCTCTTCGGCTTACTGTGACGCGAACATGCCCTCCTCCTCCGGAGCTTCCATTCGGTTAAACTTAGGGGCCGCTTGGCACCGCCCGTGCCCGGGGAAGGTGCTCCTCTATGGCTTAACTGCCACGCACGCCGACCGGAGCTCTGGTACGGTCCGAACCGCGCGAAACGTCGCCACCGATCGTGTCCGGGGGAACGTGCTCTTCTTCGTCCACTCTCCTCTTCGCCCACGCTCTTCTTCGGCGCACGCCGGCCGTCTAACCGCTCCAGCGCCCCGTCGTGCCGCTCGGCGAAACTACAATGCCCCCGAATATTTTTTAGACCCGCGAAGCACTGAACCCGCGAAAGGTGAACCGCGAAGTAGCGAGGGTTCACTGTATGTATAAGACCAAGACCTACAAAAAAGTCTCTTGGAGCAATGAGCTAGGTTTTACAGGAAGTCGGCCATTTTGAATTTACTTAAAAGGGGGCGGGTCACCACAATGGACTTTGTGTAGAAATTATTATTGGGGCCCGAGCAGCGACGGCGGCGAGGTCCCTATTGTTTTTGTAGAAATTATTATTAGGGCCTGAGCAGCGACCGCTACGAGGTCCCCATTGTTTTTGTGGAAATTATTATTATTTTTATTATTATTATTATTAGGGCCCGAGCAGTGACCGCTGCGAGGTCCCTATTGTTTTTCTAGAAATTGTTATTAGGGCCCGAGCTGCGACGGCTGCGAGGTCCCTATTGTTTTTGTAGAAAATATTATTACTTTTATTATTATTAATATTATTATTATTATTATTAGGGCCTGAGCAGCGACCGCTGCGAAGTCCCTATTGTTTTTGTAGAAATTATTATTATTATTATTTTTCCGATTGTTCGATCGCATTTTTGACCCCCGAAACATGCACAAAAACTCACCAAACTTGGCAGTCTCATCGGGCATGGCGAAAAATTTGATATTTTAACGTCTAATATGAACAGGAAGTGAGTTATGAATTTTTGAAAGTCCGACTTTTGCCCTTTTTTGCATGTTTACAGGGGTCATTCTTTTGCACCCTGATCCTAAAGGCTTCATCTGATTGCCTTAAAATTCTGTCTGTAGCATCTGAAGACCTGGGACAAACACTGGGGCTAAAATTTTTTGTTTCCGAAATACTATATGACGGGGGCGGGGCTTCAAAGTTTTCACTTAAGATTTCCTTCGCCGCAATGGACAAAATGCTTAATAACTCTCCTGCACATGCTGCTAAAAATCCAAAACTTCACATATACATAAAAAGTCTGTACCTGAAGACATCTATATGTTTATATTCAGTTATACACCTTGCGCCAATCAATATCATTTTTTACATTTTGACGTACTGCACGGTGCCCTTTTAACGAATCTGATTGAAAATTGGCTAGAAAAGACTCAAGACATTGATCTTACTCTATCCCTATTTTTGTGACTTTCCTTCGAAGGGCGTGGCTATTACGGTGCCGCAGAGTCTGATTATTCTCCGTGGCAACAAAAGTTCCTGCAAAATGATTCAGATGATCCATCTTCTTGAAATTTTTCACATTTGAGGATATTCAGGCCCTGAAGACGGCTGCCAACTTATTTTTGATCGCAGTGGTAGCGCCACCAACTGGTTAAAACAAATACAAATTATTTTCGTTGATGTTTTTCTCCGGGCAGGTGAACAAAATCTACCTTATATTTGCTCGGATGAGTGTTTAGGCCTTGAGCATGTCACAATACGAAAGTCTTTCGCCTTCTTCAGAGTGTCACATGATGGTGCCTTGTGACCCGTCTTTATCAGATGATGTTCCATGAGGGCGTGACTTACCTGTCACAAGAATGAAGGCAAGTCACGCCCCCCGCTGTCCGTTCACTCCGCCAAGATGCTGGTCCAGGTGGTAGAGAGGATGAAGGCTCCCTTGTCTCTGTTCATGGTTTTTATGCCTCGCTTGCAGATCTCAATGGCCTCTCTGATCCAGCGCTGTTGTTTGTTCTCTTCTGTGCGGATGA
Source organism: Idiotropiscis lumnitzeri (assembly GCF_059441095.1). Lineage (NCBI taxonomy): Eukaryota > Metazoa > Chordata > Actinopteri > Syngnathiformes > Syngnathidae > Idiotropiscis > Idiotropiscis lumnitzeri. Next base: position 47,815,088 of record NC_142391.1, on the reverse strand, counting down.
CCCTGCCCTTCTCCCGGTCCATGATGTGGTTTTCCCTTTTGCAGTGGTCAGTGATTGCTGATTTGTAATGTTCATGTTGTGCTTGTTCTTTTACTGCTCTGATTTTTTTCATTTTTTTGACAGGTAAGTCACACCCTCATGGAACATCAGCTCAAGACACCATCATGCGACACTCTGAAGAAGGCGAAAGACTCGCCGAAACATGTCAGTGAAAAAATTAACCTAAAACATAATTGTCTGCTTTTAATGAATCAGTCAAATATCAATAATAAGAAGACAAAATGAACCTAATACAAATAAATGAATGCTTAATAACTCCCCTGCACATGCTCCTAAAAATCCAAACCTTCACCTGTAAATAAAACGTCCCGACCTGAAGACATCTTAATGTTATTATTTTGTTATACACACAGCGCCGCCAAGTGGAATCAAAAATTTGTTTTTATTTTAATTTTCACGTACTGCACGGTGCCCTTTTGACGAATCCGACTGAAAATTAGTCAGAAAAGACTCAAGACAATGATCTTACTCTCTGCCGAATTTTGTGACGTTTTGGCAAAAGGCGTGGCTATTACGGTGCTGAAAAGTCCGATTGTACTCTGTGGCAACAAAAGCTCCGGCAACATGACTCAGATGATCCTATCTTCTCGAAGTTGTACACATTTGAGGATACTTCAGCCCTGAAGACATCTACCGACTTATTTTTCATCGTAGTAGTAGCGCCACCAACTGGTAAAAGCTAATACAAGTTATTTTCTTGGATGTTTTTCTCCGTGCAACTCAACAAGGTCGCCCTCATATATGCTCGGATGACTGTTTCGGCCATGAGGATGTCACAATACGAAATTTGTCCTTTTTCGTGAAAAGTTGTGGGAGTGGCATTGCACTGTTCGGCAATAAAACAACGCTGATTATGAGGTTCTAAATATGAACGACAACTCGTGAAACTTTACACACACATCAGGCCGAGCAAATTTATCAATATTTTATACGTTAGTTGTGCAGCTTTTTTGAAATGGCTCGCCATGGCCCTCGAGAAATGTTCAAAAAAGCAGCCCTGATTGAGTGTTTCACCTCGCTTTTTGTAAATTTTATGGAGTACAGTGAACCCTCGGTTATCGCGGTTAATGGGGACCGAGACCACCCGCGAAAACTGAAAATCCGCGAAGTAGCGGCGCACCTTCAAAAATGCTTAAAAAAAATATACAATATATATAATAAATATATATATATATATATATATATACGGGGAGAGAGAGAGTGAAATTCATTTTATAACAAAAAAACCAAATTATTATTAAAACGTATTATTTTTTTATTCCCCAGCCATTCTTTTTGTATTTATTTAATTACTCCGACTTTTACCTGCTGGTATGCCGTCCGGTGTGCCCTGTGAAATGAAAGGTGGCATTCTTTATTTATTTATTCATTTATTCATTCATAACTGACAGCCTCGCGCTCCGCTCGTGCCCGGGCAGAAGAGGTGCTCCAATTCGGCTTAACTGTGACACACGCCCGCCCTCCTCCCCCGGAGCTTCCATTCGGTTAAACTTAGGGGCCGCTTGGCACCGCCGTGCCCGGGGAAGGTGCTACTCTTCGGCTTACTGTGACGCGAGCATGCCCTCCTCCTCCGGAGCTTCCATTCGGTTAAACTTAGGGGCCGCTTGGAACCGCCCGTGCCCGGGGAAGGTGCTCCTCTTCGGCTTACTGTGACGCGAGCATGCCCTCCTCCTCCGGAGCTTCCATTCGGTTAAACTCAGGGGCCGCTTGGAACCGCCCGTGCCCGGGGAAGGTGCTCCTCTTCGGCTTACTGTGACGCGAACATGCCCTCCTCCTCCGGAGCTTCCATTCGGTTAAACTTAGGGGCCGCTTGGCACCGCCCGTGCCCGGGGAAGGTGCTCCTCTATGGCTTAACTGCCACGCACGCCGACCGGAGCTCTGGTACGGTCCGAACCGCGCGAAACGTCGCCACCGATCGTGTCCGGGGGAACGTGCTCTTCTTCGTCCACTCTCCTCTTCGCCCACGCTCTTCTTCGGCGCACGCCGGCCGTCTAACCGCTCCAGCGCCCCGTCGTGCCGCTCGGCGAAACTACAATGCCCCCGAATATTTTTTAGACCCGCGAAGCACTGAACCCGCGAAAGGTGAACCGCGAAGTAGCGAGGGTTCACTGTATGTATAAGACCAAGACCTACAAAAAAGTCTCTTGGAGCAATGAGCTAGGTTTTACAGGAAGTCGGCCATTTTGAATTTACTTAAAAGGGGGCGGGTCACCACAATGGACTTTGTGTAGAAATTATTATTGGGGCCCGAGCAGCGACCGCGGCGAGGTCCCTATTGTTTTTGTAGAAAATATTATTACTTTTATTATTATTATTATTATTATTATTATTAGGGCCTGAGCAGCGACCGCTGCGAAGTCCCTATTGTTTTTGTAGGAATTATTATTATTATTATTTTTCCGATTGTTCGATCGCATTTTTGACCCCCGAAACATGCACAAAAACTCACCAAACTTGGCAGTCTCATCGGGCATGGCGAAAAATTTGATATTTTTTAACGTCTAATATGAACAGGAAGTGAGTTATGAATTTTTGAAAGTCCGATTTTTGCCCTTTTTTGCATGTTTACAGGGGTCATTCTTTTGCACCCTGATCCTAAAGGCTTCATCTGATTGCCTTAAAGTTCTGTCTGGAGCATCTTAAGACCTGGGACAAACACTGGGGCTAAAATTTTTTGTTTCCGAAATACTATATGACGGGGGCGGGGCTTCAAAGTTTTCACTTAAGATTTCCTTCGCCGCAATGGACAAAATGCTTAATAACTCTCCTGCACGTGCTGCTAAAAATCCAAAACTTCACATGTACATAAAGAGTCGGTACCTGAAGACATCTATATGTTTATATTCAGTTATACACCTTGCGCCAATCAATATAAATTTTTACATTTTGACGTACTGCACGGTGCCCTTTTAACGAATCCGATTGAAAATTGGCTAGAAAAGACTCAAGACATTGATCTTACTCTATCCCTATTTTTATGACTTTCCTTCAAAGGGCGTGGCTATTACGGTGCCGCAGAGTCTGATTATTCTCCGTGGCAACAAAAGTTCCTGCAAAATGATTCAGATGATCCATCTTCTGGAAATCTTTCACATTTGAGGATATTCAGGCCCTGAAGACGGCTGCCAACTTATTTTTGATCGCAGTGGTAGCGCCACCAACTGGTTAAAACAAATACAAATTATTTTCGTTGATGTTTTTCTCCGGGCAGGTTAACAAAATCTACCTTATATTTGCTCGGATGAGTGTTTAGGCCTTGAGGATGTCACAATACGAAAGTCTTTCGCCTTCTTCAGAGTGTCACATGATGGTGTCTTGTGACCCGTCTTTATCAGCTGATGTTCCATGAGGGCGTGACTTACCTGTCACGAGAATGAAGGCAAGTCACGCCCCCCGCTGTCCGTTCACTCCGCCAAGATGCTGGTCCAGGTGGTAGAGAGGATGAAGGCTCCCTTGTCTCTGTTCATGGTTTTTATGCCTCGCTTGCAGATCTCAATGGCCTCTCTGATCCAGCGCTGTTGTTTGTTCTCTTCTGTGCGGATGACCCTGCCCTTCTCCCGGTCCATGATGTGGTTTTCCCTTTTGCAGTGGTCAGTGATTGCTGATTTGTAATGTTCATGTTGTGCTTGTTCTTTTACTGCTCTGATTTTTTCATTTTTTTGACAGGTAAGTCACACCCTCATGGAACATCAGCTCAAGACACCATCATGCGACACTCTGAAGAAGGCGAAAGACTCGCCGAAACATGTCAGGTAAAACATTAACCTAAAACATAATTGTCTGCTTTTAATTAATCAGTCAAATATCAATAATAAGAAGACAAAATGAACCTAATACAAATAAATGAATGCTTAATAACTCCCCTGCACATGCTCCTAAAAATCCAAACCTTCACCTGTAAATAAAACGGCCCGACCTGAAGACATCGTAATGTTATTATTTTGTTATACACACAGTGCCGCCAAGTGGAATCAAAAATTTGTTTTTATTTTAATTTTCACGTACTGCACGGTGCCCTTTTGACGAATCCGACTGAAAATTAGTCAGAAAAGACTCAAGACAATGATCTTACTCTCTGCCGAATTTTGTGACGTTTTGGCAAAAGGCGTGGCTATTACGGTGCTGAAAAGTCCGATTGTACTCTGTGGCAACAAAAGCTCCGGCAACATGACTCAGATGATCCTATCTTCTCGAAGTTGTACACATTTGAGGATACTTCAGCCCTGAAGACATCTACCGACTTATTTTTCATCGTAGTAGTAGCGCCACCAACTGGTAAAAGCTAATACAAGTTATTTTCTTGGATGTTTTTCTCCGTGCAACTCAACAAGGTCGCCCTCATATATGCTCGGATGACTGTTTCGGCCATGAGGATGTCACAATACGAAATTTGTCCTTTTTCGTGAAAAGTTGTGGGAGTGGCATTGCACTGTTCGGCAATAAAACAACGCTGATTATGAGGTTCTAAATATGAACGACAACTCGTGAAACTTTACACACACATCAGGCCGAGCAAATTTATCAATATTTTATACGTTAGTTGTGCAGCTTTTTTGAAATGGCTCGCCATGGCCCTCGAGAAATGTTCAAAAAAGCAGCCCTGATTGAGTGTTTCACCTCGCTTTTTGTAAATTTTATGGAGTACAGTGAACCCTCGGTTATCGCGGTTAATGGGGACCGAGACCACCCGCGAAAACTGAAAATCCGCGAAGTAGCGGCGCACCTTCAAAAATGCTTAAAAAAAATATACAATATATATAATAAATATATATATATATATATATATATACGGGGAGAGAGAGAGTGAAATTCATTTTATAACAAAAAAACCAAATTATTATTAAAACGTATTATTTTTTTATTCCCCAGCCATTCTTTTTGTATTTATTTAATTACTCCGACTTTTACCTGCTGGTATGCCGTCCGGTGTGCCCTGTGAAATGAAAGGTGGCATTCTTTATTTATTTATTCATTTATTCATTCATAACTGACAGCCTCGCGCTCCGCTCGTGCCCGGGCAGAAGAGGTGCTCCAATTCGGCTTAACTGTGACACACGCCCGCCCTCCTCCCCCGGAGCTTCCATTCGGTTAAACTTAGGGGCCGCTTGGCACCGCCGTGCCCGGGGAAGGTGCTACTCTTCGGCTTACTGTGACGCGAGCATGCCCTCCTCCTCCGGAGCTTCCATTCGGTTAAACTTAGGGGCCGCTTGGAACCGCCCGTGCCCGGGGAAGGTGCTCCTCTTCGGCTTACTGTGACGCGAGCATGCCCTCCTCCTCCGGAGCTTCCATTCGGTTAAACTCAGGGGCCGCTTGGAACCGCCCGTGCCCGGGGAAGGTGCTCCTCTTCGGCTTACTGTGACGCGAACATGCCCTCCTCCTCCGGAGCTTCCATTCGGTTAAACTTAGGGGCCGCTTGGCACCGCCCGTGCCCGGGGAAGGTGCTCCTCTATGGCTTAACTGCCACGCACGCCGACCGGAGCTCTGGTACGGTCCGAACCGCGCGAAACGTCGCCACCGATCGTGTCCGGGGGAACGTGCTCTTCTTCGTCCACTCTCCTCTTCGCCCACGCTCTTCTTCGGCGCACGCCGGCCGTCTAACCGCTCCAGCGCCCCGTCGTGCCGCTCGGCGAAACTACAATGCCCCCGAATATTTTTTAGACCCGCGAAGCACTGAACCCGCGAAAGGTGAACCGCGAAGTAGCGAGGGTTCACTGTATGTATAAGACCAAGACCTACAAAAAAGTCTCTTGGAGCAATGAGCTAGGTTTTACAGGAAGTCGGCCATTTTGAATTTACTTAAAAGGGGGCGGGTCACCACAATGGACTTTGTGTAGAAATTATTATTGGGGCCCGAGCAGCGACCGCGGCGAGGTCCCTATTGTTTTTGTAGAAAATATTATTACTTTTATTATTATTATTATTATTATTATTATTAGGGCCTGAGCAGCGACCGCTGCGAAGTCCCTATTGTTTTTGTAGGAATTATTATTATTATTATTTTTCCGATTGTTCGATCGCATTTTTGACCCCCGAAACATGCACAAAAACTCACCAAACTTGGCAGTCTCATCGGGCATGGCGAAAAATTTGATATTTTTTAACGTCTAATATGAACAGGAAGTGAGTTATGAATTTTTGAAAGTCCGATTTTTGCCCTTTTTTGCATGTTTACAGGGGTCATTCTTTTGCACCCTGATCCTAAAGGCTTCATCTGATTGCCTTAAAGTTCTGTCTGGAGCATCTTAAGACCTGGGACAAACACTGGGGCTAAAATTTTTTGTTTCCGAAATACTATATGACGGGGGCGGGGCTTCAAAGTTTTCACTTAAGATTTCCTTCGCCGCAATGGACAAAATGCTTAATAACTCTCCTGCACGTGCTGCTAAAAATCCAAAACTTCACATGTACATAAAGAGTCGGTACCTGAAGACATCTATATGTTTATATTCAGTTATACACCTTGCGCCAATCAATATAAATTTTTACATTTTGACGTACTGCACGGTGCCCTTTTAACGAATCCGATTGAAAATTGGCTAGAAAAGACTCAAGACATTGATCTTACTCTATCCCTATTTTTATGACTTTCCTTCAAAGGGCGTGGCTATTACGGTGCCGCAGAGTCTGATTATTCTCCGTGGCAACAAAAGTTCCTGCAAAATGATTCAGATGATCCATCTTCTGGAAATCTTTCACATTTGAGGATATTCAGGCCCTGAAGACGGCTGCCAACTTATTTTTGATCGCAGTGGTAGCGCCACCAACTGGTTAAAACAAATACAAATTATTTTCGTTGATGTTTTTCTCCGGGCAGGTTAACAAAATCTACCTTATATTTGCTCGGATGAGTGTTTAGGCCTTGAGGATGTCACAATACGAAAGTCTTTCGCCTTCTTCAGAGTGTCACATGATGGTGTCTTGTGACCCGTCTTTATCAGCTGATGTTCCATGAGGGCGTGACTTACCTGTCACGAGAATGAAGGCAAGTCACGCCCCCCGCTGTCCGTTCACTCCGCCAAGATGCTGGTCCAGGTGGTAGAGAGGATGAAGGCTCCCTTGTCTCTGTTCATGGTTTTTATGCCTCGCTTGCAGATCTCAATGGCCTCTCTGATCCAGCGCTGTTGTTTGTTCTCTTCTGTGCGGATGACCCTGCCCTTCTCCCGGTCCATGATGTGGTTTTCCCTTTTGCAGTGGTCAGTGATTGCTGATTTGTAATGTTCATGTTGTGCTTGTTCTTTTACTGCTCTGATTTTTTCATTTTTTTGACAGGTAAGTCACACCCTCATGGAACATCAGCTCAAGACACCATCATGCGACACTCTGAAGAAGGCGAAAGACTCGCCGAAACATGTCAGGTAAAACATTAACCTAAAACATAATTGTCTGCTTTTAATTAATCAGTCAAATATCAATAATAAGAAGACAAAATGAACCTAATACAAATAAATGAATGCTTAATAACTCCCCTGCACATGCTCCTAAAAATCCAAACCTTCACCTGTAAATAAAACGGCCCGACCTGAAGACATCGTAATGTTATTATTTTGTTATACACACAGTGCCGCCAAGTGGAATCAAAAATTTGTTTTTATTTTAATTTTCACGTACTGCACGGTGCCCTTTTGACGAATCCGACTGAAAATTAGTCAGAAAAGACTCAAGACAATGATCTTACTCTCTGCCGAATTTTGTGACGTTTTGGCAAAAGGCGTGGCTATTAAGGTGCTGAAAAGTCCGATTGTACTCTGTGGCAACAAAAGCTCCGGCAACATGACTCAGATGATCCTATCTTCTCGAAGTTGTACACATTTGAGGATACTTCAGCCCTGAAGATATCTACCAACTTATTTTACATCGTAGTAGTAGCGCCACCAACTGGTAAAAGCTAATACAAGTTATTTTCTTGGATGTTTTTCTCCGTGCAACTCAACAAGGTCGCCCTCATATATGCTCGGATGACTGTTTCGGCCATGAGGATGTCACAATACGAAATTAGTCCTTTTTCGTGAAAAGTTGTGGGAGTGGCATTGCACTGTTCGGCAATAAAACAACGCTGATTATGAGGTTATAAATATGAACGACAACTCGTGAAACTTTACACACACATCAGGCCGAGCAAATTTATCAATATTTTATACGTTAGTTGTGCAGCTTTTTTGAAATGGCTCACCATGGCCCTCGAGAAATGTTCAAAAAAGCAGCCCTGGTTGAGTGTTTCACCTCGCTTTTTGTAAATTTTATGGAGTACAGTGAGCGCTCGGTTATCGCGGTTAATGGGGACCGAGACCACCCGCGAAAACTGAAAATCCGCGAAGTAGCGGCGCACCTTCAAAAATGCTTAAAAAAAATATACAATATATATAATAAATATATATATATATATATATATATATATATGTATATATATATATATATATATATATATATATATATATATACGGGGAGAGAGAGAGTGAAATTCATGTTATAACAAAAAAAACTAATTATTATTAAAACGTATTATTTTTTTATTCCCCAGCCATTCTTTTTGTATTTATTTAATTACTCCGACTTTTACCTGCTGGTACGCCGTCCGGTGTGCCCTGTGAAATGAAAGGTGGCATTCTTTATTTATTTATTCATTTATTCATTCATAACTGACAGCCTCGCGCTCCGCTCGTGCCCGGGCAGAAGAGGTGCTCCAATTTGGCTTAACTGTGACACACGCCCGCCCTCCTCCCCCGGAGCTTCCATTCGGTTAAACTTAGGGGCCGCTTGGCACCGCCCGTGCCCGGGGAAGGTGCTCCTCTTCGGCTTACTGTGACGCGAGCATGCCCTCCTCCTCCGGAGCTTCCATTCGGTTAAACTTAGGGGCCGCTTGGAACCGCCCGTGCCCGGGGAAGGTGCTCCTCTTCGGCTTACTGTGACGCGAGCATGCCCTCCTCCTCCGGAGCTTCCATTCGGTTAAACTTAGGGGCCGCTTGGCACCGCCCGTGCCCGGGGAAGGTGCTCCTCTACGGCTTAACTGCCACGCACGCTGGCCGGAGCTCTGGTACGGTCCGAACCACGCGAAACGTCGCCACCGATCGTGTCCGGGGGAACGTGCTCTTCTTCGTCCACTCTCCTCTTCGCCCACGCTCTTCTTCGGCGCACGCCGGCCGTCTAACCGCTCCAGCGCCCCGTCGTGCCGCTCGGCGAAACTACAATGCCCCCGAATATTTTTTAGACCCGCGAAGCACTGAACCCGCGAAAGGTGAACCGCGAAGTAGCGAGGGTTCACTGTATGTATAAGACCAAGACCTACAAAAAAGTCTCTTGGAGCAATGAGCTAGGTTTTACAGGAAGTCGGCCATTTTGAATTTACTTAAAAGGGGGCGGGTCACCACAATGGACTTTGTGTAGAAATTATTATTGGGGCCCGAGCAGCGACCGCGGCGATGTCCCTATTGTTTTTGTAGAAAATATTATTACTTTTATTATTATTATTATTATTATTATTAGGGCCTGAGCAGCGACCGCTGCGAAGTCCCTATTGTTTTTGTAGAAATTATTATTATTATTATTTTTCCGATTGTTCGATCGCATTTTTGACCCCCGAAACATGCACAAAAACTCACCAAACTTGGCAGTCTCATCGGGCATGGCGAAAAATTTGATATTTTAACGTCTAATATGAACAGGAAGTGAGTTATGAATTTTTGAAAGTCCGACTTTTGCCCTTTTTTGCATGTTTACAGGGGTCATTCTTTTGCACCCTGATCCTAAAGGCTTCATCTGATTGCCTTAACATTCTGTCTGTAGCATCTGAAGACCTGGCACAAACACTGGGGCTAAAATTTTTTGTTTCCGAAATACTATATGACGGGGGCGGGGCATCAAAGTTTTCACTTAAGATTTCCTTCGCCGCAATGGACAAAATGCTTAATAACTCTCCTGCACATGCTGCTAAAAATCCAAAACTTCACATGTTCATAAAGAGTCTGTACCTGAAGACATCTATATGTTTATATTCAGTTATACACCTTGCGCCAATCAATATCATTTTTTACATTTTGACGTACTGCACGGTGCCCTTTTAACGAATCTGATTGAAAATTGGCTAGAAAAGACTCAAGACATTGATCTTACTCTATCCCTATTTTTGTGACTTTCCTTCGAAGGGCGTGGGTATTACGGTGCCGCAGAGTCTGATTATTCTCCGTGGCAACAAAAGTTCCTGCAAAATGATTCAGATGATCCATCTTCTCGAAATTTTTCACATTTGAGGATATTCAGGCCCTGAAGACGGCTGCCAACTTATTTTTGATCGCAGTGGTAGCGCCACCAACTGGTTAAAACAAATACAAATTATTTTCGTTGATTTTTTTCTCCGGGCAGGTTAACAAAATCTACCTTACATTTGCTCGGATGAGTGTTTAGGCCTTGAGGATGTCACAATACGAAAGTCTTTCGCCTTCTTCAGAGTGTCACATGATGGTGTCTTGTGGCCCGTCTTTATCAGCTGATGTTCCATGAGGGCGTGACTTACCTGTCACAAGAACGAAGGCAAGTCACGCCCCCCGCTGTCCGTTCACTCCGCCAAAATGCTGCTCCAGGTGGTGGAGAGGATGAAGGCTCCCTTGTCTCTGTTCATGGTTTTTATGCCTCGCTTGCAGATCTCAATGGCCTCTCTGATCCAGCGCTGTTGTTTGTTCTCTTCGGTGCGGATGACCCTGCCCTTCTCCCGGTCCATGATGTGGTTTTCCCTTTTGCAGTGGTCTGTGATTGCTGATTTGTAATGTTCATGTTGTGCTTGTTCTTTTACTGCTCTGATTTTTCATTTTTTTGACAGGTAAGTCACACCCTCATGGAACATCAGCTGATAAAGACGGGTCTCAAGACACCATCATGCGACACTCTGAAGAAGGCGAAAGACTCGCCGAAACATGTCAGGTAAAAAATTAACCTAAAACATAATTGTCTGCTTTTAATGAATCAGTCAAATATCAATAATAAGAAGACAAAATGAACCTAATACAAATAAATGAATGCTTAATAACTCCCCTGCACATGCTCCTAAAAATCCAAACCTTCACCTGTAAATAAAACGTCCCGACCTGAAGACATCTTAATGTTTTTATTTTGTTATACACACAGTGCCGCCAAGTGGAATCAAAAATTTGTTTTTATTTTAATTTTCACGTACTGCACGGTGCCCTTTTGACGAATCCGACTGAAAATTAGTCAGAAAAGACTCAAGACAATGATCTTACTCTCTGCCGAATTTTGTGACGTTTTGGCAAAAGGCGTGGCTATTAAGGTGCTGAAAAGTCCGATTGTACTTTGTGGCAACAAAAGCTCCGGCAACATGACTCAGATGATCCTATCTTCTCGAAGTTGTACACATTTGAGGATACTTCAGCCCTGAAGACATCTACCAACTTATTTTACATCGTAGTAGTAGCGCCACCAACTGGTAAAAGCTAATACAAGTTATTTTCTTGGATGTTTTTCTCCGTGCAACTCAACAAGGTCGCCCTCATATATGCTCGGATGACTGTTTCGGCCATGAGGATGTCACAATACGAAATTCGTGATTTTTCGTGAAAAGTTGTGGGAGTGGCATTGCACTGTTCGGCAATAAAACAAAGCTGATTATGAGGTTCTAAATATGAACGACAACTCGTAAAACTTTACACACACATCAGGCCGAGCAAATTTATCAATATTTTATAAGTTAGTTGTGCAGCTTTTTTGAAATGGCTCGCCATGGCCCTCGAGAAATGTTAAAAAAAAGCAGCTCTGGTTGAGTGTTTCACCTCGCTTTTTGTAAATTTTATGGAGTACAGTGAACCCTCGGTTATCGCGGTTAATGGGGACCGAGACCACCCGCGAAAACTGAAAATCCGCGAAGTAGCGGCGCACCTTCAAAAATGCTTAAAAAAAATATACAATATATATAATAAATATATATATATATATATATATATATATATATATACGGGGAGAGAGAGAGTGAAATTCATTTTATAACAAAAAAACCAAATTATTATTAAAACGTATTATTTTTTTATTCCCCAGCCATTCTTTTTGTATTTATTTAATTACTCCGACTTTTACCTGCTGGTACGCCGTCCGGTGTGCCCTGTGAAATGAAAGGTGGCATTCTTTATTTATTTATTCATTTATTCATTCATAACTGACAGCCTCGCGCTCCGCTCGTGCCCGGGCGGAAGAGGTGCTCCAATTCGGCTTAACTGTGACACACGCCCGCCCTCCTCCCCCGGAACTTCCATTCGGTTAAACTTAGGGGCCGCTTGGCACCGCCCGTGCCCGGGGAAGGTGCTCCTCTTCGGCTTACTGTGACGCGAGCATGCCCTCCTCCTCCGGAGCTTCCATTCAGTTAAACTTAGGGGCCGCTTGGAACCGCCCGTGCCCGGGGAAGGTGCTCCTCTTCGGCTTACTGTGACGCGAGCATGCCCTCCTCCTCCGGAGCTTCCATTCGGTTAAACTTAGGGGCCGCTTGGAACCGCCCGTGCCCGGGGAAGGTGCTCCTCTTCGGCTTACTGTGACGCGAGCATGCCCTCCTCCTCCGGAGCTTCCATTCGGTTAAACTTAGGGGCCGCTTGGCACCGCCCGTGCCCGGGGAAGGTGCTCCTCTACGGCTTAACTGCCACGCACGCCGGCCGGAGCTCTGGTACGGTCCGAACCGCGCGAAACGTCGCCACCGATCGTGTCCGGGAGAACGTGCTCTTCTTCGTCCACTCTCCTCTTCGCCCACGCTCTTCTTCGGCGCACGCCGGCCGTCTAACCGCTCCAGCGCCCCGTCGTGCCGCTCGGCGAAACTACAATGCCCCCGAATATTTTTTAGACCCGCGAAGCACTGAACCCGCGAAAGGTGAACCGCGAAGTAGCGAGGGTTCACTGTATGTATAAGACCAAGACCTACAAAAAAGTCTCTTGGAGCAATGAGCTAGGTTTTACAGGAAGTCGGCCATTTTGAATTTACTTAAAAGGGGGCGGGTCACCACAATGGACTTTGTGTAGAAATTATTATTGGGGCCCGAGCAGCGACGGCGGCGAGGTCCCTATTGTTTTTGTAGAAATTATTATTAGGGCCTGAGCAGCGACCGCTACGAGGTCCCCATTGTTTTTGTGGAAATTATTATTATTTTTATTATTATTATTATTAGGGCCCGAGCAGTGACCGTTGCGAGGTCCCTATTGTTTTTCTAGAAATTGTTATTAGGGCCCGAGCTGCGACGGCTGCGAGGTCCCTATTGTTTTTGTAGAAAATATTATTACTTTTATTATTATTAATATTATTATTATTATTATTAGGGCCTGAGCAGCGACCGCTGCGAAGTCCCTATTGTTTTTGTAGAAATTATTATTATTATTATTTTTCCGATTGTTCGATCGCATTTTTGACCCCCGAAACATGCACAAAAACTCACCAAACTTGGCAGTCTCATCGGGCATGGCGAAAAATTTGATATTTTAACGTCTAATATGAACAGGAAGTGAGTTATGAATTTTTGAAAGTCCGACTTTTGCCCTTTTTTGCATGTTTACAGGGGTCATTCTTTTGCACCCTGATCCTAAAGGCTTCATCTGATTGCCTTAAAATTCTGTCTGTAGCATCTGAAGACCTGGGACAAACACTGGGGCTAAAATTTTTTGTTTCCGAAATACTATATGACGGGGGCGGGGCTTCAAAGTTTTCACTTAAGATTTCCTTCGCCGCAATGGACAAAATGCTTAATAACTCTCCTGCACATGCTGCTAAAAATCCAAAACTTCACATGTACATAAAAAGTCTGTACCTGAAGACATCTATATGTTTATATTCAGTTATACACCTTGCGCCAATCAATATCATTTTTTACATTTTGACGTACTGCACGGTGCCCTTTTAACGAATCTGATTGAAAATTGGCTAGAAAAGACTCAAGACATTGATCTTACTCTATCCCTATTTTTGTGACTTTCCTTCGAAGGGCGTGGCTATTACGGTGCCGCAGAGTCTGATTATTCTCCGTGGCAACAAAAGTTCCTGCAAAATGATTCAGATGATCCATCTTCTCGAAATTTTTCACATTTGAGGATATTCAGGCCCTGAAGACGGCTGCCAACTTATTTTTGATCGCAGTGGTAGCGCCACCAACTGGTTAAAACAAATACAAATTATTTTCGTTGATGTTTTTCTCCGGGCAGGTGAACAAAATCTACCTTATATTTGCTCGGATGAGTGTTTAGGCCTTGAGCATGTCACAATACGAAAGTCTTTCGCCTTCTTCAGAGTGTCACATGATGCTGTCTTGTGACCCGTCTTTATCAGCTGATGTTCCATGAGGGCGTGACTTACCTGTCACAAGAATGAAGGCAAGTCACGCCCCCCGCTGTCCGTTCACTCCGCCAAGATGCTGGTCCAGGTGGTAGAGAGGATGAAGGCTCCCTTGTCTCTGTTCATGGTTTTTATGCCTCGCTTGCAGATCTCAATGGCCTCTCTGATCCAGCGCTGTTGTTTGTTCTCTTCTGTGCGGATGACCCTGCCCTTCTCCCGGTCCATGATGTGGTTTTCCCTTTTGCAGTGGTCAGTGATTGCTGATTTGTAATGTTCATGTTGTGCTTGTTCTTTTACTGCTCTGATTTTTTTCATTTTTTTGACAGGTAAGTCACACCCTCATGGAACATCAGCTCAAGACACCATCATGCGACACTCTGAAGAAGGCGAAAGACTCGCCGAAACATGTCAGGTAAAAAATTAACCTAAAACATAATTGTCTGCTTTTAATGAATCAGTCAAATATCAATAATAAGAAGACAAAATGAACCTAATACAAATAAATGAATGCTTAATAACTCCCCTGCACATGCTCCTAAAAATCCAAACCTTCACCTGTAAATAAAACGTCCCGACCTGAAGACATCGTAATGTTATTATTTTGTTATACACACAGTGCCGCCAAGTGGAATCAAAAATTTGTTTTTATTTTAATTTTCACGTACTGCACGGTGCCCTTTTGACGAATCCGACTGAAAATTAGTCAGAAAAGACTCAAGACAATGATCTTACTCTCTGCCGAATTTTGTGACGTTTTGGCAAAAGGCGTGGCTATTAAGGTGCTGAAAAGTCCGATTGTACTCTGTGGCAACAAAAGCTCCGGCAACATGACTCAGATGATCTTATCTTCTCGAAGTTGTACACATTTGAGGATACTTCAGCCCTGAAGACATCTACCAACTTATTTTACATCGTAGTAGTAGCGCCACCAACTGGTAAAAGCTAATACAAGTTATTTTCTTGGATGTTTTTCTCCGTGCAACTCAACAAGGTCGCCCTCATATATGCTCGGATGACTGTTTCGGCCATGAGGATGTCACAATACGAAATTCGTCCTTTTTCGTGAAAAGTTGTGGGAGTGGCATTGCACTGTTCGGCAATAAAACAAAGCTGATTATGAGGTTCTAAATATGAACGACAACTCGTAAAACTTTACACACACATCAGGCCGAGCAAATTTATCAATATTTTATACGTTAGTTGTGCAGCTTTTTTGAAATGGCTCGCCATGGCCCTCGAGAAATGTTAAAAAAAGCAGCTCTGGTTGAGTGTTTCACCTCGCTTTTTGTAAATTTTATGGAGTACAGTGAACCCTCGGTTATCGCGGTTAATGGGGACCGAGACCACCCGCGAAAACTGAAAATCCGCGAAGTAGCGGCGCACCTTCAAAAATGCTTAAAAAAAATATACAATATATATAATAAATATATATATATATATATATATATATATATATATATATATATATATATATATATATATATACGGGGAGAGAGAGAGTGAAATTCATGTTATAACAAAAAAAACAAATTATTATTAAAACGTATTATTTTTTTATTCCCCAGCCATTCTTTTAGTATTTATTTAATTACTCCGACTTTTACCTGCTGGTACGCAGTCCGGTGTGCCCTGTGAAATGAAAGGTGGCATTCTTTATTTATTTATTCATTTATTCATTCATAACTGACAGCCTCGCGCTCCGCTCGTGCCCGGGCAGAAGAGGTGCTCCAATTTGGCTTAACTGTGACACACGCCCGCCCTCCTCCCCCGGAGCTTCCATTCGGTTAAACTTAGGGGCCGCTTGGCACCGCCCGTGCCCGGGGAAGGTGCTCCTCTTCGACTTACTGTGACGCGAGCATGCCCTCCTCCTCCGGAGCTTCCATTCGGTTAAACTTAGGGGCCGCTTGGAACCGCCCGTGCCCGGGGAAGGTGCTCCTCTACGGCTTAACTGCCACGCACGCCGGCCGGAGCTCTGGTACGGTCCGAACCGCGCGAAACGTCGCCACCGATCGTGTCCGGGGGAACGTGCTCTTCTTCGTCCACTCTCCTCTTCGCCCACGCTCTTCTTCGGCGCACGCCGGCCGTCTAACCGCTCCAGCGCCCCGTCGTGCCGCTCGGCGAAACTACAATGCCCCCGAATATTTTTTAGACCCGCGAAGCACTGAACCCGCGAAAGGTGAACCGCGAAGTAGCGAGGGTTCACTGTATGTATAAGACCAAGACCTACAAAAAAGTCTCTTGGAGCAATGAGCTAGGTTTTACAGGAAGTCGGCCATTTTGAATTTACTTAAAAGGGGGCGGGTCACCACAATGGACTTTGTGTAGAAATTATTATTGGGGCCCGAGCCGCGACCGCGGCGAGGTCCCTATTGTTTTTGTAGAAAACATTATTACTTTTATTATTATTATTATTATTATTATTAGGGCCTGAGCAGCGACCGCTGCGAAGTCCCTATTGTTTTTGTAGAAATTATTGTTATTATTATTTTTCCGATTGTTCGATCGCATTTTTGACCCCGAAACATGCACAAAAACTCACCAAACTTGGCAGTCTCATCGGGCATGGCGAAAAATTTGATATTTTAACATCTAATATGAACAGGAAGTGAGTTATGAATTTTTGAAAGTCCGACTTTTGCCCTTTTTTGCATGTTTACAGGGGTCATTCTTTTGCACCCTGATCCTAAAGGCTTCATCTGATTGCCTTAAAATTCTGTCTGTAGCATCTGAAGACCTGGGACAAACACTGGGGCTAAAATTTTTTGTTTCCGAAATACTATATGACGGGGGCGGGGCTTCAAAGTTTTCACTTAAGATTTCCTTCGCCGCAATGGACAAAATGCTTAATAACATTCCTGCACATGCTGCTAAAAATCCAAAACTTCACATGTACATAAAGAGTCTGTACCTGAAGACATCTATATGTTTATATTCAGTTATACACCTTGCGCCAATCAATATCATTTTTTACATTTTGACGTACTGCATGGTGCCCTTTTAACGAATCCGATTGAAAATTGGCTAGAAAAGACTCAAGACATTGATCTTACTCTATCCCTATTTTTATGACTTTCCTTCAAAGGGCGTGGCTATTACGGTGCCGCACAGTCTGATTATTCTCCGTGGCAACAAAAGTTCCTGCAAAATGATTCAGATGATCCATCTTCTGGAAATCTTTCACATTTGAGGATATTCAGGCCCTGAAGACGGCTGCCAACTTATTTTTGATCGCAGTGGTAGCGCCACCAACTGGTTAAAACAAATACAAATTATTTTCGTTGATGTTTTTCTCCGGGCAGGTGAACAAAATCTACCTTATATTTGCTCGGATGAGTGTTTAGGCCTTGAGCATGTCACAATACAAAAGTCTTTCGCCTTCTTCAGAGTGTCACATGATGCTATCTTGTGACCCGTCTTTATCAGCTGATGTTCCATGAGGGCGTGACTTACCTGTCACAAGAATGAAGGCAAGTCACGCCCCCCGCTGTCCGTTCACTCCGCCAAGATGCTGGTCCAGGTGGTAGAGAGGATGAAGGCTCCCTTGTCTCTGTTCATGGTTTTTATGCCTCGCTTGCAGATCTCAATGGCCTCTCTGATCCAGCGCTGTTGTTTGTTCTCTTCTGTGCGGATGACCCTGCCCTTCTCCCGGTCCATGATGTGGTTTTCCCTTTTGCAGTGGTCAGTGATTGCTGATTTGTAATGTTCATGTTGTGCTTGTTCTTTTACTGCTCTGATTTTTTCATTTTTTTGACAGGTAAGTCACACCCTCATGGAACATCAGCTGATAAAGACGGGTCTCAAGACACCATCATGCGACACTCTGAAGAAGGCGAAAGACTCGCCGAAACATGTCAGGTAAAAAATTAACCTAAAACATAATTGTCTGCTTTTAATGAATCAGTCAAATATCAATAATAAGAAGACAAAATGAACCTAATACAAATAAATGAATGCTTAATAACTCCCCTGCACATGCTCCTAAAAATCCAAACCTTCACCTGTAAATAAAACGTCCCGACCTGAAGACATCTTAATGTTATTATTTTGTTTTACACACAGTGCCGCCAAGTGGAATCAAAAATTTTTTTTAATTTTAATTTTCACGTACTGCACGGTGCCCTGTTGACGAATCCGACTGAAAATTAGTCAGAAAAGACTCAAGACAATGATCTTACTCTCTGCCGAATTTTGTGACGTTTTGGCAAAAGGCGTGGCTATTAAGGTGCTGAAAAGTCCGATTGTACTCTGTGGCAACAAAAGCTCCGGCAACATGACTCAGATGATCCTATCTTCTCGAAGTTGTACACATTTGAGGATACTTCAGCCCTGAAGACATCTACCAACTTATTTTACATCGTAGTAGTAGCGCCACCAACTGGTAAAAGCTAATACAAGTTATTTTCTTGGATGTTTTTCTCCGTGCAACTCAACAAGGTCGCCCCCATATATGCTCGGATGACTGTTTCGGCCATGAGGATGTCACAATACGAAATTCGTGATTTTTCGTGAAAAGTTGTGGGAGTGGCATTGCACTGTTCGGCAATAAAACAAAGCTGATTATGAGGTTCTAAATATGAACGACAACTCGTAAAACTTTACACACACATCAGGCCGAGCAAATTTATCAATATTTTATACGTTAGTTGTGCAGCTTTTTTGAAATGGCTCGCCATGGCCCTCGAGAAATGTTAAAAAAAAGCAGCTCTGGTTGAATGTTTCACCTCGCTTTTTGTAAATTTTATGGAGTACAGCGAACCCTCGGTTATCGCGGTTAATGGGGACCGAGACCATCCGCGAAAACTGAAAATCCGCGAAGTAGCGGCGCACCTTCAAAAATGCTTAAAAAAAATATACAATATATATAATAAATATATAAATATATATATATATATATATATACGGGGAGAGAGAGAGTGAAATTCATGTTATAACAAAAAAAACTAATTATTATTAAAACGTATTATTTTTTTATTCCCCAGCCATTCTTTTTGTATTTATTTAATTACTCCGACTTTTACCTGCTGGTACGCCGTCCGGTGAGCCCTGTGAAATGAAAGGTGGCATTCTTTATTTATTTATTCATTTATTCATTCATAACTGACAGCCTCGCGCTCCGCTCGTGCCCGGGCAGAAGAGGTGCTCCAATTTGGCTTAACTGTGACACACGCCCGTCCTCCTCCCCCGGAGCTTCCATTCGGTTAAACTTAGGGGCCGCTTGGCACCGCCCGTGCCCGGGGAAGGTGCTCCTCTTCGGCTTACTGTGACGCGAGCATGCCCTCCTCCTCCGGAGCTTCCATTCGGTTAAACTTAGGGGCCGCTTGGAACCGCCCGTGCCCGGGGAAGGTGCTCCTCTTCGGCTTACTGTGACGCGAGCATGCCCTCCTCCTCCGGAGCTTCCATTCGGTTAAACTTAGGGGCCGCTTGGCACCGCCCGTGCCCGGGGAAGGTGCTCCTCTACGGCTTAACTGCCACGCACGCTGGCCGGAGCTCTGGTACGGTCCGAACCGCGCGAAACGTCGCCACCGATCGTGTCCGGGGGAACGTGCTCTTCTTCGTCCACTCTCCTCTTCGCCCACGCTCTTCTTCGGCGCACGCCGGCCGTCTAACCACTCCAGCGCCCCGTCGTGCCGCTCGGCGAAACTACAATGCCCCCGAATATTTTTTAGACCCGCGAAGCACTGAACCCGCGAAAGGTGAACCGCGAAGTAGCGAGGGTTCACTGTATGTATAAGACCAAGACCTACAAAAAAGTCTCTTGGAGCAATGAGCTAGGTTTTACAGGAAGTCGGCCATTTTGAATTTACTTAAAAGGGGGCGGGTCACCACAATGGACTTTGTGTAGAAATTATTATTGGGGCCCGAGCAGCGACCGCGGCGAGGTCCCTATTGTTTTTGTAGAAAATATTATTACTTTTATTATTATTATTATTATTATTATTAGGGCCTGAGCAGCGACCGCTGCGAAGTCCCTATTGTTTTTGTAGAAATTATTATTATTATTATTTTTCCGATTGTTCGATCGCATTTTTGACCCCCGAAACATGCACAAAAACTCACCAAACTTGGCAGTCTCATCGGCATGGCGAAAAATTTGATATTTTAACGTCTAATATGAACAGGAAGTGAGTTATGAATTTTTGAAAGTCCGACTTTTGCCCTTTTTTGCATGTTTACAGGGGTCATTCTTTTGCACCCTGATCCTAAAGGCTTCATCTGATTGCCTTAAAATTCTGTCTGTAGCATCTGAAGACCTGGCACAAACACTGGGGCTAAAATTTTTTGTTTCCGAAATACTATATGACGGGGGCGGGGCATCAAAGTTTTCACTTAAGATTTCCTTCGCCGCAATGGACAAAATGCTTAATAACTCTCCTGCACATGCTGCTAAAAATCCAAAACTTCACATGTACATAAAGAGTCTGTACCTGAAGACATCTATATGTTTATATTCAGTTATACACCTTGCGCCAATCAATATCATTTTTTACATTTTGACGTACTGCACGGTGCCCTTTTAACGAATCTGATTGAAAATTGGCTAGAAAAGACTCAAGACATTGATCTTACTCTATCCCTATTTTTGTGACTTTCCTTCGAAGGGCGTGGCTATTACGGTGCCGCAGAGTCTGATTATTCTCCGTGGCAACAAAAGTTCCTGCAAAATGATCCAGATGATCCATCTTCTCGAAATTTTTCACATTTGAGGATATTCAGGCCCTGAAGACGGCTGCCAACTTATTTTTGATCGCAGTGGTAGCGCCACCAACTGGTTAAAACAAATATAAATCATTTTCGTTGATGTTTTTCTCCGGGCATGTTAACAAAATCTACCTTATATTTGCTCGGATGAGTGTTTAGGCCTTGAGGATGTCACAATACGAAAGTCTTTCGCCTTCTTCAGAGTGTCACATGATGGTGTCTTGTGGCCCGTCTTTATCAGCTGATGTTCCATGAGGGCGTGACTTACCTGTCACAAGAATGAAGGCAAGTCACGCCCCCCGCTGTCCGTTCACTCCGCCAAGATGCTGGTCCAGGTGGTAGAGAGGATGAAGGCTCCCTTGTCTCTGTTCATGGTTTTTATGCCTCGCTTGCAGATCTCAATGGCCTCTCTGATCCAGCGCTGTTGTTTGTTCTCTTCGGTGCGGATGACCCTGCCCTTCTCCCGGTCCATGATGTGGTTTTCCCTTTTGCAGTGGTCAGTGATTGCTGATTTGTAATGTTCATGTTGTGCTTGTTCTTTTACTGCTCTGATTTTTTTCATTTTTTTGACAGGTAAGTCACACCCTCATGGAACATCAGCTCAAGACACCATCATGCGACACTCTGAAGTAGGCGAAAGACTCGCCGAAACATGTCAGGTAAAAAATTAACCTAAAACATAATTGTCTGCTTTTAATGAATCAGTCAAATATCAATAATAAGAAGACAAAATGAACCTAATACAAATAAATGAATGCTTAATAACTCCCCTGCACATGCTCCTAAAAATCCAAACCTTCACCTGTAAATAAAACGTCCCGACCTGAAGACATCTTAATGTTATTATTTTGTTATACACACAGTGCCGCCAAGTGGAATCAAAAATTTGTTTTTATTTTAATTTTCACGTACTGCACGGTGCCCTTTCGACGAATCTGACTGAAAATTAGTCAGAAAAGACTCAAGACAATGATCTTACTCTCTGCCGAATTTTGTGACGTTTTGGCAAAAGGCGTGGCTATTACGGTGCTGAAAAGTCCGATTGTACTCTGTGGCAACAAAAGCTCCAGCAACATGACTCAGATGATCCTATCTTCTCGAAGTTGCACACATTTGAGGATACTTAAGCCCTGAAGACATCTACCAACTTATTTTTCATCGTAGTAGTAGCGCCCCCAACTGGTAAAAGCTAATACAAGTTATTTTCTTGGATGTTTTTCTCCCTGCAACTCAACAAGGTCGCCCTCATATATGCTCGGATGACTGTTTCGGCCATGAGGATGTCACAATACGAAATTCGTCCTTTTTCATGAAAAGTTGTGGGAGTGGCATTGCACTGTTCGGCAATAAAACAAAGCTGATTATGAGGTTCTAAATATGAACGACAACTCGTGAAACTTTACACACACATCAGGCCGAGCAAATTTATCAATATTTTATACGTTAGTTGTGCAGCTTTTTTGAAATGGCTCGCCATGGCCCTCGAGAAATGTTCAAAAAAGCAGCCCTGGTTGAGTGTTTCACCTCGCTTTTTGTAAATTTTATGGAGTACAGTGAACCCTCGGTTATCGCGGTTAATGGGGACCGAGACCACCCGCGAAAACTGAAAATCCGCGAAGTAGCGGCGCACCTTCAAAAATGCTTAAAAAAAATATACAATATATATAATAAATATATAAATATATATATATATATATATATATATATATATATATATATATATATATATATATACGGGGGGAGAGAGAGAGAGAGAGAGTGAAATTCATGTTATAACAAAAAAAACAAATTATTATTAAAACTTATTATTTTTTTATTCCCCAACCATTCTTTTTGTATTTATTTAATTACTCCGACTTTTACCTGCTGGTACGCCGTCCGGTGTGCCCTGTGAAATGAAAGGTGGCATTCTTTATTTATTTATTCATTTATTCATTCATAACTGACAGCCTCGCGCTCCGCTTGTGCCCGGCAGAAGAGGTGCTCCAATTCGGCTTAACTGTGACACACGCCCGCCCTCCTCCCCCGGAGCTTCCATTCGGTTAAACTTAGGGGCCGCTTGGCACCGCCCGTGCCCGGGGAAGGTGCTCCTCTTCGGCTTACTGTGACGCGAGCATGCCCTCCTCCTCCGGAGCTTCCATTCGGTTAAACTTAGGGGCCGCTTGGAACCGCCCGTGCCCGGGGAAGGTGCTCCTCTTCGGCTTACTGTGACGCGAGCATGCCCTCCTCCTCCGGAGCTTCCATTCGGTTAAACTCAGGGGCCGCTTGGAACCGCCCGTGCCCGGGGAAGGTGCTCCTCTACGGCTTAACTGCCACGCACGCCGGCCGGAGCTCTGGTACGGTCCGAACCGCGCGAAACGTCGCCACCGATCGTGTCCGGGGGAACGTGCTCTTCTTCGTCCACTCTCCTCTTCGCCCACGCTCTTCTTCGGCGCACGCCGGCCGTCTAACCGCTCCAGCGCCCCGTCGTGCCGCTCGGCGAAACTACAATGCCCCCGAATATTTTTGAGACCCGCGAAGCACTGAACCCGCGAAAGGTGAACCTCGAAGTAGCGAGGGTTCACTGTATGTATAAGACCAAGACCTACAAAAAAGTCTCTTGGAGCAATGAGCTAGGTTTTACAGGAAGTCGGCCATTTTGAATTTACTTAAAAGGGGGCGGGTCTCCACAATGGACTTTGTGTAGAAATTATTATTGGGGCCCGAGCAGCGACCGCGGCGAGGTCCCTATTGTTTTTGTAGAAAATATTATTACTTTTATTATTATTATTATTATTATTATTATTATTATTATTAGGGCCTGAGCAGCGACCGCTGCGAAGTCCCTATTGTTTTTGTAGAAATTATTATTATTATTATTTTTCCGATTGTTCGATCGCATTTTTGACCCCCGAAACATGCACAAAAACTCACCAAACTTGGCAGTCTCATCGGGCATGGCGAAAAATTTGATATTTTTTAACGTCTAATATGAACAGGAAGTGAGTTATGAATTTTTGAAAGTCCGACTTTTGCCCTTTTTTGCATGTTTACAGGGGTCATTCTTTTGCACCCTGATCCTAAAGGCTTCATCTGATTGCCTTAAAGTTCTGTCTGGAGCATCTTAAGACCTGGGACAAACACTGGGGCTAAAATGTTTTGTTTCCGAAATACTATATGACGGGGGCGGGGCTTCAAAGTTTTCACTTAAGATTTCCTTCGCCGCAATGGACAAAATGCTTAATAACTCTCCTGCACGTGCTGCTAAAAATCCAAAACTTCACATGTACATAAAGAGTCGGTACCTGAAGACATCTATATGTTTATATTCAGTTATACACCTTGCGCCAATTAATATAAATGTTTACATTTTGACGTACTGCACGGTGCCCTTTTAACGAATCCGACTGAAAATTGGCTAGAAAAGACTCAAGACATTGATCTTACTCTATCCCTATTTAATGACTTTCCTTCAAAGGGCGTGGCTATTACGGTGCCGCAGAGTCTGATTATTCTCCGTGGCAACAAAAGTTCCTGCAAAATGATTCAGATGATCCATCTTCTGGAAATCTTTCACATTTGAGGATATTCAGGCCCTGAAGACGGCTGCCAACTTATTTTTGATCGCAGTGGTAGCGCCACTAACTGGTTAAAACAAATACAAATTATTTTCGTTGATGTTTTTCTCCGGGCAGGTTAACAAAATCTACCTTATATTTGCTCGGATGAGTGTTTAGGCCTTGAGCATGTCACAATACGAAAGTCTTTCGCCTTCTTCAGAGTGTCACATGATGGTGTCTTGTGACCCGTCTTTATCAGCTGATGTTCCATGAGGGCGTGACTTACCTGTCACAAGAATGAAGGCAAGTCACGCCCCCCGCTGTCCGTTCACTCCGCCAAGATGCTGGTCCAGGTGGTAGAGAGGATGAAGGCTCCCTTGTCTCTGTTCATGGTTTTTATGCCTCGCTTGCAGATCTCAATGGCCTCTCTGATCCAGCGCTGTTGTTTGTTCTCTTCTGTGCAGATGACCCTGCCCTTCTCCCGGTCCATGATGTGGTTTTCCCTTTTGCAGTGGTCAGTGATTGCTGATTTGTAATGTTCATGTTGTGCTTGTTCTTTTACTGCTCTGATTTTTTCATTTTTTTGACAGGTAAGTCACACCCTCATGGAACATCAGCTCAAGACACCATCATGCGACACTCTGAAGAAGGCGAAAGACTCGCCGAAGCATGTCAGGTAAAAAATTAACCTAAAACATAATTGTCTGCTTTTAATGAATCAGTCAAATATCAATAATAAGAAGACAAAATGAACCTAATACAAATAAATGAATGCTTAATAACTCCCCTGCACATGCTCCTAAAAATCCAAACCTTCACCTGTAAATAAAACGTCCCGACCTGAAGACATCTTAATGTTATCATTTTGTTATACACACAGTGCCGCCAAGTGGAATCAAAAATTTGTTTTTATTTTAATTTTCACGTACTGCACGGTGCCCTTTTGACGAATCCGACTGAAAATTAGTCAGAAAAGACTCAAGACAATGATCTTACTCTCTGCCGAATTTTGTGACGTTTTGGCAAAAGGCGTGGCTATTAAGGTGCTGAAAAGTCCGATTGTACTCTGTGGCAACAAAAGCTCCGGCAACATGACTCAGATGATCCTATCTTCTCGAAGTTGTACACATTTGAGGATACTTCAGCCCTGAAGACATCTACCAACTTATTTTACATCGTAGTAGTAGCGCCACCAACTGGTAAAAGCTAATACAAGTTATTTTCTTGGATGTTTTTCTCCGTGCAACTCAACAAGGTCGCCCTCATATATGCTCGGATGACTGTTTCGGCCATGAGGATGTCACAATACGAAATTCGTGATTTTTCGTGAAAAGTTGTGGGAGTGGCATTGCACTGTTCGGCAATAAAACAATGCTGATTATGAGGTTCTAAATATGAACGACAACTCGTAAAACTTTACACACACATCAGGCCGAGCAAATTTATCAATATTTTATACGTTAGTTGTGCAGCTTTTTTGAAATGGCTCGCCATGGCCCTCGAGAAATGTTAAAAAAAAGCAGCTCTGGTTGAGTGTTTCACCTCGCTTTTTGTAAATTTTATGGAGTACAGTGAACCCTCAGTTATCGCGGTTAATGGGGACCGAGACCATCTGCGAAAACTGAAAATCCGCGAAGTAGCGGCGCACCTTCAAAAATGCTTAAAAAAAATATACAATATATATAATAAATATATAAATATATATATATATATATATATATATATATATATATATATATATATATACGGGGAGAGAGAGAGTGAAATTCATGTTATAACAAAAAAACCAAATTATTATTAAAACGTATTATTTTTTTATTCCCCAGCCATTCTTTTTGTATTTATTTAATTACTCCGACTTTTACCTGCTGGTACGCCGTCCGGTGTGCCCTGTGAAATGAAAGGTGGCATTCTTTATTTATTTATTCATTTATTCATTCATAACTGACAGCCTCGCGCTCCGCTCGTGCCCGGGCAGAAGAGGTGCTCCAATTTGGCTTAACTGTGACACACGCCCGTCCTCCTCCCCCGGAGCTTCCATTCGGTTAAACTTAGGGGCCGCTTGGCACCGCCCGTGCCCGGGGAAGGTGCTCCTCTTCGGCTTACTGTGACGCGAGCATGCCCTCCTCCTCCGGAGCTTCCATTCGGTTAAACTTAGGGGCCGCTTGGAACCGCCCGTGCCCGGGGAAGGTGCTCCTCTTCGGCTTACTGTGACGCGAGCATGCCCTCCTCCTCCGGAGCTTCCATTCGGTTAAACTTAGGGGCCGCTTGGCACCGCCCGTGCCCGGGGAAGGTGCTCCTCTACGGCTTAACTGCCACGCACGCTGGCCGGAGCTCTGGTACGGTCCGAACCGCGCGAAACGTCGCCACCGATCGTGTCCGGGGGAACGTGCTCTTCTTCGTCCACTCTCCTCTTCGCCCACGCTCTTCTTCGGCGCACGCCGGCCGTCTAACCGCTCCAGCGCCCCGTCGTGCCGCTCGGCGAAACTACAATGCCCCCGAATATTTTTTAGACCCGCGAAGCACTGAACCCGCGAAAGGTGAACCGCGAAGTAGCGAGGGTTCACTGTATGTATAAGACCAAGACCTACAAAAAAGTCTCTTGGAGCAATGAGCTAGGTTTTACAGGAAGTCGGCCATTTTGAATTTACTTAAAAAGGGGCGGGTCACCACAATGGACTTTGTGTAGAAATTATTATTGGGGCCCGAGCAGCGACCGCGGCGAGGTCCCTATTGTTTTTGTAGAAAATATTATTACTTTTATTATTATTATTATTATTATTATTAGGGCCTGAGCAGCGACCGCTGCGAAGTCCCTATTGTTTTTGTAGAAATTATTATTATTATTATTTTTCCGATTGTTCGATCGCATTTTTGACCCCTGAAACATGCACAAAAACTCACCAAACTTGGCAGTCTCATCGGGCATGGCGAAAAATTTGATATTTTAACGTCTAATATGAACAGGAAGTGAGTTATGAATTTTTGAAAGTCCGACTTTTGCCCTTTTTTGCATGTTTACAGGGGTCATTCTTTTGCACCCTGATCCTAAAGGCTTCATCTGATTGCCTTAAAATTCTGTCTGTAGCATCTGAAGACCTGGCACAAACACTGGGGCTAAAATTTTTTGTTTCCGAAATACTATATGACGGGGGCGGGGCATCAAAGTTTTCACTTAAGATTTCCTTCGCCGCAATGGACAAAATGCTTAATAACTCTCCTGCACATGCTGCTAAAAATCCAAAACTTCACATGTACATAAAGAGTCTGTACCTGAAGACATCTATATGTTTATATTCAGTTATACACCTTGCGCCAATCAATATCATTTTTTACATTTTGACGTACTGCACGGTGCCCTTTTAACGAATCTGATTGAAAATTGGCTAGAAAAGACTCAAGACATTGATCTTACTCTATCCCTATTTTTGTGACTTTCCTTCGAAGGGCGTGGCTATTACGGTGCCGCAGAGTCTGATTATTCTCCGTGGCAACAAAAGTTCCTGCAAAATGATTCAGATGATCCATCTTCTCGAAATTTTTCACATTTGAGGATATTCAGGCCCTGAAGACGGCTGCCAACTTATTTTTGATCGCAGTGGTAGCGCCACCAACTGGTTAAAACAAATACAAATCATTTTCATTGATTTTTTTCTCCGGGCAGGTTAACAAAATCTACCTTACATTTGCTCGGATGAGTGTTTAGGCCTTGAGGATGTCACAATACGAAAGTCTTTCGCCTTCTTCAGAGTGTCACATGATGGTGTCTTGTGGCCCGTCTTTATCAGCTGATGTTCCATGAGGGCGTGACTTGCCTGTCACAAGAATGAAGGCAAGTCACGCCCCCCGCTGTCCGTTCACTCCGCCAAAATGCTGCTCCAGGTGGTAGAGAGGATGAAGGCTCCCTTGTCTCTGTTCATGGTTTTTATGCCTCGCTTGCAGATCTCAATGGCCTCTCTGATCCAGCGCTGTTGTTTGTTCTCTTCGGTGCGGATGACCCTGCCCTTCTCCCGGTCCATGATGTGGTTTTCCCTTTTGCAGTGGTCAGCGATTGCTGATTTGTAATGTTCATGTTGTGCTTGTTCTTTTACTGCTCTGATTTTTCATTTTTTTGACAGGTAAGTCACACCCTCATGGAACATCAGCTGATAAAGACGGGTCTCAAGACACCATCATGCGACACTCTGAAGAAGGCGAAAGACTCGCCGAAACATGTCAGGTAAAAAATTAACCTAAAACATAATTGTCTGCTTTTAATGAATCAGTCAAATATCAATAATAAGAAGACAAAATGAACCTAATACAAATAAATGAATGCTTAATAACTCCCCTGCACATGCTCCTAAAAATCCAAACCTTCACCTGTAAATAAAACGTCCCGACCTGAAGACATCTTAATGTTATTATTTTGTTATACACACAGTGCCGCCAAGTGGAATCAAAAATTTGTTTTTATTTTAATTTTCACGTACTGCACGGTGCCCTTTTGACGAATCCGACTGAAAATTAGTCAGAAAAGACTCAAGACAATAATCTTACTCTCTGCCGAATTTTGTGACGTTTTGGCAAAAGGCGTGGCTATTAAGGTGCTGAAAAGTCCGATTGTACTCTGTGGCAACAAAAGCTCCGGCAACATGACTCAGATGATCCTATCTTCTCGAAGTTGTACACATTTGAGGATACTTCAGCCCTGAAGACATCTACCAACTTATTTTACATCGTAGTAGTAGCGCCACCAACTGGTAAAAGCTAATACAAGTTATTTTCTTGGATGTTTTTCTCCGTGCAACTCAACAAGGTCGCCCTCATATATGCTCGGATGACTGTTTCGGCCATGAGGATGTCACAATACGAAATTCGTGATTTTTCGTGAAAAGTTGTGGGAGTGGCATTGCACTGTTCGGCAATAAAATAAAGCTGATTATGAGGTTCTAAATATGAACGACAACTCGTAAAACTTGACACACACATCAGGCCGAGCAAATTTATCAATATTTTATACGTTAGTTGTGCAGCTTTTTTGAAATGGCTCGCCATGGCCCTCGAGAAATGTTAAAAAAAAGCAGCTCTGGTTGAGTGTTTCACCTCGCTTTTTGTAAATTTTATGGAGTACAGTGAACCCTCGGTTATCGCGGTTAATGGGGACCGAGACCACCCGCGAAAACTGAAAATCCGCGAAGTAGCGGCGCACCTTCAAAAATGCTTAAAAAAATATACAATATATATAATAAATATATAAATATATATATATATATATATATATATATATATATATATATATATATATATATATATATATATACGGGGAGAGAGAGAGTGAAATTCATGTTATAACAAAAAAACCAAATTATTATTAAAACGTATTATTTTTTTATTCCCCAGCCATTCTTTTTGTATTTATTTAATTACTCCGACTTTTACCTGCTGGTACGCCGTCCGGTGTGCCCTGTGAAATGAAAGGTGGCATTCTTTATTTATTTATTCATTTATTCATTCATAACTGACAGCCTCGCGCTCCGCTCGTGCCCGGGCAGAAGAGGTGCTCCAATTTGGCTTTACTGTGACACACGCCCGTCCTCCTCCGTCCGGAGCTTCCATTCGGTTAAACTTAGGGGCCGCTTGGCACCGCCCGTGCCCGGGGAAGGTGCTCCTCTTCGGCTTACTGTGACGCGAGCATGCCCTCCTCCTCCGGAGCTTCCATTCGGTTAAACTTAGGGGCCGCTTGGAACCGCCCGTGCCCGGGGAAGGTGCTCCTCTTCGGCTTACTGTGACGCGAGCATGCCCTCCTCCTCCGGAGCTTCCATTCGGTTAAACTTAGGGGCCGCTTGGCACCGCCCGTGCCCGGGGAAGGTGCTCCTCTACGGCTTAACTGCCACGCACGCTGGCCGGAGCTCTGGTACGGTCCGAACCGCGCGAAACGTCGCCACCGATCGTGTCCGGGGGAACGTGCTCTTCTTCGTCCACTCTCCTCTTCGCCCACGCTTTTCTTCGGCGCACGCCGGCCGTCTAACCGCTCCAGCGCCCCGTCGTGCCGCTCGGCGAAACTACAATGCCCCCGAATATTTTTTAGACCCGCGAAGCGCTGAACCTGCGAAAGGTGAACCGCGAAGTAGCGAGGGTTCACTGTATGTATAAGACCAAGACCTACAAAAAAGTCTCTTGGAGCAATGAGCTAGGTTTTACAGGAAGTCGGCCATTTTGAATTTACTTAAAAGGGGGCGGGTCACCACAATGGACTTTGTGTAGAAATTATTATTGGGGCCCGAGCAGCGACCGCGGCGAGGTCCCTATTGTTTTTGTAGAAAATATTATTACTTTTATTATTATTATTATTATTATTATTAGGGCCTGAGCAGCGACCGCTGCGAAGTCCCTATTGTTTTTGTAGAAATTATTATTATTATTTTTCCGATTGTTCGATCGCATTTTTGACCCCCGAAACATGCACAAAAACTCACCAAACTTGGCAGTCTCATCGGGCATGGCGAAAAATTTGATATTTTAACGTCTAATATGAACAGGAAGTGAGTTATGAATTTTTGAAAGTCCGACTTTTGCCCTTTTTTGCATGTTTACAGGGGTCATTCTTTTGCACCCTGATCCTAAAGGCTTCATCTGATTGCCTTAAAATTCTGTCTGTAGCATCTGAAGACCTGGCACAAACACTGGGGCTAAAATTTTTTGTTTCCGAAATACTATATGACGGGGGCGGGGCATCAAAGTTTTCACTTAAGATTTCCTTCGCCGCAATGGACAAAATGCTTAATAACTCTCCTGCACATGCTGCTAAAAATCCAAAACTTCACATGTACATAAAGAGTCTGTACCTGAAGACATCTATATGTTTATATTCAGTTATACACCTTGCGCCAATCAATATCATTTTTTACATTTTGACGTACTGCACGGTGCCCTTTTAACGAATCTGATTGAAAATTGGCTAGAAAAGACTCAAGACATTGATCTTACTCTATCCCTATTTTTGTGACTTTCCTTCGAAGGGCGTGGCTATTACGGTGCCGCAGAGTCTGATTATTCTCCGTGGCAACAAAAGTTCCTGCAAAATGATTCAGATGATCCATCTTCTCGAAATTTTTCACATTTGAGGATATTCAGGCCCTGAAGACGGCTGCCAACTTATTTTTGATCGCAGTGGTAGCGCCACCAACTGGTTAAAACAAATACAAATTATTTTCGTTGATTTTTTTCTCCGGGCAGGTTAACAAAATCTACCTTACATTTGCTCGGATGAGTGTTTAGGCCTTGAGGATGTCACAATACGAAAGTCTTTCGCCTTCTTCAGAGTGTCACATGATGGTGTCTTGTGGCCCGTCTTTATCAGCTGATGTTCCATGAGGGCGTGACTTACCTGTCACAAGAATGAAGGCAAGTCACGCCCCCCGCTGTCCGTTCACTCCGCCAAAATGCTGCTCCAGGTGGTAGAGAGGATGAAGGCTCCCTTGTCTCTGTTCATGGTTTTTATGCCTCGCTTGCAGATCTCAATGGCCTCTCTGATCCAGCGCTGTTGTTTGTTCTCTTCGGTGCGGATGACCCTGCCCTTCTCCCGGTCCATGATGTGGTTTTCCCTTTTGCAGTGGTCAGTGATTGCTGATTTGTAATGTTCATGTTGTGCTTGTTCTTTTACTGCTCTGATTTTTCATTTTTTTGACAGGTAAGTCACACCCTCATGGAACATCAGCTGATAAAGACGGGTCTCAAGACACCATCATGCGACACTCTGAAGAAGGCGAAAGACTCGCCGAAACATGTCAGGTAAAAAATTAACCAAAAACATAATTGTCTGCTTTTAATGAATCAGTCAAATATCAATAATAAGAAGACAAAATGAACCTAATACAAATAAATGAATGCTTAATAACTCCCCTGCACATGCTCCTAAAAATCCAAACCTTCACCTGTAAATAAAACGTCCCGACCTGAAGACATCTTAATGTTATTATTTTGTTATACACACAGTGCCGCCAAGTGGAATCAAAAATTTGTTTTTATTTTAATTTTCACGTACTGCACGGTGCCCTTTCGACGAATCCGACTGAAAATTAGTCAGAAAAGACTCAAGACAATGATCTTACTCTGCCGAATTTTGTGACGTTTTGGCAAAAGGCGTGGCTATTACGGTGCTGAAAAGTCCGATTGTACTCTGTGGCAACAAAAGCTCCAGCAACATGACTCAGGTGATCCTATCTTCTCGAAGTTGCACACATTTGAGGATACTTAAGCCCTGAAGACATCTACCAACTTATTTTTCATCGTAGTAGTAGCGCCACCAACTGGTAAAAGCTAATACAAGTTATTTTCTTGGATGTTTTTCTCCGTGCAACTCAACAAGGTCGCCCTCATATATGCTCGGATGACTGTTTCGGCCATGAGGATGTCACAATACGAAATTCGTCCTTTTTCATGAAAAGTTGTGGGAGTGGCATTGCACTGTTCGGCAATAAAACAAAGCTGATTATGAGGTTCTAAATATGAACGACAACTCGTGAAACTTTACACACACATCAGGCCGAGCAAATTTCTCAATATTTTATACGTTAGTTGTGCAGCTTTTTTGAAATGGCTCTCCATGGCCCTCGAGAAATGTTCAAAAAAGCAGCCCTGGTTGAGTGTTTCACCTCGCTTTTTGTAAATTTTATGGAGTACAGTGAACCCTCGGTTATCGCGGTTAATGGGGACCGAGACCACCCGCAAAAACTGAAAATCCGCGAAGTAGCGGCGCACCTTCAAAAATGCTTAAAAAAAATATACAATATATATAATAAATATATAAATATA
The DNA here is from genome assembly GCF_059441095.1 of Idiotropiscis lumnitzeri. Classification (NCBI taxonomy): domain Eukaryota; kingdom Metazoa; phylum Chordata; class Actinopteri; order Syngnathiformes; family Syngnathidae; genus Idiotropiscis; species Idiotropiscis lumnitzeri. The sequence goes on along the minus strand of NC_142391.1, from coordinate 47,781,689 downwards.
TATATATATATATATATATATATATATATATATATATATATATATATATATATATATATACGGGGGGAGAGAGAGAGACAGAGAGTGAAATTCATGTTATAACAAAAAAAACAAATTATTATTAAAACTTATTATTTTTTTATTCCCCAACCATTCTTTTTGTATTTATTTAATTACTCCGACTTTTACCTGCTGGTACGCCGTCCGGTGTGCCCTGTGAAATGAAAGGTGGCATTCTTTATTTATTTATTCATTTATTCATTCATAACTGACAGCCTCGCGCTCCGCTCGTGCCCGGGCAGAAGAGGTGCTCCAATTCGGCTTAACTGTGACACACGCCCGCCCTCCTCCCCCGGAGCTTCCATTCGGTTAAACTTAGGGGCCGCTTGGCACCGCCCGTGCCCGGGGAAGGTGCTCCTCTTCGGTTTACTGTGACGCGAGCATGCCCTCCTCCTGCGGAGCTTCCATTCGGTTAAACTTAGGGGCCGCTTGGAACCGCCCGTGCCCGGGGAAGGTGCTCCTCTTCGGCTTACTGTGACGCGAGCATGCCCTCCTCCTCCGGAGCTTCCATTCGGTTAAACTTAGGGGCCGCTTGGCACCGCCCGTGCCCGGGGAAGGTGCTCCTCTACGGCTTAACTGCCACGCACGCCGACCGGAGCTCTGGTACGGTCCGAACCGCGCGAAACGTCGCCACCGATCGTGTCCGGGGGAACGTGCTCTTCTTCGTCCACTCTCCTCTTCGCCCACGCTCTTCTTCGGCGCACGCCGGCCGTCTAACTGCTCCAGCGCCCCGTCGTGCCGCTCGGCGAAACTACAATGCCCCCGAATATTTTTTAGACCCGCGAAGCACTGAACCCGCGAAAGGTGAACCGCGAAGTAGCGAGGGTTCACTGTATGTATAAGACCAAGACCTACAAAAAAGTCTCTTGGAGCAATGAGCTAGGTTTTACAGGAAGTCGGCCATTTTGAATTTACTTAAAAGGGGGCGGGTCACCACAATGGACTTTGTGTAGAAATTATTATTGGGGCCCGAGCAGCGACCGCGGCGAGGTCCCTATTGTTTTTGTAGAAAATATTATTACTTTTATTATTATTATTATTATTATTATTAGGGCCTGAGCAGCGACCGCTGCGAAGTCCCTATTGTTTTTGTAGAAATTATTATTATTATTATTTTTCCGATTGTTCGATCGCATTTTTGACCCCCGAAACATGCACAAAAACTCACCAAACTTGGCAGTCTCATCGGGCATGGCAAAAAATTTGATATTTTAACGTCTAATATGAACAGGAAGTGAGTTATGAATTTTTGAAAGTCCGACTTTTGCCCTTTTTTGCATGTTTACAGGGGTCATTCTTTTGCACCCTGATCCTAAAGGCTTCATCTGATTGCCTTAAAATTCTGTCTGTAGCATCTGAAGACCTGGGACAAACACTGGGGCTAAAAATTTTTGTTTCCGAAATACTATATGACGGGGGCGGGGCTTCAAAGTTTTCACTTAAGATTTCCTTCGCCGCAATGGACAAAATGCTTAATAACTCTCCTGCACATGCTGCTAAAAATCCAAAACTTCACATGTACATAAAGAGTCTGTACCTGAAGACATCTATATGTTTATATTCAGTTATACACCTTGCGCCAATCAATATCATTTTTTACATTTTGACGTACTGCACGGTGCCCTTTTAACGAATCTGATTGAAAATTGGCTAGAAAAGACTCAAGACATTGATCTTACTCTATCCCTATTTTTGTGACTTTCCTTCGAAGGGCGTGGCTATTACGGTGCCGCAGAGTCTGATTATTCTCCGTGGCAACAAAAGTTCCTGCAAAATGATTCAGATGATCCATCTTCTCGAAATTTTTCACATTTGAGGATATTCAGGCCCTGAAGACGGCTGCCAACTTATTTTTGATCGCAGTGGTAGCGCCACCAACTGGTTAAAACAAATACAAATTATTTTCGTTGATGTTTTTCTCCGGGCAGGTTAACAAAATCTACCTAATATTTGCTCGGATGAGTGTTTAGGCCTTGAGCATGTCACAATACGAAAGTCTTTCGCCTTCTTCAGAGTGTCACATGATGGTGCCTTGTGACCCGTCTTTATCAGCTGATGTTCCATGAGGGCGTGACTTACCTGTCACAAGAATGAAGGCAAGTCACGCCCCCCGCTGTCCGTTCACTCCGCCAAGATGCTGGTCCAGGTGGTAGAGAGGATGAAGGCTCCCTTGTCTCTGTTCATGGTTTTTATGCCTCGCTTGCAGATCTCAATGGCCTCTCTGATCCAGCGCTGTTGTTTGTTCTCTTCTGTGCGGATGACCCTGCCCTTCTCCCGGTCCATGATGTGGTTTTCCCTTTTGCAGTGGTCAGTGATTGCTGATTTGTAATGTTCATGTTGTGCTTGTTCTTTTACTGCTCTGATTTTTTTCATTTTTTTGACAGGTAAGTCACACCCTCATGGAACATCAGCTCAAGACACCATCATGCGACACTCTGAAGAAGGCGAAAGACTCGCCGAAACATGTCAGTGAAAAAATTAACCTAAAACATAATTGTCTGCTTTTAATGAATCAGTCAAATATCAATAATAAGAAGACAAAATGAACCTAATACAAATAAATGAATGCTTAATAACTCCCCTGCACATGCTCCTAAAAATCCAAACCTTCACCTGTAAATAAAACGTCCCGACCTGAAGACATCTTAATGTTATTATTTTGTTATACACACAGCGCCGCCAAGTGGAATCAAAAATTTGTTTTTATTTTAATTTTCACGTACTGCACGGTGCCCTTTTGACGAATCCGACTGAAAATGAGTCAGAAAAGATTCAAGACAATGATCTTACTCTGCCGAATTTTGTGACGTTTTGGCAAAAGGCGTGGCTATTACGGTGCTGAAAAGTCCGATTGTACTCTGTGGCAACAAAAGCTCCAGCAACATGACTCAGATGATCCTATCTTCTCGAAGTTGCACACATTTGAGGATACTTAAGCCCTGAAGACATCTACCAACTTATTTTTCATCGTAGTAGTAGCGCCACCAACTGGTAAAAGCTAATACAAGTTATTTTCTTGGATGTTTTTCTCCGTGCAACTCAACAAGGTCGCCCTCATATATGCTCGGATGACTGTTTCGGCCATGAGGATGTCATAATACGAAATTTGTCCTTTTTCATGAAAAGTTGTGGGAGTGGCATTGCACTGTTCGGCAATAAAACAACGCTGATTATGAGGTTCTAAATATGAACGACAACTCGTGAAACTTTACACACACATCAGGCCGAGCAAATTTATCAATATTTTATACGTTAGTTGTGCAGCTTTTTTGAAATGGCTCGCCATGGCCCTCGAGAAATGTTAAAAAAAGCAGCTCTGGTTGAGTGTTTCACCTCGCTTTTTGTAAATTTTATGGAGTACAGTGAACCCTCGGTTATCGCGGTTAACGGGGACCGAGACCACCCGCGAAAACTGAAAATCCGCGAAGTAGCGGCGCACCTTCAAAAATGCTTAAAAAAAAATACAATATATATAATAAATATATAAATATATGTATATATATATACGGGGAGAGAAAGAGAGAGTGAAATTCATGTTATAACAAAAAAACCAAATTATTATTAAAACGTATTATTTTTTTATTCCCCAGCCATTCTTTTTGTATTTATTTAATTACTCAGACTTTTACCTGCTGGTACGCCGTCTGGTGTGCCCTGTGAAATGAAAGGTGCCATTTTTGAAAGAGCATTTTCATTTTACAGTGAACCCTCGCTACTTCGCGGTTCACCTTTCGCGGGTTCAGTGCTTCGCGGGTCTAAAAAATATTCGGGGGCATTGTAGTTTCGCCGAGCGGCACGACGGGGCGCTGGAGCTGTTAGACGGCCGGCATGCGCCGAAGAAGAGCGTGGGCGAAGAGGAGAGTGGACGAAGAAGAGCACGTTCCCCCGGGCACGATTTGGGGCGACGTTTCGCGCGGTTCGGACCGTACCAGAGCTCCGGCCAGCGTGCGTGGCAGTTAAGCCGAAGAGGAACAACTTCCGCCCGGGCACTAGCGGGGCGACATTTCGCTCTGTTCGGGAGCGTACGAGAGCTCCGGAGGAGGCCGGCCGGCGTGCTTGGCAGTTAAGCCGAAGAGGAGCACCTTCCCCGGGCACGGGCGGTGTCAAGCGGCCCCTAAGTTTAACCGAATGGAAGCTCCGGAGGAGGAGGGCATGCTCGCGTCACAGTTAAGCCGAAGAGAAGCACCTTCCCCGGGCACGGGCGGGGCGAAATGAAACCGAGTTCAACCGAACGGAGACACGCTTCGGGGGAGCAGGTCCGGCGTGCATGACAATTAAGCCGAAGAGGAGCACCTCTTCCGCCCGAGCACGAGCGGAGCGCGAGGCTGTCAGTTATGAATGAATAAATGAATAAAAAAAATAAATGAAGAATGCCACCTTTCATTTCACAGGGCACACCGGACGGCGTACCAGCAGGTAAAGGTCGAAGTAATTAAAAAAATACAAAAAGAAGTAATTGAATAAATACAAAAATAATGGCTGGGGAATAAAAAAATAATAAGTTTTAATAATAATTTTTTTTTTTTGTTATAGCATGAATTTCACTCTCTCTCTCTCTACCCGTGTATATATATATATATATACATATATATATATATATATACATATTTATTAAATTTTTTTTTTAAGCATTTTTGAAGGTGCACCACTACTTCGCACTTTTTTTTTTTAAGCATTTTTGAAGGTGCGCCGCTACTTCGCGGATTTTCAGTTTTCGCGGGTGGTCTCGGTCCCCATTAACCGCGATAACCGAGGGTTCACTGTATTTTTTTCATTATCGAATTTTATTTTTTTCTATTCAAGTTTTGAGTTCATTTTCGTTTACTAAAATAACCTTGGGCTGCAACTACTATCACAGCAACGGCTCATTATATTTTGGCTGCTAAATATGCCAATTTGTCAGAGAGAAGACCGTGACAAAGAATGGCCCAATCGCAATAAACACTCTACACCATACGTTCCTCGTTGACGTGTACATGGGGTGTTGCAGAGCACAGGTTCCAAGCGTACCGATATTGCAAAATTGGGACAATGCGTGTGACGACACCAACTTCCGCCTCCTATGTCATCGAGCTTGGCGGCACGTTATCATTATGTATTTATTTGTAACAATTTTGACGTTGAGAGTGATATTAAAACTTAAGTAATGTGGTAGTTAAGAAAAAACCCTGGCTTGGGACCCACCGGAACAAGCTATAGCTTCATTTGTACTATTTGAGGCGCTCTCACAATCTGCGGCGCATGCACACAAGGTCGCTAAGTACGCTAGCTGCACTCGGACAAAACACGTAGGTGACTTTAAAAGAGTGACCGAAATTGCACACATGCAACTGTTTATCATAATGTCATAATTTGATATGTACATTTGAAGAGAATTTTTTTCAGCATGGGCACAAGAATTCCACCGAACATCGCCAGTTCAATGGGATTTTGGTTAAGTCCGCAAATAATTGTGGACAATATACTTTGGCTGCGCGCTCGAATAATTTTACTCGTATATACTTCAATGAGGGTGTAGTGTGGGTATCGGGATCTTTAACACGCCCTAACACGAAGCTGACTCTCCAACCGCCACAGCCTTTTAATGACGAAATTATAAAATAAACAAAAACACTGTTCAACAACATAAAATAAAATAAAAAATCACATCATACTTACATTTATAAACTTTAATCCTCAAGAACATTATTCTCAGGTTGACCGAAAGACGAGGACACGGGAGCGCCTCGGGCATGTTCTTCTTCCTTGTGTAGGCGAATGACGTTTTAAGGTGCTTGTCCGCCACCTGCTGTGCTGAACTATGTATTAAATAAGAAAAGCAAATTGTTGAATGTTTTTTTCCCCAATGAAGACTGAATTGTAAAATACCCGGAAATGGCTTTTCTGTTTTATTGTGCATTTAAAAAAAATTCAGATTGTCCTTTTTTGTTGAGATAATTGTTGAATATTGAAATTGCACATGTAACTGGTAATTTAGTTTTAGATATTATTTGAACCAGTGGAGGGCCATGCATTTCACACCTGGGCCTTCAATGAAGTCCTACTTCGTCCTACTTGAATAAATCCCCCTCATAATACCATAATTTATGACACCACGGGTGGACAAACAATATACAGAAAAGCACTTAGACAGCACTGACCGAGTGTTGGACGATATAGCTTCTCTTGAAAGGTCCGTGTTGAAAATGGCCTCGCAAGTGAATCTTCAATTTCTAAAGATAAAGATGTCTTTTAATTGTCCCATAACGGGGACATTTGCAGTGTTACAGCAGCAAAGATATACATCACACAGTGGCACCGACGTAATGTAGCCGTTAATGTATAACATTGGCAGCAGGCATTCATAAAAAGCATGCAAATATACACAGTATATACGTATATACACAGATCCCCATGTATATACACACTTACAGCCCACAACATATACAAGTGTAAGGAAACACTCCTAATGCCTGTCTATGGTTCAGAGGGGAAATAAATAAAAACGCTGCAATGATAAAAAAAAATACTGAATGATTGAAAATACTGCAATGATAAAAATACTGCAAGAATAAAAGTACTGTACCCAGCCAACATGTCCAACTGGGCCCCAAATGGGGTAAATGCGGGATTCCTGGGTACCAAGTGGGAATGGGCTAGAAGTGGGCAATGGTACAGGGTTCCATGTGGGCGCCATCTGGGATTGGTGGGCATGGGCTTAAACTGGGCAAATGTTGTGGGTGCAATACGGGTTGTGTATGGGCTAAGTGGGCATGGGTTAGAACTGGTAAAGATAAAGATAAAGATGTCCTTTATTAGTCCCACAATGGGGAAATTTGAGGTGTTACAGCAGCAAAGATATAGCTCACACAGAGTCGGCGGCGTAATGTAGCCGTTAATGTATAACATTAGCAGCAGACATTCATAAAAAGCATGCAAATATACACAGTATAAACGTATCTAAGTGTAAGGAAACACTCCTAATGTCTGTCCATTATACAGAGGGGAAAATGCTGTAATGATAAAAACTACTGAATCTACTACTGAAACCATTTATAGGTCCTATTTGGGTTATGTGTGGGCTAAGTGGGCATGGGTTAGAACTGGTCAACCATGTGAGGGTCTCATATGGGCTGTATATGGGCCAAGTGGGCATGGGTTAGAGCTGGTCAACCATGTCTGGGTCCTATTTGGGTTATGTGTGGGCTAAGTGGGCATGGGTTAGAAGTGGTCACCATTTATCGGTCCTGTTTGGGTTATGTGTGGGATAAGTGGGCATAGGTTAGAGCTGGTCAACCATGTCTGGGTCCTGTATGGGTTATAGATGAGCTAAGCGGGCATGGGTTTGAAAATTTGTTCTGGAGCCTTTTTGATATTTAATGCATGCTATGCTAATAGTAACCACCCGAAGACTATTCTCAGTAGAACTATTCAATGGATGCCAAAACGATAGAGACATGGCCATGGAGCCTATGCTGCGAGATTGTGAAAGGACTAAAATAAGTGTAGGATTTTTGAGGACCAGAAGTCAGCTTTTATTAGGTTTGACATTGATTTAACTTATGGAACAATGCAAATTATGGTCGGGTTGTTGTTGGACTTTTTCCGCTTTTGACTAAGGGACGGGTGTTTTTATTTTCTGGGACTCTTTAGAACAAGCGGCACGGTGGCGGACTGGTTAGCAAGTCCGCATCACAGTACAGAAGTGCAAGGTTCTCCCTGTGCCTGCTAGGGTTTTCGCCGGTTTCCTCCCACTTTCCAAAAACATCCATGATAGGTTGATTGGTCACTGGTCCAAGGTCTGAGTGTGAGAGCGGATGGTTGCTTGTCTCTGTGTGCCCTGCGATTGACTGGCAACCAGTTCAGGGTGTACCCTGTCGACTGCCCGAAGACAGCTGGGATAGGCTCCAGCACTCCCGGGGACCCTTGTGAGGACAAGAAGCAGTACAGAGGATTGATTGATTTATTAAAATTAAAATTAAATTCATGTATTTATCTATGCTAAATTTAACAAGGCTGGACGTTATATTTTGTGAATTTACATGTACCCCCAACTGTGACTTAATAACCCTTAAGGGACAAGATAACATTTTATAATATACCAGACAGCTAAGATTGTCATCTATGAACTATTTGACAAGGCAGGTCCAGCATTGTCAGCCACATCCAACAGTCAACACAGTTACTTTTTTTTAAATAAACAAAATCAACATTATTAATTAATGTTATTTTATTAATTCTGTATGCTGTGAAAGATCTTTATTCAAAGTATATTTGAAGTTATTTCTACCTTATTGCTTGATTTTTGTAGATTCAAGTTGGAGTTGTCAAAATTACAGATTCTTTTGAAGGCAGCATATTCAAACTGTGAGAAAAGGAGCGAATGCAAGCTACGCGGTCTTTGAGGTGCGGCAGAAGAGCTGAAAGCACGGTGAGTCCCGAACGATAATTGAATTAATTAATTAATCTTGGGTAAATGTCTGGCTCTCATTTTTTAGACTTACTTTACAATGTGTTTTGTAATTTTTCAAGGTTGCCTGTGTTGGAAAACTGCTTGGTGCGTTAGCTAAAACACAGTATGCTAAAATGATAAGTGACGAGAACACAGAGGGTATATCAACAACGTACGTACTCGAATTATTTTGGGGAAAACTTAAGTACATTATAATCACCCTTTTAATAATACTGATAAGCGTTGTGTGTTTTATTTATTTTTATGAGGACCTTTACAACGAGCTACATATTGTTAGCATTGGGCCTACGACGCTAAACACAGTGTCCCTCGATCGCTCTCCAAAATTCTCCAAAAGACTTAAGCTTTCACTCAAATTAATACAATCTACTCCACTAGCTCATTTAAGGCTTTTTTGTGATGTGTTTGATTTGGGTAAGTAAAGCAAAACATATTAACTGTTGAATGTTGCCTGTTATTTAAATAATAGAAATTCAAGATGAAAGTTGAACAGATATTGAAATGCTAGATTGGCTCATTCAGAATCATGCCACAATGTGCTTTGTATGTTTTGTGTGTGGGTTTATCAAGCTCTAATTCAATGCAGTGTCCAAAACGAGCGCGCATAATTGTTGGATGAATGTTGGTTAATAGAGTCAGATAATAGTTAAAATTCCAACAGTTGAACAGATGTTGAAATGCTAGATTGGCTCATTCAGAATCATGCCACAATGTGCTTTGTATGTTTTGTGTTTAGGCTTATCAAGCTCTAATTCAATGCAGTGTTGAGCTGCATTTGAGAGGAACTACGTAAGTAACTAATGTGGAAAAATTGTGACTTCTTTGTGTACTTTTATTTTGAATATTCAAATTTTGTGGGTAAAGGTTAGAGAAAATAAGTTAAAAATGAGAGCTGTACAGGTATTTAAGTTTTTGGTTTGTAAAATACCCGAATGTGGGTTTCAGCCGGTGAGGCAATGATTGGACAGAGCAAAAGCTATGCTCCAAAATAGAAGTGATTACACCTTCACTAGACTAACCTGCAGCTAATTACATAATTATAAAATTAACACTTTAACCTGGCTTCCCCATCACAGATGTATTCTTTTAAATGCAAAGCTTTTTGTTCTAGCTTTTGTTGTTAAATGACATTCATGCCCAAGTGTCTATGCATCCATTGCAGGGATGTTTTCTCAAGTGACGAGTCTGAAGCCTGTGATGACGAAGTACCATCTACACCTCCCCATGGATTGTCACAGAGAAAAAGCTTCCTAACCAAGAGAGGCGCTGCAGAAGGTCCTTGAGTACGTCCAACGTGTTGAGTCTGTGAGTCTACTGCAGGATCTAATGCAGGTATGAAAATGATGAAATTTTAATGTATTATCTTCAAAATTATAAATAATTATTTAATTTCTTGAAATATAAAATTAGGTACCCTAAACCCAAGTAGGAACCCCAGTCCCAGTACATTCCTGATTCTGGAGCTACAGAGATCAAACCATCCTACTGTATCACTAAATAGCCCCACCTCTAAAACCCTGATTCGGAAGGCCGAGTTGAAAGACTTCAGAGTTCAAGATGGTCAACTGCAACTATGATAAGCCGAATGTGTTCACCCCAAGTCGGAAACTGAGAAAAAGACTCAATTTTCACATGATTTCAGTCCCTTCTATATTTAAAAGAATGTATTGGGGCTCTAAAAATGTGAAATATTTTTACAAGTATTTCTTTTACTACTCATAGGCAGTTTCATAATAATAGTACAATTTGGCATCGTGTATTGTTTTTTGGTTCCATTCAAAATGCACAAGACGTATAGACATATTTTGTTTGTGGATCGCTGCAGCATCACACGAGCGCACAGAGACAAACGTGGCAGCAACTTAAAACAATTAAAATATCGAATCGAAATCGGGAACTGAAAATCAAAAATCGAATCGGGGCTTGAGTGAATCGTTACCTCCCTAATCATAATCATTTTGGTAGAATGTTGGGCTCTTGCCCTTTGAGTGTATATGGCGTTACCGAAGCTGTTCACTTAATCGACAATTCCTTTCCTGTGACGTTTATCATACCCAGTTTAACTGCCAAAATATTTTTAAGTGTGTGATGATTATCTGGATCGAGTGACACCCATGTTATAATGGTTGCAGGTATTGGTGGATTGGACGATAGTGTCAGAACAATGATGGCGTTCATCATGACAAATCCTCTGTCTCTGAAGTACAATCTCTTTGGACATCGTAGCAAGAACAAGCGCCGAGACCTGCCTTTTTCTGATGTTCTATACGGTAATATATTTTTTTTTTAATTTTTTTTTTAAGGGATTGTGGTGTGAAGACATTTCAGCATGTCCCATAAGGTTTCACAATCATTAAATAGCTTTACTAAGTTGGCTTCTTGTCTTTTTTGTTTTAGGAGCACTGAAAAGGAATGGAGCCACAAAGGACATCAACGAGAAGGACACAGGCAACCCTGTCCAAGTGGTTCATGGGAGCTTGTGATCAAGGTGGGAATAGGGCAGTTCGAGCTCAGAGATCTCAAGGCAACTGTCAGGTTTAAAACGTCCTGACGCCATTTTTAGACTGAAGGTGGCATAAATCCAGACCAAACCAGTTAGAGTTTTGTTTTTGACCATTCGCGAATGGGAGAGGAAGTCAGGAGGTGAAGCAGGCGTCTTGCCAGTTCAATCTCGCGCACTCTCTCTCACTCTCTACCACCCGTTCGGTCTTTTATCAGCAACCTAAGCAGACAATGGAGGTCTGTCTGAAATTCTAGCAGGCAGGCAGGAAGCAATCAACCACAGTAGTCAGTCAGGAATTCGAAACTAAAGTGTGTGCGTGTGTTCCAGTTGTGCGCGTGTGTGCTAAAGCAATAATGTGAGTGTCTGTGTGTGTGTGCGCAATTATAACTGATACAAATAGTGTATAAAAACATGATTAGAAATACACAAACTATTTACATATCCTCATCCCATCTCACATTCCCCCGTTTGTGGGTTTAAATCATGTCCTTACGGCTTTAAGACAGATCATCATAATGAAATCATACAACAGTGTGGTCATCCGTGGAGGGGCGAAAACCCTCAGTAGGGACAAAATTCCCCTCCTCCCTTCCGGCATGGAACGAGATTCTCATGGTATGTTGGTCACTTGGGAATAAAACATAAAAAAACTTCAATATACCTAGTGAAAAATAACAAAACTGTCTCCACGCAGAGTTTGTCTCCACGCAGAGCTTGTCTCTGCGGCGACTTGATGGAGGCCCTTGCCTCGTTGTAGGAGGGGACAGCCGTCTTTACCTCCCGGATCTTCGTGTGTGGTGTATGTGTGTGCATGTGTGGGGGCAGGGGCAAAAGGGTCCATGTGTTATTTAGGTTTCAGTGTCCAGTTCGAGTTTGTCATTGTCCAGTTCGAATTCGTCATTCTCAACATCAATCAGGTTGTAATGGTACATTTGGGCAACAAACATGCAGTTAATAATCATCTTTGTCATAAGAATAATGCAACATGAACAGACTACACATAACAAAAATGAAAACCATAATTATCCCGATATATTGTCTTTCAAATTCTTCGTAGTGGTCATAACATCAATAATTGTTTCATTTTATTAAAAATGTAAATGCAGTAATGTTCTCCAATCAAGGCTAAAATTCTTTATGTACGTCATTAATTTCCAAACAATATCTAATCTTTTTGTTCTGTGGCTTCAACATTCGTATCTGTGGCTGGTTGTGCGGTTCCGATGTGCGTGTGGTCCGATATTGTGACTCAGGTGGGCTCCTGTTCGAGGGATTCGCGTTGCTCGGCCTTTAGCTGGAAACCGGAGAAGCTTGTACTGCAACTGGTGGATCCAGCTGCCACGCCCCGCGACCTTTGCTGCCGTCGGGGTCACTGCAATCATCTGGCGAGGGCCATCTCAGCATTCACTTGTCCCAACGAAGTCGTTTCAGCACCTTGAAGAAGAGTTGGTCTCCCACACGGACGTGATTTCTCTGTGGATCAGAACACACTGACCAGTAATTGCGTCTTTTTTTTTTCTTTTTGGTCAAAACATGTTTCCCATGTGGACTGGGACTGATGTGCCAGTCGCTGGTGGTTCTGATGAACCTGAGAGTCGATAGGGGATAGTGTCCTAACTTCGGCTGGCACTATCCTCATTGTTGTGATTGAAACACAGTCTGGTCATTGTCTCCTTTTTTTCCCTCATTGTCTTGATAAGTCTGCCCTTAACAGTCCCATTAGTGCGTTCCACAGGTCCTGCAGACTGTATGCACAATGACGCTTTGAGTCAATTTTGCAACAACTGTCCCACTTGTTACAACATCATTCACAAAATGCATAATTTTCACTTCAAATCACTTCTTGAAATTCCAAATGTCAGGATAATTTGTGTTAGGTTGAAGATGTATTTTATCCCATATTTTACTCTATTAGTATTGCAAAAGAATTGTTCCACAGCGTGACCCATGTTTGACCATATGGATGAGAAGACTTCACAGAGAAGCGGATGCCTGAAGACTGGATCAACGTCTGCAACATCAAAGGAGGTGTGCTGAGACACACCTCTGAAACAAAAGGACTGAGACTTCAGTACCAGAGCACTAAAAGGGCATATCTGCCTTTTCAATCAGTGGATGACTGCCATTGATGTCTGTCTTTCCTCTTGTGTCTGAGATGTTTACATGTTCCTGCTGGTGCTCCCCCCTTCATCCCTTAGTGCAAATACATTGTATTGTTAGGGACTTCCCTAATAAAATAGAGGGCTCGGCGGAGTGTGCTCCAGAACGAATTTGGAGATGTAACTGAGCACACCTCCGTTCGTTCTCCTCGCGAGTAAAAGATCAACTCTTGTCTTCCTTCCATTCATTTAGCCTATGTTCAGTGAATGCTTAGGTGATTGAACCTGACAATTTGATTACACAACACTTTTTCCAACTGTTTTAGCATCAACATATGTTGTCGGAAACAACTTAATCCATTTTGAAAACATATGAATTACAACCAAACAATATTGCATCTCAAACAAATAACACTGTCTAAAAAAAAGTTTTTTGTTGAAAAGTCTGTATGTGGGAACAATTTCATATCATACTACCCCTCTCTTGACACATGGTTATGCTCGTGTGTCACTCTTATTACTTTTCCAATCAATGAATTAGGCAGCCAGGATTTGCCATCTGCCAATTTGCTGATCCTGTCCTCAGCAATGTTTGCACCTTTGTTCTCCCAATGTGTGCGTTCAATTACTGGTACCTTTTTCCCTGGCGTGGGATCAAATTGTCAAGTTGATTTTCTGCGTGTGGGGGTGTGTTCATTTTCCCTTTTAGCTGCGCTGTGTCGATATAAAGGCGAGGCAGTTTCCAATTGTAATTGTGTCATTTTCTGTTAAGTGAATTTTGCGTTCACAAATAACTATTTTAGACGTGCTTTATGCACAACTTTTCTTTTCCTGTTGTGGTTTTTAAAGCCCAATGTCGACAGAACGCATGAACATTTATCTTGACTGTCAGTCCACATTGTAACCATACAACTCATACAAGATGGGAAACCCCAAATTTAATTAGCTCACACCCGCCTACGCTCTTCCTGCTTATCCTAACAATCTCTTATCCGTTGGTATCACAATGTTAGTACTCCCATCGCATAAAAGTCAGTTTGATTTCAGGCTGCGACCTTGGTTCTCAAACACTTTTACTTCTTATCAGTCTGGAATGCGCACCTGGTCTGTGTTACAAGTCTGAGTTCCTCCAGTCGGGAGGAAGGTCAAGTCGCGGTTTGGTGATAATTTGGACTGCTCCACAGTCGTGTGGCGCCTCCTAGATGATGCGGGGAAAAAATGACGCTGGGCTGAAATGCACCGCAACATATCAGTATAATGTGTCCCTGTGACAATTAGGTCGGCGTGCAATGTGAATGTGGTGGGAAAAGAATGTAATTTTTTGATTCCTTAAAGCAGCAGTGAAAGCTCTTAATCACACTCTAAGTGGTTCTCTGCCACGAAATCCAAATTGTTGTGACTAAATATGCAAATGAATTCATTTTGCCCTGGTTCCTGCAGTAACCCAGGCTAATGAAGTCATTTTTTGCAGTCACTGTTTTGCTCAAATGGCTTATAATAATTTGGTAGTGCGTTAAGATGCTTTGTCAATACAATCTTGTAGTGTATCTTCACAAGTTCCAACATACACAACCCATTCCATGGCCATGACGATACTGTTTTAAAGATTACCAAGGCTTGTTGGACCTTTCTCTGCCACATAAATTACAGCCCTGAGAGGCACTGGGCCTCAACTTTATCTATGAAGGGTCAGGGATTTAATGGGGGTCACCGAGGCGTCCCAAGGAAAGTTTTTACAGAAAAGTGGTCTGGCAATATCTTTTCTCTTTCTTATCACTGACAATGCGCCCCTTTAAAGTTTTGACGTTTGTTTGAATTCGCCCGTGCTTATTAATTCTATTGAAGTCCAATTTTGCCAGTGTATCACGGCCTAATGAGTAAAACGCATGTTGATGTAGAACTCCTTCTACACACACTTTTATGTTTGACTTTTTACGTCACGTGATCCTCCATTGCTACCACAACTCGTCCTGAAAAGTTAATGTTTTGTAACAAGACTTACTGCTTCCTCCTTTCTTTCTTTTCTTTTTCCTTCCTTCTGCCCAACACGTTCATGCTTTCTGTGCATAATTTAGAATTTTCTTTTCCATTTTACAAGTTGGCCAATTTAAATTAGGTTGTTTTATTTGAAAAGCCTGTAATTCTCTTTTTTTTCCCCTTTTCACCTAATCACAAATTTCTTATCACAAAAATGAACATGTTAATTCTATTTTATTTCCTATTTTTCCAATCTTGTGACTCATTTCACTTCAACCAGTTCTACCTTAAAGTGGACAAGTACACATCAATGTTTTTTGTAGTTTCTATTTTCTTCTCTGCTTTAATGAAAATTATAGCCCTTCTAGCCAAATTTTTCCTGTGTCATTTCTATCTCTGCATTTCATTCCATTTCTGGCCTACCTTAATACTAAAACAAAAATGCTCTTTCAAAAATTAAAACTATCTAAAACTAGTGATGGCAAAATGAAGCCCCATAAAGCAGCCAAGCCCTGCAGGGAAATACTTCACACACGAATGGGCTTCGAGATGCTTCATTTTTCTTGACTACGCCATCCCATGGACAGAAAAATGTATAACATGCTTGGTGCATGCAATAAAATGGTGAGCTGTAAATCATGCTCTGCCCACCAAACAATATGTATTTGAAGAGTGATTTTAATTGTTCTGTTTTACTTTGTCTTCTAACTTCTCCAATATTCAGACAGCTCCGCCGAGACCAACGTTTCACCCCCACACTGATATAAAATGGACCCAACCGTTTGGGTCTCTTTCCAAATTTGGTACTAAAGCCTCCCCCACAGTGCGGCAGCTATCTTGAATTGGCCCGTTCCCAGAAAGTTTTACTTCATTCAGTGTCATTCAGTATTATTCAAAATCTTTCAGTGTCATTCCAAATCATTCAATGTCATTCACAATCTTTCCACATCCTTCCACCTTCCATCGTTCAGTGTCATTCCACATTCTCTTTCATATATAACATAACATAACAATAACATAATCCTGGGTCAGCAGACACCTAATTAATGTGTTAATACATGATACATTTTTCTATAAGCAACCCTTATGATTGTAACGTATTTTTAATTCTTTCTAGGCGGGAACTGTCCGAACAAAAAATTCATGCAATTTGTAATTAGACACTTTGTCATACAAAAAGTCACTCAGGGCAAGAGAAAAAAAATTGTCACTTGCCCAAGTTGGGCAAGTAATTTGGCCACTCGGGCAAGGCAAATTTTAGTGGCACTTGCCCTATGGGCAAGCAGTTTTTAAAGTTAACTTCGAACCCTGTGATGGTGTCTTGTGACCTGTCTTTATCAGCTGATGTTCCATGAAGGCGTGCCTTACCTGTCACAAGAATGAAGGCAAGTCACGCCCCCCGCTGTCCATTCACTCCGCCAAGACGCTGCTCCAGGTGGTAGAGAGGATGAAGGCTCCCTTGTCTCTGTTCATGGTTTTTATGCCTCGCTTGCAGATCTCAATGGCCTCTCTGATCCAGCGCTGTAGTTTGTTCTCTTCTGTGCGGATGACCCTGCCCTTCTCCCGGTCCATGATGTGGTTTTCCCTTTTGCAGTGGTCAGTGATTGCTGATTTGTAATGTTCATGTTGTGCTTGTTCTTTTACTGCTCTGATTTTTTAATTTTTTTGACAGGTAAGTCACACCCTCATGGAACATCAGCTGATAAAGACTGGTCTCAAGACACCATCATGCGACACTCTGAAGAAGGCGAAAGACTCGCCGAAACATGTCAGGTAAAAAATTAACCTAAAACATAAATGTCTGCTTTTAATGAATCAGTCAAATATCAATAATAAGAAGACAAAATGAACCTAATACAAATAAATGAATGCTTAATAACTCCCCTGCACATGCTCCTAAAAATCCAAACCTTCACCTGTAAATAAAACGTCCCGACCTGAAGACATCTTAATGTTATTATTTTGTTTTACACACAGCGCCGCCAAGTGGAATCAAAAATTTGTTTTTATTTTAATTTTCACGTACTGCACGGTGCCCTTCTGACGAATCCGACTGAAAATTAGTCAGAAAAGACTCAAGACAATGATCTTACTCTCTGCCGAATTTTGTGACGTTTTGGCAAAAGGCGTGGCTATTACGGTGCTGAAAAGTCCGATTGTACTTTGTGACAACAAAAGCTCCGGCAACATGACTCAGATGATCCTATCTTCTCGAAGTTGTACACATTTGAGGATACTTCAGCCCTGAAGACTTCTACCAACTTATTTTTCATCGTAGTAGTAGTGCCACCAACTGGTAAAAGCTAATACAAGTTATTTTCTTGGATGTTTTTCTCCGTGCAACTCAACAAGGTCGCCCTCATATATGCTCGGATTACTGTTTCGGCCATGAGGATGTCACAATACGAAATTCGTCCTTTTTCGTGAAAGGTTGTGGGAGTGGCATTGCACTGTTCGGCAATAAAACAACGCTGATTATGAGGTTGTAAATATGAACGACAACTCGTGAAACTTTACACACACATCAGGCCGAGCAAATTTATCAATATTTTATACGTTAGTTGTGCAGCTTTTTTGAAATGGCTCGCCATGGCCCTCGAGAAATGTTCAAAAAAGCAACCCTGGTTGAGTGTTTCACCTCGCCTTTTGTAAATTTTATGGAGTACAGTGAACCCTCGGTTATCGCGGTTAATGGGGACCGAGACCACCCGCGAAAACTGAAAATCCGCGAAGTAGCGGCACACCTTCAAAAATGCTTAAAAAAAAATACAATATATATAATAAATATATAAATATATATATATATATATATATATATATATATACGGGGAGAGAGAGAGTGAAATTCATGTTATAACAAAAAAAACAAATTATTATTAAAACATATTATTTTTTAATTCCCCAGCCATTCTTTTTGTATTTATTTAATTACTCCGACTTTTACCTGCTGGTACGCCGTCCGGTGTGCCCTGTGAAATGAAAGGTGGCATTCTTTATTTATTTATTCATTTATTCATTCATAACTGACAGCCTCGCGCTCCGCTCGTGCCCGGGCGGAAGAGGTGCTCCAATTCGGCTTAACTGTGACACACGCCCGCCCTCCTCCCCCGGAACTTCCATTCGGTTAAACTTAGGGGCCGCTTGGCACCGCCCGTGCCCGGGGAAGGTGCTCCTCTTCGGCTTACTGTGACGCGAGCATGCCCTCCTCCTCCGGAGCTTCCATTCAGTTAAACTTAGGGGCCGCTTGAAACCGCCCGTGCCCGGGGAAGGTGCTCCTCTTCGGCTTACTGTGACGCGAGCATCCCCTCCTCCTCCGGAGCTTCCATTCGGTTAAACTTAGGGGCCGCTTGGAACCGCCCGTGCCCGTGCAAGGTGCTCCTCTTCGGCTTACTGTGACGCGAGCATGCCCTCCTCCTCCGGAGCTTCCATTCGGTTAAACTTAGGGGCCGCTTGGCACCGCCCGTGCCCGGGGAAGGTGTTCCTCTACGGCTTAACTGCCACGCACGCCGGCCGGAGCTCTGGTACGGTCCAAACCGCGCGAAACGTCGCCACCGATCGTGTCCGGGGGAACGTGCTCTTCTTCGTCCACTCTCCTCTTCGCCCACGCTCTTCTTCGGCGCACGCCGGCCGTCTAACCGCTCCAGCGCCCCGTCGTGCCGCTCGGCGAAACTACAATGCCCCCGAATATTTTTTAGACCCGCGAAGCACTGAACCCGCGAAAGGTGAACCGCGAAGTAGCGAGGGTTCACTGTATGTATAAGACCAAGACCTACAAAAAAGTCTCTTGGAGCAATGAGCTAGGTTTTACAGGAAGTCGGCCATTTTTAATTTCCTTAAAAGGGGGCGGGTCACCACAATGGACTTTGTGTAGAAATTATTATTGGGGCCCGAGCAGCGACGGCGGCGAGGTCCCTATTGTTTTTGTAGAAATTATTATTAGGGCCCGAGCAGCGACCGCTACGAGGTCCCCATTGTTTTTGTGGAAATTATTATTATTTTTATTATTATTATTAGGGCCCGAGCAGTGACCGCTGCGAGGTCCCTATTGTTTTTCTAGAAATTGTTATTAGGGCCCGAGCTGCGACGGCTGCGAGGTCCCTATTGTTTTTGTAGAAAATATTATTACTTTTATTATTAATAATATTATTATTATTATTATTAGGGCCTGAGCAGCGACCGCTGCGAAGTCCCTATTGTTTTTGTAGAAATTATTATTATTATTATTTTTCCGATTGTTCGATCGCATTTTTGACCCCCGAAACATGCACAAAAACTCACCAAACTTGGCAGTCTCATCGGGCATGGCGAAAAATTTGATATTTTAACGTCTAATATGAACAGGAAGTGAGTTATGAATTTTTGAAAGTCCGACTTTTGCCCTTTTTTGCATGTTTACAGGGGTCATTCTTTTGCACCCTGATCCTAAAGGCTTCATCTGATTGCCTTAAAATTCTGTCTGTAGCATCTGAAGACCTGGGACAAACACTGGGGCTAAAATTTTTTGTTTCCGAAATACTATATGACAGGGGCGGGGCTTCAAAGTTTTCACTTCAGATTTCCTTCGCCGCAATGGACAAAATGCTTAATAACTCTCCTGCACATGCTGCTAAAAATCCAAAACTTCACATGTACATAAAGAGTCTGTACCTGAAGACATCTATATGTTTATATTCAGTTATACACCTTGCGCCAATCAATATCATTTTTTACATTTTGACGTACTGCACGGTGCCCTTTTAACGAATCTGATTGAAAATTGGCTAGAAAAGACTCAAGACATTGATCTTACTCTATCCCTATTTTTGTGACTTTCCTTCGAAGGGCGTGGCTATTACGGTGCCGCAGAGTCTGATTATTCTCCGTGGCAACAAAAGTTCCTGCAAAATGATTCAGATGATCCATCTTCTCGAAATTTTTCACATTTGAGGATATTCAGGCCCTGAAGACGGCTGCCAACTTATTTTTGATCGCAGTGGTAGCGCCACCAACTGGTTAAAACAAATACAAATTATTTTCGTTGATGTTTTTCTCCGGGCAGGTTAACAAAATCTACCTTATATTTGCTCGGATGAGTGTTTAGGCCTTGAGCATGTCACAATACAAAAGTCTTTCGCCTTCTTCAGAGTGTCACATGATGGTGTCTTGTGACCCGTCTTTATCAGCTGATGTTCCATGAGGGCGTGACTTACCTGTCACAAGAATGAAGGCAAGTCACGCCCCCCGCTGTCCGTTCACTCCGCCAAGATGCTGGTCCAGGTGGTAGAGAGGATGAAGGCTCCCTTGTCTCTGTTCATGGTTTTTATGCCTCGCTTGCAGATCTCAATGGCCTCTCTGATCCAGCGCTGTTGTTTGTTCTCTTCTGTGCGGATGACCCTGCCCTTCTCCCGGTCCATGATGTGGTTTTCCCTTTTGCAGTGGTCAGTGATTGCTGATTTGTAATGTTCATGTTGTGCTTGTTCTTTTACTGCTCTGATTTTTTTCATTTTTTTGACAGGTAAGCCACACCCTCATGGAACATCAGCTCAAGACACCATCATGCGACACTCTGAAGAAGGCGAAAGACTCGCCGAAACATGTCAGGTAAAAAATTATCCTAAAACATAATTGTCTGCTTTTAATGAATCAGTCAAATATCAATAATAAGAAGACAAAATGAACCTAATACAAATAAATGAATGCTTAATAACTCCCCTGCACATGCTCCTAAAAATCCAAACCTTCACCTGTAAATAAAACGTCCCGACCTGAAGACATCTTAATGTTATTATTTTGTTATACACACAGTGCCGCCAAGTGGAATCAAAAAATTTTTTTTATTTTAATTTTCATGTACTGCACGGTGCCCTTTTGACGAATCCGACTGAAAATTAGTCAGAAAAGACTCTAGACAATGATCTTACTCTCTGCCGAATTTTGTGACGTTTTGGCAAAAGGCGTGGCTATTACGGTGCTGAAAAGTCCGATTGTACTCTGTGGCCACAAAAGCTCCAGCAACATGACTCAGATGATCCTATCTTCTCGAAGTTGCACACATTTGAGGATACTTAAGCCCTGAAGACATCTACCAACTTATTTTTCATCGTAGTAGTAGCGCCACCAACTGCTAATAGCTAATACAAGTTATTTTCTTGGATGTTTTTCTCCGTGCAACTCAACAAGGTCGCCCTCATATATGCTCGGATGACTGTTTCGGGCCATGAGGATGTCATAATACGAAATTTGTCCTTTTTCATGAAAAGTTGTGGGAGTGGCATTGCACTGTTCGGCAATAAAACAACGCTGATTATGAGGTTCTAAATATGAACAACAACTCGTGAAACTTTACACACACATCAGGCCGAGCAAATTTATCAATATTTTATACGTTAGTTGTGCAGCTTTTTTGAAATGGCTCACCATGGCCCTCGAGAAATGTTCAAAAAAGCAGCCCTGGTTGAGTGTTTCACCTCGCTTTTTGTAAATTTTATGGAGTACAGTGAGCGCTCGGTTATCGCGGTTAATGGGGACCGAGACCACCCGCGAAAACTGAAAATCCGCGAAGTAGCGGCGCACCTTCAAAAATGCTTAAAAAAAATATACAATATATATAATAAATATATAAATATATATATATATATATATATATATATATATATATACGGGGGGAGAGAGAGAGACAGAGAGTGAAATTCATGTTATAACAAAAAAAACAAATTATTATTAAAACTTATTATTTTTTTATTCCCCAACCATTCTTTTTGTATTTATTTAATTACTCCGACTTTTACCTGCTGGTACGCCGTCCGGTGTGCCCTGTGAAATGAAAGGTGGCATTCTTTATTTATTTATTCATTTATTCATTCATAACTGACAGCCTCGCGCTCCGCTCGTGCCCGGGCAGAAGAGGTGCTCCAATTCGGCTTAACTGTGACACACGCCCGCCCTCCTCCCCCGGAGCTTCCATTCGGTTAAATTTAGGGGCCGCTTGGAACCGCCCGTGCCCGGGGAAGGTGCTCCTCTTCGGCTTACTGTGACGCGAGCATGCCCTCCTCCTCCGGAGCTTCCATTCGGTTAAACTCAGGGGCCGCTTGGAACCGCCCGTGCCCGGGGAAGGTGCTCCTCTACGGCTTAACTGCCACGCACGCCGGCCGGGGCTCTGGTACGGTCCGAACCGCACGAAACGTCGCCACCGATCGTGTCCGGGGGAACGTGCTCTTCTTCGTCCACTCTCCTCTTCGCCCACGCTCTTCTTCGGCGCCCGCCGGCCGTCTAACCGCTCCAGCGCCCCGTCGTGCCGCTCGGCGAAACTACAATGCCCCCGAATATTTTTTAGACCCGCGAAGCACTGAACCCGCGAAAGGTGAACCTCGAAGTAGCGAGGGTTCACTGTATGTATAAGACCAAGACCTACAAAAAAGTCTCTTGGAGCAATGAGCTAGGTTTTACAGGAAGTCGGCCATTTTTAATTTCCTTAAAAGGGGGCGGGTCACCACAATGGACTTTGTGTAGAAATTATTATTGGGGCCCGAGCAGCGACGGCGGCGAGGTCCCTATTGTTTTTGTAGAAATTATTATTAGGGCCCGAGCAGCGACCGCTACGAGGTCCCCATTGTTTTTGTGGAAATTATTATTATTTTTATTATTATTATTAGGGCCCGAGCAGTGACCGCTGCGAGGTCCCTATTGTTTTTGTAGAAAATATTATTACTTTTATTATAAATAATATTATTATTATTATTATTAGGGCCTGAGCAGCGACCGCTGCGAAGTCCCTATTGTTTTTGTAGAAATTATTATTATTATTATTTTTCCGATTGTTCGATCGCATTTTTGACCCCCGAAACATGCACAAAAACTCACCAAACTTGGCAGTCTCATCGGGCATGGCGAAAAATTTGATATTTTAACGTCTAATATGAACAGGAAGTGAGTTATGAATTTTTGAAAGTCCGACTTTTGCCCTTTTTTGCATGTTTACAGGGGTCATTCTTTTGCACCCTGATCCTAAAGGCTTCATCTGATTGCCTTAAAATTCTGTCTGTAGCATCTGAAGACCTGGGACAAACACTGGGGCTAAAATTTTTTGTTTCCGAAATACTATATGACAGGGGCGGGGCTTCAAAGTTTTCACTTAAGATTTCCTTCGCCGCAATGGACAAAATGCTTAATAACTCTCCTGCACATGCTGCTAAAAATCCAAAACTTCACATGTACATAAAGAGTCTGTACCTGAAGACATCTATATGTTTATATTCAGTTATACACCTTGCGCCAATCAATATCATTTTTTACATTTTGACGTACTGCACGGTGCCCTTTTAACGAATCTGATTGAAAATTGGCTAGAAAAGACTCAAGACATTGATCTTACTCTATCCCTATTTTTGTGACTTTCCTTCGAAGGGCGTGGCTATTACGGTGCCGCAGAGTCTGATTATTCTCCGTGGCAACAAAAGTTCCTGCAAAATGATTCAGATGATCCATCTTCTCGAAATTTTTCACATTTGAGGATATTCAGGCCCTGAAGACGGCTGCCAACTTATTTTTGATCGCAGTGGTAGCGCCACCAACTGGTTAAAACAAATACAAATTATTTTCGTTGATGTTTTTCTCCGGGCAGGTGAACAAAATCTACCTTATATTTGCTCGGATGAGTGTTTCGGCCTTGAGCATGTCACAATACGAAAGTCTTTCGCCTTCTTCAGAGTGTCACATGATGGTGTCTTGTGACCCGTCTTTATCAGCTGATGTTCCATGAGGGCGTGACTTACCTGTCACAAGAATGAAGGCAAGTCACGCCCCCCGCTGTCCGTTCACTCCGCCAAGATGCTGGTCCAGGTGGTAGAGAGGATGAAGGCTCCCTTGTCTCTGTTCATGGTTTTTATGCCTCGCTTGCAGATCTCAATGGCCTGTCTGATCCAGCGCTGTTGTTTGTTCTCTTCTGTGCGGATGACCCTGCCCTTCTCCCGGTCCATGATGTGGTTTTCCCTTTTGCAGTGGTCAGTGATTGCTGATTTGTAATGTTCATGTTGTGCTTGTTCTTTTACTGCTCTGATTTTTTTCATTTTTTTGACAGGTAAGCCACACCCTCATGGAACATCAGCTCAAGACACCATCATGCGACACTCTGAAGAAGGCGAAAGACTCGCCGAAACATGTCAGGTAAAAAATTATCCTAAAACATAATTGTCTGCTTTTAATGAATCAGTCAAATATCAATAATAAGAAGACAAAATGAACCTAATACAAATAAATGAATGCTTAATAACTCCCCTGCACATGCTCCTAAAAATCCAAACCTTCACCTGTAAATAAAACGTCCCGACCTGAAGACATCTTAATGTTATTATTTTGTTATACACACAGTGCCGCCAAGTGGAATCAAAAAATTTTTTTTATTTTAATTTTCATGTACTGCACGGTGCCCTTTTGACGAATCCGACTGAAAATTAGTCAGAAAAGACTCTAGACAATGATCTTACTCTCTGCCGAATTTTGTGACGTTTTGGCAAAAGGCGTGGCTATTACGGTGCTGAAAAGTCCGATTGTACTCTGTGGCAACAAAAGCTCCAGCAAAATGACTCAGATGATCCTATCTTCTCGAAGTTGCACACATTTGAGGATACTTAAGCCCTGAAGACATCTACCAACTTATTTTTCATCGTAGTAGTAGCGCCACCAACTGCTAATAGCTAATACAAGTTATTTTCTTGGATGTTTTTCTCCGTGCAACTCAACAAGGTCGCCCTCATATATGCTCGGATGACTGTTTCGGGCCATGAGGATGTCATAATACGAAATTTGTCCTTTTTCATGAAAAGTTGTGGGAGTGGCATTGCACTGTTCGGCAATAAAACAACGCTGATTATGAGGTTCTAAATATGAACAACAACTCGTGAAACTTTACACACACATCAGGCCGAGCAAATTTATCAATATTTTATACGTTAGTTGTGCAGCTTTTTTGAAATGGCTCACCATGGCCCTCGAGAAATGTTCAAAAAAGCAGCCCTGGTTGAGTGTTTCACCTCGCTTTTTGTAAATTTTATGGAGTACAGTGAGCGCTCGGTTATCGCGGTTAATGGGGACCGAGACCACCCGCGAAAACTGAAAATCCGCGAAGTAGCGGCGCACCTTCAAAAATGCTTAAAAAAAATATACAATATATATAATAAATATATAAATATATATATATATATATATATATATATATATATACGGGGGGAGAGAGAGAGACAGAGAGTGAAATTCATGTTATAACAAAAAAAACAAATTATTATTAAAACTTATTATTTTTTTATTCCCCAACCATTCTTTTTGTATTTATTTAATTACTCCGACTTTTACCTGCTGGTACGCCGTCCGGTGTGCCCTGTGAAATGAAAGGTGGCATTCTTTATTTATTTATTCATTTATTCATTCATAACTGACAGCCTCGCGCTCCGCTCGTGCCCGGGCAGAAGAGGTGCTCCAATTCGGCTTAACTGTGACACACGCCCGCCCTCCTCCCCCGGAGCTTCCATTCGGTTAAACTTAGGGGCCGCTTGGCACCGCCCGTGCCCGGGGAAGGTGCTCCTCTTCGGCTTACTGTGACGCGAGCATGCCCTCCTCCTCCGGAGCTTCCATTCGGTTAAACTTAGGGGCCGCTTGGAACCGCCCGTGCCCGGGGAAGGTGCTCCTCTTCGGCTTACTGTGACGCGAGCATGCCCTCCTCCTCCGGAGCTTCCATTCGGTTAAACTCAGGGGCCGCTTGGAACCGCCCGTGCCCGGGGAAGGTGCTCCTCTACGGCTTAACTGCCACGCACGCCGGCCGGGGCTCTGGTACGGTCCGAACCGCGCGAAACGTCGCCACCGATCGTGTCCGGGGGAACGTGCTCTTCTTCGTCCACTCTCCTCTTCGCCCACGCTCTTCTTCGGCGCCCGCCGGCCGTCTAACCGCTCCAGCGCCCCGTCGTGCCGCTCGGCGAAACTACAATGCCCCCGAATATTTTTTAGACCCGCGAAGCACTGAACCCGCGAAAGGTGAACCTCGAAGTAGCGAGGGTTCACTGTATGTATAAGACCAAGACCTACAAAAAAGTCTCTTGGAGCAATGAGCTAGGTTTTACAGGAAGTCGGCCATTTTGAATTTACTTAAAAGGGGGCGGGTCTCCACAATGGACTTTGTGTAGAAATTATTATTGGGGCCCGAGCAGCGACCGCGGCGAGGTCCCTATTGTTTTTGTAGAAAATATTATTACTTTTATTGTTATTATTATTATTATTATTATTATTAGGGCCTGAGCAGCGACCGCTGCGAAGTCCCTATTGTTTTTGTAGAAATTATTATTATTATTATTTTTCCGATTGTTCGATCGCATTTTTGACCCCCGAAACATGCACAAAAACTCACCAAACTTGGCAGTCTCATCGGGCATGGCGAAAAATTTGATATTTTTTAACGTCTAATATGAACAGGAAGTGAGTTATGAATTTTTGAAAGTCCGACTTTTGCCCTTTTTTGCATGTTTACAGGGGTCATTCTTTTGCACCCTGATCCTAAAGGCTTCATCTGATTGCCTTAAAGTTCTGTCTGGAGCATCTTAAGACCTGGGACAAACACTGGGGCTAAAATTTTTCGTTTCCGAAATACTATATGACGGGGCGGGGCTTCAAAGTTTTCACTTAAGATTTCCTTCGCCGCAATGGACAAAATGCTTAATAACTCTCCTGCACGTGCTGCTAAAAATCCAAAACTTCACATGTACATAAAGAGTCGGTACCTGAAGACATCTATATGTTTATATTCAGTTATACACCTTGCGCCAATCAATATAAATTTTTACATTTTGACGTACTGCACGGTGCCCTTTTAACGAATCCGATTGAAAATTGGCTAGAAAAGACTCAAGACATTGATCTTACTCTATCCCTATTTTTATGACTTTCCTTCAAAGGGCGTGGCTATTACGGTGCCGCAGACTCTGATTATTCTCCGTGGCAACAAAAGTTCCTGCAAAATGATCAGATGATCCATCTTCTGGAAATCTTTCACATTTGAGGATATTCAGGCCCTGAAGACGGCTGCCAACTTATTTTTGATCGCAGTGGTAGCGCCACCAACTGGTTAAAACAAATACAAATTATTTTCGTTGATGTTTTTCTCCGGGCAGGTGAACAAAATCTACCTTATATTTGCTCGGATGAGTGTTTCGGCCTTGAGCATGTCACAATACGAAAGTCTTTCGCCTTCTTCAGAGTGTCACATGATGGTGTCTTGTGACCCGTCTTTATCAGCTGATGTTCCATGAGGGCGTGACTTACCTGTCACAAGAATGAAGGCAAGTCACGCCCCCCGCTGTCCGTTCACTCCGCCAAGATGCTGGTCCAGGTGGTAGAGAGGATGAAGGCTCCCTTGTCTCTGTTCATGGTTTTTATGCCTCGCTTGCAGATCTCAATGGCCTGTCTGATCCAGCGCTGTTGTTTGTTCTCTTCTGTGCGGATGACCCTGCCCTTCTCCCGGTCCATGATGTGGTTTTCCCTTTTGCAGTGGTCAGTGATTGCTGATTTGTAATGTTCATGTTGTGCTTGTTCTTTTACTGCTCTGATTTTTTCATTTTTTTGACAGGTAAGTCACACCCTCATGGAACATCAGCTCAAGACACCATCATGCGACACTCTGAAGAAGGCGAAAGACTCGCCGAAACATGTCAGGTAAAAAATTAACCGAAAACATAATTGTCTGCTTTTAATGAATCAGTCAAATATCAATAATAAGAAGACAAAATGAACCTAATACAAATAAATGAATGCTTAATAACTCCCCTGCACATGCTCCGAAAAATCCAAACCTTCACCTGTAAATAAAACGTCCCGACCTGAAGACATCTTAATGTTATTATTTTGTTATACACACAGTGCCGCCAAGTGGAATCAAAAATGTGTTTTTATTTTAATTTTCACGTACTGCACGGTGCCCTTTTGACGAATCCGACTGAAAATTAGTCAGAAAAGACTCAAGACAATGATCTTACTCTCTGCCGAATTTTGTGACGTTTTGGCAAAAGGCGTGGCTATTAAGGTGCTGAAAAGTCCGATTGTACTCTGTGGCAACAAAAGCTCCGGCAACATGACTCAGATGATCCTATCTTCTCGAAGTTGTACACATTTGAGGATACTTCAGCCCTGAAGACATCTACCAACTTATTTTACATCGTAGTAGTAGCGCCACCAACTGGTAAAAGCTAATACAAGTTATTTTCTTGGATGTTTTTCTCCGTGCAACTCAACAAGGTCGCCCTCATATATGCTCGGATGACTGTTTCGGCCATGAGGATGTCACAATACGAAATTCGTCCTTTTTCGTGAAAAGTTGTGGGAGTGGCATTGCACTGTTCGGCAATAAAACAAAGCTGATTATGAGGTTCTAAATATGAACGACAACTCGTAAAACTTTACACACACATCAGGCCGAGCAAATTTATCAATATTTTATACGTTAGTTGTGCAGCTTTTTTGAAATGGCTCGCCATGGCCCTCGAGAAATGTTAAAAAAAAGCAGCTCTGGTTGAGTGTTTCACCTCGCTTTTTGTAAATTTTATGGAGTACAGTGAACCCTCGGTTATCGCGGTTAATGGGGACCGAGACCACCCGCGAAAACTGAAAATCCGCGAAGTAGCGGCGCACCTTCAAAAATGCTTAAAAAAAATATACAATATATATAATAAATATATATATATATATATATATATACGGGGAGAGAGAGAGTGAAATTCATGTTATAACAAAAAAACCAAATTATTATTAAAACGTATTATTTTTTTATTCCCCAGCCATTCTTTTTGTATTTATTTAATTACTCCGAATTTACCTGCTGGTACGCCGTCCGGTGTGCCCTGTGAAATGAAAGGTGGCATTCTTTATTTATTTATTCATTTATTCATTCATAACTGACAGCCTCGCGCTCCGCTCGTGCCCGGGCAGAAGAGGTGCTCCAATTTGGCTTAACTGTGACACACGCCCGCCCTCCTCCCCCGGAGCTTCCATTCGGTTAAACTTAGGGGCCGCTTGGCACCGCCCGTGCCCGGGGAAGGTGCTCCTCTTCGGCTTACTGTGACGCGAGCATGCCCTCCTCCTGCGGAGCTTCCATTCGGTTAAACTTAGGGGCCGCTTGGCACCGCCCGTGCCCGGGGAAGGTGCTCCTCTTCGGCTTACTGTGACGCGAGCATGCCCTCCTCCTGCGGAGCTTCCATTCGGTTAAACTTAGGGGCCGCTTGGCACCGCCCGTGCCCGGGGAAGGTGCTCCTCTACGGCTTAACTGCCACGCACGCCGGCCGGAGCTCTGGTACGGTCCGAACCGCGCGAAACGTCGCCACCGATCGTGTCCGGGGGAACGTGCTCTTCTTCGTCCACTCTCCTCTTCGCCCACGCTCTTCTTCGGCGCACGCCGGCCGTCTAACCGCTCCAGCGCCCCGTCGTGCCGCTCGGCGAAACTACAATGCCCCCGAATATTTTTTAGACCCGCGAAGCACTGAACCCGCGAAAGGTGAACCGCGAAGTAGCGAGGGTTCACTGTATGTATAAGACCAAGACCTACAAAAAAGTCTCTTGGAGCAATGAGCTAGGTTTTACAGGAAGTCGGCCATTTTGAATTTACTTAAAAGGGGGCGGGTCACCACAATGGACATTGTGTAGAAATTATTATTGGGGCCCGAGCAGCGACCGCGGCGAGGTCCCGATTGTTTTTGTAGAAAATATTATTACTTTTATTATTATTATTATTATTATTATTATTATTAGGGCCTGAGCAGCGACCGCTGCGAAGTCCCTATTGTTTTTGTAGAAATTATTATTATTATTATTTTTCCGATTGTTCGATCGCATTTTTGACCCCCGAAACATGCACAAAAACTCACCAAACTTGGCAGTCTCATCGGGCATGGCGAAAAATTTGATATTTTAACGTCTAATATGAACAGGAAGTGAGTTATGAATTTTTGAAAGTCCGACTTTTGCCCTTTTTTGCATGTTTACAGGGGTCATTCTTTTGCACCCTGATCCTACAGGCTTCATCTGATTGCCTTAAAATTCTATCTGTAGCATCTGAAGACCTGGGACAAACACTGGGGCTAAAATTTTTTGTTTCCGAAATACTATATGACGGGGGCGGGGCTTCAAAGTTTTCACTTAAGATTTCCTTCGCCGCAATGGACAAAATGCTTAATAACTCTCCTGCACATGCTGCTAAAAATCCAAAACTTCACATGTACATAAAAAGTCTGTACCTGAAGACATCTATATGTTTATATTCAGTTATACACCTTGCGCCAATCAATATCATTTTTTACATTTTGACTTACTGCACGGTGCCCTTTTAACGAATCTGATTGAAAATTGGCTAGAAAAGACTCAAGACATTGATCTTACTCTATCCCTATTTTTGTGACTTTCCTTCGAAGGGCGTGGCTATTACGGTGCCGCAGAGTCTGATTATTCTCCGTGGCAACAAAAGTTCCTGCAAAATGATTCAGATGATCCATCTTCTCGAAATTTTTCACATTTGAGGATATTCAGGCCCTGAAGACGGCTGCCAACTTATTTTTGATCGCAGTGGTAGCGCCACCAACTGGTTAAAACAAATACAAATTATTTTCGTTGATGTTTTTCTCCGGGCAGGTGAACAAAATCTACCTTATATTTGCTCGGATGAGTGTTTAGGCCTTGAGCATGTCACAATACGAAAGTCTTTCGCCTTCTTCAGAGTGTCACATGATGCTGTCTTGCGACCCGTCTTTATCAGCTGATGTTCCATGAGGGCGTGACTTACCTGTCACAAGAATGAAGGCAAGTCACGCCCCCCGCTGTCCGTTCACTCCGCCAAGATGCTGGTCCAGGTGGTAGAGAGGATGAAGGCTCCCTTGTCTCTGTTCATGGTTTTTATGCCTCGCTTGCAGATCTCAATGGCCTCTCTGATCCAGCGCTGTTGTTTGTTCTCTTCTGTGCGGATGACCCTGCCCTTCTCCCGGTCCATGATGTGGTTTTCCCTTTTGCAGTGGTCAGTGATTGCTGATTTGTAATGTTCATGTTGTGCTTGTTCTTTTACTGCTCTGATTTTTTTCATTTTTTTGACAGGTAAGTCACACCCTCATGGAACATCAGCTCAAGACACCATCATGCGACACTCTGAAGAAGGCGAAAGACTCGCCGAAACATGTCAGGTAAAAAATTTACCTAAAACATAATTGTCTGCTTTTAATGAATCAGTCAAATATCAATAATAAGAAGACAAAATGAACCTAATACAAATAAATGAATGCTTAATAACTCCCCTGCACATGCTCCTAAAAATCCAAACCTTCACCTGTAAATAAAACGTCCCGACCTGAAGACATCGTAATGTTATTATTTTGTTATACACACAGTGCCGCCAAGTGGAATCAAAAATTTGTTTTTATTTTAATTTTCACGTACTGCACGGTGCCCTTTTGACGAATCCGACTGAAAATTAGTCAGAAAAGACTCAAGACAATGATCTTACTCTCTGCCGAATTTTGTGACGTTTTGGCAAAAGGCGTGGCTATTAAGGTGCTGAAAAGTCCGATTGTACTCTGTGGCAACAAAAGCTCCGGCAACATGACTCAGATGATCCTATCTTCTCGAAGTTGTACACATTTGAGGATACTTCAGCCCTGAAGACATCTACCAACTTATTTTACATCGTAGTAGTAGCGCCACCAACTGGTAAAAGCTAATACAAGTTATTTTCTTGGATGTTTTTCTCCGTGCAACTCAACAAGGTCGCCCTCATATATGCTCGGATGACTGTTTCGGCCATGAGGATGTCACAATACGAAATTCGTCCTTTTTCGTGAAAAGTTGTGGGAGTGGCATTGCACTGTTCGGCAATAAAACAAAGCTGATTATGAGGTTCTAAATATGAACGACAACTCGTAAAACTTTACACACACATCAGGCCGAGCAAATTTATCAATATTTTATACGTTAGTTGTGCAGCTTTTTTGAAATGGCTCGCCATGGCCCTCGAGAAATGTTAAAAAAAGCAGCTCTGGTTGAGTGTTTCACCTCGCTTTTTGTAAATTTTATGGAGTACAGTGAACCCTCGGTTATCGCGGTTAATAGAGACTGAGACCACCCGCGAAAACTGAAAATCCGCGAAGTAGCGGCGCACCTTCAAAAATGCTTAAAAAAAATATACAATATATATAATAAATATATATATATATATATATATATATATATATATATATATACGGGGAGAGAGAGAGTGAAATTCATGTTATAACAAAAAAACCAAATTATTATTAAAACGTATTATTTTTTTATTCCCCAGCCATTCTTTTTGTATTTATTTAATTACTCCGACTTTTACCTGCTGGTACGCCGTCCGGTGTGCCCTGTGAAATGAAAGGTGGCATTCTTTATTTATTTATTCATTTATTCATTCATAACTGACAGCCTCGCGCTCCGCTCGTGCCCGGGCAGAAGAGGTGCTCCAATTTGGCTTAACTGTGACACACGCCCGCCCTCCTCCCCCGGAGCTTCCATTCGGTTAAACTTAGGGGCCGCTTGGCACCGCCCGTGCCCGGGGAAGGTGCTCCTCTTCGGCTTACTGTGACGCGAGCATGCCCTCCTCCTCCGGAGCTTCCATTCGGTTAAACTTAGGGGCCGCTTGGAACCGCCCGTGCCCGGGGAAGGTGCTCCTCTTCGGCTTAACTGCCACGCACGCTGGCCGGAGCTCTGGTACGGTCCGAACCGCGCGAAACGTCGCCACCGATCGTGTCCGGGGGAACGTGCTCTTCTTCGTCCACTCTCCTCTTCGCCCACGCTCTTCTTCGGCGCACGCCGGCCGTCTAACCGCTCCAGCGCCCCGTTGTGTCGCTCGGCGAAACTACAATGCCCCCGAATATTTTTTAGACCCGCGAAGCACTGAACCCGCGAAAGGTGAACCGCGAAGTAGCGAGGGTTCACTGTATGTATAAGACCAAGACCTACAAAATAGTCTCTTGGAGCAATGAGCTAGGTTTTACAGGAAGTCGGCCATTTTGAATTTACTTAAAAGGGGGCGGGTCACCACAATGGACTTTGTGTAGAAATTATTATTGGGGCCCGAGCAGCGACCGCGGCGAGGTCCCTATTGTTTTTGTAGAAAATATTATTACTTTTATTATTATTATTATTATTATTATTATTAGGGCCTGAGCAGCGACCGCTGCGAAGTCCCTATTGTTTTTGTAGAAATTATTATTATTATTATTTTTCCGATTGTTCGATCGCATTTTTGACCCCCGAAACATGCACAAAAACTCACCAAACTTGGCTGTCTCATCGGGCATGGCGAAAAATTTGATATTTTAACGTCTAATATGAACAGGAAGTGAGTTATGAATTTTTGAAAGTCCGACTTTTGCCCTTTTTTGCATGTTTACAGGGGTCATTCTTTTGCACCCTGATCCTAAAGGCTTCATCTGATTACCTTAAAGTTCTGTCTGTAGCATCTTAAGACCTGGGACAAACACTGGGGCTAAAATTTTTTGTTTCCGAAATACTATATGACGGGGGCGGGGCTTCAAAGTTTTCACTTAAGATTTCCTTCGCCGCAATGGACAAAATTCTTAATAACTCTCCTGCACATGCTGCTAAAAATCCAAAACTTCACATGTACATAAAGAGTCTGTACCTGAAGACATCTATATGTTTATATTCAGTTATACACCTTGCGCCAATCAATATAATTTTTTACATTTTGACGTACTGCACGGTGCCCTTTTAACGAATCTGATTGAAAATTGGCTAGAAAAGACTCAAGACATTGATCTTACTCTATCCCTATTTTTGTGACTTTCCTTCGAAGGGCGTGGCTATTACGGTGCCGCAGAGTCTGATTATTCTCCGTGGCAACAAAAGTTCCTGCAAAATGATTCAGATGATCCATCTTCTCGAAATTTTTCACATTTGAGGATATTCAGGCCCTGAAGACGGCTGCCAACTTATTTTTGATCGCAGTGGTAGCGCCACCAACTGGTTAAAACAAATACAAATTATTTTCGTTGATGTTTTTCTCCGGGCAGGTGAACAAAATCTACCTTATATTTGCTCGGATGAGTGTTTAGGCCTTGAGCATGTCACAATACGAAAGTCTTTCGCCTTCTTCAGAGTGTCACATGATGCTGTCTTGTGACCCGTCTTTATCAGCTGATGTTCCATGAGGGCGTGACTTACCTGTCACAAGAATGAAGGCAAGTCACGCCCCCCGCTGTCCGTTCACTCCGCCAAGATGCTGGTCCAGGTGGTAGAGAGGATGAAGGCTCCCTTGTCTCTGTTCATGGTTTTTATGCCTCGCTTGCAGATCTCAATGGCCTCTCTGATCCAGCGCTGTTGTTTGTTCTCTTCTGTGCGGATGACCCTGCCCTTCTCCCGGTCCATGATGTGGTTTTCCCTTTTGCAGTGGTCAGTGATTGCTGATTTGTAATGTTCATGTTGTGCTTGTTCTTTTACTGCTCTGATTTTTTTCATTTTTTTGACAGGTAAGTCACACCCTCATGGAACATCAGCTCAAGACACCATCATGCGACACTCTGAAGAAGGCGAAAGACTCGCCGAAACATGTCAGGTAAAAAATTTACCTAAAACATAATTGTCTGCTTTTAATGAATCAGTCAAATATCAATAATAAGAAGACAAAATGAACCTAATACAAATAAATGAATGCTTAATAACTCCCCTGCACATGCTCCTAAAAATCCAAACCTTCACCTGTAAATAAAACGTCCCGACCTGAAGACATCGTAATGTTATTATTTTGTTATACACACAGTGCCGCCAAGTGGAATCAAAAATTTGTTTTTATTTTAATTTTCACGTACTGCACGGTGCCCTTTTGACGAATCCGACTGAAAATTAGTCAGAAAAGACTCAAGACAATGATCTTACTCTCTGCCGAATTTTGTGACGTTTTGGCAAAAGGCGTGGCTATTAAGGTGCTGAAAAGTCCGATTGTACTCTGTGGCAACAAAAGCTCCGGCAACATGACTCAGATGATCCTATCTTCTCGAAGTTGTACACATTTGAGGATACTTCAGCCCTGAAGACATCTACCAACTTATTTTACATCGTAGTAGTAGCGCCACCAACTGGTAAAAGCTAATACAAGTTATTTTCTTGGATGTTTTTCTCCGTGCAACTCAACAAGGTCGCCCTCATATATGCTCGGATGACTGTTTCGGCCATGAGGATGTCACAATACGAAATTCGTCCTTTTTCGTGAAAAGTTGTGGGAGTGGCATTGCACTGTTCGGCAATAAAACAAAGCTGATTATGAGGTTCTAAATATGAACGACAACTCGTAAAACTTTACACACACATCAGGCCGAGCAAATTTATCAATATTTTATACGTTAGTTGTGCAGCTTTTTTGAAATGGCTCGCCATGGCCCTCGAGAAATGTTAAAAAAAGCAGCTCTGGTTGAGTGTTTCACCTCGCTTTTTGTAAATTTTATGGAGTACAGTGAACCCTCGGTTATCGCGGTTAATGGGGACCGAGACCACCCGCGAAAACTGAAAATCCGCGAAGTAGCTGCGCACCTTCAAAAATGCTTAAAAAAAATATACAATATATATAATAAATATATATATATATATATATATATATATATATATATATATATATATATATATATATATATATATATATATATATATATATATATATATATATATATACGGGGAGAGAGAGAGTGAAATTCATGTTATAACAAAAAAACCAAATTATTATTAAAACGTATTATTTTTTTATTCCCCAGCCATTCTTTTTGTATTTATTTAATTACTCCGACTTTTACCTGCTGGTACGCCGTCCGGTGTGCCCTGTGAAATGAAAGGTGGCATTCTTTATTTATTTATTCATTTATTCATTCATAACTGACAGCCTCGCGCTCCGCTCGTGCCCGGGCAGAAGAGGTGCTTCAATTTGGCTTAACTGTGACACACGCCCGCCCTCCTCCCCCGGAGCTTCCATTCGGTTAAACTTAGGGGCCGCTTGGCACCGCCCGTGCCCGGGGAAGGTGCTCCTCTTCGGCTTACTGTGACGCGAGCATGCCCTCCTCCTCCGGAGCTTCCATTCGGTTAAACTTAGGGGCCGCTTGGAACCGCCCGTGCCCGGGGAAGGTGCTCCTCTTCGGCTTAACTGCCACGCACGCTGGCCGGAGCTCTGGTACGGTCCGAACCGCGCGAAACGTCGCCACCGATCGTGTCCGGGGGAACGTGCTCTTCTTCGTCCACTCTCCTCTTCGCCCACGCTCTTCTTCGGCGCACGCCGGCCGTCTAACCGCTCCAGCGCCCCGTTGTGTCGCTCGGCGAAACTACAATGCCCCCGAATATTTTTTAGACCCGCGAAGCACTGAACCCGCGAAAGGTGAACCGCGAAGTAGCGAGGGTTCACTGTATGTATAAGACCAAGACCTACAAAATAGTCTCTTGGAGCAATGAGCTAGGTTTTACAGGAAGTCGGCCATTTTGAATTTACTTAAAAGGGGGCGGGTCACCACAATGGACTTTGTGTAGAAATTAATATTGGGGCCCGAGCAGCGACCGCGGCGAGGTCCCTATTGTTTTTGTAGAAAATATTATTACTTTTATTATTATTATTATTATTAGGGCCTGAGCAGCGACCGCTGCGAAGTCCCTATTGTTTTTGTAGAAATTATTATTATTATTATTTTTCCGATTGTTCGATCGCATTTTTGACCCCCGAAACATGCACAAAAACTCACCAAACTTGGCTGTCTCATCGGGCATGGCGAAAAATTTGATATTTTAACGTCTAATATGAACAGGAAGTGAGTTATGAATTTTTGAAAGTCCGACTTTTGCCCTTTTTTGCATGTTTACAGGGGTCATTCTTTTGCACCCTGAACCTAAAGGCTTCATCTGATTACCTTAAAGTTCTGTCTGTAGCATCTTAAGACCTGGGACAAACACTGGGGCTAAAATTTTTTGTTTCCGAAATACTATATGACGGGGGCGGGGCTTCAAAGTTTTCACTTAAGATTTCCTTCGCCGCAATGGACAAAATGCTTAATAACTCTCCTGCACATGCTGCTAAAAATCCAAAACTTCACATGTACATAAAGAGTCGGTACCTGAAGACATCTATATGTTTATATTCAGTTCTACACCTTGCGCCAATCAATATCATTTTTTACATTTTGACGTACTGCACGGTGCCCTTTTAACGAATCTGATTGAAAATTGGCTAGAAAAGACTCAAGACATTGATCTTACTCTATCCCTATTTTTGTGACTTTCCTTCGAAGGGCGTGGCTATTACGGTGCCGCAGAGTCTGATTATTCTCCGTGGCAACAAAAGTTCCTGCAAAATGATTCAGATGATCCATCTTCTCGAAATTTTTCACATTTGAGGATATTCAGGCCCTGAAGACGGCTGCCAACTTATTTTTGATCGCAGTGGTAGCGCCACCAACTGGTTAAAACAAATACAAATTATTTTCGTTGATGTTTTTCTCCGGGCAGGTGAACAAAATCTACCTTATATTTGCTCGGATGAGTGTTTAGGCCTTGAGCATGTCACAATACGAAAGTCTTTCGCCTTCTTCAGAGTGTCACATGATGCTGTCTTGTGACCCGTCTTTATCAGCTGATGTTCCATGAGGGCGTGACTTACCTGTCACAAGAATGAAGGCAAGTCACGCCCCCCGCTGTCCGTTCACTCCGCCAAGATGCTGGTCCAGGTGGTAGAGAGGATGAAGGCTCCCTTGTCTCTGTTCATGGTTTTTATGCCTCGCTTGCAGATCTCAATGGCCTCTCTGATCCAGCGCTGTTGTTTGTTCTCTTCTGTGCGGATGACCCTGCCCTTCTCCCGGTCCATGATGTGGTTTTCCCTTTTGCAGTGGTCAGTGATTGCTGATTTGTAATGTTCATGTTGTGCTTGTTCTTTTACTGCTCTGATTTTTTTCATTTTTTTGACAGGTAAGTCACACCCTCATGGAACATCAGCTCAAGACACCATCATGCGACACTCTGAAGAAGGCGAAAGACTCGCCGAAACATGTCAGGTAAAAAATTTACCTAAAACATAATTGTCTGCTTTTAATGAATCAGTCAAATATCAATAATAAGAAGACAAAATGAACCTAATACAAATAAATGAATGCTTAATAACTCCCCTGCACATGCTCCTAAAAATCCAAACCTTCACCTGTAAATAAAACGTCCCGACCTGAAGACATCGTAATGTTATTATTTTGTTATACACACAGTGCCGCCAAGTGGAATCAAAAATTTGTTTTTATTTTAATTTTCACGTACTGCACGGTGCCCTTTTGACGAATCCGACTGAAAATTAGTCAGAAAAGACTCAAGACAATGATCTTACTCTCTGCCGAATTTTGTGACGTTTTGGCAAAAGGCGTGGCTATTAAGGTGCTGAAAAGTCCGATTGTACTC
The DNA here is from genome assembly GCF_059441095.1 of Idiotropiscis lumnitzeri. NCBI lineage: Eukaryota > Metazoa > Chordata > Actinopteri > Syngnathiformes > Syngnathidae > Idiotropiscis > Idiotropiscis lumnitzeri. The sequence continues at coordinate 47,743,159 of NC_142391.1, read as the reverse complement.
TGTGGCAACAAAAGCTCCGGCAACATGACTCAGATGATCCTATCTTCTCGAAGTTGGACACATTTGAGGATACTTCAGCCCTGAAGACATCTACCAACTTATTTTACATCGTAGTAGTAGCGCCACCAACTGGTAAAAGCTAATACAAGTTATTTTCTTGGATGTTTTTCTCCGTGCAACTCAACAAGGTCGCCCTCATATATGCTCGGATGACTGTTTCGGCCATGAGGATGTCACAATACGAAATTCGTCCTTTTTCGTGAAAAGTTGTGGGAGTGGCATTGCACTGTTCGGCAATAAAACAAAGCTGATTATGAGGTTCTAAATATGAACGACAACTCGTAAAACTTTACACACACATCAGGCCGAGCAAATTTATCAATATTTTATACGTTAGTTGTGCAGCTTTTTTGAAATGGCTCGCCATGGCCCTCGAGAAATGTTAAAAAAAAGCAGCTCTGGTTGAGTGTTTCACCTCGCTTTTTGTAAATTTTATGGAGTACAGTGAACCCTCGGTTATCGCGGTTAATGGGGACCGAGACCACCCGCGAAAACTGAAAATCCGCGAAGTAGCGGCGCACCTTCAAAAATGCTTAAAAAAAATATACAATATATATAATAAATATATATATATATATATATATATATATATATATATATATATATATATATATATATATACGGGGAGAGAGAGAGTGAAATTCATGTTATAACAAAAAAAACAAATTATTATTAAAACGTATTATTTTTTTATTCCCCAGCCATTCTTTTTGTATTTATTTAATTACTCCGACTTTTACCTGCTGGTACGCCGTCCGGTGTGCCCTGTGAAATGAAAGGTGGCATTCTTTATTTATTTATTCATTTATTCATTCATAACTGACAGCCTCGCGCTCCGCTCGTGCCCGGGCAGAAGAGGTGCTCCAATTTGGCTTAACTGTGACACACGCCCGCCCTCCTCCCCCGGAGCTTCCATTCGGTTAAACTTAGGGGCCGCTTGGCACCGCCCGTGCCCGGGGAAGGTGCTCCTCTTCGGCTTACTGTGACGCGAGCATGCCCTCCTCCTCCGGAGCTTCCATTCGGTTAAACTTAGGGGCCGCTTGGAACCGCCCGTGCCCGGGGAAGGTGCTCCTCTTCGGCTTAACTGCCACGCACGCTGGCCGGAGCTCTGGTACGGTCCGAACCGCGCGAAACGTCGCCACCGATCGTGTCCGGGGGAACGTGCTCTTCTTCGTCCACTCTCCTCTTCGCCCACGCTCTTCTTCGGCGCACGCCGGCCGTCTAACCGCTCCAGCGCCCCGTTGTGTCGCTCGGCGAAACTACAATGCCCCCGAATATTTTTTAGACCCGCGAAGCACTGAACCCGCGAAAGGTGAACCGCGAAGTAGCGAGGGTTCACTGTATGTATAAGACCAAGACCTACAAAATAGTCTCTTGGAGCAATGAGCTAGGTTTTACAGGAAGTCGGCCATTTTGAATTTACTTAAAAGGGGGCGGGTCACCACAATGGACTTTGTGTAGAAATTATTATTGGGGCCCGAGCAGCGACCGCGGCGAGGTCCCTATTGTTTTTGTAGAAAATATTATTACTTTTATTATTATTATTATTATTAGGGCCTGAGCAGCGACCGCTGCGAAGTCCCTATTGTTTTTGTAGAAATTATTATTATTATTATTTTTCCGATTGTTCGATCGCATTTTTGACCCCCGAAACATGCACAAAAACTCACCAAACTTGGCTGTCTCATCGGGCATGGCGAAAAATTTGATATTTTAACGTCTAATATGAACAGGAAGTGAGTTATGAATTTTTGAAAGTCCGACTTTTGCCCTTTTTTGCATGTTTACAGGGGTCATTCTTTTGCACCCTGATCCTAAAGGCTTCATCTGATTACCTTAAAGTTCTGTCTGTAGCATCTTAAGACCTGGGACAAACACTGGGGCTAAAATTTTTTGTTTCCGAAATACTATATGACGGGGGCGGGGCTTCAAAGTTTTCACTTAAGATTTCCTTCGCCGCAATGGACAAAATGCTTAATAACTCTCCTGCACATGCTGCTAAAAATCCAAAACTTCACATGTACATAAAGAGTCGGTACCTGAAGACATCTATATGTTTATATTCAGTTCTACACCTTGCGCCAATCAATATCATTTTTTACATTTTGACGTACTGCACGGTGCCCTTTTAACGAATCTGATTGAAAATTGGCTAGAAAAGACTCAAGACATTGATCTTACTCTATCCCTATTTTTGTGACTTTCCTTCGAAGGGCGTGGCTATTACGGTGCCGCAGAGTCTGATTATTCTCCGTGGCAACAAAAGTTCCTGCAAAATGATTCAGATGATCCATCTTCTCGAAATTTTTCACATTTGAGGATATTCAGGCCCTGAAGACGGCTGCCAACTTATTTTTGATCGCAGTGGTAGCGCCACCAACTGGTTAAAACAAATACAAATTATTTTCGTTGATGTTTTTCTCCGGGCAGGTGAACAAAATCTACCTTATATTTGCTCGGATGAGTGTTTAGGCCTTGAGCATGTCACAATACGAAAGTCTTTCGCCTTCTTCAGAGTGTCACATGATGCTGTCTTGTGACCCGTCTTTATCAGCTGATGTTCCATGAGGGCGTGACTTACCTGTCACAAGAATGAAGGCAAGTCACGCCCCCCGCTGTCCGTTCACTCCGCCAAGATGCTGGTCCAGGTGGTAGAGAGGATGAAGGCTCCCTTGTCTCTGTTCATGGTTTTTATGCCTCGCTTGCAGATCTCAATGGCCTCTCTGATCCAGCGCTGTTGTTTGTTCTCTTCTGTGCGGATGACCCTGCCCTTCTCCCGGTCCATGATGTGGTTTTCCCTTTTGCAGTGGTCAGTGATTGCTGATTTGTAATGTTCATGTTGTGCTTGTTCTTTTACTGCTCTGATTTTTTTCATTTTTTTGACAGGTAAGTCACACCCTCATGGAACATCAGCTCAAGACACCATCATGCGACACTCTGAAGAAGGCGAAAGACTCGCCGAAACATGTCAGGTAAAAAATTTACCTAAAACATAATTGTCTGCTTTTAATGAATCAGTCAAATATCAATAATAAGAAGACAAAATGAACCTAATACAAATAAATGAATGCTTAATAACTCCCCTGCACATGCTCCTAAAAATCCAAACCTTCACCTGTAAATAAAACGTCCCGACCTGAAGACATCTTAATGTTATTATTTTGTTATACACACAGTGCCGCCAAGTGGAATCAAAATTTTTTTTTTATTTTAATTTTCATGTACTGCACGGTGCCCTTTTGACGAATCCGACTGAAAATTAGTCAGAAAAGACTCTAGACAATGATCTTACTCTCTGCCGAATTTTGTGACGTTTTGGCAAAAGGCGTGGCTATTACGGTGCTGAAAAGTCCGATTGTACTCTGTGGCAACAAAAGCTCCAGCAACATGACTCAGATGATCCTATCTTCTCGAAGTTGCACACATTTGAGGATACTTAAGCCCTGAAGACATCTACCAACTTATTTTTCATCGTAGTAGTAGCGCCACCAACTGCTAATAGCTAATACAAGTTATTTTCTTGGATGTTTTTCTCCGTGCAACTCAACAAGGTCGCCCTCATATATGCTCGGATGACTGTTTCGGGCCATGAGGATGTCATAATACGAAATTTGTCCTTTTTCATGAAAAGTTGTGGGAGTGGCATTGCACTGTTCGGCAATAAAACAACGCTGATTATGAGGTTCTAAATATGAACAACAACTCGTGAAACTTTACACACACATCAGGCCGAGCAAATTTATCAATATTTTATACGTTAGTTGTGCAGCTTTTTTGAAATGGCTCACCATGGCCCTCGAGAAATGTTCAAAAAAGCAGCCCTGGTTGAGTGTTTCACCTCGCTTTTTGTAAATTTTATGGAGTACAGTGAGCCCTCGGTTATCGCGGTTAATGGGGACCGAGACCACCCGCGAAAACTGAAAATCCGCGAAGTAGCGGCGCACCTTCAAAAATGCTTAAAAAAAATATACAATATATATAATAAATATATAAATATATATATATATATATATATATATATACGGGGGGAGAGAGAGAGACAGAGAGTGAAATTCATGTTATAACAAAAAAAACAAATTATTATTAAAACTTATTATTTTTTTATTCCCCAACCATTCTTTTTGTATTTATTTAATTACTCCGACTTTTACCTGCTGGTACGCCGTCCGGTGTGCCCTGTGAAATGAAAGGTGGCATTCTTTATTTATTTATTCATTTATTCATTCATAACTGACAGCCTCGCGCTCCGCTCGTGCCCGGGCAGAAGAGGTGCTCCAATTCGGCTTAACTGTGACACACGCCCGCCCTCCTCCCCCGGAGCTTCCATTCGGTTAAACTTAGGGGCCGCTTGGCACCGCCCGTGCCCGGGGAAGGTGCTCCTCTTCGGCTTACTGTGACGCGAGCATGCCCTCCTCCTCCGGAGCTTCCATTCGGTTAAACTTAGGGGCCGCTTGGAACCGCCCGTGCCCGGGGAAGGTGCTCCTCTTCGGCTTACTGTGACGCGAGCATGCCCTCCTCCTCCGGAGCTTCCATTCGGTTAAACTCAGGGGCCGCTTGGAACCGCCCGTGCCCGGGGAAGGTGCTCCTCTACGGCTTAACTGCCACGCACGCCGGCCGGAGCTCTGGTACGGTCCGAACCGCGCGAAACGTCGCCACCGATCGTGTCCGGGGGAACGTGCTCTTCTTCGTCCACTCTCCTCTTCGCCCACGCTCTTCTTCGGCGCCCGCCGGCCGTCTAACCGCTCCAGCGCCCCGTCGTGCCGCTCGGCGAAACTACAATGCCCCCGAATATTTTTTAGACCCGCGAAGCACTGAACCCGCGAAAGGTGAACCTCGAAGTAGCGAGGGTTCACTGTATGTATAAGACCAAGACCTACAAAAAAGTCTCTTGGAGCAATGAGCTAGGTTTTACAGGAAGTCGGCCATTTTGAATTTACTTAAAAGGGGGCGGGTCTCCACAATGGACTTTGTGTAGAAATTATTATTGGGGCCCGAGCAGCGACCGCGGCGAGGTCCCTATTGTTTTTGTAGAAAATATTATTACTTTTATTATTATTATTATTATTATTATTATTATTATTAGGGCCTGAGCAGCGACCGCTGCGAAGTCCCTATTGTTTTTGTAGAAATTATTATTATTATTATTTTTCCGATTGTTCGATCGCATTTTTGACCCCCGAAACATGCACAAAAACTCACCAAACTTGGCAGTCTCATCGGGCATGGCGAAAAATGTGATATTTTTTAACGTCTAATATGAACAGGAAGTGAGTTATGAATTTTTGAAAGTCCGACTTTTGCCCTTTTTTGCATGTTTACAGGGGTCATTCTTTTGCACCCTGATCCTAAAGGCTTCATCTGATTGCCTTAAAGTTCTGTCTGGAGCATCTTAAGACCTGGGACAAACACTGGGGCTAAAATTTTTCGTTTCCGAAATACTATATGACGGGGGCGGGGCTTCAAAGTTTTCACTTAAGATTTCCTTCGCCGCAATGGACAAAATGCTTAATAACTCTCCTGCACGTGCTGCTAAAAATCCAAAACTTCACATGTACATAAAGAGTCGGTACCTGAAGACATCTATATGTTTATATTCAGTTATACACCTTGCGCCAATCAATATAAATTTTTACATTTTGACGTACTGCACGGTGCCCTTTTAACGAATCCGATTGAAAATTGGCTAGAAAAGACTCAAGACATTGATCTTACTCTATCCCTATTTTTATGACTTTCCTTCAAAGGGCGTGGCTATTACGGTGCCGCAGACTCTGATTATTCTCCGTGGCAACAAAAGTTCCTGTAAAATGATTCAGATGATCCATCTTCTGGAAATCTTTCACATTTGAGGATATTCAGGCCCTGAAGACGGCTGCCAACTTATTTTTGATCGCAGTGGTAGCGCCACCAACTGGTTAAAACAAATACAAATTATTTTCGTTGATGTTTTTCTCCGGGCAGGTTAACAAAATCTACCTTATATTTGCTCGGATGAGTGTTTCGGCCTTGAGCATGTCACAATACGAAAGTCTTTCGCCTTCTTCAGAGTGTCACATGATGGTGTCTTGTGACCCGTCTTTATCAGCTGATGTTCCATGAGGGCGTGACTTACCTGTCACAAGAATGAAGGCAAGTCACGCCCCCCGCTGTCCGTTCACTCCGCCAAGATGCTGGTCCAGGTGGTAGAGAGGATGAAGGCTCCCTTGTCTCTGTTCATGGTTTTTATGCCTCGCTTGCAGATCTCAATGGCCTGTCTGATCCAGCGCTGTTGTTTGTTCTCTTCTGTGCGGATGACCCTGCCCTTCTCCCGGTCCATGATGTGGTTTTCCCTTTTGCAGTGGTCAGTGATTGCTGATTTGTAATGTTCATGTTGTGCTTGTTCTTTTACTGCTCTGATTTTTTCATTTTTTTGACAGGTAAGTCACACCCTCATGGAACATCAGCTCAAGACACCATCATGCGACACTCTGAAGAAGGCGAAAGACTCGCCGAAACATGTCAGGTAAAAAATTAACCGAAAACATAATTGTCTGCTTTTAATGAATCAGTCAAATATCAATAATAAGAAGACAAAATGAACCTAATACAAATAAATGAATGCTTAATAACTCCCCTGCACATGCTCCGAAAAATCCAAACCTTCACCTGTAAATAAAACGTCCCGACCTGAAGACATCTTAATGTTATTATTTTGTTATACACACAGTGCCGCCAAGTGGAATCAAAAATGTGTTTTTATTTTAATTTTCACGTACTGCACGGTGCCCTTTTGACGAATCCGACTGAAAATTAGTCAGAAAAGACTCAAGACAATGATCTTACTCTCTGCCGAATTTTGTGACGTTTTGGCAAAAGGCGTGGCTATTAAGGTGCTGAAAAGTCCGATTGTACTCTGTGGCAACAAAAGCTCCGGCAACATGACTCAGATGATCCTATCTTCTCGAAGTTGTACACATTTGAGGATACTTCAGCCCTGAAGACATCTACCAACTTATTTTACATCGTAGTAGTAGCGCCACCAACTGGTAAAAGCTAATACAAGTTATTTTCTTGGATGTTTTTCTCCGTGCAACTCAACAAGGTCGCCCTCATATATGCTCGGATGACTGTTTCGGCCATGAGGATGTCACAATACGAAATTCGTCCTTTTTCGTGAAAAGTTGTGGGAGTGGCATTGCACTGTTCGGCAATAAAACAAAGCTGATTATGAGGTTCTAAATATGAACGACAACTCGTAAAACTTTACACACACATCAGGCCGAGCAAATTTATCAATATTTTATACGTTAGTTGTGCAGCTTTTTTGAAATGGCTCGCCATGGCCCTCGAGAAATGTTAAAAAAAAGCAGCTCTGGTTGAGTGTTTCACCTCGCTTTTTGTAAATTTTATGGAGTACAGTGAACCCTCGGTTATCGCGGATAATGGGGACCGAGACCACCCGCGAAAACTGAAAATCCGCGAAGTAGCGGCGCACCTTCAAAAATGCTTAAAAAAAATATACAATATATATAATAAATATATATATATATATATATATATATATATATATATATATATATATATATATATATATATACGGGGAGAGAGAGAGTGAAATTCATGTTATAACAAAAAAAACAAATTATTATTAAAACGTATTATTTTTTTATTCCCCAGCCATTCTTTTTGTATTTATTTAATTACTCCGACTTTTACCTGCTGGTACGCCGTCCGGTGTGCCCTGTGAAATGAAAGGTGGCATTCTTTATTTATTTATTCATTTATTCATTCATAACTGACAGCCTCGCGCTCCGCTCGTGCCCGGGCAGAAGAGGTGCTCCAATTTGGCTTAACTGTGACACACGCCCGCCCTCCTCCCCCGGAGCTTCCATTCGGTTAAACTTAGGGGCCGCTTGGCACCGCCCGTGCCCGGGGAAGGTGCTCCTCTTCGGCTTACTGTGACGCGAGCATGCCCTCCTTCTGCGGAGCTTCCATTCGGTTAAACTTAGGGGCCGCTTGGCACCGCCCGTGCCCGGGGAAGGTGCTCCTCTTCGGCTTACTGTGACGCGAGCATGCCCTCCTCCTGCGGAGCTTCCATTCGGTTAAACTTAGGGGCCGCTTGGCACCGCCCGTGCCCGGGGAAGGTGCTCCTCTACGGCTTAACTGCCACGCACGCCGGCCGGAGCTCTGGTACGGTCCGAACCGCGCGAAACGTCGCCACCGATCGTGTCCGGGGGAACGTGCTCTTCTTCGTCCACTCTCCTCTTCGCCCACGCTCTTCTTCGGCGCACGCCGGCCGTCTAACCGCTCCAGCGCCCCGTCGTGCCGCTCGGCGAAACTACAATGCCCCCGAATATTTTTTAGACCCGCGAAGCACTGAACCCGCGAAAGGTGAACCGCGAAGTAGCGAGGGTTCACTGTATGTATAAGACCAAGACCTACAAAAAAGTCTCTTGGAGCAATGAGCTAGGTTTTACAGGAAGTCGGCCATTTTGAATTTACTTAAAAGGGGGCGGGTCACCACAATGGACTTTGTGTAGAAATTATTATTGGGGCCCGAGCAGCGACCGCGGCGAGGTCCCGATTGTTTTTGTAGAAAATATTATTACTTTTATTATTATTATTATTATTATTATTAGGGCCTGAGCAGCGACCGCTGCGAAGTCCCTATTGTTTTTGTAGAAATTATTATTATTATTATTTTTCCGATTGTTCGATCGCATTTTTGACCCCCGAAACATGCACAAAAACTCACCAAACTTGGCAGTCTCATCGGGCATGGCGAAAAATTTGATATTTTAACGTCTAATATGAACAGGAAGTGAGTTATGAATTTTTGAAAGTCCGACTTTTGCCCTTTTTTGCATGTTTACAGGGGTCATTCTTTTGCACCCTGATCCTACAGGCTTCATCTGATTGCCTTAAAATTCTATCTGTAGCATCTGAAGACCTGGGACAAACACTGGGGCTAAAATTTTTTGTTTCCGAAATACTATATGACGGGGGCGGGGCTTCAAAGTTTTCACTTAAGATTTCCTTCGCCGCAATGGACAAAATGCTTAATAACTCTCCTGCACATGCTGCTAAAAATCCAAAACTTCACATGTACATAAAAAGTCTGTACCTGAAGACATCTATATGTTTATATTCAGTTATACACCTTGCGCCAATCAATATCATTTTTTACATTTTGACTTACTGCACGGTGCCCTTTTAACGAATCTGATTGAAAATTGGCTAGAAAAGACTCAAGACATTGATCTTACTCTATCCCTATTTTTGTGACTTTCCTTCGAAGGGCGTGGCTATTACGGTGCCGCAGAGTCTGATTATTCTCCGTGGCAACAAAAGTTCCTGCAAAATGATTCAGATGATCCATCTTCTCGAAATTTTTCACATTTGAGGATATTCAGGCCCTGAAGACGGCTGCCAACTTATTTTTGATCGCAGTGGTAGCGCCACCAACTGGTTAAAACAAATACAAATTATTTTCGTTGATGTTTTTCTCCGGGCAGGTGAACAAAATCTACCTTATATTTGCTCGGATGAGTGTTTAGGCCTTGAGCATGTCACAATACGAAAGTCTTTCGCCTTCTTCAGAGTGTCACATGATGCTGTCTTGTGACCCGTCTTTATCAGCTGATGTTCCATGAGGGCGTGACTTACCTGTCACAAGAATGAAGGCAAGTCACGCCCCCCGCTGTCCGTTCACTCCGCCAAGATGCTGGTCCAGGTGGTAGAGAGGATGAAGGCTCCCTTGTCTCTGTTCATGGTTTTTATGCCTCGCTTGCAGATCTCAATGGCCTCTCTGATCCAGCGCTGTTGTTTGTTCTCTTCTGTGCGGATGACCCTGCCCTTCTCCCGGTCCATGATGTGGTTTTCCCTTTTGCAGTGGTCAGTGATTGCTGATTTGTAATGTTCATGTTGTGCTTGTTCTTTTACTGCTCTGATTTTTTTCATTTTTTTGACAGGTAAGTCACACCCTCATGGAACATCAGCTCAAGACACCATCATGCGACACTCTGAAGAAGGCGAAAGACTCGCCGAAACATGTCAGGTAAAAAATTTACCTAAAACATAATTGTCTGCTTTTAATGAATCAGTCAAATATCAATAATAAGAAGACAAAATGAACCTAATACAAATAAATGAATGCTTAATAACTCCCCTGCACATGCTCCTAAAAATCCAAACCTTCACCTGTAAATAAAACGTCCCGACCTGAAGACATCGTAATGTTATTATTTTGTTATACACACAGTGCCGCCAAGTGGAATCAAAAATTTGTTTTTATTTTAATTTTCACGTACTGCACGGTGCCCTTTTGACGAATCCGACTGAAAATTAGTCAGAAAAGACTCAAGACAATGATCTTACTCTCTGCCGAATTTTGTGACGTTTTGGCAAAAGGCGTGGCTATTAAGGTGCTGAAAAGTCCGATTGTACTCTGTGGCAACAAAAGCTCCGGCAACATGACTCAGATGATCCTATCTTCTCGAAGTTGTACACATTTGAGGATACTTCAGCCCTGAAGACATCTACCAACTTATTTTACATCGTAGTAGTAGCGCCACCAACTGGTAAAAGCTAATACAAGTTATTTTCTTGGATGTTTTTCTCCGTGCAACTCAACAAGGTCGCCCTCATATATGCTCGGATGACTGTTTCGGCCATGAGGATGTCACAATACGAAATTCGTCCTTTTTCGTGAAAAGTTGTGGGAGTGGCATTGCACTGTTCGGCAATAAAACAAAGCTGATTATGAGGTTCTAAATATGAACGACAACTCGTAAAACTTTACACACACATCAGGCCGAGCAAATTTATCAATATTTTATACGTTAGTTGTGCAGCTTTTTTGAAATGGCTCGCCATGGCCCTCGAGAAATGTTAAAAAAAGCAGCTCTGGTTGAGTGTTTCACCTCGCTTTTTGTAAATTTTATGGAGTACAGTGAACCCTCGGTTATCGCGGTTAATAGAGACTGAGACCACCCGCGAAAACTGAAAATCCGCGAAGTAGCGGCGCACCTTCAAAAATGCTTAAAAAAAATATACAATATATATATAATATATATATATATATATATATATATATATATATATATATATATATATATATATATACGGGGAGAGAGAGAGTGAAATTCATGTTATAACAAAAAAACCAAATTATTATTAAAACGTATTATTTTTTTATTCCCCAGCCATTCTTTTTGTATTTATTTAATTACTCCGACTTTTACCTGCTGGTACGCCGTCCGGTGTGCCCTGTGAAATGAAAGGTGGCATTCTTTATTTATTTATTCATTTATTCATTCATAACTGACAGCCTCGCGCTCCGCTCGTGCCCGGGCAGAAGAGGTGCTCCAATTTGGCTTAACTGTGACACACGCCCGCCCTCCTCCCCCGGAGCTTCCATTCGGTTAAACTTAGGGGCCGCTTGGCACCGCCCGTGCCCGGGGAAGGTGCTCCTCTTCGGCTTACTGTGACGCGAGCATGCCCTCCTCCTCCGGAGCTTCCATTCGGTTAAACTTAGGGGCCGCTTGGAACCGCCCGTGCCCGGGGAAGGTGCTCCTCTTCGGCTTAACTGCCACGCACGCTGGCCGGAGCTCTGGTACGGTCCGAACCGCGCGAAACGTCGCCACCGATCGTGTCCGGGGGAACGTGCTCTTCTTCGTCCACTCTCCTCTTCGCCCACGCTCTTCTTCGGCGCACGCCGGCCGTCTAACCGCTCCAGCGCCCCGTTGTGTCGCTCGGCGAAACTACAATGCCCCCGAATATTTTTTAGACCCGCGAAGCACTGAACCCGCGAAAGGTGAACCGCGAAGTAGCGAGGGTTCACTGTATGTATAAGACCAAGACCTACAAAATAGTCTCTTGGAGCAATGAGCTAGGTTTTACAGGAAGTCGGCCATTTTGAATTTACTTAAAAGGGGGCGGGTCACCACAATGGACTTTGTGTAGAAATTATTATTGGGGCCCGAGCAGCGACCGCGGCGAGGTCCCTATTGTTTTTGTAGAAAATATTATTACTTTTATTATTATTATTATTATTATTATTAGGGCCTGAGCAGCGACCGCTGCGAAGTCCCTATTGTTTTTGTAGAAATTATTATTATTATTATTTTTCCGATTGTTCGATCGCATTTTTGACCCCCGAAACATGCACAAAAACTCACCAAACTTGGCTGTCTCATCGGGCATGGCGAAAAATTTGATATTTTAACGTCTAATATGAACAGGAAGTGAGTTATGAATTTTTGAAAGTCCGACTTTTGCCCTTTTTTGCATGTTTACAGGGGTCATTCTTTTGCACCCTGATCCTAAAGGCTTCATCTGATTACCTTAAAGTTCTGTCTGTAGCATCTTAAGACCTGGGACAAACACTGGGGCTAAAATTTTTTGTTTCCGAAATACTATATGACGGGGGCGGGGCTTCAAAGTTTTCACTTAAGATTTCCTTCGCCGCAATGGACAAAATTCTTAATAACTCTCCTGCACATGCTGCTAAAAATCCAAAACTTCACATGTACATAAAGAGTCTGTACCTGAAGACATCTATATGTTTATATTCAGTTATACACCTTGCGCCAATCAATATCATTTTTTACATTTTGACGTACTGCACGGTGCCCTTTTAACGAATCTGATTGAAAATTGGCTAGAAAAGACTCAAGACATTGATCTTACTCTATCCCTATTTTTGTGACTTTCCTTCGAAGGGCGTGGCTATTACGGTGCCGCAGAGTCTGATTATTCTCCGTGGCAACAAAAGTTCCTGCAAAATGATTCAGATGATCCATCTTCTCGAAATTTTTCACATTTGAGGATATTCAGGCCCTGAAGACGGCTGCCAACTTATTTTTGATCGCAGTGGTAGCGCCACCAACTGGTTAAAACAAATACAAATTATTTTCGTTGATGTTTTTCTCCGGGCAGGTGAACAAAATCTACCTTATATTTGCTCGGATGAGTGTTTAGGCCTTGAGCATGTCACAATACGAAAGTCTTTCGCCTTCTTCAGAGTGTCACATGATGCTGTCTTGTGACCCGTCTTTATCAGCTGATGTTCCATGAGGGCGTGACTTACCTGTCACAAGAATGAAGGCAAGTCACGCCCCCCGCTGTCCGTTCACTCCGCCAAGATGCTGGTCCAGGTGGTAGAGAGGATGAAGGCTCCCTTGTCTCTGTTCATGGTTTTTATGCCTCGCTTGCAGATCTCAATGGCCTCTCTGATCCAGCGCTGTTGTTTGTTCTCTTCTGTGCGGATGACCCTGCCCTTCTCCCGGTCCATGATGTGGTTTTCCCTTTTGCAGTGGTCAGTGATTGCTGATTTGTAATGTTCATGTTGTGCTTGTTCTTTTACTGCTCTGATTTTTTTCATTTTTTTGACAGGTAAGTCACACCCTCATGGAACATCAGCTCAAGACACCATCATGCGACACTCTGAAGAAGGCGAAAGACTCGCCGAAACATGTCAGGTAAAAAATTTACCTAAAACATAATTGTCTGCTTTTAATGAATCAGTCAAATATCAATAATAAGAAGACAAAATGAACCTAATACAAATAAATGAATGCTTAATAACTCCCCTGCACATGCTCCTAAAAATCCAAACCTTCACCTGTAAATAAAACGTCCCGACCTGAAGACATCGTAATGTTATTATTTTGTTATACACACAGTGCCGCCAAGTGGAATCAAAAATTTGTTTTTATTTTAATTTTCACGTACTGCACGGTGCCCTTTTGACGAATCCGACTGAAAATTAGTCAGAAAAGACTCAAGACAATGATCTTACTCTCTGCCGAATTTTGTGACGTTTTGGCAAAAGGCGTGGCTATTAAGGTGCTGAAAAGTCCGATTGTACTCTGTGGCAACAAAAGCTCCGGCAACATGACTCAGATGATCCTATCTTCTCGAAGTTGTACACATTTGAGGATACTTCAGCCCTGAAGACATCTACCAACTTATTTTACATCGTAGTAGTAGCGCCACCAACTGGTAAAAGCTAATACAAGTTATTTTCTTGGATGTTTTTCTCCGTGCAACTCAACAAGGTCGCCCTCATATATGCTCGGATGACTGTTTCGGCCATGAGGATGTCACAATACGAAATTCGTCCTTTTTCGTGAAAAGTTGTGGGAGTGGCATTGCACTGTTCGGCAATAAAACAAAGCTGATTATGAGGTTCTAAATATGAACGACAACTCGTAAAACTTTACACACACATCAGGCCGAGCAAATTTATCAATATTTTATACGTTAGTTGTGCAGCTTTTTTGAAATGGCTCGCCATGGCCCTCGAGAAATGTTAAAAAAAGCAGCTCTGGTTGAGTGTTTCACCTCGCTTTTTGTAAATTTTATGGAGTACAGTGAACCCTCGGTTATCGCGGTTAATGGGGACCGAGACCACCCGCGAAAACTGAAAATCCGCGAAGTAGCGGCGCACCTTCAAAAATGCTTAAAAAAAATATACAATATATATAATAAATATATATATATATATATATATATATATATATATATATATATATATATATATATATATATATATATATATATACGGGGAGAGAGAGAGTGAAATTCATGTTATAACAAAAAAACCAAATTATTATTAAAACGTATTATTTTTTAATTCCCCAGCATTTCTTTTTGTATTTATTTAATTACTCCGACTTTTACCTGCTGGTACGCCGTCCGGTGTGCCCTGTGAAATGAAAGGTGGCATTCTTTATTTATTTATTCATTTATTCATTCATAACTGACAGCCTCGCGCTCCGCTCGTGCCCGGGCAGAAGAGGTGCTTCAATTTGGCTTAACTGTGACACACGCCCGCCCTCCTCCCCCGGAGCTTCCATTCGGTTAAACTTAGGGGCCGCTTGGCACCGCCCGTGCCCAGGGAAGGTGCTCCTCTTCGGCTTACTGTGACGCGAGCATGCCCTCCTCCTCCGGAGCTTCCATTCGGTTAAACTTAGGGGCCGCTTGGAACCGCCCGTGCCCGGGGAAGGTGCTCCTCTTCGGCTTAACTGCCACGCACGCTGGCCGGAGCTCTGGTACGGTCCGAACCGCGCGAAACGTCGCCACCGATCGTGTCCGGGGGAACGTGCTCTTCTTCGTCCACTCTCCTCTTCGCCCACGCTCTTCTTCGGCGCACGCCGGCCGTCTAACCGCTCCAGCGCCCCGTTGTGTCGCTCGGCGAAACTACAATGCCCCCGAATATTTTTTAGACCCGCGAAGCACTGAACCCGCGAAAGGTGAACCGCGAAGTAGCGAGGGTTCACTGTATGTATAAGACCAAGACCTACAAAATAGTCTCTTGGAGCAATGAGCTAGGTTTTACAGGAAGTTGGCCATTTTGAATTTACTTAAAAGGGGGCGGGTCACCACAATGGACTTTGTGTAGAAATTATTATTGGGGCCCGAGCAGCGACCGCGGCGAGGTCCCTATTGTTTTTGTAGAAAATATTATTACTTTTATTATTATTATTATTATAATTATTATTAGGGCCTGAGCAGCGACCGCTGCGAAGTCCCTATTGTTTTTGTAGAAATTATTATTATTATTATTTTTCCGATTGTTCGATCGCATTTTTGACCCCCGAAACATGCACAAAAACTCACCAAACTTGGCTGTCTCATCGGGCATGGCGAAAAATTTGATATTTTAACGTCTAATATGAACAGGAAGTGAGTTATGAATTTTTGAAAGTCCGACTTTTGCCCTTTTTTGCATGTTTACAGGGGTCATTCTTTTGCACCCTGATCCTAAAGGCTTCATCTGATTACCTTAAAGTTCTGTCTGTAGCATCTTAAGACCTGGGACAAACACTGGGGCTAAAATTTTTTGTTTCCGAAATACTATATGACGGGGGCGGGGCTTCAAAGTTTTCACTTAAGATTTCCTTCGCCGCAATGGACAAAATGCTTAATAACTCTCCTGCACATGCTGCTAAAAATCCAAAACTTCACATGTACATAAAGAGTCGGTACCTGAAGACATCTATATGTTTATATTCAGTTCTACACCTTGCGCCAATCAATATCATTTTTTACATTTTGACGTACTGCACGGTGCCCTTTTAACGAATCTGATTGAAAATTGGCTAGAAAAGACTCAAGACATTGATCTTACTCTATCCCTATTTTTGTGACTTTCCTTCGAAGGGCGTGGCTATTACGGTGCCGCAGAGTCTGATTATTCTCCGTGGCAACAAAAGTTCCTGCAAAATGATTCAGATGATCCATCTTCTCGAAATTTTTCACATTTGAGGATATTCAGGCCCTGAAGACGGCTGCCAACTTATTTTTGATCGCAGTGGTAGCGCCACCAACTGGTTAAAACAAATACAAATTATTTTCGTTGATGTTTTTCTCCGGGCAGGTGAACAAAATCTACCTTATATTTGCTCGGATGAGTGTTTAGGCCTTGAGCATGTCACAATACGAAAGTCTTTCGCCTTCTTCAGAGTGTCACATGATGCTGTCTTGTGACCCGTCTTTATCAGCTGATGTTCCATGAGGGCGTGACTTACCTGTCACAAGAATGAAGGCAAGTCACGCCCCCCGCTGTCCGTTCACTCCGCCAAGATGCTGGTCCAGGTGGTAGAGAGGATGAAGGCTCCCTTGTCTCTGTTCATGGTTTTTATGCCTCGCTTGCAGATCTCAATGGCCTCTCTGATCCAGCGCTGTTGTTTGTTCTCTTCTGTGCGGATGACCCTGCCCTTCTCCCGGTCCATGATGTGGTTTTCCCTTTTGCAGTGGTCAGTGATTGCTGATTTGTAATGTTCATGTTGTGCTTGTTCTTTTACTGCTCTGATTTTTTTCATTTTTTTGACAGGTAAGTCACACCCTCATGGAACATCAGCTCAAGACACCATCATGCGACACTCTGAAGAAGGCGAAAGACTCGCCGAAACATGTCAGGTAAAAAATTTACCTAAAACATAATTGTCTGCTTTTAATGAATCAGTCAAATATCAATAATAAGAAGACAAAATGAACCTAATACAAATAAATGAATGCTTAATAACTCCCCTGCACATGCTCCTAAAAATCCAAACCTTCACCTGTAAATAAAACGTCCCGACCTGAAGACATCGTAATGTTATTATTTTGTTATACACACAGTGCCGCCAAGTGGAATCAAAAATTTGTTTTTATTTTAATTTTCACGTACTGCACGGTGCCCTTTTGACGAATCCGACTGAAAATTAGTCAGAAAAGACTCAAGACAATGATCTTACTCTCTGCCGAATTTTGTGACGTTTTGGCAAAAGGCGTGGCTATTAAGGTGCTGAAAAGTCCGATTGTACTCTGTGGCAACAAAAGCTCCGGCAACATGACTCAGATGATCCTATCTTCTCGAAGTTGTACACATTTGAGGATACTTCAGCCCTGAAGACATCTACCAACTTATTTTACATCGTAGTAGTAGCGCCACCAACTGGTAAAAGCTAATACAAGTTATTTTCTTGGATGTTTTTCTCCGTGCAACTCAACAAGGTCGCCCTCATATATGCTCGGATGACTGTTTCGGCCATGAGGATGTCACAATACGAAATTCGTCCTTTTTCGTGAAAAGTTGTGGGAGTGGCATTGCACTGTTCGGCAATAAAACAAAGCTGATTATGAGGTTCTAAATATGAACGACAACTCGTAAAACTTTACACACACATCAGGCCGAGCAAATTTATCAATATTTTATACGTTAGTTGTGCAGCTTTTTTGAAATGGCTCGCCATGGCCCTCGAGAAATGTTAAAAAAAGCAGCTCTGGTTGAGTGTTTCACCTCGCTTTTTGTAAATTTTATGGAGTACAGTGAACCCTCGGTTATCGCGGTTAATGGGGACCGAGACCACCCGCGAAAACTGAAAATCCGCGAAGTAGCGGCGCACCTTCAAAAATGCTTAAAAAAAATATACAATATATATATATATATATATATATATATATATATATATATATACGGGGAGAGAGAGAGTGAAATTCATGTTATAACAAAAAAACCAAATTATTATTAAAACGTATTATTTTTTTATTCCCCAGCCATTCTTTTTGTATTTATTTAATTACTCCGACTTTTACCTGCTGGTACGCCGTCCGGTGTGCCCTGTGAAATGAAAGGTGGCATTCTTTATTTATTTATTCATTTATTCATTCATAACTGACAGCCTCGCGCTCCGCTCGTGCCCGGGCAGAAGAGGTGCTTCAATTTGGCTTAACTGTGACACACGCCCGCCCTCCTCCCCCGGAGCTTCCATTCGGTTAAACTTAGGGGCCGCTTGGCACCGCCCGTGCCCGGGGAAGGTGCTCCTCTTCGGCTTACTGTGACGCGAGCATGCCCTCCTCCTCCGGAGCTTCCATTCGGTTAAACTTAGGGGCCGCTTGGAACCGCCCGTGCCCGGGGAAGGTGCTCCTCTTCGGCTTAACTGCCACGCACGCTGGCCGGAGCTCTGGTACGGTCCGAACCGCGCGAAACGTCGCCACCGATCGTGTCCGGGGGAACGTGCTCTTCTTCGTCCACTCTCCTCTTCGCCCACGCTCTTCTTCGGCGCACGCCGGCCGTCTAACCGCTCCAGCGCCCCGTTGTGTCGCTCGGCGAAACTACAATGCCCCCGAATATTTTTTAGACCCGCGAAGCACTGAACCCGCGAAAGGTGAACCGCGAAGTAGCGAGGGTTCACTGTATGTATAAGACCAAGACCTACAAAATAGTCTCTTGGAGCAATGAGCTAGGTTTTACAGGAAGTCGGCCATTTTGAATTTACTTAAAAGGGGGCGGGTCACCACAATGGACTTTGTGTAGAAATTATTATTGGGGCCCGAGCAGCGACCGCGGCGAGGTCCCTATTGTTTTTGTAGAAAATATTATTACTTTTATTATTATTATTATTATTATTATTATTAGGGCCTGAGCAGCGACCGCTGCGAAGTCCCTATTGTTTTTGTAGAAATTATTATTATTATTATTTTTCCGATTGTTCGATCGCATTTTTGAAACATGCACAAAAACTCACCAAACTTGGCTGTCTCATCGGGCATGGCGAAAAATTTGATATTTTAACGTCTAATATGAACAGGAAGTGAGTTATGAATTTTTGAAAGTCCGACTTTTGCCCTTTTTTGCATGTTTACAGGGGTCATTCTTTTGCACCCTGATCCTAAAGGCTTCATCTGATTACCTTAAAGTTCTGTCTGTAGCATCTTAAGACCTGGGACAAACACTGGGGCTAAAATTTTTTGTTTCCGAAATACTATATGACGGGGGCGGGGCTTCAAAGTTTTCACTTAAGATTTCCTTCGCCGCAATGGACAAAATGCTTAATAACTCTCCTGCACATGCTGCTAAAAATCCAAAACTTCACATGTACATAAAGAGTCGGTACCTGAAGACATCTATATGTTTATATTCAGTTCTACACCTTGCACCACCCAGTGGTGACAAAAATTATAATTTTTTACATTTTGACGTACTGCACGGTGCCCTTTTAACGAATCTGATTGAAAATTGGCCAAAAATGACTTTAGACATTGATCTTACTCTATCCCTATTTTTGTGACTTTGCTTCGTTGGGCGTGGCTATTACGGTGCCGCAAAGTCTGATTATTCACCGTGGAAACAAAAGTTCCGGCAAGATGACTCAGATGATCCTATCTTCTCGAAAATTTTCACATTTAAGGATATTGCAGCCCTGAAGTCATCTACCAACTAATGTTTGATTGTAGTAGTAGCGCCACCAACTGGTCAAAGCAAATACAAATTATTTTTGTTGATGTTTTTCTCTGAGCAGGTTAACAAGATCGCCCTCATATTTGCTCGGCTGAGTGTTTCGTCCTTCAGGATGTCACAATACGAAATTCGTTATTTTTTGTGAAAAGCTGTGGGCGTGGCATCGCACATATCACCAATAAAACAACACGTATTTTGAGGTTCTAAATATGAACGAAAACTCATGGAACTTTGCACACACATCAGGCCTGACAAAATCATGAATATTTCATTAGTTTCTCGTGCAGTTTTTTTAAAAATGGCTCTCTATCGCCCTCTAGAAATTTTCAAAAGAGCAGCCCCGGTTGTGTGTTTCACCTAGCTTTTTGAAAAATTTATGTTGATTGTATAAGGCCAAGACCTTCAAAAAAGTCTCTTGGAGCCATGAGCGAAATAGCACAGGAAGTCGGCCATTTTGAATTAACTTCAAAGGGGGCGTGTCACCACAATGGACAAAATGCTTAATAACTCCCCTGCACATGCTCCAAAAAAATCCAAAACTTCACCTGTACGTCAAACGCGGACCTGAAGACATCTATATGTTCTTATTCTGTTATACACATAGCGCCACCTAGTGGAATCAATCTTTTTTTTTTTTTTTTTACACGGAGCCCTTTTGACGAATCTGACTATATTTTTTGTCACAAGCACCTCTAGACATTGAACTCTCTGCCAAATTTTGTAACTTTTTGGCGATGGGCATGGCCGTTACGGTGCGTACTGCACGGAGCCCGTTTAACACATCTGACTGAAAATTTGTCAGAACAGCCTCAAGACATTGATCTTAGTCAATGCCGAATTTTGCGACTTTTCAGCAAAGGGCGTGGCCACGACGGTGCCGCATTGTCTGATTTTTCTCTTTGGCAACACAAGTTCCTGTAACATCACTCAGATCATGCTATCATCTCAAATTTTTTCACATTTGAGGAGAGCCCAACCCTGAAGACATCGACAAACTAATTCTTAATCGTAGTGGTAGCGCCACCAACTGTTAAAATCAAATACAGGTTATTTTTGTTGATGTTTTTCTCCGAGCAGGTTAATAAGGTCTAACTCATATTTGCTCGGATGAATGTTTAGCCCTTCCGGATGTCGCAATACAAAATGTATGATTTTTTGTGAAATGCTGTGGGTGTGGCTTTGCATAGTTCGCTAATAAACTTAGGCTTATTTTGAGGTTCTAAATATTCATGAAAACTCATGAAACTTTGCATACACATCAGGCCTGGCAAAACCATCAATATTTTATTAGTTTCTCATGCAGCTTTTAAAAAATGGCTCTCTATCGCCCTCTAGAAATTTTCAAAAAAGCAGTTGGTTGAGTGTGATACCTAGGCTTTTGAAAATTTTGTGGAGTATTTATAAGGCCAAGACCTACAAAATATTCTCTTGGAGCCATGAGCTAAATTGCACAGGAAGTTGGCCATTTTGAATTTACTTAAAACATCGATGACGCTTTGACAACAAAAGCTGCTCTAAATTTAACAACGCAAAAATTTCTCTTGAAGGTTCCTCACGTTATTTCTCGTAAATATTTAACATTTCCAACAAAACTCGCCAAACTTGGCAGTCTCATCGGGCATGGCGAAAAATTTGATATTTTTGCGTCGTCATAAACGACGCAAACAAAATGGCTCTCTAGCTCCAACTAGAGTGGGAAACATCAAAGGAAAAACTGGCCCGTTTGACGTAGGCCTCCGAAAATTGCCAGGCACGTGTAGTACCCCGAGATGTACAAATACTTTCTTTGATGACAATAGTCTATAATGAACAGAAAGTGAGTTATGAATTTTTGAAAGTCCAACTTTCGCCCATTTTTGCACGTTTACAGGGGTCATTCTTTTGCACCCTGATGCTACAGGGTTCATCCGATTGCCTTACAATTCCGGCTGTACCATTTTAAGACCTGGGACAAACACTGGGACAAAAATCTTTAGTTTCCGAAATACTATATGACGGGGGCGGGGCTTCAAAGTTTTCGTTGAATATTTCCTTCGCCGCAATGGACAAAATGCTTGATAACTCCCCTGCACAAGCTGCTAAAAATACAAAACATCACAGGTACATAAAGAGTCGGTAGCCGAAGACATCTACATGTTTGTATTCAGTTATACACCTTGCGCCACCTAGTGGTGACAAAAAATTTATTTTTTACAATTTAACGTACTGCACGGAGCCCTTTAAACAAATTCGGCTCAAAATTGGTCAGAACAGACTCAAGAAATTGATCTTACCCCATACCAAATTTTGTGACTTTTTGTCAAAGAGCGTGGCTTTAACGGTGTTGCAAAGTCTGATTATTCACCGTGGAAACAAAAGCTCCGGCAACATGACTCAGATGATCCCATCTTCTTGAAATTTTTCACATTTGAGGATATTCCAGCCGTTGAGACCTCTAGCAACTTATTTTTGATCGTAGTGGTAGTGCCACTGTCAGGTTTAAATGTCCTGACGCCTTTTGGGCGAGCTTATTGAAATGGCCAAGGCCAGAGAGGAACCAAGCTACGCTCATGTGTCACTCTTGTTACTCCTTTCAACCAATGAATTAGGCAGCCAGGATTTGCCATCTACCAATTTGCGGAACCTGTCCTCAGCAATGTTTGCACCTTTGTTATCCCAATGTGTGCGTTCGAATAGTGGTGCATTTTTCCTGGTGTGAGATCAAATTGTCAAGTTGATTTGCTGTTCAAACTTTGACTTTCTCACACCCGCCTACGCTCTTCCTGCTTATTCTAACAATTTCTCTCTAACAAGTTATCTGTTTTGTGACCTTGGTTCTCAAACGCTTCTACTTCTTATCAGTCTGGAATGTGCACCTGGTTTTGTGTCTTACAAGCCTGAATCAGTGCAAAACATTCTGCTGCTTGTCCTGAACATACAGATTTTAATATCCCTTGAAACTAAATTTCAATTTGCAATCCTAATAAAAATGTCTCTCCAGTCGGGAGAAAAGTGTCCAAAAGGTCAGGTCGCGGCTTGGTGGCAATTTGGATGCGGCCTCCACAGTCGTGAGGCATGTTCTACTGGTGCGGGAAAAAATGACGCAGAGCGCACCCCACCTTATCAGTGTAATGTGTCCCTGTGACAATTAGGTCGCCGTGCAATGTGAATGTGGTGGACAAGGATGTCATTTTTGGATTCCTTAAAGCAGCGGTCAGGACTGCTTGATCACACTCTGACGTGGCTCTCGCCACGGGATCCAATTGTTGTGATTAATATACAAATGGATTCACTTTGCCCTGGTTCCTTCAGTAACCCAGGCTAATGAAGTCATTTTTTGCAGTCACTGTTTGCTCAAATGGCTCATAGTAATTTGGTAGTGCGTTAAGATGCTTTGTCAATACAATCTTCTTTTTGGTCTCATCTTCCCTTGAACATTATGTTTACTACACACTAGACATGACCTACAATTTTTTTATTTTAATTTTTTTTTTAATTTGTAGAACTTGTGGTACAGCAAATGTCCTGTACTCTGGCTATCAATCATCATACTATGGATATCAATCATATCAATCATCATACTATGGATATCAATCATCATCCCCCCCCTGTTGAGACATGGGAGTTCCCATGACTCAATTTATCAATTAAATATCAAGTTGGTAATGCTAATACATTGTAATCAATGATTTCATGCGTGACAAGTTCAAAAGCTTTGTCAGCCGCAAGTGTTCAAACTATTTTTTGTCATTGGCTTGTCATAAATGATGTCCAGCAATGGTAATTTCAGAAATCAGAAATCCCTTTGTCATTGTACTCAAGTGTGCAACGAGATTAGAGAGTTCCCCTCTCCAGTGCAATACAACAATAATTCAGACAAATATATAAATTTGATAAATAAGAGAATAGTTAGTGCGGGAGGGAGAGCCGTTAGCCGCTGCGTCTATGCGCGCCGCCATCTTGTATTCTTGAGTATTCTGAGTAATTTGCAATCCATGCCCGACAATAATTGCACACTTCTTTCAAAGACATCATTTACTTCTCTTTTATTTCTTTTAAGGCTTTGGCACAGTTTTTTCTTTTTGCTTATCACTGACAATGCGCCCTTTTTTAATCGAAATGAGGCCTCAGTAAGTCACTTACTTTTGATACATTGTATCTGATAGTCCCTTGCAGACTAACCATGTGTTGCACGTCATCGCCCAAACAGACTCTATTGTGAGCTACTTCTAATAATTTATTGACGTCCTATTTTGTTCTTCCAAATGTAGCAACCGATAATAATGTGCCCTTTTAAAGTTTTGACGTTTGTTTGAATTCGCCCTTGCTTATTGACTCTGATATTAAGGTCCAATTGTGTCAGTGTATCACGGCCTAATAAGTAAAACGCACGTTGATGTAGAACTGCTTCTCCACTTGCTTTTTTTGTTTGTTTATTACGTCACGTGATCCTCCGTTGCTTTCACGACTGGTCCTGACAAATCACAAATTTCTTATCAAACTTGATTCTGTCTGTGTAAATTGTAATCGGTTTTCCTGGGTGGTTGACGGCAGTTTCGAGCAAAGTGGCCATGTTTCCTACAGTTGTAGCAGACGTCGTCTTTTGTTGGCAGGTGTCCTCTTCCTCTTCCACGTCCTTGGTAGAAGATCGGTGCTGACGGGGTGGTCGTGAGGCCCGCAGCCCATTTACGCATATTATCTTGGATTGGTGTGATTGTTTGGCAGGCCGCTTTGCATTCATCTCTTGTGGCAGGCTTCCCAGGGCGCTGTTGTCCACTTGTTGAGGCAATCCCGGCTCCTTTTCTCGCTGGCCCTCCTCCTCAGCTCTCTCACCCTGACTTCCTTTTTCACTGTCACTGTCTCTTTGATCCTCGGCTGGTGCATTTCCTCCTTTTTTTCTCGCTCCTGTTTCTTCGTCTTTCTTTATCTCCATATTAAGTACTTTCTGCTTCTTCTCTTAAACGTCTTTCACTCTCTTTCTAAATCAGCACACATCTTTCTTGGAGATGATAACCACCGGACTGCACCACTCCGACTTGGAAGGCTCAATGACTCCAAGCTTCAGCATTTCCTGGAGCTCCTTGGTTAGTCTCTCCACCAAGTGTTGCGGAACTCGGTAGGGGCGCTGACGAATTGGTAATCCTTCTTTGAGACGAATGACGTGTTCTACCACCGTCGTCTTCCCTGGGCTGGCGGAAAAAAGAGAAGGCACCGTCTTGAAAATTAAGCACATCTCTGTGACTTGCTTGGGTTTCCGACATGCCAGTGCAGGCGCATCTGTCGTCGTCGAGGACTCCAGCTCTGCCTCGTCATCATCATCATCATCATCATCATTGTCGTCGTCCTCGTCCTTGTCGTCGTCGTCGTCCTCCTCCACCTTCCGCGCGAGTATGACCTCCTTTGGAGCCTGGTTTGAACGCTCCTTCCACTCTTTGAGGAGGTTCACATGATAAGTTTGTTTATTTTTTTTCTTCTCCGGATGGAAAATCTCATAGGTCACTGGACCCATCTTCCGGGTGACCTCATATGGCCCCTGCCACTTTACTAAAAGCTTGTTGTTGCATGTGGGGAGAAGCCGCAATACTTTTTGGCCGGGTTTAAACTCCCGGTGGCGAGCTTGCTGGTCATACCAGGTCTTCTGGCTTTTCTGGGCCTCCCGCAGGTTGACCTCTGCCTCCTACTGGTACCTGGCCAGTCTCTCCCTCATTTCCAGCACAAATTTCACCACCCCCCGATCACTTCACGTGGTGGAAGGTGCCTCCTAGGCCTTTCGGAGCAAGTCCAATGGCCCCTGAACCTCCCAAGCATGCAAGAGTTCAAAGGGAGAGAAACCTGTTGACGCCTGAGGAACTTCGCGATAGGCAAACAGCAAAAAGGGCAGCCACCGGTCCCAGTCTTTTCCAGTATCATCCACAAATTTCTGGAGCATCTTCTTTAAGGTCTGATTGAACCTTTCCACTAGTCCATCAGTCTATGGGTGGTATGGAGTGGTTTTGATGGCGGAGATGCCCAGTTGTTTGTTGAACAGTTGCATTAACCTTGAAGTGAAATTGGTTCCCTGGTCTGTTAGAATCTCATCTGGTATGCCAACTCTGGAAAGGAGTTGCACCAAGGCACAAAGTACTGCCGGAGCAGTGATTGTGCGCAATGGAAATGCCTCTGGGAAACGTGTGGCGTTGTCACACACTACACCACTGCTTTTTGTCAAAGGACCCACAATGTCCATAGCAATCCTGCGGAATGGAATGTGCAGCTTTTTTAAAATGGCTTGCCATGGCCCTCTAGAAATATTCAAAAACATCAGCCCTGGTTGAGTGATTCACCTACTTTTTGTAAATTCGATGGAGTATGTATAAGGCCAAGACCTACAAAAAAGTCTCTTGGAGCCATGCGCTAGGTTTTACAGGAAGTCGGCCATTTTGAATTTACTTAAATGGGGGCGGTTCACCACAATGGACTAAATGCTTAAAAACTCCCCTGCTCATGCTCTAAAAAAATCCCAAACTTACCCTGTACATAAAACGTCCCGACCTGAAGACATCTATATATTATTATACTGTTATACACACAGGTCCACCTCATGGTTTCAAAACAATATTTTTTTTTTACATTTTAATATGCTGCACGGATCCCTTTTCAGGAAGCCGAATGAACATTTGTCAGAACAGCCTCAAGACGTTGATCTTAGTCTATGCTGAATTTTGTGACTTTTCAGCAAAGGGCGTAGCCATTACGGTGCTGCAGAAATTTATTAATCTCTGTGGCAACAAAAGATACCGTAACATGAATCAGATGATCCTAACTTCTATAATATTTTCAAATTTAAGGATAGTCCAACCCTGAAGACATCTACCAACTTATTTTTCATCGTAGTGGTAGTGCCACTTACTGGTTAAAGCAAATACAAGTTATTTTTGTTGATATTTTTCTCAGAGTAGGTTAACAAGTTTGCTTATTTTGAGGTTCGAAATTTAAATGAAAAATCAGGCCTGGCAAATTCATCAATATTTTATTAGTTTGTTGTTTAATTTTTTTTAAATGGCTCGCTATCGCCCCCTTGAACATTTGAAAAAAAAAACAGCCCCGGATCTGTGTTTCTTCAAACTTTTTGAAAATTTGATGATGCATGTATAAAGCCAAGACAGAATAAGAAGTGTCTAGGAGCCACTTTCTAAATTGACAGGAAGTCAGGCTTTGACAACAAAAACTGCTTGAACTTTAACTCCACAAAAATTCCTTGTGAGGATTCCTCACGTTTTTTCTCGTAAATATTTCACATTTCCAACGTGCCGGTACCCCAACGTTGCCAGGGCTGCGAGGGCCCTTTATCGCAGCTCGCAGCGCTAGTTATTATTTTTTTCTATTTTCCGATCGTTCGATCGCATTTTTGACCCCCTAAACATACACGAAAACTCACCAAACTTGACAGTCTCATATGGAGATGGTGAACGACCGTGGAAGAACAGTCAGTTAGCGATGACGCAAGAGAGGCTGTGCACCGAGAACGTTTTCTGAATATCACTATTGTGCCCTGACAGGTATGTGTTGGTAATGTATCAACCAAGCTGAGGCACGAACGAACTCTGAGGAGACGCAACCCGTGACGTCACTAGTAGTAGTTTCGTGTGGTTTTCACACCTCCTGTCTCATCCCTGAAAGCCATGCCTTGAATTCATCTCCACACTGGAATACCGTATAATACCCTCCCTCTATCGATGTATAAGGGCAGTCTATAATCAGATGGTCCATATTTTGACACTCATGGTTACACCAGGGGCATGCTTGCGTAGCCACTGCCCCCCATCTTTGCAAATTTTGGGCTGTACGTCCTTGTTTGCAAAGGATCCTGTTGTAGGATGTCCACTCTCTCCTGCTGGTTCCATTGTAGCCTGGGAGCTTCTCAGTGGGGTCTCCAATTCTCTCGCCTCCAACAGGTACATTTCCTCTCCATAGGTCGCGCCACCTATCTGCTGACGTGTGCTCTGATTCCCGTTCTTGGCTGAAGGGTCTTCTGGATCTCAGGCGGTGCCCTCCTGGGTTGTGTGCTAGGGCCCGACACAGGGGAGCCTCCTCCGGGAGTGCCAATATATTTTTTTGCATGATCTGTGTTGCCTGCTCTCTTCTAACTGCTGGAGGTTCAATGTTGCACATTGTTGGAAGCCAGTTTATAGGAGTAGAACATATGGCGCCCGATATCAGTCTCATTGCTTCATTCAGCTGGACATCAACTTTGGATGTATGTGCACACCGGCCCCATACGGGGCTGCAATATTCAGCCACGCTGTAGCACAGTGCCATGACTGACGTCCGTAGAACGTTTTGGTTGGCACCCCAACCTGTTCCCGTAAGTTTACGGATTAGTGCCACTCTTGATTTCAGCTTCTGGGCTGTATTTTCTAGGTGTTTCCTGTAGGTGAGAGTTCTGTCTAGAGTTACCCCTAGATATTTTGGTTCACAATCCACCGGCAGGTTTCCCCCCTCTATTTCCACCCTTAGCTTGTAATTAGCTTGCTGGTTGGTTAGATGGAATGTTGTTACCACTGTCTTGGTTCTGTTCATTCTTAGGTACCATCTTTTAAAGTAATTTGAGAGCAACGCTATGTCCAGCGATAATGTTCTCTTGATTGTACCAAAATCCCTGTCTTGGGTTACCAATGCCCAGTCATCCGCATAACCGAATTTCCAGGATTCGTATCTGGAGGCAGGCCCTGGCATTAAGCGACCAGTTAATAGTTCGAATGGCGCAAAACCTGTTATTTTGTGAACAGTTTGGCGGACGACCAACAGGGCTAGGGGCAAAGCTTGCAACCACGTCATTTTTGTTTGAGCCATGATCTTAGCCAATTTTTCTTTCAAATTCCTGTTAAACCTTTCAACTTTGCCTTGGCTCTGGGGGTGGTAGACACACCCAAAGCGATGCTTCAGCCCCAACAGCGCCTCCACTTTAGCCAGCGCTTTGTTGTTAAAATGTGTCCCATTATCAGATCTGATTAAAGCAGGGAAACCATGTGTCGGAATATAATGATTTACCAAAGCTTTAAGGACTGGCGTGGTATCTTCCTTTGCACACGGATACGCCTCCGGCCAGCGTGAATAAGAATCCACAATGACCAGAAGGAACCGCTTCCCGTTCACCCTGTCAATCATGTCCGTGAAATCAATTACAATTTCTGCTCCAGGCCAGGCCACAGGGGAGAACGCCCCTGGCTTGGGTTTTAATGTCGGTCGTGCATTAAATGTTTGACATAGTTCACAAGCCGCCACAAACTGCCAGACCACCTCCTGTAACCTTGGATGCCACCACTGACGAAGTTTTGGAAGCATTGCCTGAGGCCCCACATGTGCCACTGTATGGGCCTCAGCCAACACTGAGGTCATGAGTTGCCCTTCAGGGAGGACCGGCTGGCCCCTGGGACCCACCCGCCTGACCGCCTTAGATGCGATCCACATTTATTTTTGTTCCGGCGACGACTTACCTTGTGCATCCATAATATCCTCCAGTGCCACTTCGGGTGCCACTGGAAGATCCGGGGGTTCCCCATCCCAGACCACAGCTGGGGTTGTTAACATCATCCCGCCCTGAGGGGTGTATCCAGCCACCTCTTTCGCGAGAGCATCCGCCCTCTCATTACCTTTCGCCACCATGGTGTTGGCCTTTGAGTGTCCCGGGACCTTTACAATCGCCAATTCGTGTGGACCCTTAATTGCTTCATACAATCGCTCCATCAAAGTTCTATGAGCAATTTCTTTGCCTTTCGCTGTTAGCCAGCCATTGTGCAACCACTGTGGGGGTTCGGGTTAGGGGGCCTGCCAAGCCTTTTCCCTTTTCCCTAGGTTCCGGCTGTTTTCCGCCAGGCACGCCTCCGACCGGAGAGGGCGTCGGCTCCTGCGCACCTGCTGCCCATCATCAGCAATCACCGCGGGGGTTTAAAGCTCAGCGCTGCCAGGAGCCAGACGCCGGATTATTCCGTGACCTACCTCGGTACCCGGTCCACGTCGACGTTCGCCTCGTGCACGTCCGCGCTTTGTGTTATGCAACCCGAGTTAACCATTGTCTTTCCTCGCTCTCCCTCCAGCCGCCCAGCGCCAGCCCGAGCCCGATCCTCCGCCGCCAGCCGCCGAGCCCCGGAGCGTCGATCGCACCGCGTACGCCCGTACGCCGCCTGCCTGCCCTTCTCAGCCTCCGCCGGCTCGCCGCCGCCTTCGCCTCCACGCCGCTCTCCGCGCCCGCGTTCCCCCCGCCTCAGCGCCGGTGCACACTCAGCGCGCCGTCTCCGCTGCTCCTCCGCGAGCGCACATCTCGCCACCCCGGCGAGCACCCCGGCGCTGACTCGCCGCTCCTCCACCTGTCCTCCTGCCCTGCTACCGGCACCCGTTCCTCTCCCCCCGAACCCTTCAATAAATCCTCCTCAACCATCCTCGCTTGCTCTTGGGTCCAGTTTTCCTTTCTCACGGTTCCCTGAACCGTTACAGAATAATCCGGCCCCAATGGACCCAGCGAGCTCGGATTCCCTCCAAGAGGCCCTCTCCCACCAAGGCAGACAGCTGGGAAGACACGAGAGGATGATGCAGGAGTTCATGGACTCCGTCCAGGCTCTCCACCACCAACTCGCGCTCCTTTCGAAGCAGGTCAGCTCTCTTCCCTCTGCTTCCGGCCTCCCGGAGGGCACCTCCCCGGTCCCTTCTCCCCCTCCTCCGCCCGCCGTGTTCTCTTCGAGCGGCAGGGAACCCCATGTCCCCACTCCCGAGCCGTTTTCCGGTGATCTGGGCTCTTGTAGCCAGTTCATATTGAGCACCTCGTTGGTGTTCGATCTCCAACCCCAAAGTTACCCGACCGATCGAGCTCGCATCGCCTACATGGTGAACCTGCTCCGCGGCCGCGCCGCGAAATGGGCCACCGCCTTGTGGGAGGCATCGGCCCCGGCGATGGCCTCCTACTCCCACTTCTGCCAAGAGTTGCGGCGGGTATTCGACCATCCCGTCAAGGGACGCGAGGCCACCCGCCGATTGCTCGCACTCCGGCAGGGTTCCCGCTCCGCCGCCGACTTTTCGGTGGAGTTCCGCATTCTCGCCCACGAGTGCGGGTGGAACGAGCCCGCCCTTCGGGGAGTGTTCCTCAACGGGCTGACGGACCAGCTCAAGGATGAGCTGGCCGTTCGGGATGAGACCGCCTCTCTCGAAGACCTCATTGCCCTGGCTATTAAGGTAGACAACCGGTTGCGGGAGCGGCAGTCCGAGCGGACGCGTAGGTCGCCCCATCCGGCGGCACGCGCTCCCGCACCTCCCGTCGACTTCCCTCCGCGACTACCGGTTACGCCTCCCGTCGGACAGGAGGAGCCCATGCAGCTGGGGAGAACCCGCCTGGATCCTCAGGAACGCCAGAGGCGCCTCTCGAGCCAGCTATGCCTCTATTGTGGCAACCCCGGTCACTACATCGCCGCTTGCCACGTGAAGCCAAAAGAGGGGGGCTCGCCGCTGATCAGGAGTCCCGCGGCGAGCCATAACGTGTCAGCTACGGGCTCCTCTTCACGCATGTCCATCCCAGCCCGCCTCCTCTGGCAGACCCAATCCCTCTCGGTCGCCGTACTGGTGGACTCCGGAGCGGATGGGAACTTCCTAGACCTGGCTCTGGCTCGCCGGCTGGGTGTCCCCCTGGAGCCTCTCCCTTCCCCACGGCGCGTGGTGGCTCTGGATGGACGCGTCATCTCCCAGGTCTTCCATCAAACGGGACCCCTAACCCTTATTGTTTCCGGTAACCACCGGGAGACCATCCAGCTCCTCCTAATCCACTCGCCACAAGTCCCCCTGGTCCTGGGTTTCCCGTGGCTCCAGCTACACAACCCCGCGATACACTGGAGGAGATGTGCAATCACCGGGTGGAGCGAGCTTTGCCACTCACAGTGCCTTCTGTCCGCCGACCCCGCTCCCCGATCGGTTCCTCGCTCCCCGGCTCCACCCGACCTGGCGTCCGTCCCCACGGACTACCATGACCTGGCCCAGGTTTTTTGCAAAGACCTCGCCCGCACCCTTCCTCCCCATCGGCCCTATGACTGCGCCATAGACCTCTTTCCCGGAGCTCCGCTGCCCAGCTCCCGGCTGTACAACATCTCCCGTCCCGAGAAGGAGGCCCTCGAGACCTACATCCGCGACTCCCTGGCGGCCGGTCTGATTCGGCCCTCTTCCTCGCCCCTGGGAGCGGGTTTCTTTTTTGTCAAGAAGAAAGACTCCTCCCTTCGCCCTTGCATTGACTTCAAGGCTCTCAACGGCATCACAGTCAAAAATAAGACCTCTCTGCCCCTCATAGACCCCTCGTTCGAGCCCCTCTGCGAAGCCCAGGTCTTCTCCAAGCTCGATCTCCGGAACGCCTACCATTTGGTCCGCATCCGCGAGGGCGATGAATGGAAGACGGCCTTCAATACCCCCCTTGGACATTTTGAGTATCTCGTCATGCCCTTCGGCCTCACCAACGCCCCCGCCGTTTTTCAAGCTCTCATGACCGACATTCTCCGGTATATGCTCAACCGTTTCGTCTTTATTTACCTGGATGACATCCTCATCTTCTCCCGATCCCTCGAGGACCACCGCCGCCACGTCCGATCAGTCCTCCAGCGCCTGCTGGAGAACCGCCTGTTCGTGAAACCGGAGAAATGCGAGTTCCACGTCCCATCGATCCATTTCCTGGGCTACGTCATCGCCCGGGGTCAACTCCAGCCGGATCCCGCCAAGATCCAGGCGGTGGTGGAGTGGCCTACTCCCACTACTCGCAAGGAACTCCAACGCTTCCTGGGGTTCGCTAATTTCTACCGTCGATTCATCCGCAATTACAGCAAGGTTGCTAGTCCTCTCACGGCCCTCACCTCCACCCTCACCCCCTTTCAGTGGACTCCGGGAGCGGCTCAAGCTTTCGGGCATCTAAAGGAAGCCTTCACCAGCGCTCCGGTCCTCAGACACCCCGATCCCGCACTCCAGTTCGTGGTGGAGGTGGATGCTTCCGACACGGGGGCGGGAGCGGTGCTCTCCCAACGGGACCCCGACACCCAGAAGACTCATCCATGCGCCTTCTTCTCCCGACGCCTGTCCCCCGCCGAGAAGAACTATGACGTCGGCAATCGGGAGTTGCTGGCAGTCGTCTGGGCTCTCCAGGAGTGGCGGCACTGGCTGGAGGGCACCGCCGTCCCCTTCCTCGTCTGGACCGACCACAAAAATCTGGCCTACCTGCAGTCAGCCAAGCGGATGAACCCCCGTCAAGCCCGTTGGCACCTCTTCTTGAGCCGATTCAACTTCACCCTTTCCTTCCGTCCCGGGTCGAACAACGGCAAGGCGGACGCCCTCTCCCGGATGTTCGCTCCGCCTGCCAGTCCAGAGACCACACAGACCATTCTCCCGTCCTCCTGTCTCCTGGGGGCGGCCTCCTGGGAGATCGAGCGCACGGTTCGCGAGGCGCAGAAAACCCAACCCGATCCCCGACCTGACCCCTCGGACCTCCTCTTCGTCCCCGATGCCGCACGCTCCCAGGTCCTCCAGTGGGGGCACTCCTCCTCGCTCACCTGCCACCCTGGCGTCACGCGCACCCTTCGCTTCCTCCAAGCGCACTTCTGGTGGCCCAGTATGACAAGAGACACGCGAGAATTCGTGCTGGCCTGCTCGGTTTGCGCCCGCGGAAAGGCCTCACACTCGGCTCCGGCCGGTCTTCTCCACCCTCTGCCTATCCCGAGCCGCCCCTGGTCCCACATCGCTGTGGACTTCGTCACGGGTCTTCCTTCGTCCAAAGGACACACAGTTATCCTCACCATTATCGACCGCTTCTCCAAGAGCGTCCACTTCGTTCCCCTTCCCAAGCTACCCACCGCCTTGGAGACAGCCACACTCCTGACCCAGCACGTTTTCCGGCTCCACGGCCTCCCGCAAGACATCGTCTCCGACCGGGGCCCCCAGTTCTCTTCCCAGGTCTGGAGGGAGTTCTGTAAGGCAGTGGGCGCCACAGCCAGCCTTTCCTCCGGTTACCACCCGCAGACCAACGGGCAGACCGAGCGGGCCAATCAACACCTGGAGGCAGCGCTGCGGTGCGTGGTGGCCCGGAACCCCGAGACATGGAGCGAGGCTCTCGCATGGATCGAGTACGCCCACAACTCCCTCTCCTGCGCCTCGACAGGTATGTCGCCGTTCATGGCCTGTCTTGGCTACCAACCTCCCCTTTTTACGGAGCAGGAGCGTGCAGTGGCGGTTCCCTCGGTGGAGGAACACATCAGTCGGGCCAAGGCCGTCTGGGCAGAGGTCAAGGCCTCCCTCACCCGCTCGGCGCAACGCAACAAG
Source organism: Idiotropiscis lumnitzeri (assembly GCF_059441095.1). Classification (NCBI taxonomy): domain Eukaryota; kingdom Metazoa; phylum Chordata; class Actinopteri; order Syngnathiformes; family Syngnathidae; genus Idiotropiscis; species Idiotropiscis lumnitzeri. Next base: position 47,709,096 of record NC_142391.1, on the reverse strand, counting down.
CGCCTGGCGGACCGTCGTCGAACCCCAGCTCCCGACTACCAGCCCGGTCAGCAGGTCTGGCTCTCGACCCGCGACCTTCCCCTCCAGACCGATTCACGTAAGCTGTCTCCGCGCTACATTGGTCCCTTTCCCATCACCAAGATCATTAACCCCTGTTCTGTCAGACTAAAGCTCCCCGATTCCCTCAAGATCCACCCCACCTTCCACGTTTCTCTCCTCAAGCCGGTCTCTTCCAGCGTCCTAAGCCCTCCGACCATCTCCCCTCCACCCCCCCTGATGATCGACGACCACCCAGCCTTCACGGTCTCCAAAGTGTTGGACGTTAGACGTCGGGGGAGGGGGTTTCAGTTCCTCGTGGACTGGGAGGGGTACGGTCCGGAGGAACGTTCTTGGATCTCCCGCAAGCTCTTCATTGACGACTCCCCGATCCGGGAGTTTTACGCCACACACCCGGACAAACCAGGAAGGACGCCAGGAGGCGTCCGTTGAGGGGGGGGTACTGTGGGGGTTCGGGTTAGGGGGCCTGCCAAGCCTTTTCCCTTTTCCCTAGGTTCCGGCTGTTTTCCGCCAGGCACGCCTCCGACCGGAGAGGGCGTCGGCTCCTGCGCACCTGCTGCCCATCATCAGCAATCACCGCGGGGGTTTAAAGCTCAGCGCTGCCAGGAGCCAGACGCCGGATTATTCCGTGACCTACCTCGGTACCCGGTCCACGTCGACGTTCGCCTCGTGCACGTCCGCGCTTTGTGTTATGCAACCCGAGTTAACCATTGTCTTTCCTCGCTCTCCCTCCAGCCGCCCAGCGCCAGCCCGAGCCCGATCCTCCGCCGCCAGCCGCCGAGCCCCGGAGCGTCGATCGCACCGCGTACGCCCGTACGCCGCCTGCCTGCCCTTCTCAGCCTCCGCCGGCTCGCCGCCGCCTTCGCCTCCACGCCGCTCTCCGCGCCCGCGTTCCCCCCGCCTCAGCGCCGGTGCACACTCAGCGCGCCGTCTCCGCTGCTCCTCCGCGAGCGCACATCTCGCCACCCCGGCGAGCACCCCGGCGCTGACTCGCCGCTCCTCCACCTGTCCTCCTGCCCTGCTACCGGCACCCGTTCCTCTCCCCCCGAACCCTTCAATAAATCCTCCTCAACCATCCTCGCTTGCTCTTGGGTCCAGTTTTCCTTTCTCACGGTTCCCTGAACCGTTACAACCACCCCTTTAGGTCAATCAGGGCAGCTGACGCTGCATATGCCGAATCAGTATATACAGTTAATTGCTGTCCTGGACACTGTTCCAAGGCCAACACCAGCGCCAACACCTCTGCCGCCTGGGCGGAGGGTTTTATTGTCAACTTCTGAGCTGTCACTGGGAGGAAGAAAGAACCTTTCCACTCCACCACTGCCGCGGCCGCGTGGAGTGTCCCATCCTTGGCACGCCAACAACACCCATCGGTGAACATAACCCGTCCACCTTCCAATGGTTCCGCATACAAGTCCTCACGGACCTTCTGATCTTTCTGTACTTTCAGAGCGCACTCATGTGCCCCTTCCAGGAGGTGATTAGCCATGTTCACACCATCATGCACATAAGTAACGTTTGGTGCCATCAATGTTTTCATCATCCGTGTTTGTCGCAGGGGTGTCAATGTAAATGCCACCGATGCTACAAAAGCTGACACCCCATGATCTGTCAACACCTGGACGGGATACCCCATGACCACATGAGCTGTTTTCTGTAGGACCTTTGCCAGGCCTGCTGCGTACCTAACACAGTCTGCTTGTTTCTGTTCAATTCCGTCTAATGGCACACTACAATACAATAAAACTGCCCTGTCTGTTCCATGTCTTTGGTACAATGCCGCATTCACTGTTTTCTCACTGCTCGCAAGGTCTAAATAAAACACCTTAGTGTAATCTGGAGTGGCCAAAGCTGCTGCTGATGCTAATTCCTGAATTAATTGCACAAACAATGCATCATCCTCAGGGGTCCACTGCAATGTGGCCTTCAAATTTCGGACCCCTTGTTGTTTGACCAGGGCCCGCAAGCCTGCTGTTTTATCCACATAACATGGGATGTATGCTCGGCTGTAGCCACACAATCCCAAGAAAGACAACATGTCCTGCACTGTGTGTGGACGTGGGTGTTGCAGGATGGAGCTGCGGTGATTTGGGGACATAGCCAAGCCGGCTGGGGTGATGACACGCCCCAGAAAAATCACAGACTTACGACAGCACTGTAACTTTTTCCTTGACACTTTGAAGCCCAGGTCAGCAAGCTTCAACAGCACTGCTCGTGTGGCTTCCACACACTGGTCGGATGTTTCGGCCGCAATGAGGAGATCGTCCACATACTGCAGGAGCACTGAGCCTTGGGGTAGCGCACATGAAAATAACAAGTCCTTCAAGACCTGATTAAAAATTCCTGGCGAATTCTTAAAGCCCTGAGGGAGTCTTTTGTACTGCAATTTCACCCCTTTGTAAGAAAATGCAAACACGTGTCGTATTGATTCAGCCAGCGGTAAACAGAAATATGCATTCGCCAAATCAATTACCGTATACCACTGTTTCTGCGGGTCCAGGGAGGACAGGATGCGATGGGGGTCAGGAACTGGCAAAACTGGAGTTATAGTGATGTCATTCACTGGCCGCAAATCGTGGGCCATCCTCCATGTCACCCCATCAGCCTTCTGGACCGGCCTCAGAGGTGTGTTCCAAGAGGACGCCGACGTTTCCAACACCCCCGCATCCCACAATCCTGCCGCTGTGTCCTCCATTCCTTTGTCTGCTTCCTTCGGCCATCGATATTGAGGACGGCGAACCGGAATGGAGCAGTCAACTTCCAATTGGATTGGCTGAACCGTCCGACAAAAACCAACATCAAATGGACCCTGTGACCACACGGTCTGTGGCATTTGATCCAACATTGCCTGTGCGGACTCATGGTCCGTCTGTTCCCGCCCATGATGGCGGTCCAAGAATACCAATTCAAGGTCTGACTTATCTACCATTTTTGCCATTATCCTGTAACTTTTGGTTGCAGCTGAGTGCCACACATCTAGAATTTCAGTCATCATCCAGTCATGTTGTTGTGTTAATCGTTTCACCATGGGCCCCAATTGGCGGGGATCATGGCCTGGCGACACAGCTAGTGACACGTGAGGCAAACCTTCCTCACTCATTCGATACCATTGCTCTTGCTCCGGCGACAACTGCACATATGCTGCCACCCCCTCGGGGCCCACAAAGATGCATGGTGCGCGCAATATCCAACCATCCCCCTCAATTTCTTCGAACGCATCTCTATATATGTCATCTGATTCTCTATCATAATATAGAGTGCAGTGCAATGGATCCAGTGGGGGGTGGTACGGTGCCAATGTCTGGATCCACGGTTTCCACAAGAGGTATGTGGAGTAGACACCTCCCCCAAGTGGAGTCTCAGGATTCAATCTAGCCCAGTAGATCCGTGCCGTTTCAGGTACTGTGGGGAGTGGTGCCATCAACCACTGACCCCTAGGTGTCACAGGCTGGAAGCATTCCAGTACCTGTCCGTCAGGAAATGTCACTGTAAGTCCCTTCTCGCCGCACAATATCTGGGCTCTCAATGCTGACAACATGTCTCTGCCCATTAAATTGATGGGTGTGTCCATTGCATGAACATATGAATGATATAGTCTCTGTCCAGTGTTTGTAATTTCCGTTTTCAGTGGCCGAGTAAAGGGCAGAGTCTGAGGACGTCCCGAGAAGCCGACTAACGTTGTAACTCGCCTCGACAACGCTGTACTTGGCAGTGGCATGTTGATTGATGAATGTGTTGCTCCAGTGTCCACCAACATCTGGACTGGAGTGTCCGCCACTGTCAACTGAAGCATTGGCTCTGCCTGGCCAGTGCTTCCCGAGCTTCCCAGGCCCCCCTATTCGTCTGGGCCGTACCACTGGTCAGCTTGGAAATACTGACCCCTTGGATTCGGCTGTGGCCACGGGCGGGGCTGCTGCGGTACCCCTTGGTGTGGTGGCCCTGCTTGCTGGTTCTGCTGCTTCACCCCTGGTGGTGGGTTGCCATGACAATCACGTGCCCAGTGGTCAAGGGACCCGCAGTTGAAGCAAGTCCCTGGAGCGAACCCATTCCGCCCCCGGCCTGGGGGGGCGCCACGACCACGCCCTCTGTATCTACCACGGAACCCTTGACCTTGGCGCCGTTCAGCCCCCACTGGAGTTTGATACATCTGTTTTTGTTTCACCTTTTCTTGTTTTGCCTCACCATGCAACTTTGCCAACTGTAGTTTAACCAAACTAGTCGCCAGAGCGTCAGATTCCTTTTGATCTTTATTTGCTTTTTCCATGTAGATGCGGCAATGGTGTATCAAATGCCTCTTAAATCTCGGTTCCGGACAAACCAAAATGTCCGGATCAATTCTCAAAATCGCCTGCACCTCATTTGGGAGGCCGTTCAGCATCGCCGTCCTGAACATCATTTCAGCTTCAGGATAGTTGCCTGGGTGTTTACCTGTGGTCTCAATCCACAGCTCCAATGCCTGAGCATAATGTTGCTCGGGAGTCACATCTTTTCCGTAATTAAAAATTGTTGGCGCCACATCCACTGGGGAGGGAAAGGCCGCCCTCAGCTCCCGAAACAACGCCTCAGAAGTCTCAGCCAAGGGGGTTTCTCTCCCCAGCTGGCGGGTGCCAGCTGCCCCCTCAATATTCTGTAATTGAATCAGGGAACACGATCCCAAAATGGCTTGTCTAAAATCTCCCAATGCTACTCCCTGTCCTGACATGGCGGCTAAGAATTTAGTAATCCAGGCTCGTGCCCCTTTATGCAGCGGAGGCAATTTTTCCACCAATGCAGCCACATCCCGAAGCACCAGAGGCTCATAGTGACGGCCAGCGTGAGTCACCACTAGGGGTGCCATTGTTTGAGGCTGCTCCTGCTGTGCCATCATCTTATCTTTACTGCGTGTATTATAGCCTCGCTCAGCCCTGGACATGCTCTCCTCTTTATCGCCCAGCCTCTCTCCTTCACTCAACGCTCTGAGCATCTGCCGCTGTTCACGTAACACTACCTCGGCTTCCTCATCACTTTCCACTTCCTCCTCGCGGGGATCTGCGTCACTGGGCATTGCCTGCCCATGTTTCCGTGTCCCCGTCATCACTCCCTCTAACATCTCTCTTTCCTCACTTTGCACCCTGTGTCCTTCCAACAACTTTCGCGACGCCTCCTTCATCAGTGGTTTCGAATTTCTCTCACTCCCGGCACTCGGGGTGCCCCCACCTCCTGCGAGCGCTGCCCCTGACGTCAGCACGGGCGACTCCACATTCCCCTGCTGCTCTCCGCGCACTCTCTTCCTTTCATTATTCACAGCCTGTTCAATCAACTGTATGGTCGCTGGCGTCATCCGTGAATCGTGATCTTCTACATCCAAAACCATCCTGCCGCCCAAAGTGACTACGGGGGCCATTATTTGCGCCATCGGATACGGCGGCGGCTCATACACATACTGTCGCGAGTCAGGCAACTGTGGATAAATGCCTCTCCGACCTTCCGTCTTTTCTTCCACTTTTCCAATCACTTCATCCTTCTTTTTCACTTCATTCACACTCTCTTCCTCTTTTATTGCCCCCAGCGCAGTGGCAATAATTGCCAATTGGTGAATGCCTCGTCTATCTTTGTCCAATTCCTTCACTTCCTTCTCAAGTTTAATACGCTGTCGCCATCCAGCTTGGCTCTGATCCTCCTTCATATCTCGAATATTTGCCAACATTCTGGTTTCCTTTTTCTGTAACTGCCTCGCTAACTTCGACATGTCCCACGTTCCGGGACCACCGCAAAACAAATCATCCTTTTTTAATTTCAGAAACAACTTCTGACTCCGTTCTTTCACCTTCTTAATTTTCTTACTTTCCATTCCACTAATCAACTGTGATTCCAGCTGAGCATAATGACCATTAATCTCCGACCAGACTTCCGCCCGCTCGTCTGAAGCGCCAGACACAAGAAAACCCTCACATTTCCTCCCATTTTCCATCTCCAAATCCACTCGTGCGTGTCCCAAGCACTTCATACGCAGAACAAATTTAGGCTTCACATTCACACCGCTTCCACACAGACACGTAAATCCCAGATTTTAAACCGTGTCCTGATACGTAAATCCCAGATTTTATACCGTATCTTAACCACGAATAGTTCCAAACTATTCTAGTAGGTAAATCCCAGATTTTATATCCTCCTAACGTCCACACTGTTACACTTTTTTTTTTTTTTTTTTTAATTTATTTTTTCTTTTTATTATGCCGTTCCGCTCCTCCTTCCTCTTATAATTTAGCGTTGCCAATGTGCAGAATTTGAAAAGGATCTGCTTACCTTATGTCACTGTGGGCCCAAAGAGGAAAGACGGTCGGATGTGCGGCTCCTATCAGGTCGTCACCTGGTGTGGACATGCGAGACCCAGTCTCATGTGGTCTTTCTCGAAGTTCCAAACTTCTTTTACCTCTCATGCATCGCGTCGGCGTCACCATAAATTGTTGGAATTTATCTTTAAATCAATGTTAGAATTTAATTTTAAACCAATGTAAACTCAAATTAATAATCTGACTCCAATTTGTGACTTTACCCAACTCTCACTCATCCAACAATATGCGCGCTCGTTCTGCAATAGAAAGGTTTCAGGAAGCCGGCATTTTCACACACGAGTGGATTTATTCCTAACACACAAATCTACAACTTGAGTTTGGGTCCCTCTCAATACAGCTCTCTTTGTCTTCGCTGTTCAGCATTAATTTATAGACACAATATGCAAATGACACAGAGACAAAGGCATCCTGGCATGATTCTATTGGCTATGTGTATGCTGCAGTTAACTTTAGCTTGCTTCTCTTGGTCTTTCTTCAAGTGGTGGCCCCTCCTGCTTGTGGCTGGAGGGTCCAGTTTCTTGTGCATCCCTTCCCCCTCGAGGTATCTGTCTGCGCCAGGCACCGACCTAAAACCTCCCAAACCTCACATTCTTTCACTTTCTTTTTCCAGCTTCACCAGCCACCCACACAGCATTCCACAGAATAACAGTGACACAAGATGCAGGACATCGAATAAAACTAGCCAGGTTTAAACTCTTCCACTCCTTTAAAATAGAGGCACCACTTTTTAGTTTTCTTTGGTATCCTGCCTCTATGAATGTTGTTAGAGCCAGTACCTGTTCTGTGGTGCTTCTGTGCTTTCTAAATCCTGCCTGCTGGCAAGGAATATTCAGCTCCAGGGTTGGTGTTATTCTGGTTAGGATTATCCTCTCCATTATCTTATACATACTGCATAGCAGGGATATTGGTCTGTAGTTATTTGGGTCTTCTGGTGATTTCCCCGGTTTTAAGATGGCTATGACCCTAGCTCTTTTCCAGAGATGGCAGTATCTACCCATGTTTATTGCATCAGTGATAGCAGATGCCATCCATTTAATCGCAGCTGGACCCAGGTGTTTCAACATATCTGGGTAGATCCCATCAACTCCTGCTGCCTTGCCTGACTTCGTTGCTCTGAGTGCTGCTTTCACCTCCTCTTCGCTCACTGGGTGGGAGAACCCGTCTTCTTCTGGCATGTCTCTGATTAGCTGCTGGTACTTTTTCTTTATGGTGGTTTCGAACTTGTAGTCAGGGGTGTGAGCTCCTCTTCCTCTTATATTAATTGCAACACTATCAGGGCTCACTACGTTAGACTGTTTGCTCTTTTTTCCACCCCCGTCCAGTTTTTTAATCAGTTTCCATGCATGTCTACTGGATCTTGTGAAATCCATGCTCTCTACCGTTTCCATCCATCTTCTCTGTCTCTCCTCCTGCAGTCTCTCCAGCAATTTCTCTCCAGTATCTGGATTCTGGGTTTCCTCATAGGATTTTAATATTTCCTCACATTCTGGTGTCCAGCATGGTATATATCTTTTACGGACTCCCCGGGGTATGTGCTTTTTTGCACTGCTCTGAATGAGTTTATTGAACCTAATTATATTCTCCTGTTTTGCTGGGATTCGCTTGCATGTCTTATCAACTTGCTCTGCGAAACCCTGCCAGTTTGCCTTTCTAAAGTTTAAAGGATAATGTAAATGGCAGTCAATTTAAAAACTGAACAAAGAGTAGACTGCTAGGAGCCACTTTTGTGATCCAGGCATGGAAGTCCATTGTTTCAGAGGGGTCTCGTTCACACCTCCTGTGGTGCAGCTGTGATCCAATCTTCCTGCATTCCAATCCTGAGGGTTTGGTCATTAGCATGGTCTAAACTTCAGTTACACTTAAAGGATTTCATACATTTGACTATTAAAGGAATATAAGAGTTTGAGCTTAACATAGTTCATTAGATGTTGGTGCATCCAATGTATGAAAATGTGATATTGTAAAATGCTGAGAGTGTGACTGGTGAAGCGAAACTGGTTGCGGGGGTTGTGCAAGAATGGAATGTTTTAGAAGCAGAAGGTGCTGAGCGAGACAAGATGACTCCGGGAAGGAGCGGCCATCGGGGGATCGCACGCAGGAGGAGCCACGGGATTCGGCGGGAGGAGAAAGACCAATGAGAGCGAGCTAAAGTTAACTGCAATAAACATAGCCAATAGAATCATGCCAGGATGCCTTTGTCTGTGCCATTTTTGCATGTTGTATAGTATGAATCAGTACTGGGCAACTCGGGGGTAGAACACATTCGCTGGTGGCAAGAGAGGTGTAGAGTTGTATTGAGAGGGACCCGAGATCCAGGTGCCATGTAGAAAATCTGTATTGGGAATAAATCCACTTTGTGCGTGAAAATGCCGGCTTCCTGATACCTTTCTATTGCAGAACGAGCACGCATATTGTTGGATGAGTGAGAGTTGGGTAAGGTCGCAAATTGGAGTCAGATTACTTATTTGAGTTTACATTGGGTTAAAGTTAAATTCTAACATTGATATAAAGATAAATTCCAACAAGTTCCATCTTGGCAGGGGTAGAGATTGTGTGACTGGTATGTTGATTCCTGTTTTTATCAATATTGGTCGGTGCTGGGACCTTGGGAAGTTACCCAGCACTCTTCGATGTGCTGGCATTGATATGCCATCTGTGTCCCTCGTAACGAAGGTCAGGTCAGGTGTGTATTCCCTCTGCCATCGTGCTGAGTGGAAGGTGCCTGGTTCATTTGGATGGTAAAGGAGGTGGAGATTATTTATTTCTGCCCAGTTGCTGAGCTGGATTCCAGCTGGGTCGGGCTCTGTGTATCCCCACGATGTATGGTGGCTATTGAAGTCTCCTAATATTATAGATTGATGTTGGTATTGTGGGAGGACACTAATTGGCCAGCTTGTATTTGGAGGCTTGTATATGTTGACCACTGTTGTACCCAGCACCTCAATCTCTGACCTGTGTATATTGTGTTCGTCCATAGAGGATCCTCTGTCTATGGCAGGGATGTCTTCATGTACATATATCATGGTTCCGTACTGTTGATGATCTATTCTCGTGATGGGTATGAAGCTGGATATACTGTATCTCGATGGGGGCGATTCTTTAGTCAGATGAGTTTCCTGCAGTGCCAACACTTGTACATCTTTCTCCCTCAGCATCTGCGCCATCAACTCACACTTAGCCATCGATATACCCTCCACATTCAATGAGATTATCCTCAGTCCTCCTCCTACTGTCACTACATTGTCATTTAGGTCATCATTAACTGAGTCTAGCGTATTTTTCGAAGTTGCAGGACTCTCTACTGCACCAACGCGGACCTGGTTATCCTGGGCGACGGCCGATCCAGTATGAATATTCCTTCTTTGAGCTTCCATTTCCATTTTTGAGGTGTGTAGTCGAGAGCAAGTTTTTAACGCTTGGTTCGACCACCAGGGTGGGATTCCTCTTAGTCAGGCCCCCAGAATGCTGGCTGCACTCCAGGGAGCCGCTCAAGCCTCCACACGACGACAACGTGGGAATCCCGGTCGTGGAGGGTGTCGTCACTTTCGGCGCGACATCTGTTCGTCTGCTTTCATCCACCAGGCGAGTAAACGCAACTATGGTTTCGTGCACCACCACATGCAACACTTGCACCATTCTCATGGAAAGACTCTCCCTGCTGGAGGGACGTGTCCGCCAGCTAGAGCAGAGTAATGTGGTAAGCGTAAATGTGGCGGACAGCACCGGTTAGCATTGGCCGTAAACGGCTTGCTAATCGCGTTGAGCCTGTTAAGACACAGAGCAGTTCCATTCCACCTCGGTCTCCTGGCTCCCGCACTTTAGTGAAAGGTGACTCCATTACTCGATACATTAAGCTTGAAAATCCAACCACAGAATGTGTATTGCTGGGGCCAGAGCACCCGACATTGAAGCTAATCTTATGGAGCTAGCACGCAAGAGACCTAGACACCAGCGCAGTGCAAACAACGCTAGCTATTCAGATATAGTGATACACGTCGGCTCCAATGACACTAGTGTTACTGCCGTTTCAATGATACGCTGGCTAAAGAAAGTTTTAACGCGCACTCACTCACCATGGGTTGAAGTTGCGATGACGTTCGCTCGGCTTCACTGGTCTTGATGTTGATGTGTAGTTATGTATGTCACGTCAAACAGTCAAGGGTTAGTCTTAATCGTAGTCATTTCAGTCCAGATGTCATGCCGTGAAGTCAAGTAAATCAAATAAATAAATCAATGGCTACGGTCTTCCAAACTTCAAATCAAAAACATCCGTGCATATGCGGTAATCAATACAATATACTATCTTCTATCTTCCAGTTTGTACATAAATAATGCGTCTTGAGTAAGTGCGGTTGAAAAACGGTATCCGACCAGCGTTCCCCCACCTGTCCTGCATTTGTTATTTATGGATGAACGCAACCAGTGCTGACGTCATCAATTGCCCTAGTGGTGGTGTTGCCATACTGCATTACTCAAAAGAAAACTGCTCCAACAACTAGGATGAAGCAATCAGAGATCACAAAGAAAAAACATAGCAAGGACTTGTGATCTCGCCAGAAAGATGAGTCTGAGTCGAGTAATTGTCTCTGGCCCCTTGCCTGCGAGAGGCAATGATGAGAAAGATGGGGGTGTAGCCCTCATTTCCGAATTTAATCTAAAACTTAGTCCTCGTCCTAGCAATTCCTTCAAAACATTTGAAGTTCTCATTATGCGATCCACGGCCGCACTGCCGTTTTATCTTGCCGTTTTTTACCGTCCCCCTGGCTCTTACTCAGGCTTTTTAGATGAATTTTCTGAATTTGTGGCTGATTTGGTAACTCATGCGGATAATATATCATGGGCGACTTCAACATTCATATGAATCTCCCGTCGGAACCACTTACCGTGGCGTTTCGGACAATAATTGATATGTTTGGTTTCATGCAAATAATAGATGAAGCAACGCATATAAATGGTAACACGTTAGATTTGGTATTAACCCGGGGCTTAGCATCCTCAAAAATAATTGTATTACCATATACTAGTGCTATAGCTGACCATTACTTAATCAAATTTGAAGTCTTGGCGCATTGCCATCGTTCTGACCATGATCAAAGCTATAGCAGCCGCAACATTAGCTCCTTAACCACCGCTGCGCTCTCTGAGCTACTCCCTTTAGTAACCGATTCGTTTCCTAATTATATTGGTACGATTGATGATCTTACAAACAACTTTAATGTCGCTCTGTTAAATGCGCCTGACTCCGTCGCACCTTTAAAAACTAAAACTTGTCCAAAGAGGCTGACTCCGTGGTTTAATGAGGAAACACGCATACTGAAACGATTCTTGTAGGAAGCTTGAGCGCAAATGGCGTGCGACCAAACTGGAGGTCTTCCGTCAGGCATGGTGTGCTAGTTTATACAAGGAAGCGCTCAATCTAGCCAAAACTAATTATTACTCTAGATTAATTGTTTTACATAAAAACAACCCTAAATATTTATTTGCTACTGTAGCAATGCTAACGCAACAGCAACCAACCTCGGATAGCTCTTCCTATTCAGCTCACGATTTCATGCAATTCTTTACTCAGAAGATTGAGTGTATTCGTGATGAGATTAAAGACACTGTTCTTACAATTCCGTTGAATTCCGTCATAAATGGTGTTAATAGGGACATTAGGGCTGATAACTGTCCGATAACCTTATCTCAATTTAAAAAAGTATCTCTTGAAAGCCAAACAAAATTGCTTAGTGGGGCAAAACCGACAACTTGTGTGCTCGATCCGCTTCCTGGCAAACTAATTAAAGAACTGTTTATGACCCTAGGACCGTCTGTCTTAAATATTATTAATCTATCACTTACCACGGGTATAGTACCAGCAGCTTTAGGACCGCCATTATGCGACCGCTACTTAAGCAACCAAACCTCGACCCAGAGAGTCTCAACAACTATAGACCGGTTTCAAATCTTCCGTTTATTGCAAAAATCTTGAAAAACGTAATGAATATATGACTAGTAATAATCAATTTGAACCTTTCCAATCAGGTTTTACCGAATGGAAGCTACGGAGGAGGAGGGCATGCTCGCGTGACAGTTAAGCCGAAGAGGAGCACCTTCCCCGGGCACGGGCGGTGTCAAGCGGCCCCTAAGTTTAACCGAATGGAAGCTCCGGAGGAGGAGGGCATGCTCGCGTCACAGTTAAGCCGAAGAGGAGCACCTCTTCCCCCCGGGCACGAGCGGAGCGCGAGGCTGTCAGTTATGAATGAATAAATGAATAAATAAATAAATGAAGAATGCCACCTTTCATTTCACTGGCATGATCCGTGCCTGTCATGCCGCGTGTGTTTTTGTTTTTTCAGCTGTGTGGGCGTTCCTCCAGCGATCGTCTCGCGCCATGCGGTCAGCTGCTGCGAGACGCGCCCACCAGCCCCGCACCGGATTCCCATTCACTCACTGATTACACTCACTACCACCTACACTGACTACCTGGCGTCGGATTGTTATCCTACTTGTGTCTGCGTTTGGAGAGTCCTGCTCAATCCTCCAGCTCTGCTGGAGGATCATAACATTCACAGGGCACACCGGACGGCGTACCAGAAGTTAAAAGTCGAAGTAATTAAATAAATACAAAAATAAGTAATTGAATAAATACAAAAATAATGGCTGGGGAATAAAAAAATAAGAAGTTTTAATAATAATTTTTTTTTGTTATAACATGAATTTCACTCTCTCTCTCTCTACCCGTATATATATATATATATATATATATATATATATATATATATATATAATTTAAGCATTTTTGAAGGTGCGCCGCTACTTCGCGGATTTTCAGTTTTCGCGGGTGGTCTCGGTCCCCATTAACCGCGATAACCGAGGGTTCACTGTATTACTCTTACTCGATCTTGGCGCCGCTTTTGACACTTGATCATAACATATTATTAAAACGCCTTGAAACTTGTGTTGGCATTTCAGGTTCAGCGCTTTCTTGGTTTAATTCGTATCTGTCGGAGAGGACGCACCGTGTAATTCATGGCAATGCGACTTCTGATCTTTGTAAGATCACACGCGGAGTTCCGCAGGGATTGGTACTAGATGCTACCGCTTGGTGATATTATACGGAAATATAACATTAGTTTTCATTGTTATGCTGATGATACGCAATTATACATGCCGTTGGATATAACGAATCCGTGTGATTGCTATAAATTAGAGGCATGCCTTGCCGAAATTAAACTATGAATGTCTTTCAATTTTTTGCGTCTTAACTCAGATAAAACCGAGATGCTGATCATTGGACCAGCGCGTCATCGGTACCTTTTTCAAAGACACCACTATGAGTATCGATAAATTGCCCAAAAGGATTCAACAAAAAATCTCGGTGTTATATTTGACACAACTATGTCGTTTCAAATGCACATTAAAAATATTACTAGAACTGCATTTTTTCATCTGCGTAACATTGCTAAAATTCGCCCAATTCTATCAACTTGTGATGCAGAAATCTTAATCCATGCGTTTGTTACGTCTCGCCTCGACTATTGTAACATTTTGCTCTCGGGTCTCCCCATGTCTAGTATTAAAAGTTAGTTCAAAATGCAGCAGCTAGACTCTTGACTAGAACGAGAAAGTTTGATCATATTACCCCGATACTTGCCAATTTGAATTGGCTTCCGGTCCACTTGAGATGTGATTTTAAAGTTCTGCTACTTGCCTATAAAATATTGCATGGCTTAGCTCCTTCCTATCTCGTTGACCTCGTGGTACCATATGTTCCGTCCCAAAACCTTCGCTCACAAAATGCTGGTCTTTTAGTGATTCCGCGAGCCAAAAAGAAGTCCACAGGTTCTAGAGCGTTCTCTATTCGGGCACCAATGCTTTGGAATGCACTACCCTCAGGTATTAGAGGCGCCACCTCAGTAGAAATGTTCAAAACACTATTAAAGACGCATTTATACTCTTGTGCATTTAGTTGAACTATTTGTTGGCCTGTTTACTGCCGCTTTTTCTCTTTTCTTCTCTATTCTGCCCCCTTTTCCCCGGCTGGGGGATTAGGTGACGGTGACCCACTAGGAAGTTTAAGGCATTGACAAACTGGGCATGCACCTGTTCCAGTGATGTCGTCTTCCTGCAGTGTGACATTTGATCAATTTATTTATATACTTTAGCATCTAATTTAATTATTTGTTGGCCTGTTTACTGCCGCTTCTCCTCTTTTCTGCCCCCTCTTCCCCTGCTTGGGAATTAGGTGATGGTGACCTGCTATGAAGATTACGGCACTGACCAACCGGGGAGGGACCTGCTTTCCCAAAGTCGTCTTCATGCAGCGCCTCTTCTGATTTCCCTATATTTCAGCACTTCGTTGAACTACTTGTTGGCCTGTTTACTATTTCTGTTCTTTTTTTTCTGTTCCCAATTCCACGGCTTGGGAATTAGGTGATGGTGATTCACTTGGAAGTGGCTGTTTTGAATTTACCCCAAACTGACTATTTCAAGATCGAAGGCTCATCCTCGGATATGCTGCCATGGAGATTACGGTCCTGGATGAGGACCCACTCCACTAAAGTCATCTTCCTGCAGCACTTCATTTAATTGACTCTCACATTATCTCATCTAACATTGTATAGCATCATTGTATGTGTCAAATGTTGCCCACTTAGCATCCAAAGCAGCCTGGTCATCCTGGAAGGGGGTTTCCCCCCCATCTGTGGTCCCTTCTCAAGTTTTCTCACTTTTCCCCCAATGGGATTTTGAGTTTTTCCTTGCCCTCCTGGGGGTTAAGATCAGTGGATGTTGATTGTGGTTATGTAAAGCCCTTTGAGACTGTCTGTGATTAAGGGCTATACACATAAAATTGACTTGACTCGACTTGGACCAGAATAGAAGTGGATGAGGGAAAAAGGGAGGGGCGGTGTTGACTGATATTGTGCAGATGGAAGTAGGCTGACCGGGTTGTGTTATTATGCTTATGGAAAGATAGAGTGCTGTCAAGGATGACACCCAGACTCTTGACCTGAGGGGAGGGGAAAACAATGGAGGGGCCAACAGGAATGGGAAAACTGACAACTTTGGATTGTATTGATTTTGTACTGAAAAGAATAACTTCTGTTTTGTCGCTGTTAAGCCTCATGAAATCATTAGAAAACCAGTCATTGATTTCAGATAGACAGGAGGTGACGGAGGTGGGAGGGAGTGATATGCTGGGTTTGCAGGAGAACTAGAGCTGGGTGTCATCCGCGAAGCAATATAAAGCGATATTGAATTTTCGGAAAATGCTGCCAAGGGCAAGGAGGTATATGATACATAATAGGGGGGCAAGGACCGAGCCTTGGGGCAAACCTGAGGTGACTGGGAGGGACTTTGATGAGAAATATTTAAGCTGGATGAACTGAGTGCGGTCTTTGAAGTATGAATGGAACCAGTTGAGGGCGGTGTGGGTGATGCCGATGGAAGAAAGTCTTTTGAGAAGGATGGTGTGTGAGATGGTGTCAAAGGCCGCAGTCAGGTTAAGAAGGATGACAATGGAGAATGAATCGGAGTCAGCTGCAATGAGGAGATCAGAGGTGACCTTGAGTAGAGTTGATTCAGTGCTGTGAAGTGCACGGAAACCGGACTGAAAGGGTTATTGCAGGTGAGATGAGAGTGGAGTTGAGTGGCGACTACATTATCTAGGACTTTTGAAATGAATGGGGCAGAGGTTCAGGAAATAGTACTGAGCGGCTTTTTCTTAATCTCATGAGAAAATGTACTCGGGCAAGCACAGTCGAAAAGAGTCGTGCGTTATCTCAGCCCAGCCTCACATTCTTCCCCCGACACGGGTCTACGTCCAAGGGAAGGTCCTCTCCAGATTAATCATTGTCTGGATGGTTGATTCCCAGCTGGTCCCCAAGACTGGTATTCCACGGCTGGCCTTCTCCGGCGGGCAGTCTCTCCGTCTCTCCTGCTGGTGTTCCCCTGTAATCTTGTCAGTGTGCATGTATGTGTGCTCCAAAATCAAATTATGTCTTTCAGAATGTGTTTTTGCAATGGCGTCCCAGTGAACCCTCCAATCAATCAATCAAATTTTATTTATAAGAGCACTTTTCATACATAAAATGCAGCTCAAAGTGCTGTACAATAAAAACATCCAAATTACAACGAAAAACTAAAACCCATTCCACCCACTCAACATAAACACAAGACACATCAACATACACGCCTGAACTCGCATACACACAGAACACTCGCATTCACACAACTTAATAAACCATCTTAGTAGAAAGACAGGGTAAGGCACAGAGAAACCATATGAGAAAATGTACCCAGGGTAGGTAATCCGCGCTGAGAGGGATGACGGCTCACGCCCACAGGGAGCTGCGCCAACACACAGACCCCTAGCCCAGACTGACCGGGGTAGACCCTACACATAGTGCAGAGGGCCCCGGGCCTAAGGAGCCTCCGGGATGAAGCCCCCTGTGAGAAGGCCAGCCACACCTCCCAGCGCGGAGGCCCCCCTTGAGGAAACACTGGAGCTAAAATATATAAAAGAAAATGATAATGCTAAACAAAAAAGAAGCTAAAAATTAAAGGACAATAATATAAAAAGACGAAGCTAAAATATTTAAGAAAAATTATGATACTAAAAGACATAGAAGAAGCTAAAAATTAAAAGACAATAATATAAAACGACGGAGCTAAAATGTATAAGAAAAATGATACTAAAAGACAAAGAAGCTAAAAAAAATTAAAGACAATGATAATAGATAAAATGACAGTCCTGAATTAAAAGACTAAGATAAATTATTTAAAAGCCAAACAAAAAAGGTGAGTCTTGAGCAGGGGTGGGCAATTATTTTTTCCATGGGGCCGCATAAGAAACATAAAATATTGTGGAGGGCCGGGCCAAAAGGCTGAACTCAATTCTGCATAATATTAATTGTATTTCTTTTTTAAAAAGCAGTAAATAGCACTGTTTTGACAAGCTGGCAAGAGTATATATTAAAGTTAAGCAATGAAACTAAATACCAAATAAACTGAAAAAATGAGGTTGCCTTCCAAAAATTTATTCATTCAAATTTCTCAACACAATGGTAGACAAAATATTAACATTTTTTACTATTTGTGACTCATATTAGTAAACATATTCTGTCACATTCACTTCAAAACACATTTTGAGTTCCATATACTGTTGGATAGTTGTGTAAAGGTTCTGAGCATTTTAAAGACATCACAATATTGTCTTTTTGCACCAAACATTAAGCAAGATACAACATATTGACTGTCACTGAACTGTGATTTTGAGAAAAAGTGTCCCAGTTCATTGTTATCTGGTGCCGTTTTTATATTTCTCTCCATGTTTCGTCTGGTAATGCCGACTCAAATTGTAGTCCTTCAACACGGCGATCTGCTCCCCGCAAACTAAACACACAGCTTTACCTCTAACTTCAGTAAATAAATACTTCGCTGTCCAATTTTTGTTGAAAATTCTACATTCGGCATCTACCTTTCTTTTTTTAGCCTGAGCGGACATTTTTGAGGGCGAACGTCGTCTTGTTGTGATTCAATTGCGCGCATGTCTTGATAAACGCATTACGTCATTATGTGCGACGCACATTGTGCGGGAATAAAAAAAACAAAACAATTTCAGAATAAAAGCAGTGCAGCTTTAGCCCATGAATGAGGTGAAATTAAAAAGTATGTTTATTTTGAAATTTCCAATTAACCTTACACTCGCGGTCAGAGTCAACCAAAGGTATGTGGCCCGGGCCATACAATGCCCAGGTCTGTCATACGGGCCAGTCAGTGCCACCCGGCGGGCCGGATGTGGCCCGCGGGCCGTGCAATGCCCAGGTCTGGTCTTGAGCCTCCTTTTAAAAATATCAACGGTCTCTGCGGACCTGATGTCCTCCGGCAGGCTATTCCATAGACGAGGACCAGAATGGCTGAATGCAGCCTCGCCATGTGTTCCAGTCCTCACCCTAGGAATAATTAACAGGCCGGTGCCAGAGGACCTCAGGGTCCGCGAGGATGGCCCAAGACCGTTAAGGCATTTAAAAACTAATTGAAGCACCTTAAAATCAATCCTGAAACACACGGGGAGCCAATGCAGCGATTTTAAAACTAAATCCAGTGCCCAATTTGGTATGTTTGCATCTCTATGGCCTACGTGGAGAATGTGCTTTGTCATATTTGTCCATGAAGTGCTGTCTGGCTTGTCATCAGTTTGTAATGTGCAGACTGAATATGTATGATGTGAATGTGAGTGTAGGTCATGAAAATACTATGTTCACACATTTATAAACTAAGTAATATAACGTTAGCATGTGAAAATAATATCATAAAACAGTAAAGACCATGACTACAATCAGTCATTCCTATGCGTAGTAGAATTAGAATTAGAATTAGAAATCCCTTTATTGTCATTGTACTCAAGTGTGCAACGAGATTAGAGGGCTCCCCTCTCCAGTGCAATACAACAATAATACAGACAAATATATAAATTAGATAAATAAATAAGAGAGTGCAATGGAATTTAGTACAGAATAGGGTATATAAAAACACATCACGATGCTGTTCTGCAAGGTAGGGGTGTTCTCGTGTGTGTGTGAGAGTTCAGAATGGAGATGGCTCTCGGAAAGAAACTGTTTCTCAGTCTATTGGTCCTCGATTTGATGCATCTGTAGCGCCTGCTAGAGGGCAACAGGTCGAACAGGTGTGAGTTTGGGTGGGTATTGTCTTTGACGATGTTGAGAGCCCTTCTGAGGCACCGGGCGGTTTAGATGTCCGACAGTGAGGAGAGAGGGCAGCCAATAATCCTTTGCGCTGTTTTGACTGTCCTCTGGAGCCTCACTCTGTCCGCCTCAGTGCAGCCGCTGTACCAGGTGGAGACACAGTACGTCAACAGGCTCTCAATGGACGAGTGGTAGAAGGCTAGCAGCAGCTTCCTGTCCAGGTTGAATTTCCTGAGGACTCTCAGGAAGTGCAGACGCTGGTGGACCTTCTTTACCACTGCTGTGGTGTTGTGAGTCCAAGAAAGGTCGTCGGAGATCTGTACTCCGAGGAACTTGAACGTGTGGACCCTCTCCACACACACGCCTTCGATGCAGAGGGGGGGCGGCACCGTCTTGTTCCTCCTGAAGTCGACGACAATCTCCTTTGTTTTTGCAGTCTGTTGTCCTTGCACCAAGCTGTCAGTCTCTTTACCTCCTCTCTGTAGGCTGTCTCGTCACCTTTCGAGATCAGACCGACCACTGTCGCGTCGTCAGCAAACTTGACGATGCTGTTGTTGCCGTGGGCCGGGCTGCAGTCGTAGGTGTAGAGGGCGTATAGGAGAGGGCTCAGCACGCATCCTTGAGGGGAACCGGTGCTCAGCATGCAGGTGGAGGACGTGTAGGGGCCGAGCAACACAGTCTGGGGTCTGTTGGTCAGAAAGTCCTTAATCCAGATGCGTGTGAGGGCAGGGAGGCCGAGAATGTCCAGTTTGGCGACGAGGATGTCTGGGATGATTGTGTTGAATGCCAAGCTGTAGTCCACAAAGAACATCCTTGCATAGCTCCGCTGTTGTTTCAGGTGGCCCAGCACAACATGCAGAGCAGTGTTGATGGCGTCCTCAGTGGATCTGGTATGCAAACTGGTAGGGGTCCAGAGTGGGAGGAAGGCAGTCCCTGATGTGCTGGAGAACCAGCCTCTCGAAACACTTCATGATGACTGGTGTGAGAGCAACAGGACGGTAGTCATTCAGGTGGACGGCTGGTGACTTTTTGGGGACAGGAATAATGGTGGAAGTTTTCAAGCAGGAGGGGATGACTGCTTGAGCCAGGGAGCGGTTGAAGATCCTGCAGAAAACATGTGACAGTTGGTGTTTTGAGGACCTTGCCTGGTATTCCGTCGGGACCAGTAGCTTTCCTGGGTTTAACAGCCAGGAGCGCGCGCCTCACATCGTGTTCCTCTACGGTGAGTGGGGGGGAGTTGGAGCATGAAGTGCGGGGGTGTGACGGTTGGGACGAGTCAAAGCGAGCGAAGAAGCAGTTAAGCTCCTCTGCCAGCGATGCACTCGGGTCTGCAGAGGTCGTGCTGCTGCCACGGAAGTTGGTGATGCTCCGTAGACCCTGCCACACCTCCCGTGGTCTGTTACTGGCAAGGTGGGCCTCCAGCCTCCCCTTGTAGGTTGCCTTGGCTAGCTTGATGCCTTTGCTCAGGTCAGCACGAGCCACCCTGTACTGGGCTTTGTCGCCTGACCTGAAGGCAGCGTCACGGGCCTTGAGGAGAGAGCGAACCCTGCTGGACATCCAGGGCTTCGCATTTGGGAAGGTCCGTATAGTCCTGTGTAGGGACACAGTTTCCATGCAGAACTTGATGTAGTCCAGTACACAATGTGTGTAGACATCAAGGTCCTGATGATCAAAGAGGCCCCAGTTTGTGTCTTGAAAGCAGTCCTGTAATTCACTCATGGCGCCGTCACGCCAGGTTTTCACAGTCTTTGTGGTGGGCCTGAATCTGCGCCTGAGAGGGGTGTATGCAGGTGCGAGCTGCAAGGACAGGTGGTCTGACTGGCCGAGGGGGGCGAGTGGGAGGGCCCTGTATGCGTGCTTGATGTTCGAGTACACATGGTCGAGAGTGTTGTCTCCCCTCGTTGGGCACTTGACATGCTGGTGAAACTCTGGGAGTACAGTCTTTAAATTGGCCTTATTAAAGTCTCCCGCTACTACGTGAACGCCATCAGGGTGGGCCCGCTGATGTTTATTGATGACGCACGCGAGTAGCGAGAGCGCCGTGCTAGTGCTAGCGTCGGGAGGGATGTAAACAGCTGTGACAATCACGACCGTTAGCTCCCTCGGGAGAAAATAAGGCCGGCATTTAACGGACATGAACTCGATGTCGGGGGAAGAGTGCTTCTCGACGATCGTGCTATCGCCGCACCAGTTCTCATGCACGTAAACACAGAGCCACCCCGCCCCTTCTCTTACCGGTGTCCCTCGTCCGATCCGCGCGATGTAGCGAGCGCCCGGCCAGCTGGATGCTAGCGTCGGGGACGTCTGCGTGCAGCCAGGATTCCGTGACGACGATCACACTGCTGTCTCGCACATAGCGGTTTCCCAGGATTTGTAATCCCAGGCCGTCGATTTTGTGGACCACGGATCTGGCGTTGGTGAGGTACAGGCTCGGCAGTGGTTGCCTATGGGGCTGCCGTCGCAGCCGTTGCAAGACACCGGACCTGCAGCCCCGCTACTGCTTCCTCTCTCTGCGTCGCCTGCGCCGCCTCCCGGTCCCGATGACAAGCCACGGTGAGCCGGGCAGCCTCGCCAGTTCGTCCGGAATTTTGCGATCATAGCATATTCAGTAAATATAAACCTGCTAAATTAAATAATTGACATTCTGTCCCATAAATGTTTAAAATGCCGGTAATTGCCATACAATCCTTCAAGGGTCGACGAGCGATGTTCGGGAGGAGGAGCAGTGGTGGTGGTGCGTTTCCCTCGGGCATGTGTCGGTAAATCCAGCGGAGTTCAGCGGCAGTGGATTGAAGTTGTCCTGACACAGGTTGATGACATGACAGGAACAGGCAGAAGTGCGAGAAGCAGACTGGCCTGCGGGTCCACATGGCAGACAGGTGCTAACTTTGATAGGTAAGCTAAACTTTAGCCACAGTAGACGCGTCAGCGACTATGCAATCGGTGGGTGGCATTCATGAGAATCGGGATCGCTCAACATACAGATAATAAATAAAATCACTGTAACTGGAGGGATTGTAAACTGCTAAAGCAGGTACAACAAGCGGATCCAAAAAATTTCTGAGAGTTACCGGTGAGCAGTGGCAGCCAAACGTGCCAGCGTCCACCCAACCGGGAGTTGATTCAATATTCACAATATTTTATTATTTTGTCGTACAGTTGTTTAAAAATGGCTCGCTATCGCCCCCTAGAAAAAAAAAACAACAAAAAAAAAACAGCCCCATATCTCTGTTTCACCAAACTGAAAATTTGATGAAGTGTGTACAAAGCCAAGACCTAATAAAAAGTCTCATGGAGCCGTATGCTAAATTGAACAGGAAGTCGGCCATTCTAAATTTATCAGAATCCGAAATCCTTTTATTGTCATTGTACAGTGTGCAACAAGATTAGGGAGCTCCCCTCTCCAGTGCAATACAACAATAATTTAATCAAATATATAAATTAGATAAATAAGAGAATAAATATTGTGATGGAAAATAGTATGAAATTGGAGAAATACAACACAATACGTCGCTGTTCAGCAAGGCAAGGGTGGTCGTGTGTGTGTGCATGTGTGTGAGAGTTCAGAATGGTGATGGCTCTCGGAAAGGAAATGTTTTTCAGTCTATTAGTCTTTGATTTGATGCACCTGTAGTGCCTGCCAACAAATTTACTTCAAACATTGACGAGGCTTTGAAAACAAAAGCTGCTCTAACTTTAACTACAAGCAAATTCCTCTTGAAGATTCCTCACGTTATTTCTCGGAAATATTTCACATTTCCAACGTGCCAGTACCCCAACGTTGTCCGGGTGGCGAGGGCCCTTTATAGCTGCTCGCAGCTCTAGTTTTTAATTAATTTTTTTAAATCAATGGTGATGACAGTGAAATATGTCTGGTCTGGTATCATGATAGCTGGAGGATATTTTGTCATGATATTTTAGTCAGGCCTGATAACAGTGATGTATGCTGATTTCAGGCTACTTTTATTTTGAAATGCCGTATCACATTTTGGTGGGACCGCAATTGATGGACAACTGGGGTTGTCTAGTGTCCCCCAAAATGGGTCTGATATCACGATAGCTCGAGGGTATTTTGAAATGATTATTTTAAAATCAGTGTTGATGACAATGAAATGTGCATATTTCAGGTGTTTTTTTTTTTATTGTGAAATTACACCAGATTTTGATGGGACCACTTTTGATGAACAGCTGGGGTCGTCGAGTGTCCAACAAAACTAGTCTGGTATTACGACAGCTCCAGCTCTTTTATTTTAAAATGCCTCCTTACATTTTGATGGGACTACTTTTGGTGGAAAGCTGTGTTGTCTAGTGTCCTCCAAACCTGGTTTGGTATTACCATAGCTAGAGGATATTTTTTAATGAAATTTTAAAGTCAGGCATGATGACAGTGAAATGTGCAGATTTCAGGCAACTTTTAGTTTGAAATTACAAATTAGATTTCAATGGGACCACTTTTTATGGACAGCTGGGGTAGTCTCGTGTCCCACAAAACTGGTCTGGTATCACGAAAGCTCGAGCGATGTTTTTTTTTAACTCAGTGGTGATGACCGTGAAATAAGCGAATTTCAGGCTACTTTTATTTTGAAGTGCCACATCACATTTTGATGTGACCACTTTTGGTGGACAGCTGGTGTGGTCTAGTATCCCCAGTCCTGGTTTGGTATCACGATAGTTTGAGGATATTTTTTAAAGATTTTTCTTTTAAATCAGTGTTGATCACAGTGCATATTTCAGGTGATTTTTTTATTTTGAAATGCCACATCAAATTTTGAAGTGACCACTTTTTGTGGACAACTGGGGTGGTCTGGTGTCCCGCAGAACTTGTCTGGTATCACGATAGCTTGAGGATTTTGTAATGATTTAAATTTTTTTAATCATTGGTGACGACAGACAAATAAGCAAATTTTCACGCTTTTATTTTTAAATATCCAATCAGATTTTGATGGGACCACATTTGTTTTTCCGGTTCCGTCGCCACGCGAGTGGCTACCTGCTAGAGCAGCACGGCTCACTATTTGAGCCTTTTTCGCGTGTTTTTCCCTTTACCCAGTTTTATTTATTTTACCTCATCGCAGCAATGGACATCCAAATTGCGGTGGTTTTATTGCTGCTGAGGGCTGTTTTTTGCGTGATCGTGTCCGGAGATGTCACTGGGAGCTACGGATCTATCGTTTACACAAGAGATCATATGTTAGCACTTCGTGCTAACCCCGTGCCGACTCCCGGAGCGAGACCCGATATCCCCCGCGAGTTGAGGAGGAAGAGACGGGGGATGTCGCGCGGGGGCGAAACGCCAGGCAAAGAGGAGGCGTGACCACCCCGTCCTCCCGTCCGTTTTTATGGGAAATGTTAGATACCTTCCCAAGAAAATGGACGAGCTAACAGCGCTAACGCGGCACGAGAGGAACTTCCAATGAGCTAGCTTGCTGATGTTCACGGATTCATGGCTAACAGAGCTAACGCTGGACACCGTTGTGGAATTTGACGGCTTCCAAATACTACTTGCGGACAGGACACTGGAAAGCGGTAAGAGGAAAGAGGAGGGCTGGCTGTGTTTGTTAATGATAGATAGTGTAACCCTAGGCACATCACAGCTAAGGAGCAACTTTCCAGTCGGGACAATGAGCTGCTAGCTGTTAGCATGCGTCCATACTTGACAAGCATCGCGAGTTAACAAGGACGCGCACGTAACAGGTGCGTGAGTAAACTGCTTAAAACTTTGATCGTCATTCGGCTGACCTACAAATTGAGACGCTACAGTCAGTTTGACGTTTTTGTTTGCTTCATTGTGGATTGACATGGAGGAACAAGACAGTGGAAAGCGGACATTAAAAATGACGGAGAAAAGCTGTAGAAGATCACAAGCCTAAACGGATGCAGGCACGCAGCTGCAAATTTGCTCAATTGACCTCCATGCAACGTCAAATTGAACAATTGATGGAGGATGATGCAAATGTTGACGCTGTAAAAAACTGAGGTTCGTGTTTGCTTTAGCGGCATGGAGCAAGAATTTGTGGACCTCAATTCCGGTCTGCAAAATTTAAAGACTGAAGAGGATTTTGCCGATGACCAAAATAACTGGTTTGATCCAAAAAATGTAATTAATGGAAATGTGAGCAATGGAAGAAGGACGTTTTGAAACGTGCAGAGGAAGGATGCAATAAACAAATATCACCTGCTGATAGTAGATCTGCATCAACTAACTACACCCATAGAAGTAGAAGTAAAGAATCTAACAGACAGAAGCTCACTTCTGTCAACGTCTTCAATTAAATTAAAGGCTCAAATGGAACGAGCATGTTTAAAGGCAAAGGCTGCTGATTTACAACAAAGGTTGGCACTTGAGCAAGAAGAAGCTGCAATTAAAGCAAAGAAGGAAATGCATGCAATGCAAACGGCACTCCCTGAGTCTGATGGATGTCTTGAGAAGATATGAAAATACCCAGGAGGATGGTATCCACATTCCTGATGAGTGTGTTACAATTTAAACAAGGAAAAACATTCAATTACCATCACAGCCTATCAGAGCAACAAGCAGTGTTGACCTGAAATGCTCCCACTTCGACTATTCCAATGGCTAGATTTCCACATCAGACAGAAAGTAGAGAACAACAGGGACATGTGATTGATGGCCTTTGCCACGCAATCTCACAGCAAGCCAGTGTCGCAGAATACTTAGCAAAGAGTCAAAAAGCATCGCTTCTTCCCGAACTTTCCATTCCTACGTTTAAAGGCGACCCTCTGCATTATAAAACCTCTATAGGTGCCATTGAACATGGGATTGAAGGCCGTACAAGTGATAACCGTGATCATCTTCAATTTTAGCTGCAGTATACTAGTGAACAACCACATGAGTTGGTGAAGAGCTGCATCCATATGGAACCTCTGACAGGATATACCAAAGCAAAACAAATCTTGAAGGAGTTTTATGGTGATGACTTCATGATAGCAGAAGCATATTTAAAGGAAGCCATGGATTGGCCAACAATCAAGTCTGAAGATGGTGTTGCACTTCAGTCTTTCACATTATTCCTTATGGGCTGTTCGAACATAATGGCAGATGTTAATTACATGGAGGACTTGGACAACATGGCTAATATAAAGGCATTGGCAAACAAACTTCCATACAGACTTATAGAATCTTGGAGAAAATTTGCCTGCAATCTCCAAGAAAGAACAAATAGAAGAGTGAAGTTTAAGGATTTTGTTGACTTTGTTGACAAGCACGAAAGATTTCTATAAAACAGAAAACAAAATCACAACACACAGAAACAACAAAATCAAAGAAAGTCTTCACAACAGTCATTGTGCCCGCCAAGATGGAAAACAACAAAACCACCACGCCAAAGGCAGAACCTGTTTCAGTGGATGCTATTGCCAAACCATGTGCTAATTGTAATGGAGAGCAACACAGTCTCACAATTGGTAAGGAATTTAGGAGAAAGCATCACAAGGATAAGATTGACTTCTTGAGGAGCAAGGGTCTGTGTTTTGCATGTTTGATGCACGGTCGCATTAGCAGTTGCTGGAAACAAAAGCTTCAATGTCAAGAATGCTCTAGACTGCATCCTACAGCACTACACATTGTCCATAAACTTCTGCAAAGAAACAGCCTAAGACGATTGTGAATAGCAGTACCTATTAAGCGCCCTCGTACAAACAACAGAAACCTGGGGTGTCACTGGGGCCTGTAAATAGGACTGCATCCTTTCAATAATTCCGGTATGGGTCAAGGCACAAAAAGGAACCAAGACAGTGGCGACTTACTGTCCGGTTTAAAAATGCCCTGACGCCTTTTTTAGACTGAAATAACTTACTAAAGTTTTCGTTTTGTGCCATTCAGAATGGGAGAGGGAGCCAGGAGGCGAAACAGCCGTCTTGCCAGTTCAATCCCGCACACCCTCTGACTCTCACCCTCCGTTCTGCCTTTTTATTGAAACTAACTCATCAATAACTAATCACCAGAAGACAGAAAAGCATCAACAACTAATCACCAAGAGACAGAAAACATCAATAACTCACGGTATAAAGGTCAGTTTAACTAAAGCATCAATAACTAATCACCAGGGACTCCAGCAGGCAGAAAATCATAACCCAAGGTCAGTTTAACTAAACACATCTTCAGGATACGGTGTCTGTGTGTGTGTGTGTTAAAATAACAAGTAAGTGTCTCTGTGTGTGTTCAACATTAATGAGTGTATAAAAACATGATTATGAATACACAAACTGATTACCTATCCTCAGCCCATCTTACATTTCCCTCCTGTTGTGGATTTAAAAATCATGTCCTTACGGCTTTAAGACAGATCATCATAATGAAATCATACAACAGTGTGATCATCAGTGGAGGAGCGAAAACCTCACATTAGGGAAAAATTCCCCTCCTCCCTTCCGGCGTAGAATGAGATCCTCATAATTTGATGACCATCAGGGAATAAAACTTGTCCCTGGGGTGACTTGGTGGAGGCCCTTGCCTCGTTGTAGGAGAGATAAGATAAGATAAGATAAGATAAGATGTCCTTTATTAGTCCCACAATGGGGAAATTTGAGGTGTTACAGCAGCAAAGATATAGATCACACAGAGTCGGCGGCGTAATGTAGCCGTTAATGTATAACATTAGCAGCAGACATTCAGAAAAAGCATGCAAATATACACAGTATAAACGTATCTAAGTGTAAGGAAACACTCCTAATGTTTGTCCATTATACGGAGGGGGAAACGCTGTAATGATAAAGACTACTGAATGATTGAAAATACTGCAATCATAAAAATATTGCAATGATAAAAGTACTGTAATGGTAAGAGTACTGAAATGATAGAAAAGTACTGCATGATAGAAAATACTGCAATGGTAAAAGTACTGTAATAGTAAAAGTACTGCAACGATAGAAAAATACTGCAATGATGAAAGTACTGCAATGGTAAAAGTACTGCAATGGTAAAAGTACTGTAATAGTAAAAGTACCGCAATGATAGAAAAATACTGCAATGATAAAAGTACTGTAATAGTGAACATCCTGCAGTGGTAGAAATACTACAGTGATAGAAGTATTGTAATAAGAATACTGTAATGGTAAACAAAATACATCATTGGTCAATATTTAAGTACACCCTTGGCTGAAAGTACAGTAGTAGTTAATATTGCATCCTAGGACTGCACAATTGCACTAATGCCCTCCCGTTTGTAGGCCTGACCCAATGTTCTTGTTAAAAAGTCTGACAGCAGTTGGCAGGAAGGAGCGGCGAAATCTCTCTTTGGTACAGCGAGGGTGTAAAAGTCTGTCACTGAAGGAGCTGTAAAGTGTTCTCAGAGTGTCATTGAATGGGTGGGCTGGTTTGTCCAGCATTGATGACAGTTTTGCCGTCATCCTTCTGCCCCCCACTGAGTCCACAGAGTCCAGGGAGCAGCCCAGGACAGAGCTGGCCCTCCTCACCAGTTTGTCCAGTCTCTTTTTGTCTCGGCCCGAGATGCCTCCTGCCCAGGAGACCACTCCATAGAAGATGACTGATGAAACCACCGAGTCATAGAAGTTCCTGAGGAGTGTTCCCCGAACGCCAAAGGACCTCAGCCGCCTGAGTAGGAAGAGTCTGCTCTGACCCTTCCTATAGAGAGCGTCTGTGTTGTCGCTCCAGTCCAGTTTATTGTTCAGATGAACACCCAGGTACTTGTAAGTTGAGACCCTCTCAACGTCTGTTCCCTGGATATTCACTGGTGCAGGTGGAGAGTGCCGACGCTTGCGGAAATCCACCACCAGCTCTTTGGATTTCCCAGCGTTGATTTGGAGGCGGTTCTGCTGACACCAGTCCACGAACCCCTGCGTAACCCCTCTGTACTCCCGATCGTCATCGTCAGTGATGAGGCCGACAATCGCAGAGTCATCAGAGAACTTCTGCAGGTGACAGGTTGTGGAATTGTATTTGTAGTCCGAGGTGTAGAGGGTGAACAGGAAGGGAGCCAGCACAGTTCCCTGCGGCGCTCCCGTGCTGCAGAGGAGCACGTCAGACACACAGTCCTGTGTTCTCACGTACTGTGGCCGGTTTGTGAGGTAGTTGTGAATCCATGTGATGAGGTGGTGGGCCACTCCCGCCTGCTCCAGCTTGTCTCCCAATAAGGCGGGCTGGATGGTGTTGAAAGCACTTGAGAAATCAAAGAACATGATCCTCACCGTGCCCCCCGCCTTCTCCAGGTGGAAGAGTGAAGTGTGGAGCAGGTAGATGATGGCATCATCCACACTGATGCCAGGCTGGTATGCAAACTGGAGTGGGTCCATTGAGGAGCTGACCAGGGGGCGCAGATGGACGAGGACCAGTCTCTCCAGGGTCTTCATCAGATGAGACGTCAGCGCCACTGGTCTGAAGTTGTTGAGCTCCTTCGGATGGGGTGTCTTTGGAACCGGAACCAGGCAGGATGTTTTCCACAGCTGGGGGACTCTGCCCAGCTTCAAGCTCAGGTTGAACATGTGCTGGACGATTCCACACAGCTGGTCTGCGCAGGATTTGAGGAGCTGGGAGCTGATCCCATCTGGGCCTGCCGCCTTCCTCGCCTTCATCTTCCTCAGCTGGTTCTTCACCTGAGATGTTGTGAGGAACAAGGCTGAGCAGGAGGAAGTGGTGGTTGTCTGATGAGGCTGGGAACTGGAGCCTGTGGAGAGAGAGAGGGGCGAGAGAGGGGGAGAGAGGGTCTTGTTCGCAGTGGCAGGAGGGGTGGGTGGGGGCTGCATCAGGGAAGCCTGAGCGGGGTCAGACATTTGATCAAACCTATTGAAAAATAGGTTCAACTCATTTGTCCACTGAAGCCCCCCCCCCTTCTGGGTCTTACCTGCTTGTCCGTGGCCTGAGATGGTCTTCAGGCCCCTCCAGACATCCCTGGCATTGTTCCGCTGCAGTTGTTCTTCCATCCGCATCCTGTAGGACAGCCGTCCTTACCTCCCGGATCTTCGTGTATGGTGTGTGTGTGTGTGCACGTGTGAGGACAGGGGCAAGAAGTCCATGTGTTTTTACGTTTCAGTGTCCAGTTTGAGTTCGTCATTCTCAACATTAATCAGGTTGTAATGGTACATTTGGGCAACAAACCTACGATTAACCATCGTCTTTGTCATAAAAATAATGCAACATGAACAGACTACACATAACAAAATGAAAACTATAATTATCCCTATATATTGTTTTTTAAATTCTTCATAGTGGTCATAACATCAATAATTGTTTCATTTTTATTAAAAATTTAAATGCAGTAATGTACTCCAATCAAGGCTGATATTCCTTTATGTACGTCATTAATTTCCAAACAATATCTAATCTTTTTGTTCTGTGGCTTCAACATATTTATCATCTCATCAATATTAGCACCACAGAGTACTGAGTTTCGAGATCCTCACAATAGTCGTTCTCAAAATGATATTTTATTTTTATCAATTTAGCTTTGTTAAGGTAAGATATTTTATTGACAATCTAACATTAATATGCAAAGAACATGTACATTAGTACGAAATGTAAAAGAAAATTGTGGTGGGGGGGTGCGAATTGTTTTCTTCTTGGTAGGGGTAGCATGACAGGAAATAATTGAGAACCACTGGTCTAGTCACACACCAGCTCGGGTTCATTCCCTACCAGAGAAATGACATTCCATGTCCCCAGAGCTAGGCGCTTTATGTTGCCGGGGATTGGACTGCCTTTGACTGCCTCCTAGCTCAAAGGAAACCCAAATTCTTTGGTCCCGCCCACTGGTAGTGAGCCGAAGCCCTTGTATTAAATAATAAATAAATACATAAAATAAAAAAATTAATAAATTTAAAAAACGGACCGATCCACTGCTTGGGTTAGTTTGACCCACCTTGAGATCCGTTCCCACTCAGTGACAGTGTCTACAAGCCACTGCCACCAGGCCAGTGAACCCAACGTCCAGGCAGTGACAAAAAACGTGATCAAATTACATTGCTCATCATAAGGTGTTTGTGAGACGCTCTTTGTATGTTTCCTCAATTAAGACCTGTTTTCCATTGGTGTATTTGAAAAAAGTGGTGAACCTGTTAAATTCACTACAAAACGTTAAGAAGATGAAAGTAATGTTTGAAGGAATATTATTTTTCTATCGACATGCCGGCGGGCGGGCACAGATAGAGAGTGATAAAGCAGCACCACCCGCGCGGGGCGTGCTGACGAAAAGGCAAGCGCTCCTCCTCTCATCGCGTCCTTATTAAGACAGAAAAAAGACGCTGTTGAATTTTACCTATTCGCAGTTCGAGCAGGTGCTTAACGCTGGAGAATATCACCACTTCGAAGTTCGAACTGCTGTTGAAACGGAGAGGTAAGTGTTTTTCGTTGGGTTTTTTTCAAAACATGCGTCGAGTGCATTTGTTCATAGTTAGAGATAGTTGTGTGGAAAACACTATACAAAGTAGCACCATGGATGTGGGCCTACAACACTGGCCTAGCAAACATGTGCTCCTACATCGACATAATTGACGAGCTCCAGTTAAGCATTGAATAATTATAAAACGTCATGGTGCTTTTACTCATTTAAAGAACTAAACCGACGCGTATTGTCATCCGGTGGTCAGGTTTGCATTGAATGTGAGCACGAGGGACGCTAGCTTGTTGCGTTAGCTTTGCGGAGCTAACAGCTTGCACTTTTGTTATAGAACCACAGAATGCAAGTACTATGATAATTTCTGTCATTAATTTTTGTGTAAGACACGATGTTCACTGGTTAATTACATGATTCTTAAAGCAAAGGTTACTGTGAATGCAATTTTGGTAAGATTTTTGTAGTCACACTGCATAAATCTGTCTGTGTCTGTTGTTTAAACTTCAATATAAACTATTATGGTTGAAATCGTTAATTGGGATGGAGGAATTGATGTTTTTTTAATTTATAATTTATTTTTCTTACACTGATATTGTTAAAACTCCATTTAGCCCATAGTATTAATAATTCTCAACACAATACTGTCTTTTTTCTTTATAGAATAAACAATGCCTTCCCTGAGATGCAGGAAGTCCCCAAAGCAGGATACTATTGAACATGCAGTCAAGGGTCTGGACAAGACTGCAGAGTTAGAAGCGAAGAATATAAACTAATTTAAAGGTATGATGTTAACGCTTTTGCTAAGATATATTATTGTTTTCTGATAACCAAGCTGACATCGTTTTTTAAGTGGTTATTTTACATTAAGAGTGTCTTGACCTTTTCTTTTGCCACTTTTGTCAGTTTCAAGTTATTTCAGTGAGTGTGAAACCTGATGGTAGGAGTTCTATCTAAATTAAGGCTGTACTTGATGACGCCCTCCGGCATTTTTATACCACAATAGACCGGTGAACAAGTCCGATATTGATAGTCTAGTGTAAAGCACGTAATACGTCACAGAGATCACGTGACGCGATCCAATATGACTGTGTACAGTGTATGTCATTGTTTTGAAACTAAATAATCTTAAAGTTTTTTTTTTACGTAACCAGGTGCAATTGACATTTGTACTTTCAGTCCTAATACATACTGGCTAATGCAATGCTGGAAAATGAATTTTGGCTGGTCTGTTCCTTTAAAATCATAAAGAAGGGCTCTGCTCTATCCCTCACAAGAAGCAATGTTTCAAACCACCCTACATTAGTATAGTGGCCCAAATGAATATGATGACTCCTTATTTGTGTGCTTAAAAATATGACGAAGCTAACTTGATTTCCCTGTTAACTAGGTCGAGGAGTATTTACCAAGGCCCCTTTCAGGAAAGACGACTTTATTCTTTATTATGGAGTACAGAGGAAAATTGATAGATTCTGATGAATCTCAACGCAGGAAGATGGATGGAAGAGGCACTGTCTTTTTGTTTGACTTCCGCCGGCAAGAAAAAACTTGGAGGTGAGGCAAAGATTGAGATGTTATCTTATTTTTGTTTTTATTTAAAAAAATAAACACATACTCATCCCATAAGTGTTAGGGGAAAAATCATTCTCTAAGCAAAAATGTATAATTACTTTTATTCATGCGTTGAATCTGTACAAATGAAAATATAGATCATGAAGTCTCAAAGACAAGCTGTTAATAGGGTCTGATTCCAATAGAAATTTCTTGTATGATTTGATTTAGATTTAAAAATTGTGGATTTCCTATTTTTATGTTTTGTGTACACAAGATTGTCTCAAAGATTAATTTCTGACATTGATTGAATAATTGTTTTTTTTTTTTTTAAATCTATTTTAAGTGTTGATGCCGCTCAAGAAGATGGCAGTCTGGGAAGACTGGTTAATGATGACCACATGCACCCCAATTGTAAAATGAAGAAGATGACAACAGAGGACAGACCACACCTCTGTCTGTTTGCGCTCCGAGACATTGATGTTGGCGAAGAAATAACTTAAGACTATGGACCAGCTGGCCTTGGAGAACACAGGTTTGTAAGATGCATCTTTAAGTACAATAACAGAGCCCACTTGTGGTGTTCTGGTGATGTAGTTTCCAATTAGTTTGGCAATCTAATAAATGTATGTGAGGTTTCTATGGAAGTTGAACATGCTGACTGACTGGGGGAGTTCTCCATTGTCCACTATCTGTAATTCAAATTTGTGGGTCTGAGTCAAAGTTTGGCTCTGCAGGAACAACGAACTGGTCAGGGAGTGACAGTATTACAAAGTTCTGCGTTACTCCTTTCTGGGCGGTGGCCCTGTTAGGCCATCATATGCCATATTGCAAATATCCCCATTGTGGGACTAATTAAGGACATCTTTATGTTGTGGTTTCCCTACCAGAACCAGCACCAACCCTGTATATTCATGATATAAAACACTGTTTCAATTTGATATTTAGCCTTTCTATACTGTAAAAATAGAAGACCCCAGGCTTTCCTGCGCGCCCTTGCCCAATTGGTGGTGTTCAGGAGACAACCTGGGACTGAAATATCAGTCACAACCAGTGTTGTTTTCGTCACTGATGACTATGACGAAAATACTTCGTTAACGCCCCTTTTTTAATGACGATGACAAGCTATACGAGGTTCTTTTATGACGAAAACATGACGTGATGTACATGAATTTTTTTCGTTGACTAGACAAAATTGTTAGCATGTGGTTCATAAATTATTTTATGTTGCTTTTAGTGAAATAAAGCCACAACAGTTGCCCAACAAAATGTTTTGCTTCTCTGCTTATTTTGGAGCAGTGAGTATTGATTCCACTGTTGCCACTTTTTTCTGTTTGTAATGAAGAATCCTTAGTAGTCCATCCAAAAGTCTTTGTTATTGGGTGGAAACCTTGAATGCCTTGTTTTAACTCAAATGGACTTAAACCCATCCATCCATCCATCCATCCGTTATCTGTACCGCTTCTCCTCACTAGGGTCGCGGGGGGTGTTGGAGCCTATCCCAGCTGTCTTCGGCAGTAGGCGAGGTACACCCTGAATTGGTGTCCAGCCAATCGCAGGACATGCATAGACGAACAACCATCCACGCTCACACTCATGCCTCGGGGCAATTAGAGTGTCCAAGCAACTTGCCATGCATGTTTTAAGAATATGGGAGGAAACCGGATTACCCAGAGGAAACCCACGCAGGAAGGCCGGAGCCAGAATCGTACCTACGACCTCAATATTGTGAGGCCATCATGCTAACCAGTTGGGCCACCGTGCCGCTTGGACTAAAACCTTTGTGAATAAATTGACGAAAACTAGGGTAAAACTTTTTTTGCGTTTCCGTCGATTAAAACTGGACTAAAACCCTTTTTTTAGTTTTCGTTGACTAAAACTGGACTAAAACTATAACGAATTGGGATGACTAAATGTGATGTAAACAAATCAGCACTTTGTCCAAATGACTTGGACAAAATCTAAAATGCCTGCCAAAAACAACACTGGTCACAACACGTGTCTACAGAAGATTAATTGGCATGGGCGAAATTAATTAGTTTTATTTCATTCATGAGCTTATGTTTTGTTTTGGGTGGCTAAGGCTTAAAATGTGTAAAAATCTAATCCAACCTCAAATATAATTAATTCAATAAATTTATGATGCTACTAAAACATCGAAGCAGCCTCCTCCAGGCTTTACAGACTCAGAAATGGAGGTATGCGTATCGTGTGCTCATCCTGTCGTGTCTCGAGATGTTAAAATTGCAGTTAGATAGACGTGTGCTGATTAGACAAGACTTCTAATATATCTGGTGTCACAGGATATTTGTCAGTGAATGTGTATGTCTGGTTTGAGGCTCACTCAGCTTTTTCTTGTGTTGTGGGGTCCAGTTGAGTTGAATTGCGAGTCAGGTATGTTGGCCATCTGACACCCAACTGTCAGGTTTGCGTTCGTGGGGACCCCGTAGAGCCATTTTTATTGTTGACATAAATCATAGCTAATCATCTTTTCCTTCATTATCATATGAAATACAGTTAGGAGTTGTATGTGCCTTTACTATGTTATAATCTTAGAACCTACCAGCCACTACAGCTGTCCGACAAGAAGACTTTTGGCTGTCCTGTGCTCCATTGCGGCCCTGGTGGCGTTCAAAAGACAACCTGTGACTGAAATATCAGTCACAACATATCTCTACTGAAGATTAATTGTCATGCGCTAAAGTAATTGGTTTTGTTTCATTCGTGAACTTGTTCGTTAAAATGTGTAAAATTCTGATCCATTTTCTTTTTTTTAATTCATTAAATTAATATTCAACTTGTTCATTAGGATGGAGGACAACCGACAATGACTGAATCGGCTGAGGTTGATGCCACCAGAACATCGAAGCAGCCTTCTCAAGGTTTGACAGACTCTGAAAAGGAGGTATGCGTATCATGTGGTCATCCTGTCGTGTCTTGAGATGTTAAAATTACAGTTAGATAGACCTGTGCTGGTTGGACAAGTTTTCTAATATATCTGGACATAAATCGTAGCTAATAATATTTTCCCTCATCATCATATGATATACAGTTATGCGTAGTGTATGTCTTTACTATGTTACAATCTAAGAACCTACCAGCCACTACAGTTCTCTCATTGGGAGACTTAAGCTTTCGTCAGGCTGTCGACTGCTGCATTGCCCTCTTATTGGCTTTAAGTACACAACCTGTAACTGAATTATCTGTCAGAACAGAACCTATGTGTCCACAGCAGGTGATTTGGCATGTGGATTCTTCAGATTTTTAGAAAATAGGTAAAATTGTGATCAAAAGTTTAAAATGTATAAAATTCTGGTATAGTTTGCAATAGTATATCTATTAAATCATTTCAAAACTTCTTAACAAGGATGGAGAACATTGGCTGTGACCGAATTGGTTGAGGTTTACATTACCAGGACCATTGAGCAGCCTCCTCGGGATCTACAAATTTAGGAATGAAGATATGCATCCCATGTTACAATCCTGTTATGGCCCGAGGTTTTGAAGTTGCAGTTACATATTGGGCTGGGCGATATGGCTGATAAGTACATAGCGATATAAGTATTTCATATGGGTCCATCGATACACATTGAATTCTTTTTTCATATTATTTTATTCATTATTTTTTTTATTTTCCAATATTTTCACTGCCCTGTTAAAAAAACATTTAATGTAGTTTTCCTCCCGGGAGCTTTTTGTTACGGTCAATTAAGTGTTTTTGTTAAATATAGCTGCGTAGAATAATTATATGCATTATTATCGTACCACAATGTTTTGGTTTTGCAAATAATTTCCTAAAATCATTCTAATTTTGTTATTACATTATTTTGTCATAATATCATTCATCAATATTTTAGTTTTTTTTTTTTTTCAAATAGAATTAAGACCTTTTTCTGTGCAGATTCCTCTGGGGATTAAGTATTTAATGGGTTCTCAATTTTCTCTTGGACTCTGATGCAACCCAGTCTCCTCCCTTGGACAAAAAATATGGGCTGAATCTTCCTTGGAATAACGACACAGATTCTGACGAATCATTGTCAAATCCTGCCCCTGAACTTTGTGCCTCAGACCCAGACCATATTACTATCCCAAGGCTCAGGAGGACCAAAAGTATACAGGTAAACAACCCATATAGATTTCAGGGAATCTTACAAGCAAATTGCATATATTTTATTGGTCTCCTGCCTTCTATCCTTTATATTTCGTTGTTGTTTTTTAGATTAAAAAAACAGGCTGACTTTGGAATGGATAAGCATTATTACTCCAACTCAGATGACAGTGGAGATGAATATATTCCGGATACAAGTGAGGCCTCTGATTCAGACGGAAGTGAATCTTTGAAAATTGTGGACCCTCTCTTGAAGTCTAAGAATGCCTTCAGAGATTTTTCTCCCACACCACGAATCTCAAAAGCCACCTCAACGCAGGTTGTTAATCAAGGGCGTTCACCCGTTCGGAGGAGTAGCAGCACTGGTGTGATTCTTGAATTCTATGGCTCTTCAAATATTTGTGCAGTTTAACACAAATCATCCAAAATAGAATTCAAGCACATCTGTGACAGAAATTCAAATTCAGAAGTCAAAGAGAGAGAACAAAAAAAAAAATCTAATGCTGCGCTTCTTCCGAAGACATATACTGTAAACATTAAATGTATGTTAGGACAATCTTGAAAAAAGTATTAGAACACCCTTTACTTTTATTTCTTGTTAATTTTATTAACCAAAATATGTCCATTTTTATTACAGATTAATGAATACAAAATTAAAACTCTAATCAGCTACTTTTTAATCGTTATATTTGTATAAACAAATGTTATACATCTGTGTGTTAACTTATACAAGAAATGACGGAAAAGCAAGGGTGGTTTAGTATTTTTTTATCGTATATAGTCTGTATAATATCTTTAACCTATGCTGATGCTGTTTAATACTGATTTAAATAATAATAATAATGTCATAATCTGTTGGTTTTACATGAACAAAACCTTTCAAGCACTTTTTAAAATTCTAAATACTACCTCTTGTCAGTAAGTTGGTTCACAGCACTGCCTTGGAGTGAAAGTGTGTAGTGCTGAGACAGTCGGTATGTGCTGAGTCGTCTGACGTTTGTGTGACTGGTACCCAGGAAGGTAGCAAAACCAGGCAGTGTGTATGTCGTACCCAGGAAGGCAGAGAAACCAAGCAATATGTATGTGGTACCCACGAAGGCAGAGAAACTAAGCAGTGTGTATGTGGTACCCGGGAAGGTAGCAAAACCAGGGAGTGTGCATAGATACAGACCCCAAAAGTGATTAAAACCAAATAAAGTCCCCAGAAGATCATCTGTAGTCAGGTGAAGGACCCTGTACTTTGTTCAACTCATTTACTCCCTTAGACGTACAAAGACGTCTTTTAATGCAATGGCGCCCTCTACCAAAGACGTATAAGTACGTTTCCTGTCTTTTTTACGTCATAGTGTACATAAGGGTCTGATGCAACCTCTGACTGAGAATCAGCCTTGTCCGCATTGTGAATCATGTAAAAATCACCCAGCAGGGGGCAGAGGTGCAAAAGATCCGCCTTGAATCTGCGCCAGAGGTACAAATGGGGGGGCGGGATCCTGGGGTAGACTTATAAGTGTGGAGAGCAGCGTGGGTAGCTGCAGCATCGGCAGCACTAGCAGCAGTCGCATTAGTAGCGTTAGCAATGAAATCCTCCAAGCAAATGACGATCGAGGAATGCTTTTTTGTAAAAAAAAGCTTCCTAAAAGCATCAAGGCGATGGAGACGCTTTGGTTGAGAGGATGACGCTTCGTCGTCGTCACAACAAAACGGCGTCTAAAGAGGGTGCGCGTGCCTTGCGGCCTGCATCGCCTGCCTTCGGACAATAGCCAAAGCAGCTGAGAGTCCTCACCAGATCCCCCCGAACGAGGAGGTAAGCGCTCGCAAGTTACCATTGAACATGTGGTTTTACCCCTCATGCTTTTATTGTACATATCATGCATCTTGCGGGCAGAAAATGTCGCGTAAATGTGCAGTTAGACGCAAGCTTGCTCGCTGACTTTCTCGTCCGGGCGCCTATTGCACAATTACACGCGAGCGTAAGTCCTCGCCGACGAGGAAGTAAACGCTCGCAAGTTACCATTGAACATGTGGTTTTAGCCCTCATGCTTTTATTGTACATATCATGCATCTTGCGGGCAGAAAATGTCGCGTAAATGTGCAGTGACGCGCGAGCGCATCTCCTCCCCGACGAGGAAACAACAATACTGAATGGTGTGGTAATCATGCATACTTTCTAAAATTCACAGATTGTGCATCCCGCGGCAAGAAAGTTCCTCCTCGTCTTGTTGGTGTAAAGAAAGGTAAATTATAATATGAAACTTCACACGCCAGCAATAAAATGCAGCAATAAATATATATTTCCAATTGTTTATATTTCTGTCATTTACAGGTTGTGCATCAGGAAGCAGTGGTTCCGGATGGCGTCACACTGGATGGCAACCGAGGAAAATCGACTTTACAGCAACCCCTGGACCACTGAATGCCGCTGCCCATTTGGAGTCTGAGGAGCCAGCTGATTTCCTGCAGCTGTTTCTCACGGATGAGCTTCTGCAGCACATCGCGGATGCCAGCAATCACTTCCCAGACAATTATTTTCACACAAACCCCAGTGGACAAACACAAGCTCGCCTATTTTCCACGGACCAGCAAAGCCAGACCACAACGAAAGTGTCGGGTCTGTTTGCGCAAAGGCAAACGGAGTGAAACAAGAATGTGGTGTGAACTATGTTGTGTGCCCTTGCATCAAGGCAACTGTTTTATTTTATATCACACAAAAAAAAAGTATGTATGACACTGATGTATTTCATTTTTGTACATAGTTCAACAGTTCAGTCGTTTAGTGTTATGTGCAAATAAATTTATTTTATCAAAAACATTTTTTGTGCTTTTTTTTGTTATTTTATAGAAGGCATGCATTATTTAGATGTTAGAGGTGTCATAAAAGCCATAAATAATAGTGTCAAAGTTCAAATTATGGTCAAAATGCATCAGTTTACAAAAAGCTCATTTTCTCAGTTTTTTCCCCAGGGATTGGAGTTTTCATGAAATTTAGCTATTTTCAAATGCCGATTGCTCAAAAATGGAAAAAGATAGGAACAAACATTTTTTTTCTGTTGAAAGAAGAGAGTCTCATCTTTCTTCGGGTGTGCTCCATGTCTATATAGCATTAGAATACAATATTCTGTGGACCTTGCAATATTAGTCAAAACCCAGGAAAACGCTGGGATTGAGCGGGTTGCTCCAGTGAAAATGGCTGGTATTTAATGAGTTAAGACTGGTTAGGACATCCGGCTCGCAGTCCCAAGGTGCAGGGTTCGATCCCGGGACCCAGCTTTCCTGTGTGGAGGTTGCATTTGTGAGTGAGTTTGAGCGCAGATGGTTGTTCGTCTTTGCGTGCCCTGCGATTGGCTGGCAACCACTTCAGGGTGTGCCCCGCCTACTGTCCGTTGACAGCTGGGTAGGCTCCAGCACGCTATCCTTGTGAGAATAAGCGGATTGGATATTACATGTATGTGTTTATGCCCTAGGCCAGGCGAGGGCAAACTACGGCCCGGGGGCCACATGCGGCCCGTTAAGTTTTAATCCGGGCCGCCGAACTTGAAAAAAATTTAATGAATAAACCTTGTTAATGTTTTATTTTCTAAACACTGTGGTTTTCAAAGACAAATATTATTGTTGGAATGCTTTTATTCACTTTCATTTAAAATTAAATGTATTTTTTTTCTCAGATGAGGTGAGGTTTCCAAAACACTCCATCCATCTGCTCCTGGTCCGGCCCCTCTGTCATATTTTAGAACCCATTGTGGTCCTCCAATCAAAAAGTTTGCCCGCCCCTGCCCTAGGCTTTGTGTCTTTGCTTGGTTGACTGTGTAATGAGTGTATGAATGCATTTCTTTCTACCAGACACCTTGGACTTCCCATGGCAGATTAATAATCTATTTTATCTATCCATCAGGGTCACGAATGTCATTTGATGAGTAGAGAATTTAGAGTCTCCAATTAACCTAATATACATGGATTTGCGCATGGAAACCTGAGAAAAAGCCCTTAGTCCTACTTTTCCATCTGAACCACTTTATCCTCACGAGGGTCACAGCCGTGACATCCCAGCTGATTTCAGAAAGTAAGTGGGCGACGACTCATGATCTCTTGGTTGAATAATATTGTTAGGGGCTCAAAATGGCCCTCTACAATAAAATGGCAGAAGAATATTACATACTCTCTGGCAGAAGAATATTGCGTTTTTTTTGTTTTGTCCAATTAACTTAAATAAAACTTGGGAAAATTTAATGATTACATGTAAACCAGCTGGTCTTCCCCATACCAAGCCCTGGCTAAAACTGACTGAAAAATGCATGATGTGTGCCTTTTAAACTCCTCGGCCCATCCACTATGCCAGGGATGGGCAAACTTTTTGATTGGGAGGGGGGGGGCACAATGAGTCCTAAAATACATTTAATTTTAAACGAAAGTGAACAAAAGCATTACAACAATATATATGTCTTTGAAAAACCACAGTATTTAGAAAATAAACCATTAACAAGGCTTATTCATTTAATTTTTTTCAAGTTTGGGGGGCTGGATTGAAACGTTTAACGGGCCACAAGTGGCCCCCGGGCCGTAGTTTGCCCAAGTGCCCTAAGCCAATTGATTCTAAAAAATAACAGTTTTCTTCATCAAAACAACATTTTATGATCAACATAAATGTTAGTGAGTACATAAAGGTATACTCATTCGATCTATCATAACCCCATGCACTTAGACTGTACAAAAAAAAGAAAATTTTTATTTTAAAACCTAGTATTTCGCCATGACGTCACACGCTAGCGTCAAGTGCTTGGCGCTAAAAACCCGGAAGTAACAGCGGCGCTCGGTTTGAAAGTGGAGAGTTGTGCATGGTAGGCGAATTCGGGAGAAATGTTTGTTGAACACGAGGACTGTGGCGTAGAAGATGGTTTAACAGCGATCTAGTGCGCACCCAACCGTGATGGCTGACCAACGAAATAAATGCGGACCGACGGAGTGGACTGACAGGACGTGGAAAACAGGTGTGTGGCATGTGTGCGTGTGCACGAATGTGGGAGCGCGTTCACTATGGTGGCAGCGATCGCAAAGCAGCAGCACCACTCCTTGACAAAAGTATTGTACTTTCTCTGATGTTTTGGGTTTGCTCTGCTTTGGGGTTTGTAGTTCTGGCCACGCAAAAGTAACAAAGCAAGTTCTTGGATGTCTGCTTTTTTCTTGAACTGTTAATTGGTTAACATTGTGGCTCTTATTTTTATCTAATGTATGGAGTTTGGTGGCTATCTATATGCACAACTATATTAGTTGCACTTGAAATTGCATACAGAAAATTAGTATAAATAGGTTACGCTATAAAGTATAACAATATTAACAATCGTTATTGTTGTTACTGTTTATTTATTTTATTTTGCAATAACTGTGCTCCAAGCTTAGCTGTTGTGCCAGCTGCCAAGTAAAAATATGTAATCTCACTCAATAATAGGAATAAATACTTAACTAACATCTCAATTTTTCGGGTTGGGCTGTGGGGGAGGGGAGGGTGGCTGCCTGACATAAAGCAGACTGTCCTGCACATGCGCAGACCAGCCGAGTGTGTGAAGTGTGCGTAAGTGCAGTACCGGGACCGACCACTAGACAGCGATCCTGAGTAATTTTTCCGCACACACATTTCTAGCACACTCGTCTTGTTTTTGTGACCTTCCTGGGAAGCCCTGAAACTTTGACAGGACCTCCCCCTGAGCTTCTTATCACTGAATTCAATGCTCTTTTTTGTGGGGCCCAGATTTTTGGTCCCCACAAAAATTTTGGTCCCCTACAGTGGGTGTGCTGTCCGATGTTGGTCCCCAACATGTAGCTTATACAAACACACACACACACCCCTACTTGTTTTTGTGACATTGTTGGGCCACCTGAGCAAAACTCACATTGTGGGAACCACCCTTTCTAGTGGTTGTACAGCTCTGAAAAAAATCAGGCAGTGTCCAGGAATTTAGTTAAACACAAAAACCACTTCAAATTACCAATTAATGACCTGGAGGTCAAATGAGTGACTCAAGTGCATGTAATTCAGTCACTGTAGCCCAAAGATTCTCTGGGCCAGTGGATGAACCATTATTCGTCTTGGACAGCATTGAAGCAGGCCGTAGCCTGGTTTCTAAAGCTGAAAGACTTACTGACAGAGTAAAGGAAAATAGAAAGGAGTTAATCACATTAGGTGAAGAAGGCAAGATGAATTTATTCAAGAGAACTGTCAAAGGAAAGTATTTGACCTGCGACGACTTGGATAAAGCAGAAAGAGAACTTGTGAAATACTGTCAAAGGCGAAGTTTCAAAAAAGATTTAGCCATATTTGAAAAACAAAAAAGGGTGAAGAAAAGTAGCCCACTTTACAAGTTCAATATAGTACTTCAAGATGGTGTCATGAGGGTTGGTGGACAGTTGAGCCACGCAGCCATGCCTGAAACAGCAAAACAGCAAGCCATCTTGCCAAGGATTCACATAACACAAAGCTAGTCCTGAGATACATTCATGAGATTACAGCTCACGCTGGAAGGAACCACATGATGGCTAATCTGCATCAACAGTTTTGGATACCTCGAGCTGCTAGAGTCATCAGAAGAGTGCTACCTGACGATCCGCCTTTCAAGAGAATTGGCGTTGATTATTTTGGTCCATTCTAAGTAAGTAGGGTTAGAGGACAAGTAAAGAGATACGGCGTGATTTTTACATGTCTCGCTGTACGAGCCGTACATCTGGAAATTGCATCTTCACGTGACACAGATGCTTGTCTCAACGCAATCCGAAGATTTCTTGTCAGAAGAGGACAAGTGAGAGAGATGTATTCTGATAACGGAACCAACTTTAGATCAGCTGACAGTGAAATGAAGAAATCAATCAAAGAATGGAACACTAAGTAAATCGAGAAACACTTGCTGCAAAAAGGTATTCAGTGGCATAGCAATCCCCCAGCAGGTTCC
Source organism: Idiotropiscis lumnitzeri (assembly GCF_059441095.1). Taxonomy (NCBI): domain Eukaryota; kingdom Metazoa; phylum Chordata; class Actinopteri; order Syngnathiformes; family Syngnathidae; genus Idiotropiscis; species Idiotropiscis lumnitzeri. The sequence goes on along the minus strand of NC_142391.1, from coordinate 47,665,116 downwards.
CACCACGGAGGAAGCTGTGAGCGACTTATTTGGTCTGTGAGAAAAATCCTGAATGTCACTGTAAAAGAACAAATTTCGGGTGAAGAAAGTCAATATACCTTGCTTGGTGAGGCTGAAGCAGTTATAAACAGCAGGCCTATCACAAGGACATCTTCCGACCTCAACGACTTGGAAGCACTCACACCCAACACTCTGTTGTGGCTGAAGGTCAAACCTGAGTTACCTCCTGGAGTCTTCTGTAAAGACGACCAATACGCCCCAATACGTACCTCTGGGAATGAGCTGGTCAGCTCTTTAAAGAGTATTATGTAAGTTGAAATACATTAATCCATTTTTCTTTTTTGGACCATCTTTAACTGTGTAGTGTGTAATGTCTAAAATACAAAATGATCAGATTTTAGGGTGCAGTTGACGACTGTGGCACAGGTCCTCGCTCTACAAGTGCTAATAGTCTTCGGCAAAGAGAAAAATCTGCCATAAGGTACAGAAAACATTGGCATCAGAGTAAATGGATGCATGTTTTTGCAATGTGCGAGGAAACTGGCGAACTCAGAGAAAACTACGCAGGCTTGGGAGAACATGCAAACTCTACACAGGAAGGCCGGAGCCGGAATCGATCCCACAACCTCTGCATTGTGAGACCATCGTGCTCACAAGTCGCCCACCGTGGCGGCCGTCCATTATGAATGCCATCCCACCATCCATTATCTGTACGGCTTCTCCTCACAAGGGTTGCGGGGGCTGCTGGAGCCTATCCCAGCTATCTTGGGGCAGTAGGTGGGGTACACCCTAAACTGGTTGCCAGCCAATCGCAGGTCACACAAAGACAAACAACCATCCGCGCTCACACTCACACCAATTTAGGGTGTCCAAACAACCTGCCATGCATGTGTTTGGAATGTGGGAGGAAACCGGAGAACCCACGCAGGCGTGTGGGAAACATGCAAACTCCAAACAGGAAAGCCGGAATCAATCCCGCGACCTCTGCATTGTGAGACCATCGTGCTAACAAGTCGCCCACCATGCATCCCTGCTAAATAAATGATTAATTTTTACATTTTAGTATTTGTAAGCGATCTTGTGTTCATGACAGCATTTTCAACAGTGTGGGTGTTTGTATGAAAGCATTTCACTCGTGTATGGGCATGAGCATGTTTCAGTTGTATTTATGAATAACAATAATTTCACAATTGTGCCTGAGCGCCTTTCACTGGTGTGTATGAGAATGTTTCACCTATGTGTATGAGCGCATTTGACGAGTGTATGAGCAACAACTATTTCACTAGTGTGTATGAGAGCGTTTCACTCGTATGTATGATAGCGTTTCATAAGTATGCATGAGCAACAACAATTTCACTGGTGTGTAAGAGTGCATTTCAGAAGTGTGAAGCGATTCCTGACTTTTGTCCCCAACGGCACCTCATACTCCCCATCTCCCGCTCACTTCTCCTGACCCCATGAGCCATCCCCGTTGCTACTACATGGAGATTTGATGTGTTTTTTTGTTTTTTTTGTTATTAGCTTCTTCAACATCTCTTCTGATTCTCATCTCTTCTCTGGCGCTCGTCTCCGCCTGTCTGATTTGAAGTCGACCTCAGAATTTGCACTATTTTGACATGACTTCTGTGGTAATCACTACTGACATATTGTGTCATTTGCTCAATAATACATTAAAATTATAATAAATAATTAAAATGGGTCCGGTGCCGAGCTCTGGCTTCATATCTTTAAAAGTGGTCTTCTCAAATCTGTTACTAATGGCCTCTAAATCAGTTGTGGTAGAGAAGGGGCAAATTAGACCTTATGGCATCTTAATTTGGTCAAGTCTTGTACCCATTTTCAAGGCCAGCGACTATTGCTTTTGCTATATACAAGAAAAGGATTACTCTGAATATACACAACAACAAATCCCAGATGTCCAACCCAAATGTTGTTTCAAAATAATCCAGTTCAGATGATAAACAAATGTATTGGTATGTTGAGGTCATTATTTCAAATCAAAATATACACTTCTTTTTCAGACAATGGGGAGGATCGAAGAAGTGGAAAAGTTGCAGGAGTAACTTCAAAACAATGCAAAGAGACAGAATCTGGAAGAATGTCAAGTTTGTCCATGTTTATATTTCTGGAATTTAGTGGGCGTGCATCTCGAAATGTTTGGGGATGGTTCGGGCTGCCAGACAAGACTTTCACTGCGAGCGCTGGACCACTGGATGCTGCGGCAAACAGCGGACTTCTTGCAGCTATTTATTACCAACAAGCTACTCCTGCACATCAATGATGCGGATGGCACAGACTGCTTTGCAGACAATTATTTTGAGGCAAAACCAAGAGGTCTGTAAGCACTCTGAAAACAAAGTAAAATATTTGACACCCACGGCAAAAAAAGCCATGCTACAGCATAGGGCTGGGCGATAAACCGAAAATTTACCGTTACCGAAATTTATTACAATGACCGAAATCATTTTGCCCATGTCGGTAAATTCGATGAATAAAAAAAGAAAAGCCTTTTGTCTGCGGCAATGTTCATGCCCCTTTAAGACCGCTACAGCGCCTCTAGTCATGTGACTCCACCCGTCTGTCGCTCTCGTTGCTGGCGATTCAAATCCAGAAGCTTTCTCACCACCCACAACACAACCATGCTGTGCTGAAAGTTCAAAGTGAGAAGCAAGGTTCGACAAGTGACAACAGCCCATGAACGGAGGCGACACCATACGAGAGAACGTCTCAGAGGTGGACGCGATAGCCTAGCACATAGCTAAAGATAAAGCTCCTCTAGTTACGTGGCGCGCACAGGATTTAAACGCTTCATGAAAGCCGTATTTCCCGATATGGACTACATCGGGCCGGGAGCTTAGACATGTCAAGCATTTTGCATCTACATCCGACTTGTGGTCGGGTCGCAACATGGATCCCTGATTGAGCCTAACTGTGCATTCCATAGATGACAAGTGGCGACTGCGCAGCAGAGTACTCGAGACGGCACATTTTCCCCGATAATACCCACTTGTTTATTTGGCTTGCATTGACATTTTCTTTCATTTTATTTAGCGTTTTTTTATTTGCCATTATTTACATCATGAGAGCATCTTGGCGCAATCTATTTGCAGAAAAAGATTTCGCAAGAGGTACCCTTTTTCTTTGTGACATTGTTCAAGTCATGCAAAGCAAGCTCAGGGTTCGCGGTTAACCGCTTCCCGATTGCCCGGGGCAAGTGAAATTTGGCCACGGGCAAGGTAAAATTATGGGCAACTTGCCCGACCGGGCAAGCATTTTTTAAAGCAGCCAAATATCTTTAATTTTGACGAAAACGGTGGTGTGATCTGTTTGTGTGCACTGTATGGTGATGGTTTAACCCAGACAACCCCTTATGTTTTGGTATGGTCCATTGGCCTTATCGGGGGCAATGGGCGGGCGCTACGGGGATCAGTTAGTTCAGTGAATGTCGAGTTAAAGTGGACGTCAATAAATCCCGCAGTATTGGAACTCGCTGTCGTAGCATCCTCATTTGAAGTTTGAAAAACACAACAAAAACCTACGATATTTTGGCCGAAAATTTCGGATTCCTCTGACATGACTAAAATAGCTCGAATATTTTTAAGTAGACAATTCAGTTGTGAGTAAGGAAGGGAGTAATATTTGATTATTGGCTGTTAATTCATTAGCTCCATGGTGTGACCTGACATAGTGTCAGTGACTGTGTTCTGTTTATGCTATGAAACTTATGGAGGCAGCACCACAGGCACTGGTCTTAAAGGAATACACAAATTTGCCACACTCATAATTTACTCATGTGATTCCTCAATTAATACGCTCTCCTGGACTTAAAATTGATCATCTGGATTGCTGTAATATCATTTTCCCAATTTAACATGCAGATTTGTTAATTATTAAAACTACAATTAACATTTTCAATAACTGCACAGGATGATACATTTGCTCTTGTGAGTAGGGTTTCATGGTTGACGATGAAAACAAGATTAATTTATGCTTATCAGATTATATGTTTATTTACATTTGTGGCGCACATTTTACAACCATAAACATTTTATTCTTAGAGAAAAAAAATTGTCACTTGCCCAAGTCGGGCAAGTAATTTGGCCACTCGGGCAAGGCAAATTTTAGTGGCACTTGCCCTATGGGCAAGCAGTTTTTAAAGTTAACCGCGAACCCTGCAAGCTATTTGGAATGTTCATACAAATGATTTTTGTACTTTTATTTTTCATTGAAAGTAAAGTGTACCAGTTGGTCAATAAAAAAAACAGTCAATATGCAATTCCTGCATTTATTTTGATTTTAGTCCACGTGGGAATTTATCGTGCATTTATCGTTATCGAGGTAAAATTGCTCGATTTCTCGCGATATTGATTTGAGGTCATATCGCCCAGCCCTTCTACAGCATGTATACAGTGTGAGACGTGTTGTGTTCACTTGCTCCAAGGCAATTGTTTTAGTGTATACCACATACCCAACGAATTGTGTAATTTGTATGGCGGGGTGTACACATGCGTTGCAAAAACACATGCACACACTGTCACTCACGCACTTCCGTATATAGTTTATTTCAGCACCTTTTGTCATGCTGTTTTTATTTTATAGAAGGAAAGCATTATTTTGATGTCTGAGCTGTCACAAAAGAAAAAATAGAACTGTTGAAGTCAAGTCAAGCTTGTGCTTGAAATGTTTGTTCTTAGTTTCTCAGTTTTTCGTGAGCAATGGGAATTCAGTTATATTCAAACGCTGTCAGGTAAAGGCTCCATATTTTTATAGCATTATAGCACACTATTCTGTGGGCGCTAGAATTGAAGGGTTTGCGTTAGTAAAAATAGGTGGGATTAAATGAGCTGAAGTGTATCTCTTGAGTGCTCCTTAAATATTTGCCTGTGTTGGTATATTTTATTTTGGTCGTGTCATGTTTATTCTTACGCTGAAAGAGACATGAGGTGTTCGAAAAAAATAAATGATTTTTTTTTCCCGGTCAAAACTACCAATGGTGTCTGTTTTTTTTCCCTCCGTGAAATGTACGAGTTATCACTTTGACGCGCATGATGTCACGTGGCTGGAGGACTGGAAACTTGCACGAACAACATTTACGTTGAAATGTAACAATGACACATATATCGACATCTAACAAACATGCATGGGCATCTAACATTGACACTTACATTGACGTCTATAACATAAACCATTACAATCACATCTAACAAACACGGACATCTAACAGACACATCGACATCCATCATAAACATTTACATAGACATCGACATCTAACCAACCTTTACATAGACATCTTACACACATCGACATCTAACAAACATTTACATAGACATCTAACATAAACACATCTAATATAGACACATAGATTGACATCTAACATCGACACATTGAGATCTAACATAGACATACATTGACATCTAACATAGACTGTTACATCGACAACTAACATCGACACAAGGCTTTGTCAAATGACACGTCATGACGACATATACAGAGACACAAGGCACAACAGCATATTTTTGGTACAAATTGAACCCGATATGTTAGCTACCTCGTTCGACTTAAAGGGTTAGCGAACTTGTTATGGTGGTTGAGGCGTGGTGGCTACCCAGCTCGTGTAGTGTATATTAAACTTAAGTTAATAATTTATGACCAGTAAACACGGATGTTGTAACGCAAAACAATGTTCAAATGTTAGTTTTTTTTCAACACATTTCATGAGAAAAAGCTCTACTTGTCTGTGAGAAATGTATGTTGTAGACCCATTATATAACACAATATTACACAATTTTACATTGGAATTTCATTTAATAAAACATTGACAATTATCTTTACAAACACTGTGTATGATTCATCTTTTCATTTGTTGTTCAATGAGCAAAACAGTGGCGATCAAAACAGTGCAAATTAAATGACATTTTATAGGTATCTGGCTGCAATACAGTGAACCCTCGCTACTTCGCGGTTCACCTTTCGCGGGTTCAGTGCTTCGCGGGTCTAAAAAATATTCGGGGGCATTGTAGTTTCGCCGAGCGGCACGACGGGGCGCTGGAGTGGTTAGACGGCCGGCGTGCGCCGAAGAAGAACGTGGGCGAAGAGGAGAGTGGACAAAGAAGAGCACGTTCCCCCGGGCACGATTTGGGGCGACGTTTCGCGCGGTTCGGACCGTACCAGAGCTCCGGCCAGCGTGCGTGGCAGTTAAGCCGAAGAGGAACAACTTCCGCCCGGGCACTAGCGGGGCGACATTTCGCTCCGTTCGGGACCGTGCGAGAGCTCCGGAGGAGACCGGCCGGCGTGCGTGGTTGTTAAGCCGAAGAGGAACACCTTCCGCCCGGGCATGAGCGGAGCGCGAGGCTGTCAGTTATGAATGAATAAATGAATAAATAAATGAAGAATGCCAGGGCACACCGGACGGCGTACCAGCAGGTAAAAGTCGAAGTAATTAAATAAATACAAAAAGAAGTAATTGAATAAATACAAAAATAATGGCTGGGGAATAAAAAAATGTTTTAATAATTTTTTTTTTTTGTTATAACATGAATTTCACCCTCTCTCTCTCTACCCGTATATATATATATATATATATATATATATATATATATATATATTATTTTATTTATTTATTTTTTTAAGCATTTTTGAAGGTGCGCCGCTACTTCGCACTTTTTTTTTTTAAGCATTTTTGAAGGTGCGCCGCTACTTCGCACTTTTTTATTTTTAAGCATTTTTGAAGGTGCGCCGCTACTTCGCGGATTTTCAGTTTTCGCGGGTGGTCTCGGTCCCCATTAACCGCGATAACCGAGGGTTCACTGTAGTAAGTTACATTCTAATTTACATTTACAGGTAATGGAAATGACTACTGGTAACCTCAATTTAACTGTATTTCAGTCAGAATGCCTCAAACATCATAAAAAAATAAAACGTTGAGTATTATTTCTCCTTCAAAATGTCAGAAGAAATACTCTATAATGGCCTGACGACATTAACATAGTTTATAGTATATAGCAGGGGTGGGAAAACTTTTTTATTGGCGGGCCACAATGGGTTCTAAAATTTGACAGAGGGGCTGGACCAGGAGCAGATGGATGGAGTGTTTTGGTAACCTCATCTCATCTGAGAAAAAAAATACATTTAATTTTAAATGAAAGTGAACAAAAGCTTGTCTTTGAAAAACCACACTATTTTGAAAATAAAACATTAACAAGGTTTATTTTTTTTTTTTTCAAATTCGGCGGGCCGGATTAAAACGTTTAACGGGCCGCATGTGGCCCCCAGGCCGTAGTTTTCTCACGTCGGTATATAGCATAGCGGCATAGGTTCCCTCGTCAACATCAAGTGAGTTACCCTCTTACCAAGACCAAAATACGGGGCTCCCCATCTTTCGGTTACTTCTCCAGACCCCAACAGTCACCCTCGTTGCGAGAACTTTAAGATTCGATGTTTTTTTTTTTTCGCTTCTTCAACTTCGTGTCTGATTCTTTTCTCTTCTCTGGCTCCAGGATTCCGCTGTCAATCAGATGACGATTGAGGCGGGACTTCCGGTTCAAAGTCACCCTCAGAGTTTGCAACCATTTGAGATGGCTTCTGTGGTAATAACAACTGTCATAGGTGCAATTTGCTCTATAAAGCATTAAAAAAAATAATAATAATAAATTACAAAAAATAGTCAAGTACAGCACTCGTCTCATAAACTAGGTAAGAATTTAGCGTTACTAACGTTGCTACACTATAAAGAGTGTTTTACTGACTAGCTAAACCCAGTTTTGGTTTAGCTGTTATAAAAGTTTGGTTTTTTAGTGCTGTAAATGCATTTTCAGCTCGCGCTGTACACATTTGCTATGAGAGGCATTATCTCATAAGGGAAATATTGGACAATCAAATTAATGACTGCCCAGGCATCAGGATGTCTTTTTACACTATATAAAGGTGGAAATTTACATTGGAAACGTTTAGTTTAGCTGTTAATGAAGTTTCGTTTTTTTTAGTGCTGAAAATTCATTGTCTGCTGGCGCTGTACACTTTTTCTAAGTGTTGCAATATCTCATGAAGGAAATACTGGACAATCAAATTAATGACTTTCCAGGCTTCAGGATGCCTTTCTACACTATATAAAGGTGGAAATTTACATTGGAAACGTTTGGTTTAGCTGTTATAAAAGTTTGTTTTTTTAGTGCTGTAAATGCATTTTCAGCTCGCGCTGTACACATTTGCTATGAGAGGCATTATCTCATAAGGGAAATATTGGACAATCAAATTAATGACTGCCCAGGCTTCAGGATGTCTTTTTACACTATATAAAGGTGGAAATTTACATTGGAAACGTTTGGTTTAGCTGTTATAAATGTTTGGTTTTTTTAGTGCTGTAAATGCATTTTCAGCTCGCGCTGTACACATTTGCTATGAGAGGCATTATCTCATAAGGGAAATATTGGACAATCAAATTAATGACTGCCCAGGCTTCAGGATGTTTTTTTACACTGTATAAGGGTGGAAATTTACATTGGAAACGTTTAGTTTAGCTGTTAATGAAGTTTCGTTTTTTTAGTGCTGAAAATTCATTGTCTGCTGGCGCTGTACACTTTTTCTAAGTGTTGCAATATCTCATGAAGGAAATACTGGACAATCAAATTAATGACTTTCCAGGCTTCAGGATGCCTTTCTACACTATATAAAGGTGGAAATTTACATTGGAAACGTTTGGTTTAGCTGTTAGAAAAGTTTGGTTTTTTAGTGCTGTAAATGCATTTTCAGCTCGCGCTGTACACATTTGCTATGAGAGGCATTATCTCATAAGGGAAATATTGGACAATCAAATTAATGACTGCCCAGGCTTCAGGATGTCTTTTTACACCATATAAGGGTGGAAATTTACATTGGAAACGTTTAGTTTAGCTGTTAATGAAGTTTCGTTTTTTTAGTGCTGAAAATTCATTGTCTGCTGGCGCTGTACACTTTTTCTAAGTGTTGCAATATCTCATGAAGGAAATACTGGACAATCAAATTTATGACTTTCCAGGCTTCAGGATGCCTTTCTACACTATATAAAGGTGGAAATGTACATTGGAAACGTTTGGTTTAGCTGTTATAAAAGTTTGGTTTTTTAGTGCTGTAAATGCATTTTCAGCTCGCGCTGTACACATTTGCTATGAGAGGCATTATCTCAAAAGGGAAATATTGGACAATCAAATTAATGACTGCCCAGGCTTCAGGATGTCTTTTTACACTATATAAAGGTGGAAATTTACATTGGAAACGTTTGGTTTAGCTGTTATAAAAGTTTGGTTTTTTAGTGCTGAAAATGCATTTTCAGCTCGCACTGTACACATTTGCTATGTGAGGCATTATCTCATAAGGGAAATACTGGACAATCAAATTAATGACTTCCCAGGCTTCAGGATGCCTTTTTACACTCTATAAATGTGGAAATTTACATCGGAAACGTTTGGTTTAGCTGTTAATGAAGTTTCGTTTTTTTAGTGCTGAAAATTCATTGTCTGCTGGCGCTGTACACTTTTTCTAAGTGTTGCAATATCTCATGAAGGAAATACTGGACAATCAAATTAATGACTTTCCAGGCTTCAGGATGCCTTTCTACACTATATAAAGGTGGAAATTTACATTTGAAACGTTTGGTTTAGCTGTTATAAAAGTTTGGTTTTTTAGTGCTGTAAATGCATTTTCAGCTCGCGCTGTACACATTTGCTATGAGAGGCCTTATCTCATAAGGGAAATATTGGACAATCAAATTAATGACTGCCCAGGCTTCAGGATGTCTTTTTACACTATATAAAGGTGGAAATATACATTGGAAACGTTTAGTTTAGCTGTTAATGAAGTTTCGTTTTTTTAGTGCTGAAAATTCATTGTCTGCTGGCGCTGTACAATTTTTCTAAGTGTTGCAATATCTCATGAAGGAAATACTGGACAATCAAATTAATGACTTTCCAGGCTTCAGGATGCCTTTCTACACTATATAAAGGTGGAAATTTACATTGGAAACGTTTGGTTTAGCTGTTATAAAAGTTTGTTTTTTTAGTGCTGTAAATACATTTTCAGATCGCGCTGTACACATTTGCTATGAGAGGCATTATCTCATAAGGGAAATGTTGGACAATCAAATTAATGACTGCCCAGGCTTCAGGATGTCTTTTTACACTATATAAAGGTGGAAACTTACATTGGAAACGTTTGGTTTAGCTGTTATAAAAGTTTGGTTTTTTAGTGCTGAAAATGCATTTTCAGCTCGCACTGTACACATTTGCTATGTGAGGCATTATCTCATAAGGGAAATACTGGACAATCAAATTAACGACTTCCCAGGCTTCAGGATGCCTTTTTACACTCTATAAAGGTGGAAATTTACATTGGAAACGTTTGGTTTAGCTGTTATAAAAGTTTGTTTTTTTCGTGCTGTAAATGCATTTTCAGCTCGCGCTGTACACATTTGCAATGAGAGGCATTATCTCATAAGGGAAATATTGGACAATCAAATTAATGACTGCCCAGGCTTCAGGATGTCTTTTTACACTATATAAAGGTGGAAATTTACATTGGAAACGTTTAGTTTAGCTGTTAATGAAGTTTCGTTTTTTTTAGTGCTGAAAATTCATTGTCTGCTGGCGCTGTACACTTTTTCTAAGTGTTGCAATATCTCATGAAGGAAATACTGGACAATCAAATTAATGACTTTCCAGGCTTCAGGATGCCTTTCTACACTATATAAAGGTGGAAATTTAAATTTGAAACGTTTGGTTTAGCTGTTATAAAAGTTTGGTTTTTTAGTGCTGAAAATGCATTTTCAGCTCGCACTGTACACATTTGCTATGTGAGGCATTATCTCATAAGGGAAATACTGGACAATCAAATTAATGACTTTCCAGGCTTCAGGATGCCTTTCTACACTATATAAAGGTGGAAATTTACATTGGAAACGTTTGGTTTAGCTGTTATAAAAGTTTGGTTTTTTAGTGCTGAAAATGCATTTTCAGCTCGCATTGTACACATTTGCTATGTGAGGCATTATCTCATAAGGGAAATACTGGACAATCAAATTAATGACTTCCCAGTCTTCAGGATGCCTTTTTACACTCTATAAATGTGGAAATTTACATTGGAAACGTTTGGTTTAGCTGTTAATGAAGTTTCGTTTTTTTAGTGCTGAAAATTCATTGTCTGCTGGCGCTGTACACTTTTTCTAAGTGTTGCAATATCTCATGAAGGAAATACTGGACAATCAAATTAATGACTTTCCAGGCTTCAGGATGCCTTTCTACACTATATAAAGGTGGAAATTTACATTGGAAACGTTTGGTTTAGCTGTTAATGAAGTTTCGTTTTTTTTAGTGCTGAAAATTCATTGTCTGCTGGCGCTGTACACTTTTTCTAAGTGTTGCAATATCTCATGAAGGAAATACTGGACAATCAAATTAATGACTTTCCAGGCTTCAGGATGCCTTTCTACACTATATAAAGGTGGAAATTTACATTGGAAACGTTTGGTTTAGCTGTTATAAAAGTTTGGTTTTTTAGTGCTGTAAATGCATTTTCAGCTCGCGCTGTACACATTTGCTATGAGAGGCATTATCTCATAAGGGAAATATTGGACAATCAAATTAATGACTGCCCAGGCTTCAGGATGTCTTTTTACACTATATAAAGGTGGAAATTTACATTGGAAACGTTTGGTTTAGCTGTTATAAAAGTTTGTTTTTTTAGTGCTGTAAATGCATTTTCAGCTCGCGCTGTACACATTTGCTATGAGAGGCATTATCTCATAAGGGAAATATTGGACAATCAAATTAATGGCTGCCCAGGCTTCAGGATGTCTTTTTACACTATATAAAGGTGGAAATTTACATTGGAAACGTTTAGTTTAGCTGTTAATGAAGTTTCGTTTTTTTAGTGCTGAAAATTCATTGTCTGCTGGCGCTGTACACTTTTTCTAAGTGTTGCAATATCTCATGAAGGAAATACTGGACAATCAAATTAATGACTTTCCAGGCTTCAGGATGCCTTTCTACACTATATAAAGGTGGAAATTTACATTGGAAACGTTTGGTTTAGCTGTTATAAAAGTTAGTTTTTTTAGTGCTGTAAATGCATTTTCAGCTCGCACTGTACACATTTGCTATGTGAGGCATTATCTCATAAGGGAAATACTGGACAATCAAATTAATGACTTCCCAGGCTTCAGGATGCCTTTTTACACTCTATAAATGTGGAAATTTACATTGGAACCGTTTGGTTTAGCTGTTAATGAAGTTTCGTTTTTTTAGTGCTGAAAATTCATTGTCTGCTGGCGCTGTACACTTTTTCTAAGTGTTGCAATATCTCATTAAGGAAATACTGGACAATCAAATTAATGACTTTCCAGGCTTCAGGATGCCTTTCTACACTATATAAAGGTGGAAATTTACATTGGAAACGTTTGGTTTAGCTGTTATAAAAGTTTGGTTTTTTAGTGCTGTAAATGCATTTTCAGCTCGCGCTGTACACATTTGCTATGAGAGGCATTATCTCATAAGGGAAATATTGGACAATCAAATTAATGACTGCCCAGGCTTCAGGGTGTCTTTTTACACTATATAAGGGTGGAAATTTACATTGGAAACGTTTAGTTTAGCTGTTAATGAAGTTTCGTTTTTTTAGTGCTGAAAATTCATTGTCTGCTGGCGCTGTACACTTTTTCTAAGTGTTGCAATATCTCATGAAGGAAATACTGGACAATCACATTAATGACTTTCCAGGCTTCAGGATGCCTTTCTACACTATATAAAGGTGGAAATGTACATTGGAAACGTTTGGTTTAGCTGTTATAAAAGTTTGTTTTTTTAGTGCTGTAAATGCATTTTCAGCTCGCACTGTACACATTTGCTATGTGAGGCATTATCTCATAAGGGAAATACTGGACAATCAAATTAATGACTTCCCAGGCTTCAGGATGCCTTTTTACACTCTATAAATGTGGAAATTTACATTGGAAACGTTTGGTTTAGCTGTTATAAAAGTTTGGTTTTTTAGTGCTGAAAATGCATTTTCAGCTCGCACTGTACACATTTGCTATGTGAGGCATTATCTCATAAGGGAAATACTGGACAATCAAATTAACGACTTCCCAGGCTTCAGGATGCCTTTTTACACTCTATAAAGGTGGAAATTTACATTGGAAACGTTTGGTTTAGCTGTTATAAAAGTTTGTTTTTTTCGTGCTGTAAATGCATTTTCAGCTCGCGCTGTACACATTTGCAATGAGAGGCATTATCTCATAAGGGAAATATTGGACAATCAAATTAATGACTGCCCAGGCTTCAGGATGTCTTTTTACACTATATAAAGGTGGAAATTTACATTGGAAACGTTTAGTTTAGCTGTTAATGAAGTTTCGTTTTTTTTAGTGCTGAAAATTCATTGTCTGCTGGCGCTGTACACTTTTTCTAAGTGTTGCAATATCTCATGAAGGAAATACTGGACAATCAAATTAATGACTTTCCAGGCTTCAGGATGCCTTTCTACACTATATAAAGGTGGAAATTTACATTGGAAACGTTTGGTTTAGCTGTTATAAAAGTTTGGTTTTTTAGTGCTGAAAATGCATTTTCAGCTCGCACTGTACACATTTGCTATGTGAGGCATTATCTCATAAGGGAAATACTGGACAATCAAATTAATGACTTTCCAGGCTTCAGGATGCCTTTCTACACTATATAAAGGTGGAAATTTACATTGGAAACGTTTGGTTTAGCTGTTATAAAAGTTTGGTTTTTTAGTGCTGAAAATGCATTTTCAGCTCGCACTGTACACATTTGCTATGTGAGGCATTATCTCATAAGGGAAATACTGGACAATCAAATTAATGACTTCCCAGTCTTCAGGATGCCTTTTTACACTCTATAAATGTGGAAATTTACATTGGAAACGTTTGGTTTAGCTGTTAATGAAGTTTCGTTTTTTTAGTGCTGAAAATTCATTGTCTGCTGGCGCTGTACACTTTTTCTAAGTGTTGCAATATCTCATGAAGGAAATACTGGACAATCAAATTAATGACTTTCCAGGCTTCAGGATGCCTTTCTACACTATATAAAGGTGGAAATTTACATTGGAAACGTTTGGTTTAGCTGTTAATGAAGTTTCGTTTTTTTTAGTGCTGAAAATTCATTGTCTGCTGGCGCTGTACACTTTTTCTAAGTGTTGCAATATCTCATGAAGGAAATACTGGACAATCAAATTAATGACTTTCCAGGCTTCAGGATGCCTTTCTACACTATATAAAGGTGGAAATTTACATTGGAAACGTTTGGTTTAGCTGTTATAAAAGTTTGGTTTTTTAGTGCTGTAAATGCATTTTCAGCTCGCGCTGTACACATTTGCTATGAGAGGCATTATCTCATAAGGGAAATATTGGACAATCAAATTAATGACTGCCCAGGCTTCAGGATGTCTTTTTACACTATATAAAGGTGGAAATTTACATTGGAAACGTTTGGTTTAGCTGTTATAAAAGTTTGTTTTTTTAGTGCTGTAAATGCATTTTCAGCTCGCGCTGTACACATTTGCTATGAGAGGCATTATCTCATAAGGGAAATATTGGACAATCAAATTAATGGCTGCCCAGGCTTCAGGATGTCTTTTTACACTATATAAAGGTGGAAATTTACATTGGAAACGTTTAGTTTAGCTGTTAATGAAGTTTCGTTTTTTTAGTGCTGAAAATTTATTGTCTGCTGGCGCTGTACACTTTTTCTAAGTGTTGCAATATCTCATGAAGGAAATACTGGACAATCAAATTAATGACTTTCCAGGCTTCAGGATGCCTTTCTACACTATATAAAGGTGGAAATTTACATTGGAAACGTTTGGTTTAGCTGTTATAAAAGTTAGTTTTTTTAGTGCTGTAAATGCATTTTCAGCTCGCACTGTACACATTTGCTATGTGAGGCATTATCTCATAAGGGAAATACTGGACAATCAAATTAATGACTTCCCAGGCTTCAGGATGCCTTTTTACACTCTATAAATGTGGAAATTTACATTGGAACCGTTTGGTTTAGCTGTTAATGAAGTTTCGTTTTTTTAGTGCTGAAAATTCATTGTCTGCTGGCGCTGTACACTTTTTCTAAGTGTTGCAATATCTCATTAAGGAAATACTGGACAATCAAATTAATGACTTTCCAGGCTTCAGGATGCCTTTCTACACTATATAAAGGTGGAAATTTACATTGGAAACGTTTGGTTTAGCTGTTATAAAAGTTTGGTTTTTTAGTGCTGTAAATGCATTTTCAGCTCGCGCTGTACACATTTGCTATGAGAGGCATTATCTCATAAGGGAAATATTGGACAATCAAATTAATGACTGCCCAGGCTTCAGGGTGTCTTTTTACACTATATAAGGGTGGAAATTTACATTGGAAACGTTTAGTTTAGCTGTTAATGAAGTTTCGTTTTTTTAGTGCTGAAAATTCATTGTCTGCTGGCGCTGTACACTTTTTCTAAGTGTTGCAATATCTCATGAAGGAAATACTGGACAATCACATTAATGACTTTCCAGGCTTCAGGATGCCTTTCTACACTATATAAAGGTGGAAATGTACATTGGAAACGTTTGGTTTAGCTGTTATAAAAGTTTGTTTTTTTAGTGCTGTAAATGCATTTTCAGCTCGCGCTGTACACATTTGCTATGAGAGGCATTATCTCATAAGGGAAATATTGGACAATCAAATTAATGACTGCCCAGGCTTCAGGATGTCTTTTTACACTATATAAAGGTGGAAATTTACATTGGAAACGTTTGGTTTAGCTGTTATAAAAATTTGGTTTTTTTAGTGCTGTAAATGCATTTTCAGCTCGCACTGTCCACATTTGCTATGTGAGGCATTATCTCATAAGGGAAATACTGGACAATCAAATTAACGACTTCCCAGGCTTCAGGATGCCTTTTTACACTCTATAAAGGTGGAAATTTACATTGGAAACGTTTGGTTTAGCTGTTATAAAAGTTTGTTTTTTTCGTGCTGTAAATGCATTTTCAGCTCGCGCTGTACACATTTGCAATGAGAGGCATTATCTCATAAGGGAAATATTGGACAATCAAATTAATGACTGCCCAGGCTTCAGGATGTCTTTTTACACTATATAAAGGTGGAAATTTACATTGGAAACGTTTAGTTTAGCTGTTAATGAAGTTTCGGTTTTTTTAGTGCTGAAAATTCATTGTCTGCTGGCGCTGTACACTTTTTCTAAGTGTTGCAATATCTCATGAAGGAAATACTGGACAATCAAATTAATGACTTTCCAGGCTTCAGGATGCCTTTCTACGCTATATAAAGGTGGAAATTTACATTGGAAACGTTTGGTTTAGCTGTTATAAAAGTTTGGTTTTTTAGTGCTGTAAATGCATTTTCAGCTCGCGCTGTACACATTTGCTATGAGAGGCATTATCTCATAAGGGAAATATTGGACAATCAAATTAATGACTGCCCAGGCTTCAGGATGTCTTTTTACACTATATAAAGGTGGAAATTTACATTTGAAACGTTTGGTTTAGCTGTTATAAAAGTTTGGTTTTTTAGTGCTGTAAATGCATTTTCAGCTCGCGCTGTACACATTTGCTATGAGAGGCATTATCTCATAAGGGAAATATTGGACAATCAAATTAATGACTGCCCAGGCTTCAGGATGTCTTTTTACACTATATAAAGGTGGAAATATACATTGGAAACGTTTAGTTTAGCTGTTAATGAAGTTTCGTTTTTTTAGTGCTGAAAATTCATTGTCTGCTGGCGCTGTACACTTTTTCTAAGTGTTGCAATATCTCATGAAGGAAATACTGGACAATCAAATTAATGACTTTCCAGGCTTCAGGATGCCTTTCTACACTATATAAAGGTGGAAATTTACATTGGAAACGTTTGGTTTAGCTGTTATAAAAGTTTGGTTTTTTAGTGCTGTAAATGCATTTTCAGCTCGCGCTGTACACATTTGCTATGAGAGGCATTATCTCATAAGGGAAATATTGGACAATCAAATTAATGACTGCCCAGGCTTCAGGATGTCTTTTTACACTATATAAAGGTGGAAATTTACATTGGAAACGTTTGGTTTAGCTGTTATAAAAGTTTGGTTTTTTAGTGCTGAAAATGCATTTTCAGCTCGCACTGTACACATTTGCTATGTGAGGCATTATCTCATAAGGGAAATACTGGACAATCAAATTAATGACTTCCCAGTCTTCAGGATGCCTTTTTACACTCTATAAATGTGGAAATTTACATTGGAAACGTTTGGTTTAGCTGTTAATGAAGTTTCGTTTTTTTAGTGCTGAAAATTCATTGTCTGCTGGCGCTGTACACTTTTTCTAAGTGTTGCAATATCTCATGAAGGAAATACTGGACAATCGAATTAATGACTTTCCAGGCTTCAGGATGCCTTTCTACACTATATAAAGGTGGAAATTTACATTGGAAACGTTTGGTTTAGCTGTTAATGAAGTTTCGTTTTTTTTAGTGCTGAAAATTCATTGTCTGCTGGCGCTGTACACTTTTTCTAAGTGTTGCAATATCTCATGAAGAAAATACTGGACAATCAAATTAATGACTTTCCAGGCTTCAGGATGCCTTTCTACACTATATAAAGGTGGAAATTTACATTGGAAACGTTTGGTTTAGCTGTTATAAAAGTTTGGTTTTTTAGTGCTGTAAATGCATTTTCAGCTCGCGCTGTACACATTTGCTATGAGAGGCATTATCTCATAAGGGAAATATTGGACAATCAAATTAATGACTGCCCAGGCTTCAGGATGTCTTTTTACACTATATAAAGGTGGAAATTTACATTGGAAACGTTTGGTTTAGCTGTTATAAAAGTTTGTTTTTTTAGTGCTGTAAATGCATTTTCAGCTCGCGCTGTACACATTTGCTATGAGAGGCATTATCTCATAAGGGAAATATTGGACAATCAAATTAATGGCTGCCCAGGCTTCAGGATGTCTTTTTACACTATATAAAGGTGGAAATTTACATTGGAAACGTTTAGTTTAGCTGTTAATGAAGTTTCGTTTTTTTAGTGCTGAAAATTCATTGTCTGCTGGCGCTGTACACTTTTTCTAAGTGTTGCAATATCTCATGAAGGAAATACTGGACAATCAAATTAATGACTTTCCAGGCTTCAGGATGCCTTTCTACACTATATAAAGGTGGAAATTTACATTGGAAACGTTTGGTTTAGCTGTTATAAAAGTTTGTTTTTTTAGTGCTGTAAATGCATTTTCAGCTCGCACTGTACACATTTGCTATGTGAGGCATTATCTCATAAGGGAAATACTGGACAATCAAATTAATGACTTCCCAGGCTTCAGGATGCCTTTTTACACTCTATAAATGTGGAAATTTACATTGGAACCGTTTGGTTTAGCTGTTAATGAAGTTTCGTTTTTTTAGTGCTGAAAATTCATTGTCTGCTGGCGCTGTACACTTTTTCTAAGTGTTGCAATATCTCATTAAGGAAATACTGGACAATCAAATTAATGACTTTCCAGGCTTCAGGATGCCTTTCTACACTATATAAAGGTGGAAATTTACATTGGAAACGTTTGGTTTAGCTGTTATAAAAGTTTGTTTTTTTAGTGCTGTAAATGCATTTTCAGCTCGCGCTGTACACATTTGCTATGAGAGGCATTATCTCATAAGGGAAATATTGGACAATCAAATGAATGACTGCCCAGGCTTCAGGGTGTCTTTTTACACTATATAAGGGTGGAAATTTACATTGGAAACGTTTAGTTTAGCTGTTAATGAAGTTTCGTTTTTTTAGTGCTGAAAATTCATTGTCTGCTGGCGCTGTACACTTTTTCTAAGTGTTGCAATATCTCATGAAGGAAATACTGGACAATCACATTAATGACTTTCCAGGCTTCAGGATGCCTTTCTACACTATATAAAGGTGGAAATGTACATTGGAAACGTTTGGTTTAGCTGTTATAAAAGTTTGTTTTTTTAGTGCTGTAAATGCATTTTCAGCTCGCGCTGTACACATTTGCTATGAGAGGCATTATCTCATAAGGGAAATATTGGACAATCAAATTAATGACTGCCCAGGCTTCAGGATGTCTTTTTACACTATATAAAGGTGGAAATTTACATTGGAAACGTTTGGTTTAGCTGTTATAAAAATTTGGTTTTTTAGTGCTGTAAATGCATTTTCAGCTCGCACTGTCCACATTTGCTATGTGAGGCATTATCTCATAAGGGAAATACTGGACAATCAAATTAATGACTGCCCAGGCTTCAGGATGTCTTTTTACACTATATAAAGGTGGAAATTTACATTGGAAACGTTTGGTTTAGCTGTTATAAAAGTTTGGTTTTTTAGTGCTGAAAATGCATTTTCAGCTCGCACTGTACACATTTGCTATGTGAGGCATTATCTCAAAAGGGAAATACTGGACAATCAAATTAATGACTTCCCAGGCTTCAGGATGCCTTTTTACACTCTATAAATGTGGAAATTTACATTGGAAACGTTTGGTTTAGCTGTTAATGAAGTTTCGTTTTTTTAGTGCTGAAAATTCATTGTCTGCTGGCGCTGTACACTTTTTCTAAGTGTTGCAATATCTAATGAAGGAAATACTGGACAATCAAATTAATGACTTTCCAGGCTTCAGGATGCCTTTCTACACTATATAAAGGTGGAAATTTACATTGGAAACGTTTGGTTTAGCTGTTATAAAAGTTTGGTTTTTTAGTGCTGAAAATGCATTTTCAGCTCGCGCTGTACACATTTGCTATGAGAGGCATTATCTCATAAGGGAAATATTGGACAATCAAATTAATGACTGCCCAGGCTTCAGGATGTCTTTTTACACTATATAAGGGTGGAAATTTACATTGGAAACGTTTAGTTTAGCTGTTAATGAAGTTTCGTTTTTTTAGTGCTGAAAATTCATTGTCTGCTGGCGCTGTACACTTTTTCTAAGTGTTGCAATATCTCATGAAGGAAATACTGGACAATCAAATTAATGACTTTCCAGGCTTCAGGATGCCTTTCTACACTATATAAAGGTGGAAATTTACATTGGAAACGTTTAGTTTAGCTGTTAATGAAGTTTCGTTTTTTTAGTGCTGAAAATTCATTGTCTGCTGGCGCTGTACACTTTTTCTAAGTGTTGCAAT
Organism: Idiotropiscis lumnitzeri; assembly: GCF_059441095.1. Lineage (NCBI taxonomy): Eukaryota > Metazoa > Chordata > Actinopteri > Syngnathiformes > Syngnathidae > Idiotropiscis > Idiotropiscis lumnitzeri. Next base: position 47,644,957 of record NC_142391.1, on the reverse strand, counting down.
ATCTCATGAAGGAAATACTGGACAATCAAATTAATGACTTTCCAGGCTTCAGGATGCCTTTCTCCACTATATAAAGGTGGAAATTTACATTGGAAACGTTTGGTTTAGCTGTTCTAAAAGTTTGTTTTTTTAGTGCTGTAAATGCATTTTCAGCTCGCACTGTACACATTTGCTATGTGAGGCATTATCTCATAAGGGAAATACTGGACAATCAAATTAATGACTTCCCAGGCTTCAGGATGTCTTTTTACACTATATAAGGGTGGAAATTTACATTGGAAACGTTTAGTTTAGCTGTTAATGAAGTTTCGTTTTTTTAGTGCTGAAAATTCATTGTCTGCTGGCGCTGTACACTTTTTCTAAGTGTTGCAATATCTCATGAAGGAAATACTGGACAATCAAATTAATGACTTTCCAGGCTTCAGGATGCCTTTCTACACTATATAAAGGTGGAAATTTACATTGGAAACGTTTGGTTTAGCTGTTATAAAAGTTTGTTTTTTTAGTGCTGTAAATACATTTTCAGCTCGCGCTGTACACATTTGCTATGAGAGGCATTATCTCATAAGGGAAATATTGGACAATCAAATTAATGACTGCCCAGGCTTCAGGATGTCTTTTTACACTATATAAAGGTGGAAATTTACATTGGAAACGTTTGGTTTAGCTGTTATAAAAGTTTGGTTTTTTAGTGCTTAAAATGCATTTTCAGCTCGCACTGTACACATTTGCTATGTGAGGCATTATCTCATAAGGGAAATACTGGACAATCAAATTAATGACTTCCCGGGCTTCAGGATGCCTTTTTACACTCTATAAAGGTGGAAATTTACATTGGAAACGTTTGGTTTAGCTGTTATAAAAGTTTTTTTTTTCGTGCTGTAAATGCATTTTCAGCTCGCGCTGTACACATTTGCAATGAGAGGCATTATCTCATAAGGGAAATATTGGACAATCAAATTAATGACTGCCCAGGCTTCAGGATGTCTTTTTACACTATATAAAGGTGGAAATTTACATTGGAAACGTTTAGTTTAGCTGTTAATGAAGTTTCGTTTTTTTTAGTGCTGAAAATTCATTGTCTGCTGGCGCTGTACACTTTTTCTAAGTGTTGCAATATCTCATGAAGGAAATACTGGACAATCAAATTAATGACTTTCCAGGCTTCAGGATGCCTTTCTACACTATATAAAGGTGGAAATTTACATTGGAAACGTTTAGTTTAGCTGTTAATGAAGTTTCGTTTTTTTAGTGCTGAAAATTCATTGTCTGCTGGCGCTGTACACTTTTTCTAAGTGTTGCAATATCTCATGAAGGAAATACTGGACAATCAAATTAATGACTTTCCAGGCTTCAGGATGCCTTTCTCCACTATATAAAGGTGGAAATTTACATTGGAAACGTTTGGTTTAGCTGTTCTAAAAGTTTGTTTTTTTAGTGCTGTAAATGCATTTTCAGCTCGCACTGTACACATTTGCTATGTGAGGCATTATCTCATAAGGGAAATACTGGACAATCAAATTAACGACTTCCCAGGCTTCAGGATGCCTTTTTACACTCTATAAATGTGGAAATTTACATTGGAAACGTTTGGTTTAGCTGTTAATGAAGTTTCGTTTTTTTAGTGCTGAAAATTCATTGTCTGCTGGCGCTGTACACTTTTTCTAAGTGTTGCAATATCTCATGAAGGAAATACTGGACAATCAAATTAATGACTTTCCAGGCTTCAGGATGCCTTTCTACACTATATAAAGGTGGAAATTTACATTGGAAACGTTTGGTTTAGCTGTTATAAAAGTTTGTTTTTTTAGTGCTGTAAATGCATTTTCAGCTCGCGCTGTACACATTTGCTATGAGAGGCATTATCTCATAAGGGAAATATTGGACAATCAAATTAATGACTGCCCAGGCTTCAGGATGTCTTTTTACACTATATAAGGGTGGAAATTTACATTGGAAACGTTTAGTTTAGCTGTTAATGAAGTTTCGTTTTTTTAGTGCTGAAAATTCATTGTCTGCTGGCGCTGTACACTTTTTCTAAGTGTTGCAATATCTCATGAAGGAAATACTGGACAATGACATTAATGACTTTCCAGGCTTCAGGATGCCTTTCTACACTATATAAAGGTGGAAATGTACATTGGAAACGTTTGGTTTAGCTGTTATAAAAGTTTGGTTTTTTAGTGCTGTAAATGCATTTTCAGCTCGCGCTGTACACATTTGCTATGAGAGGCATTATCTCATAAGGGAAATATTGGACAATCAAATTAATGACTGCCCAGGCTTCAGGATGTCTTTTTACACTATATAAAGGTGGAAATTTACATTGGAAACGTTTGGTTTAGCTGTTATAAAAGTTTGGTTTTTTAGTGCTGAAAATGCATTTTCAGCTCGCACTGTACACATTTGCTATGTGAGGCATTATCTCATAAGGGAAATACTGGAGAATCAAATTAATAACTTCCCAGGCTTCAGGATGCCTTTTTACACTCTATAAATGTGGAAATTTACATTGGAAACGTTTGGTTTAGCTGTTAATGAAGTTTCGTTTTTTTAGTGCTGAAAATTCATTGTCTGCTGGCGCTGTACACTTTTTCTAAGTGTTGCAATATCTCATGAAGGAAATACTGGACAATCAAATTAATGACTTTCCAGGCTTCAGGATGCCTTTCTACACTATATAAAGGTGGAAATTTACATTTGAAACGTTTGGTTTAGCTGTTATAAAAGTTTGGTTTTTTAGTGCTGTAAATGCATTTTCAGCTCGCGCTGTACACATTTGCTATGAGAGGCATTATCTCATAAGGGAAATATTGGACAATCAAATTAATGACTGCCCAGGCTTCAGGATGTCTTTTTACACTATATAAAGGTGGAAATATACATTGGAAACGTTTAGTTTAGCTGTTAATGAAGTTTCGTTTTTTTAGTGCTGAAAATTCATTGTCTGCTGGCGCTGTACACTTTTTCTAAGTGTTGCAATATCTCATGAAGGAAATACTGGACAATCAAATTAATGACTTTCCAGGCTTCAGGATGCCTTTCTACACTATATAAAGGTGGAAATTTACATTGGAAACGTTTGGTTTAGCTGTTATAAAAGTTTGGTTTTTTAGTGCTGTAAATGCATTTTCAGCTCGCGCTGTACACATTTGCTATGAGAGGCATTATCTCATAAGGGAAATATTGGACAATCAAATTAATGACTGCCCAGGCTTCAGGATGTCTTTTTACACTATATAAAGGTGGAAATTTACATTGGAAACGTTTGGTTTAGCTGTTATAAAAGTTTGGTTTTTTAGTGCTGTAAATGCATTTTCAGCTCGCGCTGTACACATTTGCTATGTGAGGCATTATCTCATAAGGGAAATACTGGACAATCAAATTAATGACTGCCCAGGCTTCAGGATGTCTTTTTACACTATATAAAGGTGGAAATTTACATTGGAAACGTTTGGTTTAGCTGTTATAAAAGTTTGTTTTTTTAGTGCTGAAAATGCATTTTCAGCTCGCACTGTACACATTTGCTATGTGAGGCATTATCTCATAAGGGAAATACTGGACAATCAAATTAATGACTTCCCAGGCTTCAGGATGCCTTTTTACACTCTATAAATGTGGACATTTACATTGGAAACGTTTGGTTTAGCTGTTAATGAAGTTTCGTTTTTTTAGTGCTGAAAATTCATTGTCTGCTGGCGCTGTACACTTTTTCTAAGTGTTGCAATATCTCATGAAGGAAATACTGGACAATCAAATTAATGACTTTCCAGGCTTCAGGATGCCTTTCTACACTATATAAAGGTGGAAATTTACATTGGAAACGTTTGGTTTAGCTGTTATAAAAGTTTGGTTTTTTAGTGCTGTAAATGCATTTTCAGCTCGCGCTGTACACATTTCCTATGAGAGGCATTATCTCATAAGGGAAATATTGGACAATCAAATTAATGACTGCCCAGGCTTCAGGATGTCTTTTTACACTATATAAAGGTGGAAATTTACATTGGAAACGTTTGGTTTAGCTGTTATAAAAGTTTGGTTTTTTAGTGCTGTAAATGCATTTTCAGCTCGCGCTGTACACATTTGCTATGAGAGGCATTATCTCATAAGGGAAATATTGGACAATCAAATTAATGACTGCCCAGGCTTCAGGATGTCTTTTTACACTATATAAGGGTGGAAATTTACATTGGAAACGTTTAGTTTAGCTGTTAATGAAGTTTCGTTTTTTTAGTGCTGAAAATTCATTGTCTGCTGGCGCTGTACACTTTTTCTAAGTGTTGCAATATCTCATGAAGGAAATACTGGACAATCAAATTAATGACTTTCCAGGCTTCAGGATGCCTTTCTACACTATATAAAGGTGGAAATGTACATTGGAAACGTTTGGTTTAGCTGTTATAAAAGTTTGTTTTTTTAGTGCTGTAAATGCATTTTCAGCTCGCGCTGTACACATTTGCTATGAGAGGCATTATCTCAAAAGGGAAATATTGGACAATCAAATTAATGACTGCCCAGGCTTCAGGATGTCCTTTTACACTATATAAAGGTGGAAATTTACATTGGAAACGTTTGGTTTAGCTGTTATAAAAGTTTGGTTTTTTAGTGCTGAAAATGCATTTTCAGCTCGCACTGTACACATTTGCTATGTGAGGCATTATCTCATAAGGGAAATACTGGACAATCAAATTAATGACTTCCCAGGCTTCAGGATGCCTTTTTACACTCTATAAATGTGGAAATTTACATTGGAAACGTTTGGTTTAGCTGTTAATGAAGTTTCGTTTTTTTAGTGCTGAAAATTCATTGTCTGCTGGCGCTGTACACTTTTTCTAAGTGTTGCAATATCTCATGAAGGAAATACTGGACAATCAAATTAACGACTTTCCAGGCTTCAGGATGCCTTTCTACACTATATAAAGGTGGAAATTTACATTTGAAACGTTTGGTTTAGCTGTTATAAAAGTTTGGTTTTTTAGTGCTGTAAATGCATTTTCAGCTCGCGCTGTACACATTTGCTATGAGAGGCATTATCTCATAAGGGAAATATTGGACAATCAAATTAATGACTTCCCAGGCTTCAGGATGCCTTTTTACACTCTATAAAGGTGGAAATTTACATTGGAAACGTTTGGTTTAGCTGTTATAAAAGTTTGTTTTTTTCGTGCTGTAAAGGCATTTTCAGCTCGCGCTGTACACATTTGCAATGAGAGGCATTATCTCATAAGGGAAATATTGGACAATCAAATTAATGACTGCCCAGGCTTCAGGATGTCTTTTTACACTATATAAAGGTGGAAATTTACATTGGAAACGTTTAGTTTAGCTGTTAATGAAGTTTCGTTTTTTTAGTGCTGAAAATTCATTGTCTGCTGGCGCTGTACACTTTTTCTAAGTGTTGCAATATCTCATGAAGGAAATACTGGACAATCAAATTAATGACTTTCCAGGCTTCAGGATGCCTTTCTACACTATATAAAGGTGGAAATTTACATTGGAAACGTTTGGTTTAGCTGTTATAAAAGTTTGTTTTTTTAGTGCTGTAAATGCATTTTCAGCTCGCGCTGTACACATTTGCTATGAGAGGCATTATCTCATAAGGGAAATATTGGACAATCAAATTAATGACTGCCCAGGCTTCAGGATGTCTTTTTACACTATATAAAGGTGGAAATGTACATTGGAAACGTTTGGTTTAGCTGTTATAAAAGTTTGGTTTTTTAGTGCTGTAAATGCATTTTCAGCTCGCGCTGTACACATTTGCTATGAGAGGCATTATCTCATAAGGGAAATATTGGACAATCAAATTAATGACTGCCCAGGCTTCAGGATGTCTTTTTACACTATATAAGGGTGGAAATTTACATTGGAAACGTTTAGTTTAGCTGTTAATGAAGTGTCGTTTTTTTAGTGCTGAAAATTCATTGTCTGCTGGCGCTGTACACTTTTTCTAAGTGTTGCAATATCTCATGAAGGAAATACTGGACAATCAAATTAATGACTTTCCAGGCTTTAGGATGCCTTTCTACACCATATAAAGGTGGAAATGTACATTGGAAACGTTTGGTTTAGCTGTTATAAAAGTTTGGTTTTTTAGTGCTGTAAATGCATTTTCAGCTCGCGCTGTACACATTTGCTATGTGAGGCATTATCTCATAAGGGAAATACTGGACAATCAAATTAATGACTGCCCAGGCTTCAGGATGTCTTTTTACACTATATAAAGGTGGAAATTTACATTGGAAACGTTTGGTTTAGCTGTTATAAAAGTTGGGTTTTTTAATGCTGAAAATGCATTTTCAGCTCGCACTGTACACATTTGCTATGTGAGGCATTATCTCATAAGGGAAATACTGGACAATCAAATTAATGACTTCCCAGGCTTCAGGATGCCTTTTTACACTCTATAAATGTGGAAATTTACATTGGAAACGTTTGGTTTAGCTGTTAATGAAGTTTCGTTTTTTTAGTGCTGAAAATTCATTGTCTGCTGGCGCTGTACACTTTTTCTAAGTGTTGCAATATCTCATGAAGGAAATACTGGACAATCAAATTAATGACTTTCCAGGCTTCAGGATGCCTTTCTACACTATATAAAGGTGGAAATTTACATTTGAAACGTTTGGTTTAGCTGTTATAAAAGTTTGGTTTTTTAGTGCTGTAAATGCATTTTCAGCTCGCGCTGTACACATTTGCTATGATAGGCATTATCTCATAAGGGAAATATTGGACAATCAAATTAATGACTGCCCAGGCTTCAGGATGTCTTTTTACACTATATAAGGGTGGAAATTTACATTGGAAACGTTTAGTTTAGCTGTTAATGAAGTGTCGTTTTTTTAGTGCTGAAAATTCATTGTCTGCTGGCGCTGTACACTTTTTCTAAGTGTTGCAATATCTCATGAAGGAAATACTGGACAATCAAATTAATGACTTTCCAGGCTTCAGGATGCCTTTCTACGTTATATAAAGGTGGAAATGTACATTGGAAACGTTTGGTTTAGCTGTTATAAAAGTTTGGTTTTTTAGTGCTGTAAATGCATTTTCAGCTCGCGCTGTACACATTTGCTATGAGAGGCATTATCTCAAAAGGGAAATATTGGACAATCAAATTAATGACTGCCCAGGCTTCAGGATGTCTTTTTACATTATATAAAGGTGGAAATTTACATTGGAAACGTTTGGTTTAGCTGTTATAAAAGTTGGGTTTTTTAATGCTGAAAATGCATTTTCAGCTCGCACTGTACACATTTGCTATGTGAGGCATTATCTCATAAGGGAAATACTGGACAATCAAATTAATGACTTCCCAGGCTTCAGGATGCCTTTTTACACTCTATAAATGTGGAAATTTACATTGGAAACGTTTGGTTTAGCTGTTAATGAAGTTTCGTTTTTTTAGTGCTGAAAATTCATTGTCTGCTGGCGCTGTACACTTTTTCTAAGTGTTGCAATATCTCATGAAGGAAATACTGGACAATCAAATTAACGACTTTCCAGGCTTCAGGATGCCTTTCTACACTATATAAAGGTGGAAATTTACATTTGAAACGTTTGGTTTAGCTGTTATAAAAGTTTGGTTTTTTAGTGCTGTAAATGCATTTTCAGCTCGCGCTGTACACATTTGCTATGAGAGGCATTATCTCATAAGGGAAATATTGGACAATCAAATTAATGACTTCCCAGGCTTCAGGATGCCTTTTTACACTCTATAAAGGTGGAAATTTACATTGGAAACGTTTGGTTTAGCTGTTATAAAAGTTTGTTTTTTTCGTGCTGTAAAGGCATTTTCAGCTCGCGCTGTACACATTTGCAATGAGAGGCATTATCTCATAAGGGAAATATTGGACAATCAAATTAATGACTGCCCAGGCTTCAGGATGTCTTTTTACACTATATAAAGGTGGAAATTTACATTGGAAACGTTTAGTTTAGCTGTTAATGAAGTTTCGTTTTTTTAGTGCTGAAAATTCATTGTCTGCTGGCGCTGTACACTTTTTCTAAGTGTTGCAATATCTCATGAAGGAAATACTGGACAATCAAATTAATGACTTTCCAGGCTTTAGGATGCCTTTCTACACCATATAAAGGTGGAAATGTACATTGGAAACGTTTGGTTTAGCTGTTATAAAAGTTTGGTTTTTTAGTGCTGTAAATGCATTTTCAGCTCGCGCTGTACACATTTGCTATGTGAGGCATTATCTCATAAGGGAAATACTGGACAATCAAATTAATGACTGCCCAGGCTTCAGGATGTCTTTTTACACTATATAAAGGTGGAAATTTACATTGGAAACGTTTGGTTTAGCTGTTATAAAAGTTGGGTTTTTTAATGCTGAAAATGCATTTTCAGCTCGCACTGTACACATTTGCTATGTGAGGCATTATCTCATAAGGGAAATACTGGACAATCAAATTAATGACTTCCCAGGCTTCAGGATGCCTTTTTACACTCTATAAATGTGGAAATTTACATTGGAAACGTTTGGTTTAGCTGTTAATGAAGTTTCGTTTTTTTAGTGCTGAAAATTCATTGTCTGCTGGCGCTGTACACTTTTTCTAAGTGTTGCAATATCTCATGAAGGAAATACTGGACAATCAAATTAATGACTTTCCAGGCTTCAGGATGCCTTTCTACACTATATAAAGGTGGAAATTTACATTTGAAACGTTTGGTTTAGCTGTTATAAAAGTTTGGTTTTTTAGTGCTGTAAATGCATTTTCAGCTCGCGCTGTACACATTTGCTATGATAGGCATTATCTCATAAGGGAAATATTGGACAATCAAATTAATGACTGCCCAGGCTTCAGGATGTCTTTTTACACTATATAAGGGTGGAAATTTACATTGGAAACGTTTAGTTTAGCTGTTAATGAAGTGTCGTTTTTTTAGTGCTGAAAATTCATTGTCTGCTGGCGCTGTACACTTTTTCTAAGTGTTGCAATATCTCATGAAGGAAATACTGGACAATCAAATTAATGACTTTCCAGGCTTCAGGATGCCTTTCTACGTTATATAAAGGTGGAAATGTACATTGGAAACGTTTGGTTTAGCTGTTATAAAAGTTTGGTTTTTTAGTGCTGTAAATGCATTTTCAGCTCGCACTGTACACATTTGCTATGTGAGGCATTATCTCATAAGGGAAATACTGGACAATCAAATTAATGACTTCCCAGGCTTCAGGATGCCTTTTTACACTCTATAAATGTGGAAATTTACATTGGAAACGTTTGGTTTAGCTGTTAATGAAGTTTCGTTTTTTTAGTGCTGAAAATTCATTGTCTGCTGGCGCTGTACACTTTTTCTAAGTGTTGCAATATCTCATGAAGGAAATACTGGACAATCAAATTAATGACTTTCCAGGCTTCAGGATGCCTTTCTACACTATATAAAGGTGGAAATGTACATTGGAAACGTTTGGTTTAGCTGTTATAAAAGTTATGTTTTTTAGTGCTGTAAATGCATTTTCAGCTCGCGCTGTACACATTTGCTATGAGAGGCATTATCTCATAAGGGAAATATTGGACAATCAAATTAATGACTGCCCAGGCTTCAGGATGTCTTTTTACACTATATAAGGGTGGAAATTTACATTGGAAACGTTTAGTTTAGCTGTTAATGAAGTTTCGTTTTTTTAGTGCTGAAAATTCATTGTCTGCTGGCGCTGTACACTTTTTCTAAGTGTTGCAATATCTCATGAAAGAAATACTGGACAATCAAATTAATGACTTTCCAGGCTTCAGGATGCCTTTCTACACTATATAAAGGTGGAAATGTACATTGGAAACGTTTGGTTTAGCTGTTATAAAAGTTTGGTTTTTTAGTGCTGCAAATGCATTTTCAGCTCGCGCTGTACACATTTGCTATGAGAGGCATTATCTCAAAAGGGAAATATTGGACAATCAAATTAATGACTGCCCAGGCTTCAGGATGTCTTTTTACACTATATAAAGGTGGAAATTTACATTGGAAACGTTTGGTTTAGCTGTTATAAAAGTTTGTTTTTTTAGTGCTGAAAATGCATTTTCAGCTCGCGCTGTACACATTTGCTATGTGAGGCATTATCGCATAAGGGAAATACTGGACAATCAAATTAATGACTGCCCAGGCTTCAGGATGTCTTTTTACACTATATAAAGGTGGAAATTTACATTGGAAACGTTTGGTTTAGCTGTTATAAAAGTTTGGTTTTTTAGTGCTGAAAATGCATTTTCAGCTCGCATTGTACACATTTGCTATGTGAGGCATTATCTCATAAGGGAAATACTGGACAATCAAATTAATGACTTCCCAGGCTTCAGGATGCCTTTTTACACTCTATAAATGTCGAAATTTACATTGGAAACGTTTGGTTTAGCTGTTAATGAAGTTTCGTTTTTTTAGTGCTGAAAATTCATTGTCTGCTGGCGCTGAACACTTTTTCTAAGTGTTGCAATATCTCATGAAGGAAATACTGGACAATCAAATTAATGACTTTCCAGGCTTCAGGATGCCTTTCTACACTATATAAAGGTGGAAATTTAAATTTGAAACGTTTGGTTTAGCTGTTATAAAAGTTTGGTTTTTTAGTGCTGTAAATGCATTTTCAGCTCGCGCTGTACACATTTGCTATGAGAGGCATTATCTCATAAGGGAAATATTGGACAATCAAATTAATGACTGCCCAGGCTTCAGGATGTCTTTTTACACTATATAAAGGTGGAAATTTACATTGGAAACGTTTGGTTTAGCTGTTATAAAAGTTTGGTTTTTTAGTGCTTAAAATGCATTTTCAGCTCGCACTGTACACATTTTCTATGTGAGGCATTATCTCATAAGGGAAATACTGGACAATCAAATTAATGACTTCCCAGGCTTCAGGATGCCTTTTTACACTCTATAAAGGTGGAAATTTACATTGGAAACGTTTGGTTTAGCTGTTATAAAAGTTTGTTTTTTTCGTGCTGTAAATGCATTTTCAGCTCGCGCTGTACACATTTGCAATGAGAGGCATTATCTCATAAGGGAAATATTGGACAATCAAATTAATGACTGCCCAGGCTTCAGGATGTCTTTTTACACTATATAAAGGTGGAAATTTACATTGGAAACGTTAATTTAGCTGTTAATGAAGTTTCGTTTTTTTTAGTGCTGAAAATTCATTGTCTGCTGGCGCTGTACACTTTTTCTAAGTGTTGCAATATCTCATGAAGGAAATACTGGACAATCAAATTAATGACTTTCCAGGCTTCAGGATGCCTTTCTACACTATATAAAGGTGGAAATTTACATTGGAAACGTTTGGTTTAGCTGTTATAAAAGTTTGGTTTTTTAGTGCTGTAAATGCATTTTCAGCTCGCGCTGTACACATTTGCTATAAGAGGCATTATCTCATAAGGGAAATATTGGACAATCAAATTAATGACTGCCCAGGCTTCAGGATGTCTTTTTACACTATATAAAGGTGGAAATTTACATTGGAAACGTTTGGTTTAGCTGTTATAAAAGTTTGGTTTTTTAGTGCTGTAAATGCATTTTCAGCTCGCGCTGTACACATTTGCTATGAGAGGCATTATCTCATAAGGGAAATATTGGAGAATCAAATTAATGGCTGCCCAGGCTTCAGGATGTCTTTTTACACTATATAAAGGTGGAAATTTACATTGGAAACTTTTAGTTTAGCTGTTCATGAAGTTTCGTTTTTTTAGTGCTGAAAATTCATTGTCTGCTGGCGCTGTACACTTTTTCTAAGTGTTGCAATATCTCATGAAGGAAATACTGGACAATCAAATTAATGACTTTCCAGGCTTCAGGATGCCTTTCTACACTATATAAAGGTGGAAATGTACATTGGAAACGTTTGGTTTAGCTGTTATAAAAGTTTGGTTTTTTAGTGCTGTAAATGCATTTTCAGCTCGCGCTGTACACATTTGCTATGAGAGGCATTATCTCAGAAGGGAAATATTGGACAATCAAATTAATGACTGCCCAGGCTTCAGGATGTCTTTTTACACTATATAAAGGTGGAAATTTACATTGGAAACGTTTGGTTTAGCTGTTATAAAAGTTTGGTTTTTTTAGTGCTGAAAATGCATTTTCAGCTCGCACTGTACACATTTGCTATGTGAGGCATTATCTCATAAGGGAAATACTGGACAATCAAATTAATGACTGCCCAGGCTTCAGGATGTCTTTTTACACTATATAAAGGTGGAAATTTACATTGGAAACGTTTGGTTTAGCTGTTATAAAAGTTTGGTTTTTTAGTGCTGAAAATGCATTTTCAGCTCGCACTGTACACATTTGCTATGTGATGCATTATCTCATAAGGGAAATACTGGACAATCAAATTAATGACTTCCCAGGCTTCAGGATGCCTTTTTACACTCTATAAATGTGGAAATTTACATTGGAAACGTTTGGTTTAGCTGTTAATGAAGTTTCGTTTTTTTAGTGCTGAAAATTCATTGTCTGCTGGCGCTGTACACTTTTTCTAAGTGTTGCAATATCTCATGAAGGAAATACTGGACAATCAAATTAATGACTTTCCAGGCTTCAGGATGCCTTTCTACACTATATAAAGGTGGAAATTTACATTGGAAACGTTTGGTTTAGCTGTTATAAAAGTTTGTTTTTTTAGTGCTGTAAATGCATTTTCAGCTCGCGCTGTACACATTTGCTATGAGAGGCATTATCTCATAAGGGAAATATTGGACAATCAAATTAATGACTGCCCAGGCTTCAGGATGTCTTTTTACACTATATAAAGGTGGAAATGTACATTGGAAACGTTTGGTTTAGCTGTTATAAAAGTTTGGTTTTTTAGTGCTGTAAATGCATTTTCAGCTCGCGCTGTACACATTTGCTATGAGAGGCATTATCTCATAAGGGAAATATTGGACAATCAAATTAATGACTGCCCAGGCTTCAGGATGTCTTTTTACACTATATAAGGGTGGAAATTTACATTGGAAACGTTTAGTTTAGCTGTTAATGAAGTGTCGTTTTTTTAGTGCTGAAAATTCATTGTCTGCTGGCGCTGTACACTTTTTCTAAGTGTTGCAATATCTCATGAAGGAAATACTGAACAATCAAATTAATGACTTTCCAGGCTTTAGGATGCCTTTCTACACTATATAAAGGTGGAAATGTACATTGGAAACGTTTGGTTTAGCTGTTATAAAAGTTTGGTTTTTTAGTGCTGTAAATGCATTTTCAGCTCGCGCTGTACACATTTGCTATGTGAGGCATTATCTCATAAGGGAAATACTGGACAATCAATTTAATGACTGCCCAGGCTTCAGGATGTCTTTTTACACTATATAAAGGTGGAAATTTACATTGGAAACGTTTGGTTTAGCTGTTATAAAAGTTGGGTTTTTTAATGCTGAAAATGCATTTTCAGCTCGCACTGTACACATTTGCTATGTGAGGCATTATCTCATAAGGGAAATACTGGACAATCAAATTAATGACTTCCCAGGCTTCGGATGCCTTTTTACACTCTATAAATGTGGAAATTTACATTGGAAACGTTTGGTTTAGCTGTTAATGAAGTTTCGTTTTTTTAGTGCTGAAAATTCATTGTCTGCTGGTGCTGTACACTTTTTCTAAGTGTTGCAATATCTCATGAAGGAAATACTGGACAATCAAATTAATGACTTTCCAGGCTTCAGGATGCCTTTCTACACTATATAAAGGTGGAAATGTACATTGGAAACGTTTGGTTTAGCTGTTATAAAAGTTTGGTTTTTTAGTGCTGTAAATGCATTTTCAGCTCGCGCTGTACACATTTGCTATGAGAGGCATTATCTCAAAAGGGAAATATTGGACAATCAAATTAATGACTGCCCAGGCTTCAGGATGTCTTTTTACACTATATAAAGGTGGAAATTTACATTGGAAACGTTTGGTTTAGCTGTTATAAAAGTTGGGTTTTTTAATGCTGAAAATGCATTTTCAGCTCGCACTGTACACATTTGCTATGTGAGGCATTATCTCATAAGGGAAATACTGGACAATCAAATTAATGACTTCCCAGGCTTCAGGATGCCTTTTTACACTCTATAAATGTGGAAATTTACATTGGAAACGTTTGGTTTAGCTGTTAATGAAGTTTCGTTTTTTTAGTGCTGAAAATTCATTGTCTGCTGGCGCTGTACACTTTTTCTAAGTGTTGCAATATCTCATGAAGGAAATACTGGACAATCAAATTAATGACTTTCCAGGCTTCAGGATGCCTTTCTACACTATATAAAGGTGGAAATGTACATTGGAAACGTTTGGTTTAGCTGTTATAAAAGTTTGGTTTTTTAGTGCTGTAAATGCATTTTCAGCTCGCGCTGTACACATTTGCTATGAGAGGCATTATCTCATAAGGGAAATATTGGACAATCAAATTAATGACTGCCCAGGCTTCAGGATGTCTTTTTACACTATATAAGGGTGGAAATTTACATTGGAAACGTTTAGTTTAGCTGTTAATGAAGTTTCGTTTTTTTAGTGCTGAAAATTCATTGTCTGCTGGCGCTGTACACTTTTTCTAAGTGTTGCAATATCTCATGAAGGAAATACTGGACAATCAAATTAATGACTTTCCAGGCTTCAGGATGCCTTTCTACACTATATAAAGGTGGAAATTTACATTGGAAACGTTTGGTTTAGCTGTTATAAAAGTTTGGTTTTTTAGTACTGTAAATGCATTTTCAGCTCGCACTGTACACATTTGCTATGTGAGGCATTATCTCATAAGGGAAATACTGGACAATCAAATTAATGACTGCCCAGGCTTCAGGATGTCTTTTTACACTATATAAAGGTGGAAATTTACATTGGAAACGTTTGGTTTAGCTGTTATAAAAGTTGGGTTTTTTAATGCTGAAAATGCATTTTCAGCTCGCACTGTACACATTTGCTATGTGAGGCATTATCTCATAAGGGAAATACTGGACAATCAAATTAATGACTTCCCAGGCTTCAGGATGCCTTTTTACACTCTATAAATGTGGAAATTTACATTGGAAACGTTTGGTTTAGCTGTTAATGAAGTTTCGTTTTTTTAGTGCTGAAAATTCATTGTCTGCTGGTGCTGTACACTTTTTCTAAGTGTTGCAATATCTCATGAAGGAAATACTGGACAATCAAATTAATGACTTTCCAGGCTTCAGGATGCCTTTCTACACTATATAAAGGTGGAAATGTACATTGGAAACGTTTGGTTTAGCTGTTATAAAAGTTTGGTTTTTTAGTGCTGTAAATGCATTTTCAGCTCGCGCTGTACACATTTGCTATGAGAGGCATTATCTCAAAAGGGAAATATTGGACAATCAAATTAATGACTGCCCAGGCTTCAGGATGTCTTTTTACACTATATAAAGGTGGAAATTTACATTGGAAACGTTTGGTTTAGCTGTTATAAAAGTTGGGTTTTTTAATGCTGAAAATGCATTTTCAGCTCGCACTGTACACATTTGCTATGTGAGGCATTATCTCATAAGGGAAATACTGGACAATCAAATTAATGACTTCCCAGGCTTCAGGATGCCTTTTTACACTCTATAAATGTGGAAATTTACATTGGAAACGTTTGGTTTAGCTGTTAATGAAGTTTCGTTTTTTTAGTGCTGAAAATTCATTGTCTGCTGGCGCTGTACACTTTTTCTAAGTGTTGCAATATCTCATGAAGGAAATACTGGACAATCAAATTAATGACTTTCCAGGCTTCAGGATGCCTTTCTACACTATATAAAGGTGGAAATGTACATTGGAAACGTTTGGTTTAGCTGTTATAAAAGTTTGGTTTTTTAGTGCTGTAAATGCATTTTCAGCTCGCGCTGTACACATTTGCTATGAGAGGCATTATCTCATAAGGGAAATATTGGACAATCAAATTAATGACTGCCCAGGCTTCAGGATGTCTTTTTACACTATATAAGGGTGGAAATTTACATTGGAAACGTTTAGTTTAGCTGTTAATGAAGTTTCGTTTTTTTAGTGCTGAAAATTCATTGTCTGCTGGCGCTGTACACTTTTTCTAAGTGTTGCAATATCTCATGAAGGAAATACTGGACAATCAAATTAATGACTTTCCAGGCTTCAGGATGCCTTTATACACTATATAAAGGTGGAAATGTACATTGGAAACGTTTGGTTTAGCTGTTATAAAAGTTTGGTTTTTTAGTGCTGCAAATGCATTTTCAGCTCGCGCTGTACACATTTGCTATGAGAGGCATTATCTCAAAAGGGAAATATTGGACAATCAAATTAATGACTGCCCAGGCTTCAGGATGTGTTTTTACACTATATAGAGGTGGAAATTTACATTGGAAACGTTTGGTTTAGCTGTTATAAAAGTTTGTTTTTTTAGTGCTGAAAATGCATTTTCAGCTCGCATTGTACACATTTGCTATGTGAGGCATTATCTCATAAGGGAAATACTGGACAATCAAATTAATGACTTCCCAGGCTTCAGGATGCCTTTTTACACTCTATAAATGTCGAAATTTATATTGGAAACGTTTGGTTTAGCTGTTAATGAAGTTTCGTTTTTTTAGTGCTGAAAATTCATTGTCTGCTGGCGCTGTACACTTTTTCTAAGTGTTGCAATATCTCATGAAAGAAATACTGGACAATCAAATTAATGACTTTCCAGGCTTCAGGATGCCTTTCTACACTATATAAAGGTGGAAATGTACATTGGAAACGTTTGGTTTAGCTGTTATAAAAGTTTGGTTTTTTAGTGCTGAAAATGCATTTTCAGCTCGCACTGTACACATTTGCTATGTGAGGCATTATCTCATAAGGGAAATACTGGACAATCAAATTAATGACTGCCCAGGCTTCAGGATGTCTTTTTACACTATATAAAGGTGGAAATTTACATTGGAAACGTTTGGTTTAGCTGTTATAAAAGTTTGGTTTTTTAGTGCTGTAAATGCATTTTCAGCTCGCGCTGTACACATTTGCTATGAGAGGCATTATCTCATAAGGGAAATATTGGACAATCAAATAATTGACTGCCCAGGCTTCAGGATGTCTTTTTACACTATATAAAGGTGGAAATTTACATTGGAAACGTTTGGTTTAGCTGTTATAAAAGTTTGGTTTTTTAGTGCTGTAAATGCATTTTCAGCTCGCGCTGTACACATTTTCTATGAGAGGCATTATCTCATAAGTGAAATATTGGACAATCAAATTAATGACTGCCCAGGCTTCAGGATGTCTTTTTACACTATATAAAGGTGGAAATTTACATTGGAAACGTTTGGTTTAGCTGTTATAAAAGTTTGGTTTTTTTAGTGCTGTAAATGCATTTTCAGCTCGCGCTGTACACATTTGCTATGAGAGGCATTATCTCATAAGGGAAATATTGGACAATCAAATTAATGGCTGACCAGGCTTCAGGATGTCTTTTTACACTATATAAAGGTGGAAATTTACATTGGAAACGTTTAGTTTAGCTGTTAATGAAGTTTCGTTTTTTTAGTGCTGAAAATTCATTGTCTGCTGGCGCTGTACACTTTTTCTAAGTGTTGCAATATCTCATGAAGGAAATACTGGACAATCAAATTAATGACTTTCCAGGCTTCAGGATGCCTTTCTACACTATATAAAGGTGGAAATTTACATTGGAAACGTTTGGTTTAGCTGTTATAAAAGTTTGGTTTTTTAGTACTGTAAATGCATTTTCAGCTCGCACTGTACACATTTGCTATGTGAGGCATTATCTCATAAGGGAAATACTGGACAATCAAATTAATGACTTCCCAGGCTTCAGGATGTCTTTTTACACTATATAAAGGTGGAAATTTACATTGGAAACGTTTGGTTTAGCTGTTATAAAAGTTGGGTTTTTTAATGCTGAAAATGCATTTTCAGCTCGCACTGTACACATTTGCTATGTGAGGCATTATCTCATAAGGGAAATACTGGACAATCAAATTAATGACTTCCCAGGCTTCAGGATGCCTTTTTACACTCTATAAATGTGGAAATTTACATTGGAAACGTTTGGTTTAGCTGTTAATGAAGTTTCGTTTTTTTAGTGCTGAAAATTCATTGTCTGCTGGCGCTGTACACTTTTTCTAAGTGTTGCAATATCTCATGAAGGAAATACTGGACAATCAAATTAATGACTTTCCAGGCTTCAGGATGCCTTTTTACACTATATAAAGGTGGCAATTTACATTGGAAACGTTTGGTTTAGCTGTTATAAAAGTTTGGTTTTTTTAGTGCTGAAAATGCATTTTCAGCTCGCACTGTACACATTTGCTATGAGAGGCATTATCTCATAAGGGAAATACAGGACAATCAAATTAATTACTGCCCAGGCTTCAGGATGTCTTTTTACACTATATAAAGGTGGAAATTTACATTGGAAACGTTTGGTTTAGCTGTTATAAAAGTTTGTTTTTTTAGTGCTGAAAATGCATTTTCAGCTCGCACTGTACACATTTGCTATGTGAGGCATTATCTCATAAGGGAAATACTGAACAATCAAATTAATGACTTCCCAGGCTTCAGGATGCCTTTTTTACACTCTATAAATGTGGAAATTTACATTGGAAACGTTTGGTTTAGCTGTTAATGAAGTTTCGTTTTTTTAGTGCTGAAAATTCATTGTCTGCTGGCGCTGTACACTTTTTCTAAGTGTTGCAATATCTCATGAAGGAAATACTGGACAATCAAATTAATGACTTTCCAGGCTTCAGGATGCCTTTCTACACTATATAAAGGTGGAAATTTACATTGGAAACGTTTGGTTTAGCTGTTATAAAAGTTGGGTTTTTTAATGCTGAAAATGCATTTTCAGCTCGCACTGTACACATTTGCTATGTGAGGCATTATCTCATAAGGGAAATACTGGACAATCAAATAATGACTTCCCAGGCTTCAGGATGCCTTTTTACACTCTATAAATGTGGAAATTTACATTGGAAACGTTTGGTTTAGCTGTTAATGAAGTTTCGTTTTTTTAGTGCTGAAAATTCATTGTCTGCTGGCGCTGTACACTTTTTCTAAGTGTTGCAATATCTCATGAAGGAAATACTGGACAATCAAATTAATGACTTTCCAGGCTTCAGGATGCCTTTCTACACTATATAAAGGTGGAAATGTACATTGGAAACGTTTGGTTTAGCTGTTATAAAAGTTATGTTTTTTAGTGCTGTAAATGCATTTTCAGCTCGCGCTGTACACATTTGCTATGAGAGGCATTATCTCATAAGGGAAATATTGGACAATCAAATTAATGACTGCCCAGGCTTCAGGATGTCTTTTTACACTATATAAGGGTGGAAATTTACATTGGAAACGTTTAGTTTAGCTGTTAATGAAGTTTCGTTTTTTTAGTGCTGAAAATTCATTGTCTGCTGGCGCTGTACACTTTTTCTAAGTGTTGCAATATCTCATGAAAGAAATACTGGACAATCAAATTAATGACTTTCCAGGCTTCAGGATGCCTTTCTACACTATATAAAGGTGGAAATGTACATTGGAAACGTTTGGTTTAGCTGTTATAAAAGTTTGGTTTTTTAGTGCTGCAAATGCATTTTCAGCTCGCGCTGTACACATTTGCTATGAGAGGCATTATCTCAAAAGGGAAATATTGGACAATCAAATTAATGACTGCCCAGGCTTCAGGATGTCTTTTTACACTATATAAAGGTGGAAATTTACATTGGAAACGTTTGGTTTAGCTGTTATAAAAGTTTGTTTTTTTAGTGCTGAAAATGCATTTTCAGCTCGCATTGTACACATTTGCTATGTGAGGCATTATCTCATAAGGGAAATACTGGACAATCAAATTAATGACTTCCCAGGCTTCAGGATGCCTTTTTACACTCTATAAATGTCGAAATTTACATTGGAAACGTTTGGTTTAGCTGTTAATGAAGTTTCGTTTTTTTAGTGCTGAAAATTCATTGTCTGCTGGCGCTGAACACTTTTTCTAAGTGTTGCAATATCTCATGAAGGAAATACTGGACAATCAAATTAATGACTTTCCAGGCTTCAGGATGCCTTTCTACACTATATAAAGGTGGAAATTTAAATTTGAAACGTTTGGTTTAGCTGTTATAAAAGTTTGGTTTTTTAGTGCTGTAAATGCATTTTCAGCTCGCGCTGTACACATTTGCTATGAGAGGCATTATCTCATAAGGGAAATATTGGACAATCAAATTAATGACTGCCCAGGCTTCAGGATGTCTTTTTACACTATATAAAGGTGGAAATTTACATTGGAAACGTTTGGTTTAGCTGTTATAAAAGTTTGGTTTTTTAGTGCTTAAAATGCATTTTCAGCTCGCACTGTACACATTTTCTATGTGAGGCATTATCTCATAAGGGAAATACTGGACAATCAAATTAATGACTGCCCAGGCTTCAGGATGTCTTTTTACACTATATAAAGGTGGAAATTTACATTGGAAACGTTTGGTTTAGCTGTTATAAAAGTTTGGTTTTTTAGTGCTGAAAATGCATTTTCAGCTCGCACTGTACACATTTGCTATGTGATGCATTATCTCATAAGGGAAATACTGGACAATCAAATTAATGACTTCCCAGGCTTCAGGATGCCTTTTTACACTCTATAAATGTGGAAATTTACATTGGAAACGTTTGGTTTAGCTGTTAATGAAGTTTCGTTTTTTTAGTGCTGAAAATTCATTGTCTGCTGGCGCTGTACACTTTTTCTAAGTGTTGCAATATCTCATGAAGGAAATACTGGACAATCAAATTAATGACTTTCCAGGCTTCAGGATGCCTTTCTACACTATATAAAGGTGGAAATTTACATTGGAAACGTTTGGTTTAGCTGTTATAAAAGTTTGTTTTTTTAGTGCTGTAAATGCATTTTCAGCTCGCGCTGTACACATTTGCTATGAGAGGCATTATCTCATAAGGGAAATATTGGACAATCAAATTAATGACTGCCCAGGCTTCAGGATGTCTTTTTACACTATATAAAGGTGGAAATGTACATTGGAAACGTTTGGTTTAGCTGTTATAAAAGTTTGGTTTTTTAGTGCTGTAAATGCATTTTCAGCTCGCGCTGTACACATTTGCTATGAGAGGCATTATCTCATAAGGGAAATATTGGACAATCAAATTAATGACTGCCCAGGCTTCAGGATGTCTTTTTACACTATATAAGGGTGGAAATTTACATTGGAAACGTTTAGTTTAGCTGTTAATGAAGTGTCGTTTTTTTAGTGCTGAAAATTCATTGTCTGCTGGCGCTGTACACTTTTTCTAAGTGTTGCAATATCTCATGAAGGAAATACTGAACAATCAAATTAATGACTTTCCAGGCTTTAGGATGCCTTTCTACACTATATAAAGGTGGAAATGTACATTGGAAACGTTTGGTTTAGCTGTTATAAAAGTTTGGTTTTTTAGTGCTGTAAATGCATTTTCAGCTCGCGCTGTACACATTTGCTATGTGAGGCATTATCTCATAAGGGAAATACTGGACAATCAATTTAATGACTGCCCAGGCTTCAGGATGTCTTTTTACACTATATAAAGGTGGAAATTTACATTGGAAACGTTTGGTTTAGCTGTTATAAAAGTTGGGTTTTTTAATGCTGAAAATGCATTTTCAGCTCGCACTGTACACATTTGCTATGTGAGGCATTATCTCATAAGGGAAATACTGGACAATCAAATTAATGACTTCCCAGGCTTCAGGATGCCTTTTTACACTCTATAAATGTGGAAATTTACATTGGAAACGTTTGGTTTAGCTGTTAATGAAGTTTCGTTTTTTTAGTGCTGAAAATTCATTGTCTGCTGGTGCTGTACACTTTTTCTAAGTGTTGCAATATCTCATGAAGGAAATACTGGACAATCAAATTAATGACTTTCCAGGCTTCAGGATGCCTTTCTACACTATATAAAGGTGGAAATGTACATTGGAAACGTTTGGTTTAGCTGTTATAAAAGTTTGGTTTTTTAGTGCTGTAAATGCATTTTCAGCTGCGCTGTACACATTTGCTATGAGAGGCATTATCTCAAAAGGGAAATATTGGACAATCAAATTAATGACTGCCCAGGCTTCAGGATGTCTTTTTACACTATATAAAGGTGGAAATTTACATTGGAAACGTTTGGTTTAGCTGTTATAAAAGTTGGGTTTTTTAATGCTGAAAATGCATTTTCAGCTCGCACTGTACACATTTGCTATGTGAGGCATTATCTCATAAGGGAAATACTGGACAATCAAATTAATGACTTCCCAGGCTTCAGGATGCCTTTTTACACTCTATAAATGTGGAAATTTACATTGGAAACGTTTGGTTTAGCTGTTAATGAAGTTTCGTTTTTTTAGTGCTGAAAATTCATTGTCTGCTGGCGCTGTACACTTTTTCTAAGTGTTGCAATATCTCATGAAGGAAATACTGGACAATCAAATTAATGACTTTCCAGGCTTCAGGATGCCTTTCTACACTATATAAAGGTGGAAATGTACATTGGAAACGTTTGGTTTAGCTGTTATAAAAGTTTGGTTTTTTAGTGCTGTAAATGCATTTTCTGCTCGCGCTGTACACATTTGCTATGAGAGGCATTATCTCATAAGGGAAATATTGGACAATCAAATTAATGACTGCCCAGGCTTCAGGATGTCTTTTTACACTATATAAGGGTGGAAATTTACATTGGAAACGTTTAGTTTAGCTGTTAATGAAGTTTCGTTTTTTTAGTGCTGAAAATTCATTGTCTGCTGGCGCTGTACACTTTTTCTAAGTGTTGCAATATCTCATGAAGGAAATACTGGACAATCAAATTAATGACTTTCCAGGCTTCAGGATGCCTTTATACACTATATAAAGGTGGAAATGTACATTGGAAACGTTTGGTTTAGCTGTTATAAAAGTTTGGTTTTTTAGTGCTGCAAATGCATTTTCAGCTCGCGCTGTACACATTTGCTATGAGAGGCATTATCTCAAAAGGGAAATATTGGACAATCAAATTAATGACTGCCCAGGCTTCAGGATGTCTTTTTACACTATATAGAGGTGGAAATTTACATTGGAAACGTTTGGTTTAGCTGTTATAAAAGTTTGTTTTTTTAGTGCTGAAAATGCATTTTCAGCTCGCATTGTACACATTTGCTATGTGAGGCATTATCTCATAAGGGAAATACTGGACAATCAAATTAATGACTTCCCAGGCTTCAGGATGCCTTTTTACACTCTATAAATGTCGAAATTTACATTGGAAACGTTTGGTTTAGCTGTTAATGAAGTTTCGTTTTTTTAGTGCTGAAAATTCATTGTCTGCTGGCGCTGTACACTTTTTCTAAGTGTTGCAATATCTCATGAAAGAAATACTGGACAATCAAATTAATGACTTTCCAGGCTTCAGGATGCCTTTCTACACTATATAAAGGTGGAAATGTACATTGGAAACGTTTGGTTTAGCTGTTATAAAAGTTTGGTTTTTTAGTGCTGCAAATGCATTTTCAGCTCGCGCTGTACACATTTGCTATGAGAGGCATTATCTCAAAAGGGAAATATTGGACAATCAAATTAATGACTGCCCAGGCTTCAGGATGTCTTTTTACACTATATAAAGGTGGAAATTTACATTGGAAACGTTTGGTTTAGCTGTTATAAAAGTTTGTTTTTTTAGTGCTGAAAATGCATTTTCAGCTCGCATTGTACACATTTGCTATGTGAGGCATTATCTCATAAGGGAAATACTGGACAATCAAATTAATGACTTCCCAGGCTTCAGGATGCCTTTTTACACTCTATAAATGTCGAAATTTACATTGGAAACGTTTGGTTTAGCTGTTAATGAAGTTTCGTTTTTTTAGTGCTGAAAATTCATTGTCTGCTGGCGCTGAACACTTTTTCTAAGTGTTGCAATATCTCATGAAGGAAATACTGGACAATCAAATTAATGACTTTCCAGGCTTCAGGATGCCTTTCTACACTATATAAAGGTGGAAATTTACATTTGAAACGTTTGGTTTAGCTGTTATAAAAGTTTGGTTTTTTAATACTGTAAATGCATTTTCAGCTCGCGCTGTACACATTTGCTATGAGAGGCATTATCTCATAAGGGAAATATTGGACAATCAAATTAATGACTGCCCAGGCTTCAGGATGTCTTTTTACACTATATAAAGGTGGAAATTTACATTGGAAACGTTTGGTTTAGCTGTTATAAAAGTTTGGTTTTTTAGTGCTTAAAATGCATTTTCAGCTCGCACTGTACACATTTTCTATGTGAGGCATTATCTCATAAGGGAAATACTGGACAATCAAATTAATGACTTCCCAGGCTTCAGGATGCCTTTTTACACTCTATAAAGGTGGAAATTTACATTGGAAACGTTTGGTTTAGCTGTTATAAAAGTTTGTTTTTTTCGTGCTGTAAATGCATTTTCAGCTCGCGCTGTACACATTTGCAATGAGAGGCATTATCTCATAAGGGAAATATTGGACAATCAAATTAATGACTGCCCAGGCTTCAGGATGTCTTTTTACACTATATAAAGGTGGAAATTTACATTGGAAACGTTTAGTTTAGCTGTTAATGAAGTTTCGTTTTTTTTAGTGCTGAAAATTCATTGTCTGCTGGCGCTGTACACTTTTTCTAAGTGTTGCAATATCTCATGAAGGAAATACTGGACAATCAAATTAATGACTTTCCAGGCTTCAGGATGCCTTTCTACACTATATAAAGGTGGACATTTACATTGGAAACGTTTGGTTTAGCTGTTATAAAAGTTTGGTTTTTTAGTGCTGTAAATGCATTTTCAGCTCGCGCTGTACACATTTGCTATAAGAGGCATTATCTCATAAGGGAAATATTGGACAATCAAATTAATGACTGCCCAGGCTTCAGGATGTCTTTTTACACTATATAAAGGTGGAAATTTACATTGGAAACGTTTGGTTTAGCTGTTATAAAAGTTTGGTTTTTTTAGTGCTGTAAATGCATTTTCAGCTCGCGCTGTACACATTTGCTATGAGAGGCATTATCTCATAAGGGAAATATTGGACAATCAAATTAATGGCTGCCCAGGCTTCAGGATGTCTTTTTACACTATATAAAGGTGGAAATTTACATTGGAAACTTTTAGTTTAGCTGTTCATGAAGTTTCGTTTTTTTAGTGCTGAAAATTCATTGTCTGCTGGCGCTGTACACTTTTTCTAAGTGTTGCAATATCTCATGAAGGAAATACTGGACAATCAAATTAATGACTTTCCAGGCTTCAGGATGCCTTTCTACACTATATAAAGGTGGAAATGTACATTGGAAACGTTTGGTTTAGCTGTTATAAAAGTTTGGTTTTTTAGTGCTGTAAATGCATTTTCAGCTCGCGCTGTACACATTTGCTATGAGAGGCATTATCTCAGAAGGGAAATATTGGACAATCAAATTAATGACTGCCCAGGCTTCAGGATGTCTTTTTACACTATATAAAGGTGGAAATTTACATTGGAAACGTTTGGTTTAGCTGTTATAAAAGTTTGGTTTTTTTAGTGCTGAAAATGCATTTTCAGCTCGCACTGTACACATTTGCTATGTGAGGCATTATCTCATAAGGGAAATACTGGACAATCAAATTAATGACTGCCCAGGCTTCAGGATGTCTTTTTACACTATATAAAGGTGGAAATTTACATTGGAAACGTTTGGTTTAGCTGTTATAAAAGTTTGGTTTTTTAGTGCTGAAAATGCATTTTCAGCTCGCACTGTACACATTTGCTATGTGAGGCATTATCTCATAAGGGAAATACTGGACAATCAAATTAATGACTTCCCAGGCTTCAGGATGCCTTTTTACACTCTATAAATGTGGAAATTTACATTGGAAACGTTTGGTTTAGCTGTTAATGAAGTTTCGTTTTTTTAGTGCTGAAAATTCATTGTCTGCTGGCGCTGTACACTTTTTCTAAGTGTTGCAATATCTCATGAAGGAAATACTGGACAATCAAATTAATGACTTTCCAGGCTTCAGGATGCCTTTCTACACTATATAAAGGTGGAAATTTACATTGGAAACGTTTGGTTTAGCTGTTATAAAAGTTTGTTTTTTTAGTGCTGTAAATGCATTTTCAGCTCGCGCTGTACACATTTGCTATGAGAGGCATGATCTCATAAGGGAAATATTGGACAATCAAATTAATGACTGCCCAGGCTTCAGGATGTCTTTTTACACTATATAAAGGTGGAAATGTACATTGGAAACGTTTGGTTTAGCTGTTATAAAAGTTTGGTTTTTTAGTGCTGTAAATGCATTTTCAGCTCGCGCTGTACACATTTGCTATGAGAGGCATTATCTCATAAGGGAAATATTGGACAATCAAATTAATGACTGCCCAGGCTTCAGGATGTCTTTTTACACTATATAAGGGTGGAAATTTACATTGGAAACGTTTAGTTTAGCTGTTAATGAAGTGTCGTTTTTTTAGTGCTGAAAATTCATTGTCTGCTGGCGCTGTACACTTTTTCTAAGTGTTGCAATATCTCATGAAGGAAATACTGGACAATCAAATTAATGACTTTCCAGGCTTTAGGATGCCTTTCTACACTATATAAAGGTGGAAATGTACATTGGAAACGTTTGGTTTAGCTGTTATAAAAGTTTGGTTTTTTAGTGCTGTAAATGCATTTTCAGCTCGCGCTGTACACATTTGCTATGTGAGGCATTATCTCATAAGGGAAATACTGGACAATCAATTTAATGACTGCCCAGGCTTCAGGATGTCTTTTTACACTATATAAAGGTGGAAATTTACATTGGAAACGTTTGGTTTAGCTGTTATAAAAGTTGGGTTTTTTAATGCTGAAAATGCATTTTCAGCTCGCACTGTACACATTTGCTATGTGAGGCATTATCTCAAAAGGGAAATATTAGACAATCAAATTAATGACTGCCCAGGCTTCAGGATGTCTTTTTACACTATATAGAGGTGGAAATTTACATTGGAAACGTTTGGTTTAGCTGTTATAAAAGTTTGTTTTTTTAGTGCTGAAAATGCATTTTCAGCTCGCATTGTACACATTTGCTATGTGAGGCATTATCTCATAAGGGAAATACTGGACAATCAAATTAATGACTTCCCAGGCTTCAGGATGCCTTTTTACACTCTATAAATGTCGAAATTTACATTGGAAACGTTTGGTTTAGCTGTTAATGAAGTTTCGTTTTTTTAGTGCTGAAAATTCATTGTCTGCTGGCGCTGTACACTTTTTCTAAGTGTTGCAATATCTCATGAAGGAAATACTGGACAATCAAATTAATGACTTTCCAGGCTTCAGGATGCCTTTCTACACTATATAAAGGTGGAAATTTACATTTGAAACGTTTGGTTTAGCTGTTATAAAAGTTTGGTTTTTTAGTGCTGTAAATGCATTTTCAGCTCGCGCTGTACACATTTGCTATGAGAGGCATTATCTCATAAGGGAAATATTGGACAATCAAATTAATGACTGCCCAGGCTTCAGGATGTCTTTTTACACTATATAAAGGTGGAAATTTACATAGGAAACGTTTGGTTTAGCTGTTATAAAAGTTTGGTTTTTTAGTGCTTAAAATGCATTTTCAGCTCGCACTGTACACATTTTCTATGTGAGGCATTATCTCATAAGGGAAATACTGGACAATCAAATTAATGACTTCCCAGGCTTCAGGATGCCTTTTTACACTCTATAAAGGTGGAAATTTACATTGGAAACGTTTGGTTTAGCTGTTATAAAAGTTTGTTTTTTTCGTGCTGTAAATGCATTTTCAGCTCGCGCTGTACACATTTGCAATGAGAGGCATTATCTCATAAGGGAAATATTGGACAATCAAATTAATGACTGCCCAGGCTTCAGGATGTCTTTTTACACTATATAAAGGTGGAAATTTACATTGGAAACGTTTAGTTTAGCTGTTAATGAAGTTTCGTTTTTTTTAGTGCTGAAAATTCATTGTCTGCTGGCGCTGTACACTTTTTCTAAGTGTTGCAATATCTCATGAAGGAAATACTGGACAATCAAATTAATGACTTTCCAGGCTTCAGGATGCCTTTCTACACTATATAAAGGTGGAAATTTACATTGGAAACGTTTGGTTTAGCTGTTATAAAAGTTTGGTTTTTTAGTGCTGTAAATGCATTTTCAGCTCGCGCTGTACACATTTGCTATAAGAGGCATTATCTCATAAGGGAAATATTGGACAATCAAATTAATGACTGCCAGGCTTCAGGATGTCTTTTTACACTATATAAAGGTGGAAATTTACATTGGAAACGTTTGGTTTAGCTGTTATAAAAGTTTGGTTTTTTAGTGCTGTAAATGCATTTTCAGCTCGCGCTGTACACATTTGCTATGAGAGGCATTATCTCATAAGGGAAATATTGGACAATCAAATTAATGACTGCCCAGGCTTCAGGATGTCTTTTTACACTATATAAAGGTGGAAATTTACATTGGAAACGTTTAGTTTAGCTGTTAATGAAGTTTCGTTTTTTTTAGTGCTGAAAATTCATTGTCTGCTGGCGCTGTACACTTTTTCTAAGTGTTGCAATATCTCATGAAGGAAATACTGGACAATCAAATTAATGACTTTCCAGGCTTCAGGATGCCTTTCTACACTATATAAAGGTGGAAATTTACATTGGAAACGTTTGGTTTAGCTGTTATAAAAGTTTGGTTTTTTAGTGCTGTAAATGCATTTTCAGCTCGCGCTGTACACATTTGCTATAAGATGCATTATCTCATAAGGGAAATATTGGACAATCAAATTAATGACTGCCCAGGCTTCAGGATGTCTTTTTACACTATATAAAGGTGGAAATTTACATTGGAAACGTTTGGTTTAGCTGTTATAAAAGTTTGGTTTTTTAGTGCTGTAAATGCATTTTCAGCTCGCGCTGTACACATTTGCTATGAGAGGCATTATCTCATAAGGGAAATATTGGACAATCAAATTAATGGCTGCCCAGGCTTCAGGATGTCTTTTTACACTATATAAAGGTGGAAATTTACATTGGAAACTTTTAGTTTAGCTGTTCATGAAGTTTCGTTTTTTTAGTGCTGAAAATTCATTGTCTGCTGGCGCTGTACACTTTTTCTAAGTGTTGCAATATCTCATGAAGGAAATACTGGACAATCAAATTAATGACTTTCCAGGCTTCAGGATGCCTTTCTACACTATATAAAGGTGGAAATGTACATTGGAAACGTTTGGTTTAGCTGTTATAAAAGTTTGTTTTTTTAGTGCTGTAAATGCATTTTCAGCTCGCGCTGTACACATTTGCTATGAGAGGCATTATCTCAGAAGGGAAATATTGGACAATCAAATTAATGACTGCCCAGGCTTCAGGATGTCTTTTTACACTATATAAAGGTGGAAATTTACATTGGAAACGTTTGGTTTAGCTGTTATAAAAGTTTGGTTTTTTTAGTGCTGAAAATGCATTTTCAGCTCGCACTGTACACATTTGCTATGTGAGGCATTATCTCATAAGGGAAATACTGGACAATCAAATTAATGACTGCCCAGGCTTCAGGATGTCTTTTTACACTATATAAAGGTGGAAATTTACATTGGAAACGTTTGGTTTAGCTGTTATAAAAGTTTGGTTTTTTTAGTGCTGAAAATTCATTGTCTGCTGGCGCTGTACACTTTTTCTAAGTGTTGCAATATCTCATGAAGGAAATACTGGACAATCAAATTAATGACTTTCCAGGCTTCAGGATGCCTTTCTACACTATATAAAGGTGGAAATGTACATTGGAAACGTTTGGTTTAGCTGTTATAAAAGTTTGTTTTTTTAGTGCTGCAAATGCATTTTCAGCTCGCGCTGTACACATTTGCTATGAGAGGCATTATCTCAAAAGGGAAATATTGGACAATCAAATTAATGACTGCCCAGGCTTCAGGATGTCTTTTTACACTATATAAAGGTGGAAATTTACATTGGAAACGTTTGGTTTAGCTGTTATAAAAGTTTGTTTTTTTAGTGCTGAAAATGCATTTTCAGCTCGCATTGTACACATTTGCTATGTGAGGCATTATCTCATAAGGGAAATACTGGACAATCAAATTAATGACTTCCCAGGCTTCAGGATGCCTTTTTACACTCTATAAATGTCGAAATTTACATTGGAAACGTTTGGTTTAGCTGTTAATGAAGTTTCGTTTTTTTAGTGCTGAAAATTCATTGTCTGCTGGCGCTGTACACTTTTTCTAAGTGTTGCAATATCTCATGAAGGAAATACTGGACAATCAAATTAATGACTTTCCAGGCTTCAGGATGCCTTTCTACACTATATAAAGGTGGAAATTTACATTTGAAACGTTTGGTTTAGCTGTTATAAAAGTTTGGTTTTTTAGTGCTGTAAATGCATTTTCAGCTCGCGCTGTACACATTTGCTATGAGAGGCATTATCTCATAAGGGAAATATTGGACAATCAAATGAATGACTGCCCAGGCTTCAGGATGTCTTTTTACACTATATAAAGGTGGAAATTTACATAGGAAACGTTTGGTTTAGCTGTTATAAAAGTTTGGTTTTTTAGTGCTTAAAATGCATTTTCAGCTCGCACTGTACACATTTTCTATGTGAGGCATTATCTCATAAGGGAAATACTGGACAATCAAATTAATGACTTCCCAGGCTTCAGGATGCCTTTTTACACTCTATAAAGGTGGAAATTTACATTGGAAACGTTTGGTTTAGCTGTTATAAAAGTTTGTTTTTTTCGTGCTGTAAATGCATTTTCAGCTCGCGCTGTACACATTTGCAATGAGAGGCATTATCTCATAAGGGAAATATTGGACAATCAAATTAATGACTGCCCAGGCTTTAGGATGTCTTTTTACACTATATAAAGGTGGAAATTTACATTGGAAACGTTTAGTTTAGCTGTTAATGAAGTTTCGTTTTTTTTAGTGCTGAAAATTCATTGTCTGCTGGCGCTGTACACTTTTTCTAAGTGTTGCAATATCTCATGAAGGAAATACTGGACAATCAAATTAATGACTTTCCAGGCTTCAGGATGCCTTTCTACACTATATAAAGGTGGAAATTTACATTGGAACCGTTTGGTTTAGCTGTTATAAAAGTTTGGTTTTTTAGTGCTGTAAATGCATTTTCAGCTCGCGCTGTACACATTTGCTATAAGAGGCATTATCTCATAAGGGAAATATTGGACAATCAAATTAATGACTGCCCAGGCTTCAGGATGTCTTTTTACACTATATAAAGGTGGAAATTTACATTGGAAACGTTTGGTTTAGCTGTTATAAAAGTTTGGTTTTTTAGTGCTGTAAATGCATTTTCAGCTCGCGCTGTACACATTTGCTATGAGAGGCATTATCTCATAAGGGAAATATTGGACAATCAAATTAATGACTGCCCAGGCTTCAGGATGTCTTTTTACACTATATAAAGGTGGAAATTTACATTGGAAACGTTTAGTTTAGCTGTTAATGAAGTTTCGTTTTTTTTAGTGCTGAAAATTCATTGTCTGCTGGCGCTGTACACTTTTTCAAAGTGTTGCAATATCTCATGAAGGAAATACT
Organism: Idiotropiscis lumnitzeri; assembly: GCF_059441095.1. Classification (NCBI taxonomy): domain Eukaryota; kingdom Metazoa; phylum Chordata; class Actinopteri; order Syngnathiformes; family Syngnathidae; genus Idiotropiscis; species Idiotropiscis lumnitzeri. The sequence continues at coordinate 47,613,439 of NC_142391.1, read as the reverse complement.
GGACAATCAAATTAATGACTTTCCAGGCTTCAGGATGCCTTTCTACACTATATAAAGGTGGAAATTTACATTGGAAACGTTTGGTTTAGCTGTTATAAAAGTTTGGTTTTTTAGTGCTGTAAATACATTTTCAGCTCGCGCTGTACACATTTGCTATAAGAGGCATTATCTCATAAGGGAAATATTGGACAATCAAATTAATGACTGCCCAGGCTTCAGGATGTCTTTTTACACTATATAAAGGTGGAAATTTACATTGGAAACGTTTGGTTTAGCTGTTATAAAAGTTTGGTTTTTTAGTGCTGTAAATGCATTTTCAGCTCGCGCTGTACACATTTGCTATGAGAGGCATTATCTCATAAGGGAAATATTGGACAATCAAATTAATGGCTGCCCAGGCTTCAGGATGTCTTTTTACACTATATAAAGGTGGAAATTTACATTGGAAACTTTTAGTTTAGCTGTTCATGAAGTTTCGTTTTTTTAGTGCTGAAAATTCATTGTCTGCTGGCGCTGTACACTTTTTCTAAGTGTTGCAATATCTCATGAAGGAAATACTGGACAATCAAATTAATGACTTTCCAGGCTTCAGGATGCCTTTCTACACTATAAAAAGGTGGAAATGTACATTGGAAACGTTTGGTTTAGCTGTTATAAAAGTTTGGTTTTTTAGTGCTGTAAATGCATTTTCAGCTCGCGCTGTACACATTTGCTATGAGAGGCATTATCTCAGAAGGGAAATATTGGACAATCAAATTAATGACTGCCCAGGCTTCAGGATGTCTTTTTACACTATATAAAGGTGGAAATTTACATTGGAAACGTTTGGTTTAGCTGTTATAAAAGTTTGGTTTTTTTAGTGCTGAAAATGCATTTTCAGCTCGCACTGTACACATTTGCTATGTGAGGCATTATCTCATAAGGGAAATACTGGACAATCAAATTAATGACTTCCCAGGCTTCAGGATGCCTTTTTACACTCTATAAATGTGGAAATTTACATTGGAAACGTTTGGTTTAGCTGTTAATGAAGTTTCGTTTTTTTAGTGCTGAAAATTCATTGTCTGCTGGCGCTGTACACTTTTTCTAAGTGTTGCAATATCTCATGAAGGAAATACTGGACAATCAAATTAATGACTTTCCAGGCTTCAGGATGCCTTTCTACACTATATAAAGGTGGAAATGTACATTGGAAACGTTTGGTTTAGCTGTTATAAAAGTTTGGTTTTTTTAGTGCTGTAAATGCATTTTCAGCTCGCGCTGTACACATTTGCTATGAGAGGCATTATCTCATAAGGGAAATATTGGACAATCAAATTAATGACTGCCCAGGCTTCAGGATGTCTTTTTACACTATATAAGGGTGGAAATTTACATAGGAAACGTTTAGTTTAGCTGTTAATGAAGTGTCGTTTTTTTAGTGCTGAAAATTCATTGTCTGCTGGCGCTGTACACTTTTTCTAAGTGTTGCAATATCTCATGAAGGAAATACTGGACAATCAAATTAATGACTTTCCAGGCTTCAGGATGCCTTTCTACACTATATAAAGGTGGAAATGTACATTGGAAACGTTTGGTTTAGCTGTTATAAAAGTTTGGTTTTTTAGTGCTGTAAATGCATTTTCAGCTCGCGCTGTACACATTTGCTATGAGAGGCATTATCTCAAAAGGGAAATATTGGACAATCAAATTAATGACTGCCCAGGCTTCAGGATGTCTTTTTACACTATATAAAGGTGGAAATTTACATTGGAAACGTTTGGTTTAGCTGTTATAAAAGTTGGGTTTTTTAATGCTGAAAATGCATTTTCAGCTCGCACTGTACACATTTGCTATGTGAGGCATTATCTCATAAGGGAAATACTGGACAATCAAATTAATGACTTCCCAGGCTTCAGGATGCCTTTTTACATTCTATAAATGTGGAAATTTACATTGGAAACGTTTAGTTTAGCTGTTAATGAAGTTTCGTTTTTTTTAGTGCTGAAAATTCATTGTCTGCTGGCGCTGTACACTTTTTCTAAGTGTTGCAATATCTCATGAAGGAAATACTGGACAATCAAATTAATGACTTTCCAGGCTTCAGGATGCCTTTCTACACTATATAAAGGTGGAAATTTACATTGGAAACGTTTGGTTTAGCTGTTATAAAAGTTTGGTTTTTTAGTGCTGTAAATGCATTTTCAGCTCGCGCTGTACACATTTGCTATGAGAGGCATTATCTCATAAGGGAAATATTGGACAATCAAATTAATGACTGCCCAGGCTTCAGGATGTCTTTTTACACTATATAAAGGTGGAAATTTACATTGGAAACGTTTGGTTTAGCTGTTATAAAAGTTTGGTTTTTTAGTGCTGTAAATGCATTTTCAGCTCGCGCTGTACACATTTGCTATGAGAGGCATTATCTCATAAGGGAAATATTGGACAATCAAATTAATGATGCCCAGGCTTCAGGATGTCTTTTTACACTATATAAAGGTGGAAATTTACATTGGAAACTTTTAGTTTAGCTGTTAATGAAGTTTCGTTTTTTTAGTGCTGAAAATTCATTGTCTGCTGGCGCTGTACACTTTTTCTAAGTGTTGCAATATCTCATGAAGGAAATACTGGACAATCAAATTAATGACTTTCCAGGCTTCAGGATGCCTTTCTACACTATATAAAGGTGGAAATGTACATTGGAAACGTTTGGTTTAGCTGTTATAAAAGTTTGGTTTTTTAGTGCTGTAAATGCATTTTCAGCTCGCGCTGTACACATTTGCTATGAGAGGCATTATCTCAGAAGGGAAATATTGGACTATCAAATTAATGACTGCCCAGGCTTCAGGATGTCTTTTTACACTATATAAAGCTGGAAATTTACATTGGAAACGTTTGGTTTAGCTGTTATAAAAGTTTGGTTTTTTTAGTGCTGAAAATGCATTTTCAGCTCGCACTGTACACATTTGCTATGTGAGGCATTATCTCATAAGGGAAATACTGGACAATCAAATTAATGACTGCCCAGGCTTCAGGATGTCTTTTTACACTATATAAAGGTGGAAATTTACATTGGAAACGTTTGGTTTAGCTGTTATAAAAGTTTGGTTTTTTAGTGCTGTAAATGCATTTTCAGCTCGCGCTGTACACATTTGCTATGAGAGGCATTATCTCAGAAGGGAAATATTGGACTATCAAATTAATGACTGCCCAGGCTTCAGGATGTCTTTTTACACTATATAAGGGTGGAAATTTACATTGGAAACGTTTAGTTTAGCTGTTAATGAAGTGTCGTTTTTTTAGTGCTGAAAATTCATTGTCTGCTGGCGCTGTACACTTTTTCTAAGTGTTGCAATATCTCATGAAGGAAATACTGGACAATCAAATTAATGACTTTCCAGGCTTCAGGATGCCTTTCTACACTATATAAAGGTGGAAATGTACATTGGAAACGTTTGGTTTAGCTGTTATAAAAAGTTGGTTTTTTAGTGCTGTAAATGCATTTTCAGCTCGCGCTGTACACATTTGCTATGAGAGGCATTATCTCAAAAGGGAAATATTGGAAAATCAAATTAATGACTGCCCAGGCTTCAGGATGTCCTTTTACACTATATAAAGGTGGAAATTTACATTGGAAACGTTTGGTTTAGCTGTTATAAAAGTTGGGTTTTTTAATGCTGAAAATGCATTTTCAGCTCGCACTGTACACATTTGCTATGTGAGGCATTATCTCATAAGGGAAATACTGGACAATCAAATTAATAACTTCCCAGGCTTCAGGATGCCTTTTTACACTCTATAAATGTGGAAATTTACATTGGAAACGTTTGGTTTAGCTGTTATAAAAGTTTGTTTTTTTCGTGCTGTAAATGCATTTTCAGCTCGCGCTGTACACATTTGCAATGAGAGGCATTATCTCATAAGGGAAATATTGGACAATCAAATTAATGACTGCCCAGGCTTCAGGATGTCTTTTTACACTATATAAAGGTGGAAATTTACATTGGAAACGTTTAGTTTAGCTGTTAATGAAGTTTCGTTTTTTTTAGTGCTGAAAATTCATTGTCTGCTGGCGCTGTACACTTTTTCTAAGTGTTGCAATATCTCATGAAGGAAATACTGGACAATCAAATTAATGACTTTCCAGGCTTCAGGATGCCTTTCTACACTATATAAAGGTGGAAATTTACATTGGAAACGTTTGGTTTAGCTGTTAGAAAAGTTTGGTTTTTTAGTGCTGTAAATGCATTTTCAGCTCGCGCTGTACACATTTGCTATGAGAGGCATTATCTCATAAGGGAAATATTGGACAATCAAATTAATGACTGCCCAGGCTTCAGGATGTCTTTTTACACTATATAAAGGTGGAAATTTACATTGGAAACGGTTGGTTTAGTTGTTATAAAAGTTTGGTTTTTTATTGCTGTAAATGCATTTTCAGCTCGCGCTGTACACATTTGCTATGAGAGGCATTATCTCATAAGGGAAATATTGGACAATCAAATTAATGGCTGCCTAGGCTTCAGGATGTCTTTTTACACTATATAAAGGTGGAAATTTACATTGGAAACTTTTAGTTTAGCTGTTAATGAAGTTTCGTTTTTTTAGTGCTGAAAATTCATTGTCTGCTGGCGCTGTACACTTTTTCTAAGTGTTGCAATATCTCATGAAGGAAATACTGGACAATCAAATTAATGACTTTCCAGGCTTCAGGATGCCTTTCTACACTATATAAAGGTGGAAATGTACATTGGAAACGTTTGGTTTAGCTGTTATAAAAGTTTGGTTTTTTAGTGCTGTAAATGCATTTTCAGCTCGCGCTGTACACATTTGCTATGAGAGGCATTATCTCATAAGGGAAATATTGGACAATCAAATTAATGACTGCCCAGGCTTCAGGATGTCTTTTTACACTATATAAAGGTGGAAATTTACATTGGAAACGTTTGGTTTAGCTGTTATAAAAGTTTGGTTTTTTAGTGCTTAAAATGCATTTTCAGCTCCCACTGTACACATTTGCTATGTGAGGCATTATCTCATAAGGGAAATACTGGACAATCAAATTACTGACTTCCCAGGCTTCAGGATGCCTTTTTACACTCTATAAAGGTGGAAATTTACATTGGAAACGTTTGGTTTAGCTGTTATAAAAGTTTGTTTTTTTCGTGCTGTAAATGCATTTTCAGCTCGCGCTGTACACATTTGCAATGAGAGGCATTATCTCATAAGGGAAATATTGGACAATCAAATTAATGACTGCCCAGGCTTCAGGATGTCTTTTTACACTATATAAAGGTGGAAATTTACATTGGAAACGTTTAGTTTAGCTGTTAATGAAGTTTCGTTTTTTTTAGTGCTGAAAATTCATTGTCTGCTGGCGCTGTACACTTTTTCTAAGTGTTGCAATATCTCATGAAGGAAATACTGGACAATCAAATTAATGACTTTCCAGGCTTCAGGATGCCTTTCTACACTATATAAAGGTGGAAATTTACATTGGAAACGTTTGGTTTAGCTGTTATAAAAGTTTGGTTTTTTAGTGCTGTAAATGCATTTTCAGCTCGCGCTGTACACATTTGCTATGAGAGGCATTATCTCATAAGGGAAATATTGGACAATCAAATTAATGACTGCCCAGGCTTCAGGATGTCTTTTTACACTATATAAAGGTGGAAATTTACATTGGAAACGGTTGGTTTAGTTGTTATAAAAGTTTGGTTTTTTATTGCTGTAAATGCATTTTCAGCTCGCGCTGTACACATTTGCTATGAGAGGCATTATCTCATAAGGGAAATATTGGACAATCAAATTAATGGCTGCCTAGGCTTCAGGATGTCTTTTTACACTATATAAAGGTGGAAATTTACATTGGAAACTTTTAGTTTAGCTGTTAATGAAGTTTCGTTTTTTTAGTGCTGAAAATTCATTGTCTGCTGGCGCTGTACACTTTTTCTAAGTGTTGCAATATCTCATGAAGGAAATACTGGACAATCAAATTAATGACTTTCCAGGCTTCAGGATGCCTTTCTACACTATATAAAGGTGGAAATGTACATTGGAAACGTTTGGTTTAGCTGTTATAAAAGTTTGGTTTTTTAGTGCTGTAAATGCATTTTCAGCTCGCGCTGTACACATTTGCTATGAGAGGCATTATCTCATAAGGGAAATATTGGACAATCAAATTAATGACTGCCCAGGCTTCAGGATGTCTTTTTACACTATATAAAGGTGGAAATATACATTGGAAACGTTTAGTTTAGCTGTTAATGAAGTTTCGTTTTTTTAGTGCTGAAAATTCATTGTCTGCTGGCGCTGTACACTTTTTCTAAGTGTTGCAATATCTCATGAAGGAAATACTGGACAATCAAATTTATGACTTTCCAGGCTTCAGGATGCCTTTCTACACTATATAAAGGTGGAAATTTACATTGGAAACGTTTGGTTTAGCTGTTATAAAAGTTTGTTTTTTTAGTGCTGTAAATACATTTTCAGCTCGCGCTGTACACATTTGCTATGAGAGGCATTATCTCATAAGGGAAATATTGGAAAATCAAATTAATGACTGCCCAGGCTTCAGGATGTCTTTTTACACTATATAAAGGTGGAAATTTACATTGGAAACGTTTGGTTTAGCTGTTATAAAAGTTTGGTTTTTTAGTGCTTAAAATGCATTTTCAGCTCGCACTGTACACATTTGCTATGTGAGGCATTATCTCATAAGGGAAATACTGGACAATCAAATTAATGACTTCCCAGGCTTCAGGATGCCTATTTACACTCTATAAAGGTGGAAATTTACATTGGAAACGTTTGGTTTAGCTGTTATAAAAGTTTGTTTTTTTCGTGCTGTAAATGCATTTTCAGCTCGCGCTGTACACATTTGCAATGAGAGGCATTATCTCATAAGGGAAATATTGGACAATCAAATTAATGACTGCCCAGGCTTCAGGATGTCTTTTTACACTATATAAAGGTGGAAATTTACATTGGAAAAGTTTAGTTTAGCTGTTAATGAAGTTTCGGTTTTTTTAGTGCTTAAAATTCATTGTCTGCTGGCGCTGTACACTTTGTCTAAGTGTTGCAATATCTCATGAAGGAAATACTGGACAATCAAATTAATGACTGCCCAGGCTTCAGGATGTCTTTTTACACTATATAAAGGTGGAAATTTACATTGGAAACGTTTGGTTTAGCTGTTATAAAAGTTTGGTTTTTTAGTGCTGTAAATGCATTTTCAGCTCGCGCTGTACACATTTGCTATGTGAGGCATTATCTCATAAGGGAAATACTGGACAATCAAATTAATGACTGCCCAGGCTTCAGGATGTCTTTTTACACTATATAAAGGTGGAAATTTACATTGGAAACGTTTGGTTTAGCTGTTATAAAAGTTTGTTTTTTTAGTGCTGAAAATGCATTTTCAGCTCGCACTGTACACATTTGCAATGAGAGGCATTATCTCATAAGGGAAATATTGGACAATCAAATTAATGACTGCCCAGGCTTCAGGATGTCTTTTTACACTATATAAAGGTGGAAATTTACATTGGAAACGTTTAGTTTAGCTTTTAATGAAGTTTCGTTTTTTTAGTGCTGAAAATTCATTGTCTGCTGGCGCTGTACACTTTTTCTAAGTGTTGCAATATCTCATGAAGGAAATACTGGACAATCAAATCAATGACTTTCCAGGCTTCAGGATGCCTTTCAACACTATATAAAGGTGGAAATTTACATTGGAAACGTTTGGTTTAGCTGTTATAAAAGTTTGGTTTTTTAGTGCTGTAAATGCATTTTCAGCTCGCACTGTACACATTTGCTATGTGAGGCATTATCTCATAAGGGAAATACTGGACAATCAAATTAATGACTTCCCAGGCTTCAGGATGCCTTTTTACACTCTATAAATGTGGAAATTTACATTGGAAACGTTTGGTTTAGCTGTTAATGAAGTTTCGTTTTTTTAGTGCTGAAAATTCATTGTCTGCTGGCGCTGTACACTTTTTCTAAGTGTTGCAATATCTCATGAAGGAAATACTGGACAATCAAATTAATGACTTTCCAGGCTTCAGGATGCCTTTCTACACTATATAAAGGTGGGAATTTACATTGGAAACGTTTGGTTTAGCTGTTATAAAAGTTTGTTTTTTTAGTGCTGTAAATGCATTTTCAGCTCGCGCTGTACACATTTGCTATGAGAGGCATTATCTCATAAGGGAAATATTGGACAATCAAATTAATGACTGCCCAGGCTTCAGGATGTCTTTTTACACTATATAAAGGTGGAAATTTACATTGGAAACGTTTAGTTTAGCTGTTATAAAAGTTTGTTTTTTTAGTGCTGTAAATGCATTTTCAGCTCGCGCTGTACACATTTGCTATGTGAGGCATTATCTCATAAGGGAAATACTGGACAATCAAATTAATGACTGCCCAGGCTTCAGGATGTCTTTTTACACTATATAAAGGTGGAAATTTACATTGGAAACGTTTGGTTTAGCTGTTATAAAAGTTTGGTTTTTTAGTGCTGAAAATGCATTTTCAGCTCGCACTGTACACATTTGCTATGTGAGGCATTATCTCATAAGGGAAATACTGGACAATCAAATTAATGACTTCCCAGGCTTCAGGATGCCTTTTTACACTCTATAAATGTGGAAATTTACATTGGAAACGTTTGGTTTAGCTGTTAATGAAGTTTCGTTTTTTTAGTGCTGAAAATTCATTGTCTGCTGGCGCTGTACACTTTTTCTAAGTGTTGCAATATCTCATGAAGGAAATACTGGACAATCAAATTAATGACTTTCCAGGCTTCAGGATGCCTTTCTACACTATATAAAGGTGGAAATGTACATTGGAAACGTTTGGTTTAGCTGTTATAAAAGTTTGGTTTTTTTAGTGCTGTAAATGCATTTTCAGCTCGCGCTGTACACATTTGCTATGAGAGGCATTATCTCATAAGGGAAATATTGGACAATCAAATTAATGACTGCCCAGGCTTCAGGATGTCTTTTTACACGATATAAGGGTGGAAATTTACATAGGAAACGTTTAGTTTAGCTGTTAATGAAGTGTCGTTTTTTTAGTGCTGAAAATTCATTGTCTGCTGGCGCTGTACACTTTTTCTAAGTGTTGCAATATCTCATGAAGGAAATACTGGACAATCAAATTAATGACTTTCCAGGCTTCAGGATGCCTTTCTACACTATATAAAGGTGGAAATGTACATTGGAAACGTTTGGTTTAGCTGTTATAAAAGTTTGGTTTTTTAGTGCTGTAAATGCATTTTCAGCTCGCACTGTACACATTTGCAATGAGAGGCATTATCTCATAAGGGAAATATTGGACAATCAAATTAATGACTGCCCAGGCTTCAGGATGTCTTTTTACACTATATAAAGGTGGAAATTTACATTGGAAACGTTTAGTTTAGCTTTTAATGAAGTTTCGTTTTTTTAGTGCTGAAAATTCATTGTCTGCTGGCGCTGTACACTTTTTCTAAGTGTTGCAATATCTCATGAAGGAAATACTGGACAATCAAATCAATGACTTTCCAGGCTTCAGGATGCCTTTCAACACTATATAAAGGTGGAAATTTACATTGGAAACGTTTGGTTTAGCTGTTATAAAAGTTTGTTTTTTTAGTGCTGTAAATGCATTTTCAGCTCGCACTGTACACATTTGCTATGTGAGGCATTATCTCATAAGGGAAATACTGGACAATCAAATTAATGACTTCCCAGGCTTCAGGATGCCTTTTTACACTCTATAAATGTGGAAATTTACATTGGAAACGTTTGGTTTAGCTGTTAATGAAGTTTCGTTTTTTTAGTGCTGAAAATTCATTGTCTGCTGGCGCTGTACACTTTTTCTAAGTGTTGCAATATCTCATGAAGGAAATACTGGACAATCAAATTAATGACTTTCCAGGCTTCAGGATGCCTTTCTACACTATATAAAGGTGGGAATTTACATTGGAAACGTTTGGTTTAGCTGTTATAAAAGTTTGTTTTTTTAGTGCTGTAAATGCATTTTCAGCTCGCGCTGTACACATTTGCTATGAGAGGCATTATCTCATAAGGGAAATATTGGACAATCAAATTAATGACTGCCCAGGCTTCAGGATGTCTTTTTACACTATATAAAGGTGGAAATTTACATTGGAAACGTTTAGTTTAGCTGTTATAAAAGTTTGTTTTTTTAGTGCTGTAAATGCATTTTCAGCTCGCGCTGTACACATTTGCTATGTGAGGCATTATCTCATAAGGGAAATACTGGACAATCAAATTAATGACTGCCCAGGCTTCAGGATGTCTTTTTACACTCTATAAAGGTGGAAATTTACATTGGAAACGTTTGGTTTAGCTGTTATAAAAGTTTGGTTTTTTAGTGCTGAAAATGCATTTTCAGCTCGCACTGTACACATTTGCTATGTGAGGCATTATCTCATAAGGGAAATACTGGACAATCAAATTAATGACTTCCCAGGCTTCAGGATGCCTTTTTACACTCTATAAATGTGGAAATTTACATTGGAAACGTTTGGTTTAGCTGTTAATGAAGTTTCGTTTTTTTAGTGCTGAAAATTCATTGTCTGCTGGCGCTGTACACTTTTTCTAAGTGTTGCAATATCTCATGAAGGAAATACTGGACAATCAAATTAATGACTTTCCAGGCTTCAGGATGCCTTTCTACACTATATAAAGGTGGAAATTTACATTTGAAACGTTTGGTTTAGCTGTTATAAAAGTTTGGTTTTTTAGTGCTGTAAATGCATTTTCAGCTCGCACTGTACACATTTGCTATGAGAGGCATTATCTCATAAGGGAAATATTGGACAATCAAATTAATGACTGCCCAGGCTTCAGGATGTCTTTTTACACTATATAAAGGTGGAAATTTACATTGGAAACGTTTGGTTTAGCTGTTATAAAAGTTTGGTTTTTTAGTGCTTAAAATGCATTTTCAGCTCGCACTGTACACATTTGCTATGTGAGGCATTATCTCATAAGGGAAATACTGGACAATCAAATTAATGACTTCCCAGGCTTCAGGATGCCTTTTTACACTCTATAAAGGTGGAAATTTACATTGGAAACGTTTGGTTTAGCTGTTATAAAAGTTTGTTTTTTTCGTGCTGTAAATGCATTTTCAGCTCGCGCTGTACACATTTGCAATGAGAGGCATTATCTCATAAGGGAAATATTGGACAATCAAATTAATGACTGCCCAGGCTTCAGGATGTCTTTTTACACTATATAAAGGTGGAAATTTACATTGGAAACGTTTGGTTTAGCTGTTATAAAAGTTTGTTTTTTTCGTGCTGTAAATGCATTTTCAGCTCGCGCTGTACACATTTGCAATGAGAGGCATTATCTCATAAGGGAAATATTGGACAATCAAATTAATGACTGCCCAGGCTTCAGGGATGTCTTTTTACACTATATAAAGGTGGAAATTTACATTGGAAACGTTTAGTTTAGCTTTTAATGAAGTTTCGTTTTTTTAGTGCTGAAAATTCATTGTCTGCTGGCGCTGTACACTTTTTCTAAGTGTTGCAATATCTCATGAAGGAAATCCTGGACAATCAAATCAATGACTTTCCAGGCTTCAGGATGCCTTTCTACACTATATAAAGGTGGAAATTTACATTGGAAACGTTTGGTTTAGCTGTTATAAAAGTTTGGTTTTTTAGTGCTGTAAATGCATTTTCAGCTCGCGCTGTACACATTTGCTATGAGAGGCATTATCTCATAAGGGAAATATTGGACAATCAAATTAATGGCTGCCTAGGCTTCAGGATGTCTTTTTACACTATATAAAGGTGGAAATTTACATTGGAAACGTTTGGTTTAGCTGTTATAAAAGTTTGGTTTTTTAGTGCTGAAAATGCATTTTCAGCTCGCACTGTACACATTTGCTATGTGAGGCATTATCTCATAAGGGAAATACTGGACAATCAAATTAATGACTTCCCAGGCTTCAGGATGCCTTTTTACACTCTATAAATGTGGAAATTTACATTGGAAACGTTTGGTTTAGCTGTTAATGAAGTTTCGTTTTTTTAGTGCTGAAAATTCATTGTCTGCTGGCGCTGTACACTTTTTCTAAGTGTTGCAATATCTCATGAAGGAAATACTGGACAATCAAATTAATGACTTTCCAGGCTTCATGATGCCTTTCTACACTATATAAAGGTGGGAATTTACATTGGAAACGTTTGGTTTAGCTGTTATAAAAGTTTGGTTTTTTAAGTGCTGTAAATGCATTTTCAGCTCGCGCTGTACACATTTGCTATGAGAGGCATTATCTCATAAGGGAAATATTGGACAATCAAATTAATGACTGCCCAGGCTTCAGGATGTCTTTTTACACTATATAAAGGTGGAAATTTACATTGGAAACGTTTAGTTTAGCTGTTATAAAAGTTTGTTTTTTTAGTGCTGTAAATGCATTTTCAGCTCGCGCTGTACACATTTGCTATGTGAGGCATTATCTCATAAGGGAAATACTGGACAATCAAATTAATGACTGCCCAGGCTTCAGGATGTCTTTTTACACTATATAACGGTGGAAATTTACATTGGAAACGTTTGGTTTAGCTGTTATAAAAGTTTGGTTTTTTAGTGCTGAAAATGCATTTTCAGCTCGCACTGTACACATTTGCTATGTGAGGCATTATCTCATAAGGGAAATACTGGACAATCAAATTAATGACTTCCCAGGCTTCAGGATGCCTTTTTACACTCTATAAATGTGGAAATTTACATTGGAAACGTTTGGTTTAGCTGTTAATGAAGTTTCGTTTTTTTAGTGCTGAAAATTCATTGTCTGCTGGCGCTGTACACTTTTTCTAAGTGTTGCAATATCTCATGAAGGAAATACTGGACAATCAAATTAATGACTTTCCAGGCTTCAGGATGCCTTTCTACACTATATAAAGGTGGAAATTTACATTTGAAACGTTTGGTTTAGCTGTTATAAAAGTTTGGTTTTTTAGTGCTGTAAATGCATTTTCAGCTCGCACTGTACACATTTGCTATGAGAGGCATTATCTCATAAGGGAAATATTGGACAATCAAATTAATGACTGCCCAGGCTTCAGGATGTCTTTTTACACTATATAAAGGTGGAAATTTACATTGGAAACGTTTGGTTTAGCTGTTATAAAAGTTTGGTTTTTTAGTGCTTAAAATGCATTTTCAGCTCGCACTGTACACATTTGCTATGTGAGGCATTATCTCATAAGGGAAATACTGGACAATCAAATTAATGACTTCCCAGGCTTCAGGATGCCTTTTTACACTCTATAAAGGTGGAAATTTACATTGGAAACGTTTGGTTTAGCTGTTATAAAAGTTTGTTTTTTTCGTGCTGTAAATGCATTTGCAGCTCGCGCTGTACACATTTGCAATGAGAGGCATTATCTCATAAGGGAAATATTGGACAATCAAATTAATGACTGCCCAGGCTTCAGGATGTCTTTTTACACTATATAAAGGTGGAAATTTACATTGGAAACGTTTAGTTTAGCTTTTAATGAAGTTTCGTTTTTTTTAGTGCTGAAAATTCATTGTCTGCTGGCGCTGTACACTTTTTCTAAGTGTTGCAATATCTCATGAAGGAAATACTGGACAATCAAATTAATGACTTTCCAGGCTTCAGGATGCCTTTCTAAACTATATAAAGGTGGAAATTTACATTGGAAACGTTTGGTTTAGCTGTTATAAAAGTTTGGTTTTTTAGTGCTGTAAATGCATTTTCAGCTCGCACTGTACACATTTGCTATGTGAGGCATTATCTCATAAGGGAAATACTGGACAATCAAATTAATGACTTCCCAGGCTTCAGGATGCCTTTTTACACTCTATAAATGTGGAAATTTACATTGGAAACGTTTGGTTTAGCTGTTAATGAAGTTTCGTTTTTTTAGTGCTGAAAATTCATTGTCTGCTGGCGCTGTACACTTTTTCTAAGTGTTGCAATATCTCATGAAGGAAATACTGGACAATCAAATTAATGACTTTCCAGGCTTCAGGATGCCTTTCTACACTATATAAAGGTGGAAATGTACATTGGAAACGTTTGGTTTAGCTGTTATAAAAGTTTGTTTTTTTAGTGCTGTAAATGCATTTTCAGCTCGCGCTGTACACATTTGCTATGAGAGGCATTATCTCATAAGGGAAATATTGGACAATCAAATTAATGACTGCCCAGGCTTCAGGATGTCTTTTTACACTATATAAAGGTGGAAATTTACATTGGAAACGTTTGGTTTAGCTGTTATAAAAGTTTGGTTTTTTAGTGCTGAAAATGCATTTTCAGCTCGCACTGTACACATTTGCTATGTGAGGCATTATCTCATAAGGGAAATACTGGACAATCAAATTAATGACTTCCCAGGCTTCAGGATGCCTTTTTACACTCTATAAATGTGGAAATTTACATTGGAAACGTTTGGTTTAGCTGTTAATGAAGTTTCGTTTTTTTAGTGCTGAAGATTCATTGTCTGCTGGCGCTGTACACTTTTTCTAAGTGTTGCAATATCTCATGAAGGAAATACTGGACAATCAAATTAATGACTTTCCAGGCTTAATGATGCCTTTCTACACTATATAAAGGTGGGAATTTACATTGGAAACGTTTGGTTTAGCTGTTATAAAAGTTTGGTTTTTTAAGTGCTGTAAATGCATTTTCAGCTCGCGCTGTACACATTTGCTATGAGAGGCATTATCTCATAAGGGAAATATTGGAAAATCAAATTAATGACTGCCCAGGCTTCAGGATGTCTTTTTACACTATATAAAGGTGGAAATTTACATTGGAAACGTTTAGTTTAGCTGTTATAAAAGTTTGTTTTTTTAGTGCTGTAAATGCATTTTCAGCTCGCGCTGTACACATTTGCTATGTGAGGCATTATCTCATAAGGGAAATACTGGACAATCAAATTAATGACTGCCCAGGCTTCAGGATGTCTTTTTACACTATATAAAGGTGGAAATTTACATTGGAAACGTTTGGTTTAGCTGTTATAAAAGTTTGGTTTTTTAGTGCTGAAAATGCATTTTCAGCTCGCACTGTACACATTTGCTATGTGAGGCATTATCTCATAAGGGAAATACTGGACAATCAAATTAATGACTTCCCAGGCTTCAGGATGCCTTTTTACACTCTATAAATGTGGAAATTTACATTGGAAACGTTTGGTTTAGCTGTTAATGAAGTTTCGTTTTTTTAGTGCTGAAAATTCATTGTCTGCTGGCGCTGTACACTTTTTCTAAGTGTTGCAATATCTCATGAAGGAAATACTGGACAATCAAATTAATGACTTTCCAGGCTTCATGATGCCTTTCTACACTATATAAAGGTGGAAATTTACATTGGAAACGTTTGGTTTAGCTGTTATAAAAGTTTGTTTTTTTAGTGCTGTAAATGCATTTTCAGCTCGCGCTATACACATTTGCTATGAGAGGCATTATCTCATAAGGGAAATATTGGACAATCAAATTAATGGCTGCCCAGGCTTCAGGATGTCTTTTTACACTATATAAAGGTGGAAATTTACATTGGAAACGTTTGGTTTAGCTGTTATAAAAGTTTGGTTTTTTAGTGCTGTAAATGCATTTTCAGCTCGCACTGTACACATTTGCTATGTGAGGCATTATCTCATAAGGGAAATACTGGACAATCAAATTAATGACTTCCCAGGCTTCAGGATGCCTTTTTACACTCTATAAATGTGGAAATTTACATTGGAAACGTTTGGTTTAGCTGTTAATGAAGTTTCGTTTTTTTAGTGCTGAAAATTCATTGTCTGCTGGCGCTGTACACTTTTTCTAAGTGTTGCAATATCTCATGAAGGAAATACTGGACAATCAAATTAATGACTTTCCAGGCTTCAGGATGCCTTTCTACACTATATAAAGGTGGAAATTTACATTGGAAACGTTTGGTTTAGCTGTTATAAAAGTTTGGTTTTTTAGTGCTGTAAATGCATTTTCAGCTCGCGCTGTACACATTTGCTATGAGAGGCATTATCTCATAAGGGAAATATTGGACAATCAAATTAATGACTGCCCAGGCTTCAGGATGTCTTTTTACACTATATAAAAGTGGAAATTTACATTGGAAACGTTTGGTTTAGCTGTTATAAAAGTTTGTTTTTTTAGTGCTGTAAATGCATTTTCAGCTCGCACTGTACACATTTGCTATGAGAGGCATTATCTCATAAGGGAAATATTGGACAATCAAATTAATGACTGCCCAGGCTTCAGGATGTCTTTTTACACTATATAAGGGTGGAAATTTACATTGGAAACGTTTAGTTTAGCTGTTAATGAAGTTTCGTTTTTTTAGTGCTGAAAATTCATTGTCTGCTGGCGCTGTACACTTTTTCTAAGTGTTGCAATATCTCATGAAGGAAATACTGGACAATCAAATTAATGACTTTCCAGGCTTCAGGATGCCTTTCTACACTATATAAAGGTGGAAATGTAATTTGGAAACGTTTGGTTTAGCTGTTATAAAAGTTTGGTTTTTTAGTGCTGTAAATGCATTTTCAGCTCGCGCTGTACACATTTGCTATGAGAGGCATTATCTCATAAGGGAAATATTGGACAATCAAATTAATGACTGCCCAGGCTTCAGGATGTCTTTTTACACTATATAAAGGTGGAAATTTACATTGGAAACGTTTGGTTTAGCTGTTATAAAAGTTTGTTTTTTTAGTGCTGAAAATGCATTTTCAGCTCGCACTGTACACATTTGCTATGTGAGGCATTATCTCATAAGGGAAATACTGGACAATCAAATTAATGACTTCCCAGGCTTCAGGATGCCTTTTTACACTCTATAAATGTGGAAATTTACATTGGAAACGTTTGGTTTAGCTGTTAATGAAGTTTCGTTTTTTTAGTGCTGAAAATTCATTGTCTGCTGGCGCTGTACACTTTTTCTAAGTGTTGCAATATCTCATGAAGGAAATACTGGACAATCAAATTAATGACTTTCCAGGCTTCAGGATGCCTTTCTACACTATATAAAGGTGGAAATGTACATTGGAAACGTTTGGTTTAGCTGTTATAAAAGTTTGGTTTTTTAGTGCTGTAAATGCATTTTCAGCTCGCGCTGTACACATTTGCTATGAGAGGCATTATCTCAGAAGGGAAATATTGGACAATCAAATTAATGACTGCCCAGGCTTCAGGATGTCTTTTTACACTATATAAAGGTGGAAATTTACATTGGAAACGTTTGGTTTAGCTGTTATAAAAGTTTGGTTTTTTAGTGCTGTAAATGCATTTTCAGCTCGCACTGTACACATTTGCTATGTGAGGCATTATCTCATAAGGGAAATACTGGACAATCAAATTAATGACTTCCCAGGCTTCAGGATGCCTTTTTACACTCTATAAATGTGGAAATTTACATTGGAAACGTTTGGTTTAGCTGTTAATGAAGTTTCGTTTTTTTAGTGCTGAAAATTCATTGTCTGCTGGCGCTGTACACTTTTTCTAAGTGTTGCAATATCTCATGAAGGAAATACTGGACAATCAAATTAATGACTTTCCAGGCTTCAGGATGCCTTTCTACACTATATAAAGGTGGAAATTTACATTGGAAACGTTTGGTTTAGCTGTTATAAAAGTTTGGTTTTTTAGTGCTGTAAATGCATTTTCAGCTCGCGCTGTACACATTTGCTATGAGAGGCATTATCTCATAAGGGAAATATTGGACAATCAAATTAATGACTGCCCAGGCTTCAGGATGTCTTTTTACACTATATAAAAGTGGAAATTTACATTGGAAACGTTTGGTTTAGCTGTTATAAAAGTTTGTTTTTTTAGTGCTGTAAATGCATTTTCAGCTCGCACTGTACACATTTGCTATGAGAGGCATTATCTCATAAGGGAAATATTGGACAATCAAATTAATGACTGCCCAGGCTTCAGGATGTCTTTTTACACTATATAAGGGTGGAAATTTACATTGGAAACGTTTAGTTTAGCTGTTAATGAAGTTTCGTTTTTTTAGTGCTGAAAATTCATTGTCTGCTGGCGCTGTACACTTTTTCTAAGTGTTGCAATATCTCATGAAGGAAATACTGGACAATCAAATTAATGACTTTCCAGGCTTCAGGATGCCTTTCTACACTATATAAAGGTGGAAATGTAATTTGGAAACGTTTGGTTTAGCTGTTATAAAAGTTTGGTTTTTTAGTGCTGTAAATGCATTTTCAGCTCGCGCTGTACACATTTGCTATGAGAGGCATTATCTCATAAGGGAAATATTGGACAATCAAATTAATGACTGCCCAGGCTTCAGGATGTCTTTTTACACTATATAAAGGTGGAAATTTACATTGGAAACGTTTGGTTTAGCTGTTATAAAAGTTTGTTTTTTTAGTGCTGAAAATGCATTTTCAGCTCGCACTGTACACATTTGCTATGTGAGGCATTATCTCATAAGGGAAATACTGGACAATCAAATTAATGACTTCCCAGGCTTCAGGATGCCTTTTTACACTCTATAAATGTGGAAATTTACATTGGAAACGTTTGGTTTAGCTGTTAATGAAGTTTCGTTTTTTTAGTGCTGAAAATTCATTGTCTGCTGGCGCTGTACACTTTTTCTAAGTGTTGCAATATCTCATGAAGGAAATACTGGACAATCAAATTAATGACTTTCCAGGCTTCAGGATGCCTTTCTACACTATATAAAGGTGGAAATGTACATTGGAAACGTTTGGTTTAGCTGTTAATGAAGTTTCGTTTTTTTAGTGCTGAAAATTCATTGTCTGCTGGCGCTGTACACTTTTTCTAAGTGTTGCAATATCTCATGAAGGAAATACTGGACAATCAAATTAATGACTTTCCAGGCTTCAGGATGCCTTTCTACACTATATAAAGGTGGAAATGTACATTGGAAACGTTTGGTTTAGCTGTTATAAAAGTTTGTTTTTTTAGTGCTGTAAATGCATTTTCAGCTCGCGCTATACACATTTGCTATGAGAGGCATTATCTCATAAGGGAAATATTGGACAATCAAATTAATGACTGCCCAGGCTTCAGGATGTCTTTTTACACTATATAAAGGTGGAAATTTACATTGGAAACGTTTGGTTTAGCTGTTATAAAAGTTTGGTTTTTTAGTGCTGAAAATGCATTTTCAGCTCGCACTGTACACATTTGCTATGTGAGGCATTATCTCATAAGGGAAATACTGGACAATCAAATTAATGACTTCCCAGGCTTCAGGATGCCTTTTTACACTCTATAAATGTGGAAATTTACATTGGAAACGTTTGGTTTAGCTGTTAATGAAGTTTCGTTTTTTTAGTGCTGAAGATTCATTGTCTGCTGGCGCTGTACACTTTTTCTAAGTGTTGCAATATCTCATGAAGGAAATACTGGACAATCAAATTAATGACTTTCCAGGTTTAATGATGCCTTTCTACACTATATAAAGGTGGGAATTTACATTGGAAACGTTTGGTTTAGCTGTTATAAAAGTTTGGTTTTTTAAGTGCTGTAAATGCATTTTCAGCTCGCGCTGTACACATTTGCTATGAGAGGCATTATCTCATAAGGGAAATATTGGAAAATCAAATTAATGACTGCCCAGGCTTCAGGATGTCTTTTTACACTATATAAAGGTGGAAATTTACATTGGAAACGTTTAGTTTAGCTGTTATAAAAGTTTGTTTTTTTAGTGCTGTAAATGCATTTTCAGCTCGCGCTGTACACATTTGCTATGTGAGGCATTATCTCATAAGGGAAATACTGGACAATCAAATTAATGACTGCCCAGGCTTCAGGATGTCTTTTTACACTATATAAAGGTGGAAATTTACATTGGAAACGTTTGGTTTAGCTGTTATAAAAGTTTGGTTTTTTAGTGCTGAAAATGCATTTTCAGCTCGCACTGTACACATTTGCTATGTGAGGCATTATCTCATAAGGGAAATACTGGACAATCAAATTAATGACTTCCCAGGCTTCAGGATGCCTTTTTACACTCTATAAATGTGGAAATTTACATTGGAAACGTTTGGTTTAGCTGTTAATGAAGTTTCGTTTTTTTAGTGCTGAAAATTCATTGTCTGCTGGCGCTGTACACTTTTTCTAAGTGTTGCAATATCTCATGAAGGAAATACTGGACAATCAAATTAATGACTTTCCAGGCTTCATGATGCCTTTCTACACTATATAAAGGTGGAAATTTACATTGGAAACGTTTGGTTTAGCTGTTATAAAAGTTTGTTTTTTTAGTGCTGTAAATGCATTTTCAGCTCGCGCTATACACATTTGCTATGAGAGGCATTATCTCATAAGGGAAATATTGGACAATCAAATTAATGGCTGCCCAGGCTTCAGGATGTCTTTTTACACTATATAAAGGTGGAAATTTACATTGGAAACGTTTGGTTTAGCTGTTATAAAAGTTTGGTTTTTTAGTGCTGTAAATGCATTTTCAGCTCGCACTGTACACATTTGCTATGTGAGGCATTATCTCATAAGGGAAATACTGGACAATCAAATTAATGACTTCCCAGGCTTCAGGATGCCTTTTTACACTCTATAAATGTGGAAATTTACATTGGAAACGTTTGGTTTAGCTGTTAATGAAGTTTCGTTTTTTTAGTGCTGAAAATTCATTGTCTGCTGGCGCTGTACACTTTTTCTAAGTGTTGCAATATCTCATGAAGGAAATACTGGACAATCAAATTAATGACTTTCCAGGCTTCAGGATGCCTTTCTACACTATATAAAGGTGGAAATTTACATTGGAAACGTTTGGTTTAGCTGTTATAAAAGTTTGGTTTTTTAGTGCTGTAAATGCATTTTCAGCTCGCGCTGTACACATTTGCTATGAGAGGCATTATCTCATAAGGGAAATATTGGACAATCAAATTAATGACTGCCCAGGCTTCAGGATGTCTTTTTACACTATATAAAGGTGGAAATTTACATTGGAAACGTTTGGTTTAGCTGTTATAAAAGTTTGTTTTTTTAGTGCTGAAAATGCATTTTCAGCTCGCACTGTACACATTTGCTATGTGAGGCATTATCTCATAAGGGAAATACTGGACAATCAAATTAATGACTTCCCAGGCTTCAGGATGCCTTTTTACACTCTATAAATGTGGAAATTTACATTGGAAACGTTTGGTTTAGCTGTTAATGAAGTTTCGTTTTTTTAGTGCTGAAAATTCATTGTCTGCTGGCGCTGTACACTTTTTCTAAGTGTTGCAATATCTCATGAAGGAAATACTGGACAATCAAATTAATGACTTTCCAGGCTTCAGGATGCCTTTCTACACTATATAAAGGTGGAAATGTACATTGGAAACGTTTGGTTTAGCTGTTAATGAAGTTTCGTTTTTTTAGTGCTGAAAATTCATTGTCTGCTGGCGCTGTACACTTTTTCTAAGTGTTGCAATATCTCATGAAGGAAATACTGGACAATCAAATTAATGACTTTCCAGGCTTCAGGATGCCTTTCTACACTATATAAAGGTGGAAATGTACATTGGAAACGTTTGGTTTAGCTGTTATAAAAATTTGTTTTTTTAGTGCTGTAAATGCATTTTCAGCTCGCGCTATACACATTTGCTATGAGAGGCATTATCTCATAAGGGAAATATTGGACAATCAAATTAATGACTGCCCAGGCTTCAGGATGTCTTTTTACACTATATAAAGGTGGAAATTTACATTGGAAACGTTTGGTTTAGCTGTTATAAAAGTTTGGTTTTTTAGTGCTGAAAATGCATTTTCAGCTCGCACTGTACACATTTGCTATGTGAGGCATTATCTCATAAGGGAAATACTGGACAATCAAATTAATGACTTCCCAGGCTTCAGGATGCCTTTTTACACTCTATAAATGTGGAAATTTACATTGGAAACGTTTGGTTTAGCTGTTAATGAAGTTTCGTTTTTTTAGTGCTGAAGATTCATTGTCTGCTGGCGCTGTACACTTTTTCTAAGTGTTGCAATATCTCATGAAGGAAATACTGGACAATCAAATTAATGACTTTCCAGGTTTAATGATGCCTTTCTACACTATATAAAGGTGGGAATTTACATTGGAAACGTTTGGTTTAGCTGTTATAAAAGTTTGTTTTTTTAAGTGCTGTAAATGCATTTTCAGCTCGCGCTGTACACATTTGCTATGAGAGGCATTATCTCATAAGGGAAATATTGGAAAATCAAATTAATGACTGCCCAGGCTTCAGGATGTCTTTTTACACTATATAAAGGTGGAAATTTACATTGGAAACGTTTAGTTTAGCTGTTATAAAAGTTTGTTTTTTTAGTGCTGTAAATGCATTTTCAGCTCGCGCTGTACACATTTGCTATGTGAGGCATTATCTCATAAGGGAAATACTGGACAATCAAATTAATGACTGCCCAGGCTTCAGGATGTCTTTTTACACTATATAAAGGTGGAAATTTACATTGGAAACGTTTGGTTTAGCTGTTATAAAAGTTTGGTTTTTTAGTGCTGAAAATGCATTTTCAGCTCGCACTGTACACATTTGCTATGTGAGGCATTATCTCATAAGGGAAATACTGGACAATCAAATTAATGACTTCCCAGGCTTCAGGATGCCTTTTTACACTCTATAAATGTGGAAATTTACATTGGAAACGTTTGGTTTAGCTGTTAATGAAGTTTCGTTTTTTTAGTGCTGAAAATTCATTGTCTGCTGGCGCTGTACACTTTTTCTAAGTGTTGCAATATCTCATGAAGGAAATACTGGACAATCAAATTAATGACTTTCCAGGCTTCATGATGCCTTTCTACACTATATAAAGGTGGAAATTTACATTGGAAACGTTTGGTTTAGCTGTTATAAAAGTTTGTTTTTTTAGTGCTGTAAATGCATTTTCAGCTCGCGCTATACACATTTGCTATGAGAGGCATTATCTCATAAGGGAAATATTGGACAATCAAATTAATGGCTGCCCAGGCTTCAGGATGTCTTTTTACACTATATAAAGGTGGAAATTTACATTGGAAACGTTTGGTTTAGCTGTTATAAAAGTTTGGTTTTTTAGTGCTGTAAATGCATTTTCAGCTCGCACTGTACACATTTGCTATGTGAGGCATTATCTCATAAGGGAAATACTGGACAATCAAATTAATGACTTCCCAGGCTTCAGGATGCCTTTTTACACTCTATAAATGTGGAAATTTACATTGGAAACGTTTGGTTTAGCTGTTAATGAAGTTTCGTTTTTTTAGTGCTGAAAATTCATTGTCTGCTGGCGCTGTACACTTTTTCTAAGTGTTGCAATATCTCATGAAGGAAATACTGGACAATCAAATTAATGACTTTCCAGGCTTCAGGATGCCTTTCTACACTATATAAAGGTGGAAATTTACATTGGAAACGTTTGGTTTAGCTGTTATAAAAGTTTGGTTTTTTAGTGCTGTAAATGCATTTTCAGCTCGCGCTGTACACATTTGCTATGAGAGGCATTATCTCATAAGGGAAATATTGGACAATCAAATTAATGACTGCCCAGGCTTCAGGATGTCTTTTTACACTATATAAAAGTGGAAATTTACATTGGAAACGTTTGGTTTAGCTGTTATAAAAGTTTGTTTTTTTAGTGCTGTAAATGCATTTTCAGCTCGCACTGTACACATTTGCTATGAGAGGCATTATCTCATAAGGGAAATATTGGACAATCAAATTAATGACTGCCCAGGCTTCAGGATGTCTTTTTACACTATATAAGGGTGGAAATTTACATTGGAAACGTTTAGTTTAGCTGTTAATGAAGTTTCGTTTTTTTAGTGCTGAAAATTCATTGTCTGCTGGCGCTGTACACTTTTTCTAAGTGTTGCAATATCTCATGAAGGAAATACTGGACAATCAAATTAATGACTTTCCAGGCTTCAGGATGCCTTTCTACACTATATAAAGGTGGAAATGTAATTTGGAAACGTTTGGTTTAGCTGTTATAAAAGTTTGGTTTTTTAGTGATGTAAATGCATTTTCAGCTCGCGCTGTACACATTTGCTATGAGAGGCATTATCTCATAAGGGAAATATTGGACAATCAAATTAATGACTGCCCAGGCTTCAGGATGTCTTTTTACACTATATAAAGGTGGAAATTTACATTGGAAACGTTTGGTTTAGCTGTTATAAAAGTTTGGTTTTTTAGTGCTGAAAATGCATTTTCAGCTCGCACTGTACACATTTGCTATGTGAGGCATTATCTCATAAGGGAAATACTGGACAATCAAATTAATGACTTCCCAGGCTTCAGGATGCCTTTTTACACTCTATAAATGTGGAAATTTACATTGGAAACGTTTGGTTTAGCTGTTAATGAAGTTTCGTTTTTTTAGTGCTGAAAATTCATTGTCTGCTGGCGCTGTACACTTTTTCTAAGTGTTGCAATATCTCATGAAGGAAATACTGGACAATCAAATTAATGTCTTTCCAGGCTTCAGGATGCCTTTCTACACTATATAAAGGTGGAAATGTACATTGGAAACGTTTGGTTTAGCTGTTATAAAAGTTTGGTTTTTTAGTGCTGTAAATGCATTTTCAGCTCGCGCTGTACACATTTGCTATGAGAGGCATTTTCTCATAAGGGAAATATTGGACAATCAAATTAATGACTGCCCAGGCTTCAGGATGTCTTTTTACACTATATAAGGGTGGAAATTTACATTGGAAACGTTTAGTTTAGCTGTTAATGAAGTTTCGTTTTTTTAGTGCTGAAAATTCATTGTCTGCTGGCGCTGTACACTTTTTCTAAGTGTTGCAATATCTCATGAAGGAAATACTGGACAATCAAATTAATGACTTTCCAGGCTTCAGGATGCCTTTCTACACCATATAAAGGTGGAAATGTACATTGGAAACGTTTGGTTTAGCTGTTATAAAAGTTTGGTTTTTTAGTGCTGTAAATGCATTTTCAGCTCGCGCTGTACACATTTGCTATGAGAGGCATTATCTCATAAGGGAAATATTGGACAATCAAATTAATGACTGCCCAGGCTTCAGGATGTCTTTTTACACTATATAAAGGTGGAAATATACATTGGAAACGTTTGGTTTAGCTGTTATAAAAGTTTGGTTTTTTAGTGCTGTAAATGCATTTTCAGCTCGCGCTGTACACTTTTTCTAAGTGTTGCAATATCTCATGAAGGAAATACTGGACAATCAAATTTATGACTTTCCAGGCTTCAGGATGCCTTTCTACACTATATAAAGGTGGAAATTTACATTGGAAACGTTTGGTTTAGCTGTTATAAAAGTTAGTTTTTTTAGTGCTTAAAATGCATTTTCAGCTCGCACTGTACACATTTGCTATGTGAGGCATTATCTCATAAGGGAAATACTGGACAATCAAATTAATGACTTCCCAGGCTTCAGGATGCCTTTCTACACTATATAAAGGTGGAAATTTACATTGGAAACGTTTGGTTTAGCTGTTATAAAAGTTTGGTTTTTTAGTGCTGTAAATGCATTTTCAGCTCGCGCTGTACACATTTGCTATGAGAGGCATTATCTCATAAGGGAAATATTGGACAATCAAATTAATGACTGCCCAGGCTTCAGGATGTCTTTTTACACTATATAAAGGTGGAAATTTACATTGGAAACGTTTAGTTTAGCTGTTAATGAAGTTTCGTTTTTTTTAGTGCTGAAAATTCATTGTCTGCTGGCGCTGTACACTTTTTCAAAGTGTTGCAATATCTCATGAAGGAAATACTGGACAATCAAATTAATGACTTTCCAGGCTTCAGGATGCCTTTCTACACTATATAAAGGTGGAAATTTACATTGGAAACGTTTGGTTTAGCTGTTATAAAAGTTTGGTTTTTTAGTGCTGTAAATACATTTTCAGCTCGCGCTGTACACATTTGCTATAAGAGGCATTATCTCATAAGGGAAATATTGGACAATCAAATTAATGACTGCCCAGGCTTCAGGATGTCTTTTTACACTATATAAAGGTGGAAATTTACATTGGAAACGTTTGGTTTAGCTGTTATAAAAGTTTGGTTTTTTAGTGCTGTAAATGCATTTTCAGCTCGCGCTGTACACATTTGCTATGAGAGGCATTATCTCATAAGGGAAATATTGGACAATCAAATTAATGGCTGCCCAGGCTTCAGGATGTCTTTTTACACTATATAAAGGTGGAAATTTACATTGGAAACTTTTAGTTTAGCTGTTCATGAAGTTTCGTTTTTTTAGTGCTGAAAATTCATTGTCTGCTGGCGCTGTACACTTTTTCTAAGTGTTGCAATATCTCATGAAGGAAATACTGGACAATCAAATTAATGACTTTCCAGGCTTCAGGATGCCTTTCTACACTATAAAAAGGTGGAAATGTACATTGGAAACGTTTGGTTTAGCTGTTATAAAAGTTTGGTTTTTTAGTGCTGTAAATGCATTTTCAGCTCGCGCTGTACACATTTGCTATGAGAGGCATTATCTCAGAAGGGAAATATTGGACAATCAAATTAATGACTGCCCAGGCTTCAGGATGTCTTTTTACACTATATAAAGGTGGAAATTTACATTGGAAACGTTTGGTTTAGCTGTTATAAAAGTTTGGTTTTTTTAGTGCTGAAAATGCATTTTCAGCTCGCACTGTACACATTTGCTATGTGAGGCATTATCTCATAAGGGAAATACTGGACAATCAAATTAATGACTTCCCAGGCTTCAGGATGCCTTTTTACACTCTATAAATGTGGAAATTTACATTGGAAACGTTTGGTTTAGCTGTTAATGAAGTTTCGTTTTTTTAGTGCTGAAAATTCATTGTCTGCTGGCGCTGTACACTTTTTCTAAGTGTTGCAATATCTCATGAAGGAAATACTGGACAATCAAATTAATGACTTTCCAGGCTTCAGGATGCCTTTCTACACTATATAAAGGTGGAAATGTACATTGGAAACGTTTGGTTTAGCTGTTATAAAAGTTTGGTTTTTTTAGTGCTGTAAATGCATTTTCAGCTCGCGCTGTACACATTTGCTATGAGAGGCATTATCTCATAAGGGAAATATTGGACAATCAAATTAATGACTGCCCAGGCTTCAGGATGTCTTTTTACACTATATAAGGGTGGAAATTTACATAGGAAACGTTTAGTTTAGCTGTTAATGAAGTGTCGTTTTTTTAGTGCTGAAAATTCATTGTCTGCACTTTTTCTAAGTGTTGCAATATCTCATGAAGGAAATACTGGACAATCAAATTAATGACTTTCCAGGCTTCAGGATGCCTTTCTACACTATATAAAGGTGGAAATGTACATTGGAAACGTTTGGTTTAGCTGTTATAGAAGTTTGGTTTTTTAGTGCTGTAAATGCATTTTCAGCTCGCGCTGTACACATTTGCTATGAGAGGCATTATCTCAAAAGGGAAATATTGGACAATCAAATTAATGACTGCCCAGGCTTCAGGATGTCTTTTTACACTATATAAAGGTGGAAATTTACATTGGAAACGTTTGGTTTAGCTGTTATAAAAGTTGGGTTTTTTAATGCTGAAAATGCATTTTCAGCTCGCACTGTACACATTTGCTATGTGAGGCATTATCTCATAAGGGAAATACTGGACAATCAAATTAATGACTTCCCAGGCTTCAGGATGCCTTTTTACATTCTATAAATGTGGAAATTTACATTGGAAACGTTTAGTTTAGCTGTTAATGAAGTTTCGTTTTTTTTAGTGCTGAAAATTCATTGTCTGCTGGCGCTGTACACTTTTTCTAAGTGTTGCAATATCTCATGAAGGAAATACTGGACAATCAAATTAATGACTTTCCAGGCTTCAGGATGCCTTTCTACACTATATAAAGGTGGAAATTTACATTGGAAACGTTTGGTTTAGCTGTTATAAAAGTTTGGTTTTTTAGTGCTGTAAATGCATTTTCAGCTCGCGCTGTACACATTTGCTATGAGAGGCATTATCTCATAAGGGAAATATTGGACAATCAAATTAATGACTGCCCAGGCTTCAGGATGTCTTTTTACACTATATAAAGGTGGAAATTTACATTGGAAACGTTTGGTTTAGCTGTTATAAAAGTTTGGTTTTTTAGTGCTGTAAATGCATTTTCAGCTCGCGCTGTACACATTTGCTATGAGAGGCATTATCTCATAAGGGAAATATTGGACAATCAAATTAATGATGCCCAGGCTTCAGGATGTCTTTTTACACTATATAAAGGTGGAAATTTACATTGGAAACTTTTAGTTTAGCTGTTAATGAAGTTTCGTTTTTTTAGTGCTGAAAATTCATTGTCTGCTGGCGCTGTACACTTTTTCTAAGTGTTGCAATATCTCATGAAGGAAATACTGGACAATCAAATTAATGACTTTCCAGGCTTCAGGATGCCTTTCTACACTATATAAAGGTGGAAATGTACATTGGAAACGTTTGGTTTAGCTGTTATAAAAGTTTGGTTTTTTAGTGCTGTAAATGCATTTTCAGCTCGCGCTGTACACATTTGCTATGAGAGGCATTATCTCAGAAGGGAAATATTGGACTATCAAATTAATGACTGCCCAGGCTTCAGGATGTCTTTTTACACTATATAAAGCTGGAAATTTACATTGGAAACGTTTGGTTTAGCTGTTATAAAAGTTTGGTTTTTTTAGTGCTGAAAATGCATTTTCAGCTCGCACTGTACACATTTGCTATGTGAGGCATTATCTCATAAGGGAAATACTGGACAATCAAATTAATGACTGCCCAGGCTTCAGGATGTCTTTTTACACTATATAAAGGTGGAAATTTACATTGGAAACGTTTGGTTTAGCTGTTATAAAAGTTTGGTTTTTTAGTGCTGTAAATGCATTTTCAGCTCGCGCTGTACACATTTGCTATGAGAGGCATTATCTCAGAAGGGAAATATTGGACTATCAAATTAATGACTGCCCAGGCTTCAGGATGTCTTTTTACACTATATAAGGGTGGAAATTTACATTGGAAACGTTTAGTTTAGCTGTTAATGAAGTGTCGTTTTTTTAGTGCTGAAAATTCATTGTCTGCTGGCGCTGTACACTTTTTCTAAGTGTTGCAATATCTCATGAAGGAAATACTGGACAATCAAATTAATGACTTTCCAGGCTTCAGGATGCCTTTCTACACTATATAAAGGTGGAAATGTACATTGGAAACGTTTGGTTTAGCTGTTATAAAAAGTTGGTTTTTTAGTGCTGTAAATGCATTTTCAGCTCGCGCTGTACACATTTGCTATGAGAGGCATTATCTCAAAAGGGAAATATTGGAAAATCAAATTAATGACTGCCCAGGCTTCAGGATGTCCTTTTACACTATATAAAGGTGGAAATTTACATTGGAAACGTTTGGTTTAGCTGTTATAAAAGTTGGGTTTTTTAATGCTGAAAATGCATTTTCAGCTCGCACTGTACACATTTGCTATGTGAGGCATTATCTCATAAGGGAAATACTGGACAATCAAATTAATAACTTCCCAGGCTTCAGGATGCCTTTTTACACTCTATAAATGTGGAAATTTACATTGGAAACGTTTGGTTTAGCTGTTATAAAAGTTTGTTTTTTTCGTGCTGTAAATGCATTTTCAGCTCGCGCTGTACACATTTGCAATGAGAGGCATTATCTCATAAGGGAAATATTGGACAATCAAATTAATGACTGCCCAGGCTTCAGGATGTCTTTTTACACTATATAAAGGTGGAAATTTACATTGGAAACGTTTAGTTTAGCTGTTAATGAAGTTTCGTTTTTTTTAGTGCTGAAAATTCATTGTCTGCTGGCGCTGTACACTTTTTCTAAGTGTTGCAATATCTCATGAAGGAAATACTGGACAATCAAATTAATGACTTTCCAGGCTTCAGGATGCCTTTCTACACTATATAAAGGTGGAAATTTACATTGGAAACGTTTGGTTTAGCTGTTAGAAAAGTTTGGTTTTTTAGTGCTGTAAATGCATTTTCAGCTCGCGCTGTACACATTTGCTATGAGAGGCATTATCTCATAAGGGAAATATTGGACAATCAAATTAATGACTGCCCAGGCTTCAGGATGTCTTTTTACACTATATAAAGGTGGAAATTTACATTGGAAACGGTTGGTTTAGTTGTTATAAAAGTTTGGTTTTTTATTGCTGTAAATGCATTTTCAGCTCGCGCTGTACACATTTGCTATGAGAGGCATTATCTCATAAGGGAAATATTGGACAATCAAATTAATGGCTGCCTAGGCTTCAGGATGTCTTTTTACACTATATAAAGGTGGAAATTTACATTGGAAACTTTTAGTTTAGCTGTTAATGAAGTTTCGTTTTTTTAGTGCTGAAAATTCATTGTCTGCTGGCGCTGTACACTTTTTCTAAGTGTTGCAATATCTCATGAAGGAAATACTGGACAATCAAATTAATGACTTTCCAGGCTTCAGGATGCCTTTCTACACTATATAAAGGTGGAAATGTACATTGGAAACGTTTGGTTTAGCTGTTATAAAAGTTTGGTTTTTTAGTGCTGTAAATGCATTTTCAGCTCGCGCTGTACACATTTGCTATGAGAGGCATTATCTCATAAGGGAAATATTGGACAATCAAATTAATGACTGCCCAGGCTTCAGGATGTCTTTTTACACTATATAAAGGTGGAAATTTACATTGGAAACGTTTGGTTTAGCTGTTATAAAAGTTTGGTTTTTTAGTGCTTAAAATGCATTTTCAGCTCCCACTGTACACATTTGCTATGTGAGGCATTATCTCATAAGGGAAATACTGGACAATCAAATTAATGACTTCCCAGGCTTCAGGATGCCTTTTTACACTCTATAAAGGTGGAAATTTACATTGGAAACGTTTGGTTTAGCTGTTATAAAAGTTTGTTTTTTTCGTGCTGTAAATGCATTTTCAGCTCGCGCTGTACACATTTGCAATGAGAGGCATTATCTCATAAGGGAAATATTGGACAATCAAATTAATGACTGCCCAGGCTTCAGGATGTCTTTTTACACTATATAAAGGTGGAAATTTACATTGGAAACGTTTAGTTTAGCTGTTAATGAAGTTTCGTTTTTTTTAGTGCTGAAAATTCATTGTCTGCTGGCGCTGTACACTTTTTCTAAGTGTTGCAATATCTCATGAAGGAAATACTGGACAATCAAATTAATGACTTTCCAGGCTTCAGGATGCCTTTCTACACTATATAAAGGTGGAAATTTACATTGGAAACGTTTGGTTTAGCTGTTATAAAAGTTTGGTTTTTTAGTGCTGTAAATGCATTTTCAGCTCGCGCTGTACACATTTGCTATGAGAGGCATTATCTCATAAGGGAAATATTGGACAATCAAATTAATGACTGCCCAGGCTTCAGGATGTCTTTTTACACTATATAAAGGTGGAAATTTACATTGGAAACGGTTGGTTTAGTTGTTATAAAAGTTTGGTTTTTTATTGCTGTAAATGCATTTTCAGCTCGCGCTGTACACATTTGCTATGAGAGGCATTATCTCATAAGGGAAATATTGGACAATCAAATTAATGGCTGCCTAGGCTTCAGGATGTCTTTTTACACTATATAAAGGTGGAAATTTACATTGGAAACTTTTAGTTTAGCTGTTAATGAAGTTTCGTTTTTTTAGTGCTGAAAATTCATTGTCTGCTGGCGCTGTACACTTTTTCTAAGTGTTGCAATATCTCATGAAGGAAATACTGGACAATCAAATTAATGACTTTCCAGGCTTCAGGATGCCTTTCTACACTATATAAAGGTGGAAATGTACATTGGAAACGTTTGGTTTAGCTGTTATAAAAGTTTGGTTTTTTAGTGCTGTAAATGCATTTTCAGCTCGCGCTGTACACATTTGCTATGAGAGGCATTATCTCATAAGGGAAATATTGGACAATCAAATTAATGACTGCCCAGGCTTCAGGATGTCTTTTTACACTATATAAAGGTGGAAATATACATTGGAAACGTTTAGTTTAGCTGTTAATGAAGTTTCGTTTTTTTAGTGCTGAAAATTCATTGTCTGCTGGCGCTGTACACTTTTTCTAAGTGTTGCAATATCTCATGAAGGAAATACTGGACAATCAAATTTATGACTTTCCAGGCTTCAGGATGCCTTTCTACACTATATAAAGGTGGAAATTTACATTGGAAACGTTTGGTTTAGCTGTTATAAAAGTTTGTTTTTTTAGTGCTGTAAATACATTTTCAGCTCGCGCTGTACACATTTGCTATGAGAGGCATTATCTCATAAGGGAAATATTGGAAAATCAAATTAATGACTGCCCAGGCTTCAGGATGTCTTTTTACACTATATAAAGGTGGAAATTTACATTGGAAACGTTTGGTTTAGCTGTTATAAAAGTTTGGTTTTTTAGTGCTTAAAATGCATTTTCAGCTCGCACTGTACACATTTGCTATGTGAGGCATTATCTCATAAGGGAAATACTGGACAATCAAATTAATGACTTCCCAGGCTTCAGGATGCCTATTTACACTCTATAAAGGTGGAAATTTACATTGGAAACGTTTGGTTTAGCTGTTATAAAAGTTTGTTTTTTTCGTGCTGTAAATGCATTTTCAGCTCGCGCTGTACACATTTGCAATGAGAGGCATTATCTCATAAGGGAAATATTGGACAATCAAATTAATGACTGCCCAGGCTTCAGGATGTCTTTTTACACTATATAAAGGTGGAAATTTACATTGGAAAAGTTTAGTTTAGCTGTTAATGAAGTTTCGGTTTTTTTAGTGCTTAAAATTCATTGTCTGCTGGCGCTGTACACTTTTTCTAAGTGTTGCAATATCTCATGAAGGAAATACTGGACAATCAAATTAATGACTGCCCAGGCTTCAGGATGTCTTTTTACACTATATAAAGGTGGAAATTTACATTGGAAACGTTTGGTTTAGCTGTTATAAAAGTTTGGTTTTTTAGTGCTGTAAATGCATTTTCAGCTCGCGCTGTACACATTTGCTATGTGAGGCATTATCTCATAAGGGAAATACTGGACAATCAAATTAATGACTGCCCAGGCTTCAGGATGTCTTTTTACACTATATAAAGGTGGAAATTTACATTGGAAACGTTTGGTTTAGCTGTTATAAAAGTTTGTTTTTTTAGTGCTGAAAATGCATTTTCAGCTCGCACTGTACACATTTGCAATGAGAGGCATTATCTCATAAGGGAAATATTGGACAATCAAATTAATGACTGCCCAGGCTTCAGGATGTCTTTTTACACTATATAAAGGTGGAAATTTACATTGGAAACGTTTAGTTTAGCTTTTAATGAAGTTTCGTTTTTTTAGTGCTGAAAATTCATTGTCTGCTGGCGCTGTACACTTTTTCTAAGTGTTGCAATATCTCATGAAGGAAATACTGGACAATCAAATCAATGACTTTCCAGGCTTCAGGATGCCTTTCAACACTATATAAAGGTGGAAATTTACATTGGAAACGTTTGGTTTAGCTGTTATAAAAGTTTGGTTTTTTAGTGCTGTAAATGCATTTTCAGCTCGCACTGTACACATTTGCTATGTGAGGCATTATCTCATAAGGGAAATACTGGACAATCAAATTAATGACTTCCCAGGCTTCAGGATGCCTTTTTACACTCTATAAATGTGGAAATTTACATTGGAAACGTTTGGTTTAGCTGTTAATGAAGTTTCGTTTTTTTAGTGCTGAAAATTCATTGTCTGCTGGCGCTGTACACTTTTTCTAAGTGTTGCAATATCTCATGAAGGAAATACTGGACAATCAAATTAATGACTTTCCAGGCTTCAGGATGCCTTTCTACACTATATAAAGGTGGGAATTTACATTGGAAACGTTTGGTTTAGCTGTTATAAAAGTTTGTTTTTTTAGTGCTGTAAATGCATTTTCAGCTCGCGCTGTACACATTTGCTATGAGAGGCATTATCTCATAAGGGAAATATTGGACAATCAAATTAATGACTGCCCAGGCTTCAGGATGTCTTTTTACACTATATAAAGGTGGAAATTTACATTGGAAACGTTTAGTTTAGCTGTTATAAAAGTTTGTTTTTTTAGTGCTGTAAATGCATTTTCAGCTCGCGCTGTACACATTTGCTATGTGAGGCATTATCTCATAAGGGAAATACTGGACAATCAAATTAATGACTGCCCAGGCTTCAGGATGTCTTTTTACACTATATAAAGGTGGAAATTTACATTGGAAACGTTTGGTTTAGCTGTTATAAAAGTTTGGTTTTTTAGTGCTGAAAATGCATTTTCAGCTCGCACTGTACACATTTGCTATGTGAGGCATTATCTCATAAGGGAAATACTGGACAATCAAATTAATGACTTCCCAGGCTTCAGGATGCCTTTTTACACTCTATAAATGTGGAAATTTACATTGGAAACGTTTGGTTTAGCTGTTAATGAAGTTTCGTTTTTTTAGTGCTGAAAATTCATTGTCTGCTGGCGCTGTACACTTTTTCTAAGTGTTGCAATATCTCATGAAGGAAATACTGGACAATCAAATTAATGACTTTCCAGGCTTCAGGATGCCTTTCTACACTATATAAAGGTGGAAATGTACATTGGAAACGTTTGGTTTAGCTGTTATAAAAGTTTGGTTTTTTTAGTGCTGTAAATGCATTTTCAGCTCGCGCTGTACACATTTGCTATGAGAGGCATTATCTCATAAGGGAAATATTGGACAATCAAATTAATGACTGCCCAGGCTTCAGGATGTCTTTTTACACGATATAAGGGTGGAAATTTACATAGGAAACGTTTAGTTTAGCTGTTAATGAAGTGTCGTTTTTTTAGTGCTGAAAATTCATTGTCTGCTGGCGCTGTACACTTTTTCTAAGTGTTGCAATATCTCATGAAGGAAATACTGGACAATCAAATTAATGACTTTCCAGGCTTCAGGATGCCTTTCTACACTATATAAAGGTGGAAATGTACATTGGAAACGTTTGGTTTAGCTGTTATAAAAGTTTGGTTTTTTAGTGCTGTAAATGCATTTTCAGCTCGCACTGTACACATTTGCAATGAGAGGCATTATCTCATAAGGGAAATATTGGACAATCAAATTAATGACTGCCCAGGCTTCAGGATGTCTTTTTACACTATATAAAGGTGGAAATTTACATTGGAAACGTTTAGTTTAGCTTTTAATGAAGTTTCGTTTTTTTAGTGCTGAAAATTCATTGTCTGCTGGCGCTGTACACTTTTTCTAAGTGTTGCAATATCTCATGAAGGAAATACTGGACAATCAAATCAATGACTTTCCAGGCTTCAGGATGCCTTTCAACACTATATAAAGGTGGAAATTTACATTGGAAACGTTTGGTTTAGCTGTTATAAAAGTTTGGTTTTTTAGTGCTGTAAATGCATTTTCAGCTCGCACTGTACACATTTGCTATGTGAGGCATTATCTCATAAGGGAAATACTGGACAATCAAATTAATGACTTCCCAGGCTTCAGGATGCCTTTTTACACTCTATAAATGTGGAAATTTACATTGGAAACGTTTGGTTTAGCTGTTAATGAAGTTTCGTTTTTTTAGTGCTGAAAATTCATTGTCTGCTGGCGCTGTACACTTTTTCTAAGTGTTGCAATATCTCATGAAGGAAATACTGGACAATCAAATTAATGACTTTCCAGGCTTCAGGATGCCTTTCTACACTATATAAAGGTGGGAATTTACATTGGAAACGTTTGGTTTAGCTGTTATAAAAGTTTGTTTTTTTAGTGCTGTAAATGCATTTTCAGCTCGCGCTGTACACATTTGCTATGAGAGGCATTATCTCATAAGGGAAATATTGGACAATCAAATTAATGACTGCCCAGGCTTCAGGATGTCTTTTTACACTATATAAAGGTGGAAATTTACATTGGAAACGTTTAGTTTAGCTGTTATAAAAGTTTGTTTTTTTAGTGCTGTAAATGCATTTTCAGCTCGCGCTGTACACATTTGCTATGTGAGGCATTATCTCATAAGGGAAATACTGGACAATCAAATTAATGACTGCCCAGGCTTCAGGATGTCTTTTTACACTCTATAAAGGTGGAAATTTACATTGGAAACGTTTGGTTTAGCTGTTATAAAAGTTTGGTTTTTTAGTGCTGAAAATGCATTTTCAGCTCGCACTGTACACATTTGCTATGTGAGGCATTATCTCATAAGGGAAATACTGGACAATCAAATTAATGACTTCCCAGGCTTCAGGATGCCTTTTTACACTCTATAAATGTGGAAATTTACATTGGAAACGTTTGGTTTAGCTGTTAATGAAGTTTCGTTTTTTTAGTGCTGAAAATTCATTGTCTGCTGGCGCTGTACACTTTTTCTAAGTGTTGCAATATCTCATGAAGGAAATACTGGACAATCAAATTAATGACTTTCCAGGCTTCAGGATGCCTTTCTACACTATATAAAGGTGGAAATTTACATTTGAAACGTTTGGTTTAGCTGTTATAAAAGTTTGGTTTTTTAGTGCTGTAAATGCATTTTCAGCTCGCACTGTACACATTTGCTATGAGAGGCATTATCTCATAAGGGAAATATTGGACAATCAAATTAATGACTGCCCAGGCTTCAGGATGTCTTTTTACACTATATAAAGGTGGAAATTTACATTGGAAACGTTTGGTTTAGCTGTTATAAAAGTTTGGTTTTTTAGTGCTTAAAATGCATTTTCAGCTCGCACTGTACACATTTGCTATGTGAGGCATTATCTCATAAGGGAAATACTGGACAATCAAATTAATGACTTCCCAGGCTTCAGGATGCCTTTTTACACTCTATAAAGGTGGAAATTTACATTGGAAACGTTTGGTTTAGCTGTTATAAAAGTTTGTTTTTTTCGTGCTGTAAATGCATTTTCAGCTCGCGCTGTACACATTTGCAATGAGAGGCATTATCTCATAAGGGAAATATTGGACAATCAAATTAATGACTGCCCAGGCTTCAGGATGTCTTTTTACACTATATAAAGGTGGAAATTTACATTGGAAACGTTTGGTTTAGCTGTTATAAAAGTTTGTTTTTTTCGTGCTGTAAATGCATTTTCAGCTCGCGCTGTACACATTTGCAATGAGAGGCATTATCTCATAAGGGAAATATTGGACAATCAAATTAATGACTGCCCAGGCTTCAGGGATGTCTTTTTACACTATATAAAGGTGGAAATTTACATTGGAAACGTTTAGTTTAGCTTTTAATGAAGTTTCGTTTTTTTAGTGCTGAAAATTCATTGTCTGCTGGCGCTGTACACTTTTTCTAAGTGTTGCAATATCTCATGAAGGAAATCCTGGACAATCAAATCAATGACTTTCCAGGCTTCAGGATGCCTTTCTACACTATATAAAGGTGGAAATTTACATTGGAAACGTTTGGTTTAGCTGTTATAAAAGTTTGGTTTTTTAGTGCTGTAAATGCATTTTCAGCTCGCGCTGTACACATTTGCTATGAGAGGCATTATCTCATAAGGGAAATATTGGACAATCAAATTAATGGCTGCCTAGGCTTCAGGATGTCTTTTTACACTATATAAAGGTGGAAATTTACATTGGAAACGTTTGGTTTAGCTGTTATAAAAGTTTGGTTTTTTAGTGCTGAAAATGCATTTTCAGCTCGCACTGTACACATTTGCTATGTGAGGCATTATCTCATAAGGGAAATACTGGACAATCAAATTAATGACTTCCCAGGCTTCAGGATGCCTTTTTACACTCTATAAATGTGGAAATTTACATTGGAAACGTTTGGTTTAGCTGTTAATGAAGTTTCGTTTTTTTAGTGCTGAAAATTCATTGTCTGCTGGCGCTGTACACTTTTTCTAAGTGTTGCAATATCTCATGAAGGAAATACTGGACAATCAAATTAATGACTTTCCAGGCTTCATGATGCCTTTCTACACTATATAAAGGTGGGAATTTACATTGGAAACGTTTGGTTTAGCTGTTATAAAAGTTTGGTTTTTTAAGTGCTGTAAATGCATTTTCAGCTCGCGCTGTACACATTTGCTATGAGAGGCATTATCTCATAAGGGAAATATTGGACAATCAAATTAATGACTGCCCAGGCTTCAGGATGTCTTTTTACACTATATAAAGGTGGAAATTTACATTGGAAACGTTTAGTTTAGCTGTTATAAAAGTTTGTTTTTTTAGTGCTGTAAATGCATTTTCAGCTCGCGCTGTACACATTTGCTATGTGAGGCATTATCTCATAAGGGAAATACTGGACAATCAAATTAATGACTGCCCAGGCTTCAGGATGTCTTTTTACACTATATAAAGGTGGAAATTTACATTGGAAACGTTTGGTTTAGCTGTTATAAAAGTTTGGTTTTTTAGTGCTGAAAATGCATTTTCAGCTCGCACTGTACACATTTGCTATGTGAGGCATTATCTCATAAGGGAAATACTGGACAATCAAATTAATGACTTCCCAGGCTTCAGGATGCCTTTTTACACTCTATAAATGTGGAAATTTACATTGGAAACGTTTGGTTTAGCTGTTAATGAAGTTTCGTTTTTTTAGTGCTGAAAATTCATTGTCTGCTGGCGCTGTACACTTTTTCTAAGTGTTGCAATATCTCATGAAGGAAATACTGGACAATCAAATTAATGACTTTCCAGGCTTCAGGATGCCTTTCTACACTATATAAAGGTGGAAATGTACATTGGAAACGTTTGGTTTAGCTGTTATAAAAGTTTGGTTTTTTTAGTGCTGTAAATGCATTTTCAGCTCGCGCTGTACACATTTGCTATGAGAGGCATTATCTCATAAGGGAAATATTGGACAATCAAATTAATGACTGCCCAGGCTTCAGGATGTCTTTTTACACGATATAAGGGTGGAAATTTACATAGGAAACGTTTAGTTTAGCTGTTAATGAAGTGTCGTTTTTTTAGTGCTGAAAATTCATTGTCTGCTGGCGCTGTACACTTTTTCTAAGTGTTGCAATATCTCATGAAGGAAATACTGGACAATCAAATTAATGACTTTCCAGGCTTCAGGATGCCTTTCTACACTATATAAAGGTGGAAATGTACATTGGAAACGTTTGGTTTAGCTGTTATAAAAGTTTGGTTTTTTAGTGCTGTAAATGCATTTTCAGCTCGCACTGTACACATTTGCAATGAGAGGCATTATCTCATAAGGGAAATATTGGACAATCAAATTAATGACTGCCCAGGCTTCAGGATGTCTTTTTACACTATATAAAGGTGGAAATTTACATTGGAAACGTTTAGTTTAGCTTTTAATGAAGTTTCGTTTTTTTAGTGCTGAAAATTCATTGTCTGCTGGCGCTGTACACTTTTTCTAAGTGTTGCAATATCTCATGAAGGAAATACTGGACAATCAAATCAATGACTTTCCAGGCTTCAGGATGCCTTTCAACACTATATAAAGGTGGAAATTTACATTGGAAACGTTTGGTTTAGCTGTTATAAAAGTTTGGTTTTTTAGTGCTGTAAATGCATTTTCAGCTCGCACTGTACACATTTGCTATGTGAGGCATTATCTCATAAGGGAAATACTGGACAATCAAATTAATGACTTCCCAGGCTTCAGGATGCCTTTTTACACTCTATAAATGTGGAAATTTACATTGGAAACGTTTGGTTTAGCTGTTAATGAAGTTTCGTTTTTTTAGTGCTGAAAATTCATTGTCTGCTGGCGCTGTACACTTTTTCTAAGTGTTGCAATATCTCATGAAGGAAATACTGGACAATCAAATTAATGACTTTCCAGGCTTCAGGATGCCTTTCTACACTATATAAAGGTGGGAATTTACATTGGAAACGTTTGGTTTAGCTGTTATAAAAGTTTGTTTTTTTAGTGCTGTAAATGCATTTTCAGCTCGCGCTGTACACATTTGCTATGAGAGGCATTATCTCATAAGGGAAATATTGGACAATCAAATTAATGACTGCCCAGGCTTCAGGATGTCTTTTTACACTATATAAAGGTGGAAATTTACATTGGAAACGTTTAGTTTAGCTGTTATAAAAGTTTGTTTTTTTAGTGCTGTAAATGCATTTTCAGCTCGCGCT
Source organism: Idiotropiscis lumnitzeri (assembly GCF_059441095.1). Taxonomy (NCBI): domain Eukaryota; kingdom Metazoa; phylum Chordata; class Actinopteri; order Syngnathiformes; family Syngnathidae; genus Idiotropiscis; species Idiotropiscis lumnitzeri. Next base: position 47,573,410 of record NC_142391.1, on the reverse strand, counting down.
GTACACATTTGCTATGTGAGGCATTATCTCATAAGGGAAATACTGGACAATCAAATTAATGACTGCCCAGGCTTCAGGATGTCTTTTTACACTCTATAAAGGTGGAAATTTACATTGGAAACGTTTGGTTTAGCTGTTATAAAAGTTTGGTTTTTTAGTGCTGAAAATGCATTTTCAGCTCGCACTGTACACATTTGCTATGTGAGGCATTATCTCATAAGGGAAATACTGGACAATCAAATTAATGACTTCCCAGGCTTCAGGATGCCTTTTTACACTCTATAAATGTGGAAATTTACATTGGAAACGTTTGGTTTAGCTGTTAATGAAGTTTCGTTTTTTTAGTGCTGAAAATTCATTGTCTGCTGGCGCTGTACACTTTTTCTAAGTGTTGCAATATCTCATGAAGGAAATACTGGACAATCAAATTAATGACTTTCCAGGCTTCAGGATGCCTTTCTACACTATATAAAGGTGGAAATTTACATTTGAAACGTTTGGTTTAGCTGTTATAAAAGTTTGGTTTTTTAGTGCTGTAAATGCATTTTCAGCTCGCACTGTACACATTTGCTATGAGAGGCATTATCTCATAAGGGAAATATTGGACAATCAAATTAATGACTGCCCAGGCTTCAGGATGTCTTTTTACACTATATAAAGGTGGAAATTTACATTGGAAACGTTTGGTTTAGCTGTTATAAAAGTTTGGTTTTTTAGTGCTTAAAATGCATTTTCAGCTCGCACTGTACACATTTGCTATGTGAGGCATTATCTCATAAGGGAAATACTGGACAATCAAATTAATGACTTCCCAGGCTTCAGGATGCCTTTTTACACTCTATAAAGGTGGAAATTTACATTGGAAACGTTTGGTTTAGCTGTTATAAAAGTTTGTTTTTTTCGTGCTGTAAATGCATTTTCAGCTCGCGCTGTACACATTTGCAATGAGAGGCATTATCTCATAAGGGAAATATTGGACAATCAAATTAATGACTGCCCAGGCTTCAGGATGTCTTTTTACACTATATAAAGGTGGAAATTTACATTGGAAACGTTTGGTTTAGCTGTTATAAAAGTTTGTTTTTTTCGTGCTGTAAATGCATTTTCAGCTCGCGCTGTACACATTTGCAATGAGAGGCATTATCTCATAAGGGAAATATTGGACAATCAAATTAATGACTGCCCAGGCTTCAGGGATGTCTTTTTACACTATATAAAGGTGGAAATTTACATTGGAAACGTTTAGTTTAGCTTTTAATGAAGTTTCGTTTTTTTAGTGCTGAAAATTCATTGTCTGCTGGCGCTGTACACTTTTTCTAAGTGTTGCAATATCTCATGAAGGAAATCCTGGACAATCAAATCAATGACTTTCCAGGCTTCAGGATGCCTTTCTACACTATATAAAGGTGGAAATTTACATTGGAAACGTTTGGTTTAGCTGTTATAAAAGTTTGGTTTTTTAGTGCTGTAAATGCATTTTCAGCTCGCGCTGTACACATTTGCTATGAGAGGCATTATCTCATAAGGGAAATATTGGACAATCAAATTAATGGCTGCCTAGGCTTCAGGATGTCTTTTTACACTATATAAAGGTGGAAATTTACATTGGAAACGTTTGGTTTAGCTGTTATAAAAGTTTGGTTTTTTAGTGCTGAAAATGCATTTTCAGCTCGCACTGTACACATTTGCTATGTGAGGCATTATCTCATAAGGGAAATACTGGACAATCAAATTAATGACTTCCCAGGCTTCAGGATGCCTTTTTACACTCTATAAATGTGGAAATTTACATTGGAAACGTTTGGTTTAGCTGTTAATGAAGTTTCGTTTTTTTAGTGCTGAAAATTCATTGTCTGCTGGCGCTGTACACTTTTTCTAAGTGTTGCAATATCTCATGAAGGAAATACTGGACAATCAAATTAATGACTTTCCAGGCTTCATGATGCCTTTCTACACTATATAAAGGTGGGAATTTACATTGGAAACGTTTGGTTTAGCTGTTATAAAAGTTTGGTTTTTTAAGTGCTGTAAATGCATTTTCAGCTCGCGCTGTACACATTTGCTATGAGAGGCATTATCTCATAAGGGAAATATTGGACAATCAAATTAATGACTGCCCAGGCTTCAGGATGTCTTTTTACACTATATAAAGGTGGAAATTTACATTGGAAACGTTTAGTTTAGCTGTTATAAAAGTTTGTTTTTTTAGTGCTGTAAATGCATTTTCAGCTCGCGCTGTACACATTTGCTATGTGAGGCATTATCTCATAAGGGAAATACTGGACAATCAAATTAATGACTGCCCAGGCTTCAGGATGTCTTTTTACACTATATAACGGTGGAAATTTACATTGGAAACGTTTGGTTTAGCTGTTATAAAAGTTTGGTTTTTTAGTGCTGAAAATGCATTTTCAGCTCGCACTGTACACATTTGCTATGTGAGGCATTATCTCATAAGGGAAATACTGGACAATCAAATTAATGACTTCCCAGGCTTCAGGATGCCTTTTTACACTCTATAAATGTGGAAATTTACATTGGAAACGTTTGGTTTAGCTGTTATAAAAGTTTGGTTTTTTAGTGCTGTAAATGCATTTTCAGCTCGCACTGTACACATTTGCTATGAGAGGCATTATCTCATAAGGGAAATATTGGACAATCAAATTAATGACTGCCCAGGCTTCAGGATGTCTTTTTACACTATATAAAGGTGGAAATTTACATTGGAAACGTTTGGTTTAGCTGTTATAAAAGTTTGGTTTTTTAGTGCTTAAAATGCATTTTCAGCTCGCACTGTACACATTTGCTATGTGAGGCATTATCTCATAAGGGAAATACTGGACAATCAAATTAATGACTTCCCAGGCTTCAGGATGCCTTTTTACACTCTATAAAGGTGGAAATTTACATTGGAAACGTTTGGTTTAGCTGTTATAAAAGTTTGTTTTTTTCGTGCTGTAAATGCATTTGCAGCTCGCGCTGTACACATTTGCAATGAGAGGCATTATCTCATAAGGGAAATATTGGAAAATCAAATTAATGACTGCCCAGGCTTCAGGATGTCTTTTTACACTATATAAAGGTGGAAATTTACATTGGAAACGTTTAGTTTAGCTTTTAATGAAGTTTCGTTTTTTTTAGTGCTGAAAATTCATTGTCTGCTGGCGCTGTACACTTTTTCTAAGTGTTGCAATATCTCATGAAGGAAATACTGGACAATCAAATTAATGACTTTCCAGGCTTCAGGATGCCTTTCTAAACTATATAAAGGTGGAAATTTACATTGGAAACGTTTGGTTTAGCTGTTATAAAAGTTTGGTTTTTTAGTGCTGTAAATGCATTTTCAGCTCGCACTGTACACATTTGCTATGTGAGGCATTATCTCATAAGGGAAATACTGGACAATCAAATTAATGACTTCCCAGGCTTCAGGATGCCTTTTTACACTCTATAAATGTGGAAATTTACATTGGAAACGTTTGGTTTAGCTGTTAATGAAGTTTCGTTTTTTTAGTGCTGAAAATTCATTGTCTGCTGGCGCTGTACACTTTTTCTAAGTGTTGCAATATCTCATGAAGGAAATACTGGACAATCAAATTAATGACTTTCCAGGCTTCAGGATGCCTTTCTACACTATATAAAGGTGGAAATGTACATTGGAAACGTTTGGTTTAGCTGTTATAAAAGTTTGTTTTTTTAGTGCTGTAAATGCATTTTCAGCTCGCGCTGTACACATTTGCTATGAGAGGCATTATCTCATAAGGGAAATATTGGACAATCAAATTAATGACTGCCCAGGCTTCAGGATGTCTTTTTACACTATATAAAGGTGGAAATTTACATTGGAAACGTTTGGTTTAGCTGTTATAAAAGTTTGGTTTTTTAGTGCTGAAAATGCATTTTCAGCTCGCACTGTACACATTTGCTATGTGAGGCATTATCTCATAAGGGAAATACTGGACAATCAAATTAATGACTTCCCAGGCTTCAGGATGCCTTTTTACACTCTATAAATGTGGAAATTTACATTGGAAACGTTTGGTTTAGCTGTTAATGAAGTTTCGTTTTTTTAGTGCTGAAGATTCATTGTCTGCTGGCGCTGTACACTTTTTCTAAGTGTTGCAATATCTCATGAAGGAAATACTGGACAATCAAATTAATGACTTTCCAGGCTTAATGATGCCTTTCTACACTATATAAAGGTGGGAATTTACATTGGAAACGTTTGGTTTAGCTGTTATAAAAGTTTGGTTTTTTAAGTGCTGTAAATGCATTTTCAGCTCGCGCTGTACACATTTGCTATGAGAGGCATTATCTCATAAGGGAAATATTGGAAAATCAAATTAATGACTGCCCAGGCTTCAGGATGTCTTTTTACACTATATAAAGGTGGAAATTTACATTGGAAACGTTTAGTTTAGCTGTTATAAAAGTTTGTTTTTTTAGTGCTGTAAATGCATTTTCAGCTCGCGCTGTACACATTTGCTATGTGAGGCATTATCTCATAAGGGAAATACTGGACAATCAAATTAATGACTGCCCAGGCTTCAGGATGTCTTTTTACACTATATAAAGGTGGAAATTTACATTGGAAACGTTTGGTTTAGCTGTTATAAAAGTTTGGTTTTTTAGTGCTGAAAATGCATTTTCAGCTCGCACTGTACACATTTGCTATGTGAGGCATTATCTCATAAGGGAAATACTGGACAATCAAATTAATGACTTCCCAGGCTTCAGGATGCCTTTTTACACTCTATAAATGTGGAAATTTACATTGGAAACGTTTGGTTTAGCTGTTAATGAAGTTTCGTTTTTTTAGTGCTGAAAATTCATTGTCTGCTGGCGCTGTACACTTTTTCTAAGTGTTGCAATATCTCATGAAGGAAATACTGGACAATCAAATTAATGACTTTCCAGGCTTCATGATGCCTTTCTACACTATATAAAGGTGGAAATTTACATTGGAAACGTTTGGTTTAGCTGTTATAAAAGTTTGTTTTTTTAGTGCTGTAAATGCATTTTCAGCTCGCGCTATACACATTTGCTATGAGAGGCATTATCTCATAAGGGAAATATTGGACAATCAAATTAATGGCTGCCCAGGCTTCAGGATGTCTTTTTACACTATATAAAGGTGGAAATTTACATTGGAAACGTTTGGTTTAGCTGTTATAAAAGTTTGGTTTTTTAGTGCTGTAAATGCATTTTCAGCTCGCACTGTACACATTTGCTATGTGAGGCATTATCTCATAAGGGAAATACTGGACAATCAAATTAATGACTTCCCAGGCTTCAGGATGCCTTTTTACACTCTATAAATGTGGAAATTTACATTGGAAACGTTTGGTTTAGCTGTTAATGAAGTTTCGTTTTTTTAGTGCTGAAAATTCATTGTCTGCTGGCGCTGTACACTTTTTCTAAGTGTTGCAATATCTCATGAAGGAAATACTGGACAATCAAATTAATGACTTTCCAGGCTTCAGGATGCCTTTCTACACTATATAAAGGTGGAAATTTACATTGGAAACGTTTGGTTTAGCTGTTATAAAAGTTTGGTTTTTTAGTGCTGTAAATGCATTTTCAGCTCGCGCTGTACACATTTGCTATGAGAGGCATTATCTCATAAGGGAAATATTGGACAATCAAATTAATGACTGCCCAGGCTTCAGGATGTCTTTTTACACTATATAAAAGTGGAAATTTACATTGGAAACGTTTGGTTTAGCTGTTATAAAAGTTTGTTTTTTTAGTGCTGTAAATGCATTTTCAGCTCGCACTGTACACATTTGCTATGAGAGGCATTATCTCATAAGGGAAATATTGGACAATCAAATTAATGACTGCCCAGGCTTCAGGATGTCTTTTTACACTATATAAGGGTGGAAATTTACATTGGAAACGTTTAGTTTAGCTGTTAATGAAGTTTCGTTTTTTTAGTGCTGAAAATTCATTGTCTGCTGGCGCTGTACACTTTTTCTAAGTGTTGCAATATCTCATGAAGGAAATACTGGACAATCAAATTAATGACTTTCCAGGCTTCAGGATGCCTTTCTACACTATATAAAGGTGGAAATGTAATTTGGAAACGTTTGGTTTAGCTGTTATAAAAGTTTGGTTTTTTAGTGCTGTAAATGCATTTTCAGCTCGCGCTGTACACATTTGCTATGAGAGGCATTATCTCATAAGGGAAATATTGGACAATCAAATTAATGACTGCCCAGGCTTCAGGATGTCTTTTTACACTATATAAAGGTGGAAATTTACATTGGAAACGTTTGGTTTAGCTGTTATAAAAGTTTGTTTTTTTAGTGCTGAAAATGCATTTTCAGCTCGCACTGTACACATTTGCTATGTGAGGCATTATCTCATAAGGGAAATACTGGACAATCAAATTAATGACTTCCCAGGCTTCAGGATGCCTTTTTACACTCTATAAATGTGGAAATTTACATTGGAAACGTTTGGTTTAGCTGTTAATGAAGTTTCGTTTTTTTAGTGCTGAAAATTCATTGTCTGCTGGCGCTGTACACTTTTTCTAAGTGTTGCAATATCTCATGAAGGAAATACTGGACAATCAAATTAATGACTTTCCAGGCTTCAGGATGCCTTTCTACACTATATAAAGGTGGAAATGTACATTGGAAACGTTTGGTTTAGCTGTTATAAAAGTTTGGTTTTTTAGTGCTGTAAATGCATTTTCAGCTCGCGCTGTACACATTTGCTATGAGAGGCATTATCTCAGAAGGGAAATATTGGACAATCAAATTAATGACTGCCCAGGCTTCAGGATGTCTTTTTACACCATATAAAGGTGGAAATTTACATTGGAAACGTTTGGTTTAGCTGTTATAAAAGTTTGGTTTTTTAGTGCTGTAAATGCATTTTCAGCTCGCACTGTACACATTTGCTATGTGAGGCATTATCTCATAAGGGAAATACTGGACAATCAAATTAATGACTTCCCAGGCTTTAGGATGCCTTTTTACACTCTATAAATGTGGAAATTTACATTGGAAACGTTTGGTTTAGCTGTTAATGAAGTTTCGTTTTTTTAGTGCTGAAAATTCATTGTCTGCTGGCGCTGTACACTTTTTCTAAGTGTTGCAATATCTCATGAAGGAAATACTGGACAATCAAATTAATGACTTTCCAGGCTTCAGGATGCCTTTCTACACTATATAAAGGTGGAAATTTACATTGGAAACGTTTGGTTTAGCTGTTATAAAAGTTTGGTTTTTTAGTGCTGTAAATGCATTTTCAGCTCGCGCTGTACACATTTGCTATGAGAGGCATTATCTCATAAGGGAAATATTGGACAATCAAATTAATGACTGCCCAGGCTTCAGGATGTCTTTTTACACTATATAAAAGTGGAAATTTACATTGGAAACGTTTGGTTTAGCTGTTATAAAAGTTTGTTTTTTTAGTGCTGTAAATGCATTTTCAGCTCGCACTGTACACATTTGCTATGAGAGGCATTATCTCATAAGGGAAATATTGGACAATCAAATTAATGACTGCCCAGGCTTCAGGATGTCTTTTTACACTATATAAGGGTGGAAATTTACATTGGAAACGTTTAGTTTAGCTGTTAATGAAGTTTCGTTTTTTTAGTGCTGAAAATTCATTGTCTGCTGGCGCTGTACACTTTTTCTAAGTGTTGCAATATCTCATGAAGGAAATACTGGACAATCAAATTAATGACTTTCCAGGCTTCAGGATGCCTTTCTACACTATATAAAGGTGGAAATGTAATTTGGAAACGTTTGGTTTAGCTGTTATAAAAGTTTGGTTTTTTAGTGCTGTAAATGCATTTTCAGCTCGCGCTGTACACATTTGCTATGAGAGGCATTATCTCATAAGGGAAATATTGGACAATCAAATTAATGACTGCCCAGGCTTCAGGATGTCTTTTTACACTATATAAAGGTGGAAATTTACATTGGAAACGTTTGGTTTAGCTGTTATAAAAGTTTGTTTTTTTAGTGCTGAAAATGCATTTTCAGCTCGCACTGTACACATTTGCTATGTGAGGCATTATCTCATAAGGGAAATACTGGACAATCAAATTAATGACTTCCCAGGCTTCAGGATGCCTTTTTACACTCTATAAATGTGGAAATTTACATTGGAAACGTTTGGTTTAGCTGTTAATGAAGTTTCGTTTTTTTAGTGCTGAAAATTCATTGTCTGCTGGCGCTGTACACTTTTTCTAAGTGTTGCAATATCTCATGAAGGAAATACTGGACAATCAAATTAATGACTTTCCAGGCTTCAGGATGCCTTTCTACACTATATAAAGGTGGAAATGTACATTGGAAACGTTTGGTTTAGCTGTTAATGAAGTTTCGTTTTTTTAGTGCTGAAAATTCATTGTCTGCTGGCGCTGTACACTTTTTCTAAGTGTTGCAATATCTCATGAAGGAAATACTGGACAATCAAATTAATGACTTTCCAGGCTTCAGGATGCCTTTCTACACTATATAAAGGTGGAAATGTACATTGGAAACGTTTGGTTTAGCTGTTATAAAAGTTTGTTTTTTTAGTGCTGTAAATGCATTTTCAGCTCGCGCTATACACATTTGCTATGAGAGGCATTATCTCATAAGGGAAATATTGGACAATCAAATTAATGACTGCCCAGGCTTCAGGATGTCTTTTTACACTATATAAAGGTGGAAATTTACATTGGAAACGTTTGGTTTAGCTGTTATAAAAGTTTGGTTTTTTAGTGCTGAAAATGCATTTTCAGCTCGCACTGTACACATTTGCTATGTGAGGCATTATCTCATAAGGGAAATACTGGACAATCAAATTAATGACTTCCCAGGCTTCAGGATGCCTTTTTACACTCTATAAATGTGGAAATTTACATTGGAAACGTTTGGTTTAGCTGTTAATGAAGTTTCGTTTTTTTAGTGCTGAAGATTCATTGTCTGCTGGCGCTGTACACTTTTTCTAAGTGTTGCAATATCTCATGAAGGAAATACTGGACAATCAAATTAATGACTTTCCAGGTTTAATGATGCCTTTCTACACTATATAAAGGTGGGAATTTACATTGGAAACGTTTGGTTTAGCTGTTATAAAAGTTTGGTTTTTTAAGTGCTGTAAATGCATTTTCAGCTCGCGCTGTACACATTTGCTATGAGAGGCATTATCTCATAAGGGAAATATTGGAAAATCAAATTAATGACTGCCCAGGCTTCAGGATGTCTTTTTACACTATATAAAGGTGGAAATTTACATTGGAAACGTTTAGTTTAGCTGTTATAAAAGTTTGTTTTTTTAGTGCTGTAAATGCATTTTCAGCTCGCGCTGTACACATTTGCTATGTGAGGCATTATCTCATAAGGGAAATACTGGACAATCAAATTAATGACTGCCCAGGCTTCAGGATGTCTTTTTACACTATATAAAGGTGGAAATTTACATTGGAAACGTTTGGTTTAGCTGTTATAAAAGTTTGGTTTTTTAGTGCTGAAAATGCATTTTCAGCTCGCACTGTACACATTTGCTATGTGAGGCATTATCTCATAAGGGAAATACTGGACAATCAAATTAATGACTTCCCAGGCTTCAGGATGCCTTTTTACACTCTATAAATGTGGAAATTTACATTGGAAACGTTTGGTTTAGCTGTTAATGAAGTTTCGTTTTTTTAGTGCTGAAAATTCATTGTCTGCTGGCGCTGTACACTTTTTCTAAGTGTTGCAATATCTCATGAAGGAAATACTGGACAATCAAATTAATGACTTTCCAGGCTTCATGATGCCTTTCTACACTATATAAAGGTGGAAATTTACATTGGAAACGTTTGGTTTAGCTGTTATAAAAGTTTGTTTTTTTAGTGCTGTAAATGCATTTTCAGCTCGCGCTATACACATTTGCTATGAGAGGCATTATCTCATAAGGGAAATATTGGACAATCAAATTAATGGCTGCCCAGGCTTCAGGATGTCTTTTTACACTATATAAAGGTGGAAATTTACATTGGAAACGTTTGGTTTAGCTGTTATAAAAGTTTGGTTTTTTAGTGCTGTAAATGCATTTTCAGCTCGCACTGTACACATTTGCTATGTGAGGCATTATCTCATAAGGGAAATACTGGACAATCAAATTAATGACTTCCCAGGCTTCAGGATGCCTTTTTACACTCTATAAATGTGGAAATTTACATTGGAAACGTTTGGTTTAGCTGTTAATGAAGTTTCGTTTTTTTAGTGCTGAAAATTCATTGTCTGCTGGCGCTGTACACTTTTTCTAAGTGTTGCAATATCTCATGAAGGAAATACTGGACAATCAAATTAATGACTTTCCAGGCTTCAGGATGCCTTTCTACACTATATAAAGGTGGAAATTTACATTGGAAACGTTTGGTTTAGCTGTTATAAAAGTTTGGTTTTTTAGTGCTGTAAATGCATTTTCAGCTCGCGCTGTACACATTTGCTATGAGAGGCATTATCTCATAAGGGAAATATTGGACAATCAAATTAATGACTGCCCAGGCTTCAGGATGTCTTTTTACACTATATAAAAGTGGAAATTTACATTGGAAACGTTTGGTTTAGCTGTTATAAAAGTTTGTTTTTTTAGTGCTGTAAATGCATTTTCAGCTCGCACTGTACACATTTGCTATGAGAGGCATTATCTCATAAGGGAAATATTGGACAATCAAATTAATGACTGCCCAGGCTTCAGGATGTCTTTTTACACTATATAAGGGTGGAAATTTACATTGGAAACGTTTAGTTTAGCTGTTAATGAAGTTTCGTTTTTTTAGTGCTGAAAATTCATTGTCTGCTGGCGCTGTACACTTTTTCTAAGTGTTGCAATATCTCATGAAGGAAATACTGGACAATCAAATTAATGACTTTCCAGGCTTCAGGATGCCTTTCTACACTATATAAAGGTGGAAATGTAATTTGGAAACGTTTGGTTTAGCTGTTATAAAAGTTTGGTTTTTTAGTGATGTAAATGCATTTTCAGCTCGCGCTGTACACATTTGCTATGAGAGGCATTATCTCATAAGGGAAATATTGGACAATCAAATTAATGACTGCCCAGGCTTCAGGATGTCTTTTTACACTATATAAAGGTGGAAATTTACATTGGAAACGTTTGGTTTAGCTGTTATAAAAGTTTGGTTTTTTAGTGCTGAAAATGCATTTTCAGCTCGCACTGTACACATTTGCTATGTGAGGCATTATCTCATAAGGGAAATACTGGACAATCAAATTAATGACTTCCCAGGCTTCAGGATGCCTTTTTACACTCTATAAATGTGGAAATTTACATTGGAAACGTTTGGTTTAGCTGTTAATGAAGTTTCGTTTTTTTAGTGCTGAAAATTCATTGTCTGCTGGCGCTGTACACTTTTTCTAAGTGTTGCAATATCTCATGAAGGAAATACTGGACAATCAAATTAATGACTTTCCAGGCTTCAGGATGCCTTTCTACACTATATAAAGGTGGAAATTTACATTGGAAACGTTTGGTTTAGCTGTTAATGAAGTTTCGTTTTTTTTAGTGCTGAAAATTCATTGTCTGCTGGCGCTGTACACTTTTTCTAAGTGTTGCAATATCTCATGAAGGAAATACTGGACAATCAAATTAATGACTTTCCAGGCTTCAGGATGCCTTTCTACACTATATAAAGGTGGAAATTTACATTGGAAACGTTTGGTTTAGCTGTTATAAAAGTTTGTTTTTTTAGTGCTGTAAATGCATTTTCAGCTCGCGCTGTACACATTTGCTACGAGAGGCATTATCTCATAAGGGAAATATTGGACAATCAAATTAATGACTGCCCAGGCTTCAGGATGTCTTTTTACACTATATAAAGGTGGAAATTTACATTGGAAACGTTTGGTTTAGCTGTTATAAAAGTTTGTTTTTTTAGTGCTGTAAATGCATTTTCAGCTCGCGCTGTACACATTTTCTATGAGAGGCATTATCTCATAAGGGAAATATTGGACAATCAAATTAATGGCTGCCCAGGCTTCAGGATGTCTTTTTACACTATATAAAGGTGGAAATTTACATTGGAAACGTTTGGTTTAGCTGTTATAAAAGATTGGTTTTTTAGTGCTGTAAATGCATTTTCAGCTCGCACTGTACACATTTGCTATGTGAGGCATTATCTCATAAGGGAAATACTGGACAATCAAATTAATGACTTCCCAGGCTTCAGGATGCCTTTTTACACTCTATAAATGTGGAAATTTACATTGGAAACGTTTGGTTTAGCTGTTAATGAAGTTTCGTTTTTTTAGTGCTGAAAATTCATTGTCTGCTGGCGCTGTACACTTTTTCTAAGTGTTGCAATATCTCATGAAGGAAATACTGGACAATCAAATTAATGACTTTCCAGGCTTCAGGATGCCTTTCTACACTATATAAAGGTGGAAATTTACATTGGAAACGTTTGGTTTAGCTGTTATAAAAGTTAGTTTTTTTAGTGCTTAAAATGCATTTTCAGCTCGCACTGTACACATTTGCTATGTGAGGCATTATCTCATAAGGGAAATACTGGACAATCAAATTAATGACTTCCCAGGCTTCAGGATGCCTTTCTACACTATATAAAGGTGGAAATTTACATTGGAAACGTTTGGTTTAGCTGTTATAAAAGTTTGGTTTTTTAGTGCTGTAAATGCATTTTCAGCTCGCGCTGTACACATTTGCTATGAGAGGCATTATCTCATAAGGGAAATATTGGACAATCAAATTAATGACTGCCCAGGCTTCAGGATGTCTTTTTACACTATATAAAGGTGGAAATTTACATTGGAAACGTTTGGTTTAGCTGTTATAAAAGTTTGGTTTTTTAGTGCTGAAAATGCATTTTCAGCTCGCACTGTACACATTTGCTATGTGAGGCATTATCTCATAAGGGAAATACTGGACAATCAAATTAATGACTTCCCAGGCTTCAGGATGCCTTTTTACACTCTATAAATGTGGAAATTTACATTGGAAACGTTTGGTTTAGCTGTTAATGAAGTTTCGTTTTTTTAGTGCTGAAAATTCATTGTCTGCTGGCGCTGTACACTTTTTCTAAGTGTTGCAATATCTCATGAAGGAAATACTGGACAATCAAATTAATGACTTTCCAGGCTTCAGGATGCCTTTCTACACTATATAAAGGTGGAAATTTACATTGGAAACGTTTGGTTTAGCTGTTAATGAAGTTTCGTTTTTTTTAGTGCTGAAAATTCATTGTCTGCTGGCGCTGTACACTTTTTCTAAGTGTTGCAATATCTCATGAAGGAAATACTGGACAATCAAATTAATGACTTTCCAGGCTTCAGGATGCCTTTCTACACTATATAAAGGTGGAAATTTACATTGGAAACGTTTGGTTTAGCTGTTATAAAAGTTTGTTTTTTTAGTGCTGTAAATGCATTTTCAGCTCGCGCTGTACACATTTGCTACGAGAGGCATTATCTCATAAGGGAAATATTGGACAATCAAATTAATGACTGCCCAGGCTTCAGGATGTCTTTTTACACTATATAAAGGTGGAAATTTACATTGGAAACGTTTGGTTTAGCTGTTATAAAAGTTTGTTTTTTTAGTGCTGTAAATGCATTTTCAGCTCGCGCTGTACACATTTTCTATGAGAGGCATTATCTCATAAGGGAAATATTGGACAATCAAATTAATGGCTGCCCAGGCTTCAGGATGTCTTTTTACACTATATAAAGGTGGAAATTTACATTGGAAACGTTTGGTTTAGCTGTTATAAAAGATTGGTTTTTTAGTGCTGTAAATGCATTTTCAGCTCGCACTGTACACATTTGCTATGTGAGGCATTATCTCATAAGGGAAATACTGGACAATCAAATTAATGACTTCCCAGGCTTCAGGATGCCTTTTTACACTCTATAAATGTGGAAATTTACATTGGAAACGTTTGGTTTAGCTGTTAATGAAGTTTCGTTTTTTTAGTGCTGAAAATTCATTGTCTGCTGGCGCTGTACACTTTTTCTAAGTGTTGCAATATCTCATGAAGGAAATACTGGACAATCAAATTAATGACTTTCCAGGCTTCAGGATGCCTTTCTACACTATATAAAGGTGGAAATTTACATTGGAAACGTTTGGTTTAGCTGTTATAAAAGTTTGGTTTTTTAGTGCTGTAAATGCATTTTCAGCTCGCGCTGTACACATTTGCTATGAGAGGCATTATCTCATAAGGGAAATATTGGACAATCAAATTAATGACTGCCCAGGCTTCAGGATGTCTTTTTACACTATATAAAAGTGGAAATTTACATTGGAAACGTTTGGTTTAGCTGTTATAAAAGTTTGTTTTTTTAGTGCTGTAAATGCATTTTCAGCTCGCACTGTACACATTTGCTATGAGAGGCATTATCTCATAAGGGAAATATTGGACAATCAAATTAATGACTGCCCAGGCTTCAGGATGTCTTTTTACACTATATAAGGGTGGAAATTTACATTGGAAACGTTTAGTTTAGCTGTTAATGAAGTTTCGTTTTTTTAGTGCTGAAAATTCATTGTCTGCTGGCGCTGTACACTTTTTCTAAGTGTTGCAATATCTCATGAAGGAAATACTGGACAATCAAATTAATGACTTTCCAGGCTTCAGGATGCCTTTCTACACTATATAAAGGTGGAAATGTAATTTGGAAACGTTTGGTTTAGCTGTTATAAAAGTTTGGTTTTTTAGTGCTGTAAATGCATTTTCAGCTCGCGCTGTACACATTTGCTATGAGAGGCATTATCTCATAAGGGAAATATTGGACAATCAAATTAATGACTGCCCAGGCTTCAGGATGTCTTTTTACACTATATAAAGGTGGAAATTTACATTGGAAACGTTTGGTTTAGCTGTTATAAAAGTTTGGTTTTTTAGTGCTGAAAATGCATTTTCAGCTCGCACTGTACACATTTGCTATGTGAGGCATTATCTCATAAGGGAAATACTGGACAATCAAATTAATGACTTCCCAGGCTTCAGGATGCCTTTTTACACTCTATAAATGTGGAAATTTACATTGGAAACGTTTGGTTTAGCTGTTAATGAAGTTTCGTTTTTTTAGTGCTGAAAATTCATTGTCTGCTGGCGCTGTACACTTTTTCTAAGTGTTGCAATATCTCATGAAGGAAATACTGGACAATCAAATTAATGACTTTCCAGGCTTCAGGATGCCTTTCTACACTATATAAAGGTGGAAATGTACATTGGAAACGTTTGGTTTAGCTGTTATAAAAGTTTGGTTTTTTAGTGCTGTAAATGCATTTTCAGCTCGCGCTGTACACATTTGCTATGAGAGGCATTATCTCATAAGGGAAATATTAGACAATCAAATTAATGACTGCCCAGGCTTCAGGATGTCTTTTTACACTATATAAGGGTGGAAATTTACATTGGAAACGTTTAGTTTAGCTGTTATAAAAGTTGGGTTTTTTAGTGCTGAAAATGCATTTTCAGCTCGCACTGTACACATTTGCTATGTGAGGCATTATCTCATAAGGGAAATACTGGACAATCAAATTAATGACTTCCCAGGCTTCAGGATGCCTTTTTACACTCTATAAATGTGGAAATTTACATTGGAAACGTTTGGTTTAGCTGTTATAAAAGTTTGGTTTTTTAGTGCTGAAAATGCATTTTCAGCTCGCACTGTACACATTTGCTATGTGAGGCATTATCTCATAAGGGAAATACTGGACAATCAAATTAATGACTTCCCAGGCTTCAGGATGCCTTTTTACACTCTATAAATGTGGAAATTTACATTGGAAACGTTTGGTTTAGCTGTTAATGAAGTTTCGTTTTTTTAGTGCTGAAAATTCATTGTCTGCTGGCGCTGTACACTTTTTCTAAGTGTTGCAATATCTCATGAAGGAAATACTGGACAATCAAATTAATGACTTTCCAGGCTTCAGGATGCCTTTCTACACTATATAAAGGTGGAAATTTACATTGGAAACGTTTGGTTTAGCTGTTAATGAAGTTTCGTTTTTTTTAGTGCTGAAAATTCATTGTCTGCTGGCGCTGTACACTTTTTCTAAGTGTTGCAATATCTCATGAAGGAAATACTGGACAATCAAATTAATGACTTTCCAGGCTTCAGGATGCCTTTCTACACTATATAAAGGTGGAAATTTACATTGGAAACGTTTGGTTTAGCTGTTATAAAAGTTTGTTTTTTTAGTGCTGTAAATGCATTTTCAGCTCGCGCTGTACACATTTGCTACGAGAGGCATTATCTCATAAGGGAAATATTGGACAATCAAATTAATGACTGCCCAGGCTTCAGGATGTCTTTTTACACTATATAAAGGTGGAAATTTACATTGGAAACGTTTGGTTTAGCTGTTATAAAAGTTTGTTTTTTTAGTGCTGTAAATGCATTTTCAGCTCGCGCTGTACACATTTTCTATGAGAGGCATTATCTCATAAGGGAAATATTGGACAATCAAATTAATGGCTGCCCAGGCTTCAGGATGTCTTTTTACACTATATAAAGGTGGAAATTTACATTGGAAACGTTTGGTTTAGCTGTTATAAAAGATTGGTTTTTTAGTGCTGTAAATGCATTTTCAGCTCGCACTGTACACATTTGCTATGAGAGGCATTATCTCATAAGGGAAATACTGGACAATCAAATTAATGACTTCCCAGGCTTCAGGATGCCTTTTTACACTCTATAAATGTGGAAATTTACATTGGAAACGTTTGGTTTAGCTGTTAATGAAGTTTCGTTTTTTTAGTGCTGAAAATTCATTGTCTGCTGGCGCTGTACACTTTTTCTAAGTGTTGCAATATCTCATGAAGGAAATACTGGACAATCAAATTAATGACTTTCCAGGCTTCAGGATGCCTTTCTACACTATATAAAGGTGGAAATTTACATTGGAAACGTTTGGTTTAGCTGTTATAAAAGTTTGGTTTTTTAGTGCTGTAAATGCATTTTCAGCTCGCGCTGTACACATTTGCTACGAGAGGCATTATCTCATAAGGGAAATATTGGACAATCAAATTAATGACTGCCCAGGCTTCAGGATGTCTTTTTACACTATATAAAGGTGGAAATTTACATTGGAAACGTTTGGTTTAGCTGTTATAAAAGTTTGTTTTTTTAGTGCTGTAAATGCATTTTCAGCTCGCGCTGTACACATTTTCTATGAGAGGCATTATCTCATAAGGGAAATATTGGACAATCAAATTAATGGCTGCCCAGGCTTCAGGATGTCTTTTTACACTATATAAAGGTGGAAATTTACATTGGAAACGTTTGGTTTAGCTGTTATAAAAGATTGGTTTTTTAGTGCTGTAAATGCATTTTCAGCTCGCACTGTACACATTTGCTATGTGAGGCATTATCTCATAAGGGAAATACTGGACAATCAAATTAATGACTTCCCAGGCTTCAGGATGCCTTTTTACACTCTATAAATGTGGAAATTTACATTGGAAACGTTTGGTTTAGCTGTTAATGAAGTTTCGTTTTTTTAGTGCTGAAAATTCATTGTCTGCTGGCGCTGTACACTTTTTCTAAGTGTTGCAATATCTCATGAAGGAAATACTGGACAATCAAATTAATGACTTTCCAGGCTTCAGGATGCCTTTCTACACTATATAAAGGTGGAAATTTACATTGGAAACGTTTGGTTTAGCTGTTATAAAAGTTTGGTTTTTTAGTGCTGTAAATGCATTTTCAGCTCGCGCTGTACACATTTGCTATGAGAGGCATTATCTCATAAGGGAAATATTGGACAATCAAATTAATGACTGCCCAGGCTTCAGGATGTCTTTTTACACTATATAAAAGTGGAAATTTACATTGGAAACGTTTGGTTTAGCTGTTATAAAAGTTTGTTTTTTTAGTGCTGTAAATGCATTTTCAGCTCGCACTGTACACATTTGCTATGAGAGGCATTATCTCATAAGGGAAATATTGGACAATCAAATTAATGACTGCCCAGGCTTCAGGATGTCTTTTTACACTATATAAGGGTGGAAATTTACATTGGAAACGTTTAGTTTAGCTGTTAATGAAGTTTCGTTTTTTTAGTGCTGAAAATTCATTGTCTGCTGGCGCTGTACACTTTTTCTAAGTGTTGCAATATCTCATGAAGGAAATACTGGACAATCAAATTAATGACTTTCCAGGCTTCAGGATGCCTTTCTACACTATATAAAGGTGGAAATGTAATTTGGAAACGTTTGGTTTAGCTGTTATAAAAGTTTGGTTTTTTAGTGCTGTAAATGCATTTTCAGCTCGCGCTGTACACATTTGCTATGAGAGGCATTATCTCATAAGGGAAATATTGGACAATCAAATTAATGACTGCCCAGGCTTCAGGATGTCTTTTTACACTATATAAAGGTGGAAATTTACATTGGAAACGTTTGGTTTAGCTGTTATAAAAGTTTGGTTTTTTAGTGCTGAAAATGCATTTTCAGCTCGCACTGTACACATTTGCTATGTGAGGCATTATCTCATAAGGGAAATACTGGACAATCAAATTAATGACTTCCCAGGCTTCAGGATGCCTTTTTACACTCTATAAATGTGGAAATTTACATTGGAAACGTTTGGTTTAGCTGTTAATGAAGTTTCGTTTTTTTAGTGCTGAAAATTCATTGTCTGCTGGCGCTGTACACTTTTTCTAAGTGTTGCAATATCTCATGAAGGAAATACTGGACAATCAAATTAATGACTTTCCAGGCTTCAGGATGCCTTTCTACACTATATAAAGGTGGAAATGTACATTGGAAACGTTTGGTTTAGCTGTTATAAAAGTTTGGTTTTTTAGTGCAGTAAATGCATTTTCAGCTCGCGCTGTACACATTTGCTATGAGAGGCATTATCTCATAAGGGAAATATTAGACAATCAAATTAATGACTGCCCAGGCTTCAGGATGTCTTTTTACACTATATAAGGGTGGAAATTTACATTGGAAACGTTTAGTTTAGCTGTTATAAAAGTTGGGTTTTTTAGTGCTGAAAATGCATTTTCAGCTCGCACTGTACACATTTGCTATGTGAGGCATTATCTCATAAGGGAAATACTGGACAATCAAATTAATGACTTCCCAGGCTTCAGGATGCCTTTTTACACTCTATAAATGTGGAAATTTACATTGGAAACGTTTGGTTTAGCTGTTATAAAAGTTTGGTTTTTTAGTGCTGAAAATGCATTTTCAGCTCGCACTGTACACATTTGCTATGTGAGGCATTATCTCATAAGGGAAATACTGGACAATCAAATTAATGACTTCCCAGGCTTCAGGATGCCTTTTTACACTCTATAAATGTGGAAATTTACATTGGAAACGTTTGGTTTAGCTGTTAATGAAGTTTCGTTTTTTTAGTGCTGAAAATTCATTGTCTGCTGGCGCTGTACACTTTTTCTAAGTGTTGCAATATCTCATGAAGGAAATACTGGACAATCAAATTAATGACTTTCCAGGCTTCAGGATGCCTTTCTACACTATATAAAGGTGGAAATTTACATTGGAAACGTTTGGTTTAGCTGTTAATGAAGTTTCGTTTTTTTTAGTGCTGAAAATTCATTGTCTGCTGGCGCTGTACACTTTTTCTAAGTGTTGCAATATCTCATGAAGGAAATACTGGACAATCAAATTAATGACTTTCCAGGCTTCAGGATGCCTTTCTACACTATATAAAGGTGGAAATTTACATTGGAAACGTTTGGTTTAGCTGTTATAAAAGTTTGTTTTTTTAGTGCTGTAAATGCATTTTCAGCTCGCGCTGTACACATTTGCTACGAGAGGCATTATCTCATAAGGGAAATATTGGACAATCAAATTAATGACTGCCCAGGCTTCAGGATGTCTTTTTACACTATATAAAGGTGGAAATTTACATTGGAAACGTTTGGTTTAGCTGTTATAAAAGTTTGTTTTTTTAGTGCTGTAAATGCATTTTCAGCTCGCGCTGTACACATTTTCTATGAGAGGCATTATCTCATAAGGGAAATATTGGACAATCAAATTAATGGCTGCCCAGGCTTCAGGATGTCTTTTTACACTATATAAAGGTGGAAATTTACATTGGAAACGTTTGGTTTAGCTGTTATAAAAGATTGGTTTTTTAGTGCTGTAAATGCATTTTCAGCTCGCACTGTACACATTTGCTATGAGAGGCATTATCTCATAAGGGAAATACTGGACAATCAAATTAATGACTTCCCAGGCTTCAGGATGCCTTTTTACACTCTATAAATGTGGAAATTTACATTGGAAACGTTTGGTTTAGCTGTTAATGAAGTTTCGTTTTTTTAGTGCTGAAAATTCATTGTCTGCTGGCGCTGTACACTTTTTCTAAGTGTTGCAATATCTCATGAAGGAAATACTGGACAATCAAATTAATGACTTTCCAGGCTTCAGGATGCCTTTCTACACTATATAAAGGTGGAAATTTACATTGGAAACGTTTGGTTTAGCTGTTATAAAAGTTTGGTTTTTTAGTGCTGTAAATGCATTTTCAGCTCGCGCTGTACACATTTGCTACGAGAGGCATTATCTCATAAGGGAAATATTGGACAATCAAATTAATGACTGCCCAGGCTTCAGGATGTCTTTTTACACTATATAAAGGTGGAAATTTACATTGGAAACGTTTGGTTTAGCTGTTATAAAAGTTTGTTTTTTTAGTGCTGTAAATGCATTTTCAGCTCGCGCTGTACACATTTTCTATGAGAGGCATTATCTCATAAGGGAAATATTGGACAATCAAATTAATGGCTGCCCAGGCTTCAGGATGTCTTTTTACACTATATAAAGGTGGAAATTTACATTGGAAACGTTTGGTTTAGCTGTTATAAAAGATTGGTTTTTTAGTGCTGTAAATGCATTTTCAGCTCGCACTGTACACATTTGCTATGTGAGGCATTATCTCATAAGGGAAATACTGGACAATCAAATTAATGACTTCCCAGGCTTCAGGATGCCTTTTTACACTCTATAAATGTGGAAATTTACATTGGAAACGTTTGGTTTAGCTGTTAATGAAGTTTCGTTTTTTTAGTGCTGAAAATTCATTGTCTGCTGGCGCTGTACACTTTTTCTAAGTGTTGCAATATCTCATGAAGGAAATACTGGACAATCAAATTAATGACTTTCCAGGCTTCAGGATGCCTTTCTACACTATATAAAGGTGGAAATTTACATTGGAAACGTTTGGTTTAGCTGTTATAAAAGTTTGGTTTTTTAGTGCTGTAAATGCATTTTCAGCTCGCGCTGTACACATTTGCTATGAGAGGCATTATCTCATAAGGGAAATATTGGACAATCAAATTAATGACTGCCCAGGCTTCAGGATGTCTTTTTACACTATATAAAAGTGGAAATTTACATTGGAAACGTTTGGTTTAGCTGTTATAAAAGTTTGTTTTTTTAGTGCTGTAAATGCATTTTCAGCTCGCACTGTACACATTTGCTATGAGAGGCATTATCTCATAAGGGAAATATTGGACAATCAAATTAATGACTGCCCAGGCTTCAGGATGTCTTTTTACACTATATAAGGGTGGAAATTTACATTGGAAACGTTTAGTTTAGCTGTTAATGAAGTTTCGTTTTTTTAGTGCTGAAAATTCATTGTCTGCTGGCGCTGTACACTTTTTCTAAGTGTTGCAATATCTCATGAAGGAAATACTGGACAATCAAATTAATGACTTTCCAGGCTTCAGGATGCCTTTCTACACTATATAAAGGTGGAAATGTAATTTGGAAACGTTTGGTTTAGCTGTTATAAAAGTTTGGTTTTTTAGTGCTGTAAATGCATTTTCAGCTCGCGCTGTACACATTTGCTATGAGAGGCATTATCTCATAAGGGAAATATTGGACAATCAAATTAATGACTGCCCAGGCTTCAGGATGTCTTTTTACACTATATAAAGGTGGAAATTTACATTGGAAACGTTTGGTTTAGCTGTTATAAAAGTTTGGTTTTTTAGTGCTGAAAATGCATTTTCAGCTCGCACTGTACACATTTGCTATGTGAGGCATTATCTCATAAGGGAAATACTGGACAATCAAATTAATGACTTCCCAGGCTTCAGGATGCCTTTTTACACTCTATAAATGTGGAAATTTACATTGGAAACGTTTGGTTTAGCTGTTAATGAAGTTTCGTTTTTTTAGTGCTGAAAATTCATTGTCTGCTGGCGCTGTACACTTTTTCTAAGTGTTGCAATATCTCATGAAGGAAATACTGGACAATCAAATTAATGACTTTCCAGGCTTCAGGATGCCTTTCTACACTATATAAAGGTGGAAATGTACATTGGAAACGTTTGGTTTAGCTGTTATAAAAGTTTGGTTTTTTAGTGCAGTAAATGCATTTTCAGCTCGCGCTGTACACATTTGCTATGAGAGGCATTATCTCATAAGGGAAATATTAGACAATCAAATTAATGACTGCCCAGGCTTCAGGATGTCTTTTTACACTATATAAGGGTGGAAATTTACATTGGAAACGTTTAGTTTAGCTGTTATAAAAGTTGGGTTTTTTAGTGCTGAAAATGCATTTTCAGCTCGCACTGTACACATTTGCTATGTGAGGCATTATCTCATAAGGGAAATACTGGACAATCAAATTAATGACTTCCCAGGCTTCAGGATGCCTTTTTACACTCTATAAATGTGGAAATTTACATTGGAAACGTTTGGTTTAGCTGTTATAAAAGTTTGGTTTTTTAGTGCTGAAAATGCATTTTCAGCTCGCACTGTACACATTTGCTATGTGAGGCATTATCTCATAAGGGAAATACTGGACAATCAAATTAATGACTTCCCAGGCTTCAGGATGCCTTTTTACACTCTATAAATGTGGAAATTTACATTGGAAACGTTTGGTTTAGCTGTTAATGAAGTTTCGTTTTTTTAGTGCTGAAAATTCATTGTCTGCTGGCGCTGTACACTTTTTCTAAGTGTTGCAATATCTCATGAAGGAAATACTGGACAATCAAATTAATGACTTTCCAGGCTTCAGGATGCCTTTCTACACTATATAAAGGTGGAAATTTACATTGGAAACGTTTGGTTTAGCTGTTAATGAAGTTTCGTTTTTTTTAGTGCTGAAAATTCATTGTCTGCTGGCGCTGTACACTTTTTCTAAGTGTTGCAATATCTCATGAAGGAAATACTGGACAATCAAATTAATGACTTTCCAGGCTTCAGGATGCCTTTCTACACTATATAAAGGTGGAAATTTACATTGGAAACGTTTGGTTTAGCTGTTATAAAAGTTTGTTTTTTTAGTGCTGTAAATGCATTTTCAGCTCGCGCTGTACACATTTGCTACGAGAGGCATTATCTCATAAGGGAAATATTGGACAATCAAATTAATGACTGCCCAGGCTTCAGGATGTCTTTTTACACTATATAAAGGTGGAAATTTACATTGGAAACGTTTGGTTTAGCTGTTATAAAAGTTTGTTTTTTTAGTGCTGTAAATGCATTTTCAGCTCGCGCTGTACACATTTTCTATGAGAGGCATTATCTCATAAGGGAAATATTGGACAATCAAATTAATGGCTGCCCAGGCTTCAGGATGTCTTTTTACACTATATAAAGGTGGAAATTTACATTGGAAACGTTTGGTTTAGCTGTTATAAAAGATTGGTTTTTTAGTGCTGTAAATGCATTTTCAGCTCGCACTGTACACATTTGCTATGAGAGGCATTATCTCATAAGGGAAATACTGGACAATCAAATTAATGACTTCCCAGGCTTCAGGATGCCTTTTTACACTCTATAAATGTGGAAATTTACATTGGAAACGTTTGGTTTAGCTGTTAATGAAGTTTCGTTTTTTTAGTGCTGAAAATTCATTGTCTGCTGGCGCTGTACACTTTTTCTAAGTGTTGCAATATCTCATGAAGGAAATACTGGACAATCAAATTAATGACTTTCCAGGCTTCAGGATGCCTTTCTACACTATATAAAGGTGGAAATTTACATTGGAAACGTTTGGTTTAGCTGTTATAAAAGTTTGGTTTTTTAGTGCTGTAAATGCATTTTCAGCTCGCGCTGTACACATTTGCTATGAGAGGCATTATCTCATAAGGGAAATATTGGACAATCAAATTAATGACTGCCCAGGCTTCAGGATGTCTTTTTACACTATATAAAAGTGGAAATTTACATTGGAAACGTTTGGTTTAGCTGTTATAAAAGTTTGTTTTTTTAGTGCTGTAAATGCATTTTCAGCTCGCACTGTACACATTTGCTATGAGAGGCATTATCTCATAAGGGAAATATTGGACAATCAAATTAATGACTGCCCAGGCTTCAGGATGTCTTTTTACACTATATAAGGGTGGAAATTTACATTGGAAACGTTTAGTTTAGCTGTTAATGAAGTTTCGTTTTTTTAGTGCTGAAAATTCATTGTCTGCTGGCGCTGTACACTTTTTCTAAGTGTTGCAATATCTCATGAAGGAAATACTGGACAATCAAATTAATGACTTTCCAGGCTTCAGGATGCCTTTCTACACTATATAAAGGTGGAAATGTAATTTGGAAACGTTTGGTTTAGCTGTTATAAAAGTTTGGTTTTTTAGTGCTGTAAATGCATTTTCAGCTCGCGCTGTACACATTTGCTATGAGAGGCATTATCTCATAAGGGAAATATTGGACAATCAAATTAATGACTGCCCAGGCTTCAGGATGTCTTTTTACACTATATAAAGGTGGAAATTTACATTGGAAACGTTTGGTTTAGCTGTTATAAAAGTTTGGTTTTTTAGTGCTGAAAATGCATTTTCAGCTCGCACTGTACACATTTGCTATGTGAGGCATTATCTCATAAGGGAAATACTGGACAATCAAATTAATGACTTCCCAGGCTTCAGGATGCCTTTTTACACTCTATAAATGTGGAAATTTACATTGGAAACGTTTGGTTTAGCTGTTAATGAAGTTTCGTTTTTTTAGTGCTGAAAATTCATTGTCTGCTGGCGCTGTACACTTTTTCTAAGTGTTGCAATATCTCATGAAGGAAATACTGGACAATCAAATTAATGACTTTCCAGGCTTCAGGATGCCTTTCTACACTATATAAAGGTGGAAATGTACATTGGAAACGTTTGGTTTAGCTGTTATAAAAGTTTGGTTTTTTAGTGCTGTAAATGCATTTTCAGCTCGCGCTGTACACATTTGCTATGAGAGGCATTATCTCATAAGGGAAATATTAGACAATCAAATTAATGACTGCCCAGGCTTCAGGATGTCTTTTTACACTATATAAGGGTGGAAATTTACATTGGAAACGTTTAGTTTAGCTGTTATAAAAGTTGGGTTTTTTAGTGCTGAAAATGCATTTTCAGCTCGCACTGTACACATTTGCTATGTGAGGCATTATCTCATAAGGGAAATACTGGACAATCAAATTAATGACTTCCCAGGCTTCAGGATGCCTTTTTACACTCTATAAATGTGGAAATTTACATTGGAAACGTTTGGTTTAGCTGTTAATGAAGTTTCGTTTTTTTAGTGCTGAAAATTCATTGTCTGCTGGCGCTGTACACTTTTTCTAAGTGTTGCAATATCTCATGAAGGAAATACTGGACAATCAAATTAATGACTTTCCAGGCTTCAGGATGCCTTTCTACACTATATAAAGGTGGAAATGTACATTGGAAACGTTTGGTTTAGCTGTTATAAAAGTTTGTTTTTTTAGTGCTGTAAATGCATTTTCAGCTCGCGCTGTACACATTTGCTATGAGAGGCATTATCTCATAAGGGAAATATTGGACAATCAAATTAATGACTGCCCAGGCTTCAGGATGTCTTTTTACACTATATAAGGGTGGAAATTTACATCGGAAACGTTTAGTTTAGCTGTTAATGAAGTTTCGTTTTTTTAGTGCTGAAAATTCATTGTCTGCTGGCGCTGTACACTTTTTCTAAGTGTTGCAATATCTCATGAAGGAAATACTGGACAATCAAATTAATGACTTTCCAGGCTTCAGGATGCCTTTCTACACTATATAAAGGTGGAAATGTACGTTGGAAACGTTTGGTTTAGCTGTTAATGAAGTTTCGTTTTTTTAGTGCTGAAAATTCATTGTCTGCTGACGCTGTACACTTTTTCTAAGTGTTGCAATATCTCATGAAGGAAATACTGGACAATCAAATTAATGACTTTCCAGGCTTCAGGATGTCTTTTTACACTATATAAAGGTGGAAATTTACATTGGAAACGTTTGGTTTAGCTGTTATAAAAGTTTGGTTTTTTAGTGCTGAAAATGCATTTTCAGCTCGCACTGTACACATTTGCTATGTGAGGCATTATCTCATAAGGGAAATACTGGACAATCAAATTAATGACTTCCCAGGCTTCAGGATGCCTTTCTACACTATATAAAGGTGGAAATGTACATTGGAAACGTTTGGTTTAGCTGTTATAAAAGTTTGTTTTTTTAGTGCTGTAAATGCATTTTCAGCTCGCGCTGTACACATTTGCTATGAGAGGCATTATCTCATAAGGGAAATATTGGACAATCAAATTAATGACTGCCCAGGCTTCAGGATGTCTTTTTACACTATATAAGGGTGGAAATTTACATCGGAAACGTTTAGTTTAGCTGTTAATGAAGTTTCGTTTTTTTAGTGCTGAAAATTCATTGTCTGCTGGCGCTGTACACTTTTTCTAAGTGTTGCAATATCTCATGAAGGAAATACTGGACAATCAAATTAATGACTTTCCAGGCTTCAGGATGCCTTTCTACACTATATAAAGGTGGAAATGTACATTGGAAACGTTTGGTTTAGCTGTTAATGAAGTTTCGTTTTTTTAGTGCTGAAAATTCATTGTCTGCTGGCGCTGTACACTTTTTCTAAGTGTTGCAATATCTCATGAAGGAAATACTGGACAATCAAATTAATGACTTTCCAGGCTTCAGGATGTCTTTTTACACTATATAAAGGTGGAAATTTACATTGGAAACGTTTGGTTTAGCTGTTATAAAAGTTTGGTTTTTTAGTGCTGAAAATGCATTTTCAGCTCGCACTGTACACATTTGCTATGTGAGGCATTATCTCATAAGGGAAATACTGGACAATCAAATTAATGACTTCCCAGGCTTCAGGATGCCTTTTTACACTCTATAAATGTGGAAATTTACATTGGAAACGTTTGGTTTAGCTGTTAATGAAGTTTCGTTTTTTTAGTGCTGAAAATTCATTGTCTGCTGGCGCTGTACACTTTTTCTAAGTGTTGCAATATCTCATGAAGGAAATACTGGACAATCAAATTAATGACTTTCCAGGCTTCAGGATGCCTTTCTACACTATATAAAGGTGGAAATTTACATTGGAAACGTTTGGTTTAGCTGTTATAAAAGTTTGGTTTTTTAGTGCTGTAAATGCATTTTCAGCTCGCGCTGTACACATTTGCTATGAGAGGCATTATCTCATAAGGGAAATATTGGACAATCAAATTAATGACTGCCCAGGCTTCAGGATGTCTTTTTACACTATATAAAAGTGGAAATTTACATTGGAAACGTTTGGTTTAGCTGTTATAAAAGTTTGTTTTTTTAGTGCTGTAAATGCATTTTCAGCTCGCACTGTACACATTTGCTATGAGAGGCATTATCTCATAAGGGAAATATTGGACAATCAAATTAATGACTGCCCAGGCTTCAGGATGTCTTTTTACACTATATAAAGGTGGAAATTTACATTGGAAACGTTTGGTTTAGCTGTTATAAAAGTTTGTTTTTTTTAGTGCTGAAAATGCATTTTCAGCTCGCACTGTACACATTTGCTATGTGAGGCATTATCTCATAAGGGAAATACTGGACAATCAAATTAATGACTGCCCAGGCTTCAGGATGTCTTTTTACACTATATAAAGGTGGAAATTTACATTGGAAACGTTTGGTTTAGCTGTTATAAAAGTTTGGTTTTTTAGTGCTGAAAATGCATTTTCAGCTCGCACTGTACACATTTGCTATGTGAGGCATTATCTCATAAGGGAAATACTGGACAATCAAATTAATGACTGCCCAGGCTTCAGGATGCCTTTTTACACTCTATAAATGTGGAAATTTACATTGGAAACGTTTGGTTTAGCTGTTAATGAAGTTTCGTTTTTTTAGTGCTGAAAATTCATTGTCTGCTGGCGCTGTACACTTTTTCTAAGTGTTGCAATATCTCATGAAGGAAATACTGGACAATCAAATTAATGACTTTCCAGGCTTCAGGATGCCTTTCTACACTATATAAAGGTGGAAATTTACATTGGAAACGTTTGGTTTAGCTGTTATAAAAGTTTGGTTTTTTAGTGCTGTAAATGCATTTTCAGCTCGCGCTGTACACATTTGCTATGAGAGGCATTATCTCATAAGGGAAATATTGGACAATCAAATTAATGACTGCCCAGGCTTCAGGATGTCTTTTTACACTATATAAAGGTGGAAATTTACATTGGAAACGTTTGGTTTAGCTGTTATAAAAGTTTGGTTTTTTAGTGCTGAAAATGCATTTTCAGCTCGCACTGTACACATTTGCTATGTGAGGCATTATCTCATAAGGGAAATACTGGACAATCAAATTAATGACTTCCCAGGCTTCAGGATGCCTTTTTACGCTCTATAAATGTGGAAATTTACATTGGAAGCGTTTGGTTTAGCTGTTAATGAAGTTTCGTTTTTTTAGTGCTGAAAATTCATTGTCTGCTGGCGCTGTATACTTTTTCTAAGTGTTGCAATATCTCATGAAGGAAATACTGGACAATCAAATTAATGACTTTCCAGGCTTCAGGATGCCTTTCTACACTATATAAAGGTGGAAATTTACATTGGAAACGTTTGGTTTAGCTGTTAATGAAGTTTCGTTTTTTTTAGTGCTGAAAATGCATTTTCAGCTCGCACTGTACACATTTGCTATGTGAGGCATTATCTCATAAGGGAAATACTGGACAATCAAATTAATGACTTTCCAGGCTTCAGGATGCCTTTCTACACTATATAAAGGTGGAAATTTACATTGGAAACGTTTGGTTTAGCTGTTAATGAAGTTTCGTTTTTTTAGTGCTGAAAATTCATTGTCTGCTGGCGCTGTACACTTTTTCTAAGTGTTGCAATATCTCATGAAGGAAATACTGGACAATCAAATTAATGACTTTCCAGGCTTCAGGATGCCTTTCTACACTATATAAAGGTGGAAATTTACATTGGAAACGTTTGGTTTAGCTGTTATAAAAGTTTGGTTTTTTAGTGCTGTAAATGCATTTTCAGCTCGCGCTGTACACATTTGCTATGAGAGGCATTATCTCATAAGGGTAATATTGGACAATCAAATTAATGGCTGCCCAGGCTTCAGGATGTCTTTTTACACTATATAAAGGTGGAAATTTACATTGGAAACGTTTAGTTTAGCTGTTAATGAAGTTTCGTTTTTTTAGTGCTGAAAATTCATTGTCTGCTGGCGCTGTACACTTTTTCTAAGTGTTGCAATATCTCATGAAGGAAATACTGGACAATCAAATTAATGACTTTCCAGGCTTCAGGATGCCTTTCTACACTATATAAAGGTGGAAATTTACATTGGAAACGTTTGGTTTAGCTGTTATAAAAGTTTGTTTTTTTAGTGCTGTAAATGCATTTTCAGCTCGCACTGTACACATTTGCTATGTGAGGCATTATCTCATAAGGGAAATACTGGACAATCAAATTAATGACTTCCCAGGCTTCAGGATGCCTTTTTACACTCTATAAATGTGGAAATTTACATTGGAAACGTTTGGTTTAGCTGTTAATGAAGTTTCGTTTTTTTAGTGCTGAAAATTCATTGTCTGCTGGCGCTGTACACTTTTTCTAAGTGTTGCAATATCTCATGAAGGAAATACTGGACAATCAAATTAATGACTTTCCAGGCTTCAGGATGCCTTTCTACACTATATAAAGGTGGAAATTTACATTTGAAACGTTTGGTTTAGCTGTTATAAAAGTTTGGTTTTTTAGTGCTGTAAATGCATTTTCAGCTCGCGCTGTACACATTTGCTATGAGAGGCATTATCTCATAAGGGAAATATTGGACAATCAAATTAATGACTGCCCAGGCTTCAGGATGTCTTTTTACACTATATAAAGGTGGAAATTTACATTGGAAACGTTTGGTTTAGCTGTTATAAAAGTTTGTTTTTTTAGTGCTGAAAATGCATTTTCAGCTCGCACTGTACACATTTGCTATGTGAGGCATTATCTCATAAGGGAAATACTGGACAATCAAATTAATGACTTCCCAGGCTTCAGGATGCCTTTTTACACTCTATAAATGTGGAAATTTACATTGGAAACGTTTGGTTTAGCTGTTAATGAAGTTTCGTTTTTTTAGTGCTGAAAATTCATTGTCTGCTGGCGCTGTACACTTTTTCTAAGTGTTGCAATATCTCATGAAGGAAATACTGGACAATCAAATTAATGACTTTCCAGGCTTCAGGATGTCTTTTTACACTATATAAGGGTGGAAATTTACATAGGAAACGTTTAGTTTAGCTGTTATAAAAGTTTGGTTTTTTTAGTGCTGTAAATGCATTTTCAGCTCGCGCTGTACACTTTTTCTAAGTGTTGCAATATCTCATGAAGGAAATACTGGACAATCAAATTAATGACTTTCCAGGCTTCAGGATGCCTTTCTACACTATATAAAGGTGGAAATTTACATTGGAAACGTTTGGTTTAGCTGTTCTAAAAGTTTGGTTTTTTAGTGCTGTAAATGCATTTTCAGCTCGCGCTGTACACATTTGCTATGAGAGGCATTATCTCATAAGGGTAATATTGGACAATCAAATTAATGACTGCCCAGGCTTCAGGATGTCTTTTTACACTATATAAGGGTGGAAATTTACATTGGAAACGTTTAGTTTAGCTGTTAATGAAGTTTCGTTTTTTTAGTGCTGAAAATTCATTGTCTGCTGGCGCTGTACACTTTTTCTAAGTGTTGCAATATCTCATGAAGGAAATACTGGACAATCAAATTAATGACTTTCCAGGCTTCAGGATGCCTTTCTACACTATATAAAGGTGGAAATTTACATTGGAAACGTTTGGTTTAGCTGTTATAAAAGTTTGGTTTTTTAGTGCTGTAAATGCATTTTCAGCTCGCGCTGTACACATTTGCTATGAGAGGCATTATCTCATAAGGGAAATATTGGACAATCAAATTAATGACTGCCCAGGCTTCAGGATGTCTTTTTACACTATATAAAAGTGGAAATTTACATTGGAAACGTTTGGTTTAGCTGTTATAAAAGTTTGTTTTTTTAGTGCTGTAAATGCATTTTCAGCTCGCACTGTACACATTTGCTATGAGAGGCATTATCTCATAAGGGAAATATTGGACAATCAAATTAATGACTGCCCAGGCTTCAGGATGTCTTTTTACACTATATAAAGGTGGAAATTTACATTGGAAACGTTTGGTTTAGCTGTTATAAAAGTTTGTTTTTTTTAGTGCTGAAAATGCATTTTCAGCTCGCACTGTACACATTTGCTATGTGAGGCATTATCTCATAAGGGAAATACTGGACAATCAAATTAATGACTGCCCAGGCTTCAGGATGTCTTTTTACACTATATAAAGGTGGAAATTTACATTGGAAACGTTTGGTTTAGCTGTTATAAAAGTTTGGTTTTTTAGTGCTGAAAATGCATTTTCAGCTCGCACTGTACACATTTGCTATGTGAGGCATTATCTCATAAGGGAAATACTGGACAATCAAATTAATGACTGCCCAGGCTTCAGGATGCCTTTTTACACTCTATAAATGTGGAAATTTACATTGGAAACGTTTGGTTTAGCTGTTAATGAAGTTTCGTTTTTTTAGTGCTGAAAATTCATTGTCTGCTGGCGCTGTACACTTTTTCTAAGTGTTGCAATATCTCATGAAGGAAATACTGGACAATCAAATTAATGACTTTCCAGGCTTCAGGATGCCTTTCTACACTATATAAAGGTGGAAATTTACATTGGAAACGTTTGGTTTAGCTGTTATAAAAGTTTGGTTTTTTAGTGCTGTAAATGCATTTTCAGCTCGCGCTGTACACATTTGCTATGAGAGGCATTATCTCATAAGGGAAATATTGGACAATCAAATTAATGACTGCCCAGGCTTCAGGATGT
Source organism: Idiotropiscis lumnitzeri (assembly GCF_059441095.1). Lineage (NCBI taxonomy): Eukaryota > Metazoa > Chordata > Actinopteri > Syngnathiformes > Syngnathidae > Idiotropiscis > Idiotropiscis lumnitzeri. The sequence goes on along the minus strand of NC_142391.1, from coordinate 47,541,264 downwards.
CTTTTTACACTATATAAAGGTGGAAATTTACATTGGAAACGTTTGGTTTAGCTGTTATAAAAGTTTGGTTTTTTAGTGCTGAAAATGCATTTTCAGCTCGCACTGTACACATTTGCTATGTGAGGCATTATCTCATAAGGGAAATACTGGACAATCAAATTAATGACTTCCCAGGCTTCAGGATGCCTTTTTACGCTCTATAAATGTGGAAATTTACATTGGAAGCGTTTGGTTTAGCTGTTAATGAAGTTTCGTTTTTTTAGTGCTGAAAATTCATTGTCTGCTGGCGCTGTACACTTTTTCTAAGTGTTGCAATATCTCATGAAGGAAATACTGGACAATCAAATTAATGACTTTCCAGGCTTCAGGATGCCTTTCTACACTATATAAAGGTGGAAATTTACATTGGAAACGTTTGGTTTAGCTGTTAATGAAGTTTCGTTTTTTTAGTGCTGAAAATTCATTGTCTGCTGGCGCTGTACACTTTTTCTAAGTGTTGCAATATCTCATGAAGGAAATACTGGACAATCAAATTAATGACTTTCCAGGCTTCAGGATGCCTTTCTACACTATATAAAGGTGGAAATTTACATTGGAAACGTTTGGTTTAGCTGTTATAAAAGTTTGGTTTTTTAGTGCTGTAAATGCATTTTCAGCTCGCGCTGTACACATTTGCTATGAGAGGCATTATCTCATAAGGGTAATATTGGACAATCAAATTAATGGCTGCCCAGGCTTCAGGATGTCTTTTTACACTATATAAAGGTGGAAATTTACATTGGAAACGTTTAGTTTAGCTGTTAATGAAGTTTCGTTTTTTTAGTGCTGAAAATTCATTGTCTGCTGGCGCTGTACACTTTTTCTAAGTGTTGCAATATCTCATGAAGGAAATACTGGACAATCAAATTGATGACTTTCCAGGCTTCAGGATGCCTTTCTACACTATATAAAGGTGGAAATTTACATTGGAAACGTTTGGTTTAGCTGTTATAAAAGTTTGTTTTTTTAGTGCTGTAAATGCATTTTCAGCTCGCACTGTACACATTTGCTATGTGAGGCATTATCTCATAAGGGAAATACTGGACAATCAAATTAATGACTTCCCAGGCTTCAGGATGCCTTTTTACACTCTATAAATGTGGAAATTTACATTGGAAACGTTTGGTTTAGCTGTTAATGAAGTTTCGTTTTTTTAGTGCTGAAAATTCATTGTCTGCTGGCGCTGTACACTTTTTCTAAGTGTTGCAATATCTCATGAAGGAAATACTGGACAATCAAATTAATGACTTTCCAGGCTTCAGGATGCCTTTCTACACTATATAAAGGTGGAAATTTACATTTGAAACGTTTGGTTTAGCTGTTATAAAAGTTTGGTTTTTTAGTGCTGTAAATGCATTTTCAGCTCGCGCTGTACACATTTGCTATGAGAGGCATTATCTCATAAGGGAAATATTGGACAATCAAATTAATGACTGCCCAGGCTTCAGGATGTCTTTTTACACTATATAAACGTGGAAATTTACATTGGAAACGTTTGGTTTAGCTGTTATAAAAGTTTGTTTTTTTAGTGCTGAAAATGCATTTTCAGCTCGCACTGTACACATTTGCTATGTGAGGCATTATCTCATAAGGGAAATACTGGACAATCAAATTAATGACTTCCCAGGCTTCAGGATGCCTTTTTACACTCTATAAATGTGGAAATTTACATTGGAAACGTTTGGTTTAGCTGTTAATGAAGTTTCGTTTTTTTAGTGCTGAAAATTCATTGTCTGCTGGCGCTGTACACTTTTTCTAAGTGTTGCAATATCTCATGAAGGAAATACTGGACAATCAAATTAATGACTTTCCAGGCTTCAGGATGCCTTTCTACACTATATAAAGGTGGAAATTTACATTGGAAACGTTTGGTTTAGCTGTTAATGAAGTTTCGTTTTTTTAGTGCTGAAAATTCATTGTCTGCTGGCGCTGTACACTTTTTCTAAGTGTTGCAATATCTCATGAAGGAAATACTGGACAATCAAATTAATGACTTTCCAGGCTTCAGGATGCCTTTCTACACTATATAAAGGTGGAAATTTACATTGGAAACGTTTGGTTTAGCTGTTATAAAAGTTTGGTTTTTTAGTGCTGTAAATGCATTTTCAGCTCGCGCTGTACACATTTGCTATGAGAGGCATTATCTCATAAGGGTAATATTGGACAATCAAATTAATGACTGCCCAGGCTTCAGGATGTCTTTTTACACTATATAAGGGTGGAAATTTACATTGGAAACGTTTAGTTTAGCTGTTAATGAAGTTTCGTTTTTTTAGTGCTGAAAATTCATTGTCTGCTGGCGCTGTACACTTTTTCTAAGTGTTGCAATATCTCATGAAGGAAATACTGGACAATCAAATTAATGACTTTCCAGGCTTCAGGATGCCTTTCTACACTATATAAAGGTGGAAATGTACATTGGAAACGTTTGGTTTAGCTGTTATAAAAGTTTGGTTTTTTAGTGCTGTAAATGCATTTTCAGCTCGCGCTGTACACATTTGCTATGAGAGGCATTATCTCATAAGGGAAATATTGGACAATCAAATTAATGACTGCCCAGGCTTCAGGATGTCTTTTTACACTATATAAAGGTGGAAATTTACATTGGAAACGTTTGGTTTAGCTGTTATAAAAGTTTGGTTTTTTTAGTGCTGAAAATGCATTTTCAGCTCGCACTGTCCACATTTGCTATGTGAGGCATTATCTCATAAGGGAAATACTGGACAATCAAATTAATGACTGCCCAGGCTTCAGGATGTCTTTTTACACTATATAAAGGTGGAAATTTACATTGGAAACGTTTGGTTTAGCTGTTATAAAAGTTTGGTTTTTTAGTGCTGAAAATGCATTTTCAGCTCGCACTGTACACATTTGCTATGTGAGGCATTATCTCATAAGGGAAATACTGGACAATCAAATTAATGACTTCCCAGGCTTCAGGATGCCTTTTTACACTCTATAAATGTGGAAATTTACATTGGAAACGTTTGGTTTAGCTGTTAATGAAGTTTCGTTTTTTTAGTGCTGAAAATTCATTGTCTGCTGGCGCTGTACACTTTTTCTAAGTGTTGCAATATCTCATGAAGGAAATACTGGACAATCAAATTAATGACTTTCCAGGCTTCATGATGCCTTTCTACACTATATAAAGGTGGGAATTTACATTGGAAACGTTTGGTTTAGCTGTTATAAAAGTTTGGTTTTTTAAGTGCTGTAAATGCATTTTCAGCTCGCGCTGTACACATTTGCTATGAGAGGCATTATCTCATAAGGGAAATATTGGACAATCAAATTAATGACTGCCCAGGCTTCAGGATGTCTTTTTACACTATATAAAGGTGGAAATTTACATTGGAAACGTTTAGTTTAGCTGTTATAAAAGTTTGTTTTTTTAGTGCTGTAAATGCATTTTCAGCTCGCGCTGTACACATTTGCTATGTGAGGCATTATCTCATAAGGGAAATACTGGACAATCAAATTAATGACTGCCCAGGCTTCAGGATGTCTTTTTACACTATATAACGGTGGAAATTTACATTGGAAACGTTTGGTTTAGCTGTTATAAAAGTTTGGTTTTTTAGTGCTGAAAATGCATTTTCAGCTCGCACTGTACACATTTGCTATGTGAGGCATTATCTCATAAGGGAAATACTGGACAATCAAATTAATGACTTCCCAGGCTTCAGGATGCCTTTTTACACTCTATAAATGTGGAAATTTACATTGGAAACGTTTGGTTTAGCTGTTAATGAAGTTTCGTTTTTTTAGTGCTGAAAATTCATTGTCTGCTGGCGCTGTACACTTTTTCTAATTGTTGCAATATCTCATGAAGGAAATACTGGACAATCAAATTAATGACTTTCCAGGCTTCAGGATGCCTTTCTACACTATATAAAGGTGGAAATTTACATTTGAAACGTTTGGTTTAGCTGTTATAAAAGTTTGGTTTTTTAGTGCTGTAAATGCATTTTCAGCTCGCACTGTACACATTTGCTATGAGAGGCATTATCTCATAAGGGAAATATTGGACAATCAAATTAATGACTGCCCAGGCTTCAGGATGTCTTTTTACACTATATAAAGGTGGAAATTTACATTGGAAACGTTTGGTTTAGCTGTTATAAAAGTTTGGTTTTTTAGTGCTTAAAATGCATTTTCAGCTCGCACTGTACACATTTGCTATGTGAGGCATTATCTCATAAGGGAAATACTGGACAATCAAATTAATGACTTCCCAGGCTTCAGGATGCCTTTTTACACTCTATAAAGGTGGAAATTTACATTGGAAACGTTTGGTTTAGCTGTTATAAAAGTTTGTTTTTTTCGTGCTGTAAATGCATTTGCAGCTCGCGCTGTACACATTTGCAATGAGAGGCATTATCTCATAAGGGAAATATTGGACAATCAAATTAATGACTGCCCAGGCTTCAGGATGTCTTTTTACACTATATAAAGGTGGAAATTTACATTGGAAACGTTTAGTTTAGCTTTTAATGAAGTTTCGTTTTTTTTAGTGCTGAAAATTCATTGTCTGCTGGCGCTGTACACTTTTTCTAAGTGTTGCAATATCTCATGAAGGAAATACTGGACAATCAAATTAATGACTTTCCAGGCTTCAGGATGCCTTTCTAAACTATATAAAGGTGGAAATTTACATTGGAAACGTTTGGTTTAGCTGTTATAAAAGTTTGGTTTTTTAGTGCTGTAAATGCATTTTCAGCTCGCACTGTACACATTTGCTATGTGAGGCATTATCTCATAAGGGAAATACTGGACAATCAAATTAATGACTTCCCAGGCTTCAGGATGCCTTTTTACACTCTATAAATGTGGAAATTTACATTGGAAACGTTTGGTTTAGCTGTTAATGAAGTTTCGTTTTTTTAGTGCTGAAAATTCATTGTCTGCTGGCGCTGTACACTTTTTCTAAGTGTTGCAATATCTCATGAAGGAAATACTGGACAATCAAATTAATGACTTTCCAGGCTTCAGGATGCCTTTCTACACTATATAAAGGTGGAAATTTACATTGGAAACGTTTGGTTTAGCTGTTCTAAAAGTTTGGTTTTTTAGTGCTGTAAATGCATTTTCAGCTCGCGCTGTACACATTTGCTATGAGAGGCATTATCTCATAAGGGTAATATTGGACAATCAAATTAATGACTGCCCAGGCTTCAGGATGTCTTTTTACACTATATAAGGGTGGAAATTTACATTGGAAACGTTTAGTTTAGCTGTTAATGAAGTTTCGTTTTTTTAGTGCTGAAAATTCATTGTCTGCTGGCGCTGTACACTTTTTCTAAGTGTTGCAATATCTCATGAAGGAAATACTGGACAATCAAATTAATGACTTTCCAGGCTTCAGGATGCCTTTCTACACTATATAAAGGTGGAAATTTACATTGGAAACGTTTGGTTTAGCTGTTATAAAAGTTTGGTTTTTTAGTGCTGTAAATGCATTTTCAGCTCGCGCTGTACACATTTGCTATGAGAGGCATTATCTCATAAGGGAAATATTGGACAATCAAATTAATGACTGCCCAGGCTTCAGGATGTCTTTTTACACTATATAAAAGTGGAAATTTACATTGGAAACGTTTGGTTTAGCTGTTATAAAAGTTTGTTTTTTTAGTGCTGTAAATGCATTTTCAGCTCGCACTGTACACATTTGCTATGAGAGGCATTATCTCATAAGGGAAATATTGGACAATCAAATTAATGACTGCCCAGGCTTCAGGATGTCTTTTTACACTATATAAAGGTGGAAATTTACATTGGAAACGTTTGGTTTAGCTGTTATAAAAGTTTGTTTTTTTTAGTGCTGAAAATGCATTTTCAGCTCGCACTGTACACATTTGCTATGTGAGGCATTATCTCATAAGGGAAATACTGGACAATCAAATTAATGACTGCCCAGGCTTCAGGATGTCTTTTTACACTATATAAAGGTGGAAATTTACATTGGAAACGTTTGGTTTAGCTGTTATAAAAGTTTGGTTTTTTAGTGCTGAAAATGCATTTTCAGCTCGCACTGTACACATTTGCTATGTGAGGCATTATCTCATAAGGGAAATACTGGACAATCAAATTAATGACTGCCCAGGCTTCAGGATGCCTTTTTACACTCTATAAATGTGGAAATTTACATTGGAAACGTTTGGTTTAGCTGTTAATGAAGTTTCGTTTTTTTAGTGCTGAAAATTCATTGTCTGCTGGCGCTGTACACTTTTTCTAAGTGTTGCAATATCTCATGAAGGAAATACTGGACAATCAAATTAATGACTTTCCAGGCTTCAGGATGCCTTTCTACACTATATAAAGGTGGAAATTTACATTGGAAACGTTTGGTTTAGCTGTTATAAAAGTTTGGTTTTTTAGTGCTGTAAATGCATTTTCAGCTCGCGCTGTACACATTTGCTATGAGAGGCATTATCTCATAAGGGAAATATTGGACAATCAAATTAATGACTGCCCAGGCTTCAGGATGTCTTTTTACACTATATAAAGGTGGAAATTTACATTGGAAACGTTTGGTTTAGCTGTTATAAAAGTTTGGTTTTTTAGTGCTGAAAATGCATTTTCAGCTCGCACTGTACACATTTGCTATGTGAGGCATTATCTCATAAGGGAAATACTGGACAATCAAATTAATGACTTCCCAGGCTTCAGGATGCCTTTTTACGCTCTATAAATGTGGAAATTTACATTGGAAGCGTTTGGTTTAGCTGTTAATGAAGTTTCGTTTTTTTAGTGCTGAAAATTCATTGTCTGCTGGCGCTGTACACTTTTTCTAAGTGTTGCAATATCTCATGAAGGAAATACTGGACAATCAAATTAATGACTTTCCAGGCTTCAGGATGCCTTTCTACACTATATAAAGGTGGAAATTTACATTGGAAACGTTTGGTTTAGCTGTTAATGAAGTTTCGTTTTTTTAGTGCTGAAAATTCATTGTCTGCTGGCGCTGTACACTTTTTCTAAGTGTTGCAATATCTCATGAAGGAAATACTGGACAATCAAATTAATGACTTTCCAGGCTTCAGGATGCCTTTCTACACTATATAAAGGTGGAAATTTACATTGGAAACGTTTGGTTTAGCTGTTATAAAAGTTTGGTTTTTTAGTGCTGTAAATGCATTTTCAGCTCGCGCTGTACACATTTGCTATGAGAGGCATTATCTCATAAGGGTAATATTGGACAATCAAATTAATGGCTGCCCAGGCTTCAGGATGTCTTTTTACACTATATAAAGGTGGAAATTTACATTGGAAACGTTTAGTTTAGCTGTTAATGAAGTTTCGTTTTTTTAGTGCTGAAAATTCATTGTCTGCTGGCGCTGTACACTTTTTCTAAGTGTTGCAATATCTCATGAAGGAAATACTGGACAATCAAATTGATGACTTTCCAGGCTTCAGGATGCCTTTCTACACTATATAAAGGTGGAAATTTACATTGGAAACGTTTGGTTTAGCTGTTATAAAAGTTTGTTTTTTTAGTGCTGTAAATGCATTTTCAGCTCGCACTGTACACATTTGCTATGTGAGGCATTATCTCATAAGGGAAATACTGGACAATCAAATTAATGACTTCCCAGGCTTCAGGATGCCTTTTTACACTCTATAAATGTGGAAATTTACATTGGAAACGTTTGGTTTAGCTGTTAATGAAGTTTCGTTTTTTTAGTGCTGAAAATTCATTGTCTGCTGGCGCTGTACACTTTTTCTAAGTGTTGCAATATCTCATGAAGGAAATACTGGACAATCAAATTAATGACTTTCCAGGCTTCAGGATGCCTTTCTACACTATATAAAGGTGGAAATTTACATTTGAAACGTTTGGTTTAGCTGTTATAAAAGTTTGGTTTTTTAGTGCTGTAAATGCATTTTCAGCTCGCGCTGTACACATTTGCTATGAGAGGCATTATCTCATAAGGGAAATATTGGACAATCAAATTAATGACTGCCCAGGCTTCAGGATGTCTTTTTACACTATATAAACGTGGAAATTTACATTGGAAACGTTTGGTTTAGCTGTTATAAAAGTTTGTTTTTTTAGTGCTGAAAATGCATTTTCAGCTCGCACTGTACACATTTGCTATGTGAGGCATTATCTCATAAGGGAAATACTGGACAATCAAATTAATGACTTCCCAGGCTTCAGGATGCCTTTTTACACTCTATAAATGTGGAAATTTACATTGGAAACGTTTGGTTTAGCTGTTAATGAAGTTTCGTTTTTTTAGTGCTGAAAATTCATTGTCTGCTGGCGCTGTACACTTTTTCTAAGTGTTGCAATATCTCATGAAGGAAATACTGGACAATCAAATTAATGACTTTCCAGGCTTCAGGATGCCTTTCTACACTATATAAAGGTGGAAATTTACATTGGAAACGTTTGGTTTAGCTGTTAATGAAGTTTCGTTTTTTTAGTGCTGAAAATTCATTGTCTGCTGGCGCTGTACACTTTTTCTAAGTGTTGCAATATCTCATGAAGGAAATACTGGACAATCAAATTAATGACTTTCCAGGCTTCAGGATGCCTTTCTACACTATATAAAGGTGGAAATTTACATTGGAAACGTTTGGTTTAGCTGTTATAAAAGTTTGGTTTTTTAGTGCTGTAAATGCATTTTCAGCTCGCGCTGTACACATTTGCTATGAGAGGCATTATCTCATAAGGGTAATATTGGACAATCAAATTAATGACTGCCCAGGCTTCAGGATGTCTTTTTACACTATATAAGGGTGGAAATTTACATTGGAAACGTTTAGTTTAGCTGTTAATGAAGTTTCGTTTTTTTAGTGCTGAAAATTCATTGTCTGCTGGCGCTGTACACTTTTTCTAAGTGTTGCAATATCTCATGAAGGAAATACTGGACAATCAAATTAATGACTTTCCAGGCTTCAGGATGCCTTTCTACACTATATAAAGGTGGAAATGTACATTGGAAACGTTTGGTTTAGCTGTTATAAAAGTTTGGTTTTTTAGTGCTGTAAATGCATTTTCAGCTCGCGCTGTACACATTTGCTATGAGAGGCATTATCTCATAAGGGAAATATTGGACAATCAAATTAATGACTGCCCAGGCTTCAGGATGTCTTTTTACACTATATAAAGGTGGAAATTTACATTGGAAACGTTTGGTTTAGCTGTTATAAAAGTTTGGTTTTTTTAGTGCTGAAAATGCATTTTCAGCTCGCACTGTCCACATTTGCTATGTGAGGCATTATCTCATAAGGGAAATACTGGACAATCAAATTAATGACTGCCCAGGCTTCAGGATGTCTTTTTACACTATATAAAGGTGGAAATTTACATTGGAAACGTTTGGTTTAGCTGTTATAAAAGTTTGGTTTTTTAGTGCTGAAAATGCATTTTCAGCTCGCACTGTACACATTTGCTATGTGAGGCATTATCTCATAAGGGAAATACTGGACAATCAAATTAATGACTTCCCAGGCTTCAGGATGCCTTTTTACACTCTATAAATGTGGAAATTTACATTGGAAACGTTTGGTTTAGCTGTTAATGAAGTTTCGTTTTTTTAGTGCTGAAAATTCATTGTCTGCTGGCGCTGTACACTTTTTCTAAGTGTTGCAATATCTCATGAAGGAAATACTGGACAATCAAATTAATGACTTTCCAGGCTTCATGATGCCTTTCTACACTATATAAAGGTGGGAATTTACATTGGAAACGTTTGGTTTAGCTGTTATAAAAGTTTGGTTTTTTAAGTGCTGTAAATGCATTTTCAGCTCGCGCTGTACACATTTGCTATGAGAGGCATTATCTCATAAGGGAAATATTGGACAATCAAATTAATGACTGCCCAGGCTTCAGGATGTCTTTTTACACTATATAAAGGTGGAAATTTACATTGGAAACGTTTAGTTTAGCTGTTATAAAAGTTTGTTTTTTTAGTGCTGTAAATGCATTTTCAGCTCGCGCTGTACACATTTGCTATGTGAGGCATTATCTCATAAGGGAAATACTGGACAATCAAATTAATGACTGCCCAGGCTTCAGGATGTCTTTTTACACTATATAACGGTGGAAATTTACATTGGAAACGTTTGGTTTAGCTGTTATAAAAGTTTGGTTTTTTAGTGCTGAAAATGCATTTTCAGCTCGCACTGTACACATTTGCTATGTGAGGCATTATCTCATAAGGGAAATACTGGACAATCAAATTAATGACTTCCCAGGCTTCAGGATGCCTTTTTACACTCTATAAATGTGGAAATTTACATTGGAAACGTTTGGTTTAGCTGTTAATGAAGTTTCGTTTTTTTAGTGCTGAAAATTCATTGTCTGCTGGCGCTGTACACTTTTTCTAATTGTTGCAATATCTCATGAAGGAAATACTGGACAATCAAATTAATGACTTTCCAGGCTTCAGGATGCCTTTCTACACTATATAAAGGTGGAAATTTACATTTGAAACGTTTGGTTTAGCTGTTATAAAAGTTTGGTTTTTTAGTGCTGTAAATGCATTTTCAGCTCGCACTGTACACATTTGCTATGAGAGGCATTATCTCATAAGGGAAATATTGGACAATCAAATTAATGACTGCCCAGGCTTCAGGATGTCTTTTTACACTATATAAAGGTGGAAATTTACATTGGAAACGTTTGGTTTAGCTGTTATAAAAGTTTGGTTTTTTAGTGCTTAAAATGCATTTTCAGCTCGCACTGTACACATTTGCTATGTGAGGCATTATCTCATAAGGGAAATACTGGACAATCAAATTAATGACTTCCCAGGCTTCAGGATGCCTTTTTACACTCTATAAAGGTGGAAATTTACATTGGAAACGTTTGGTTTAGCTGTTATAAAAGTTTGTTTTTTTCGTGCTGTAAATGCATTTGCAGCTCGCGCTGTACACATTTGCAATGAGAGGCATTATCTCATAAGGGAAATATTGGACAATCAAATTAATGACTGCCCAGGCTTCAGGATGTCTTTTTACACTATATAAAGGTGGAAATTTACATTGGAAACGTTTAGTTTAGCTTTTAATGAAGTTTCGTTTTTTTTAGTGCTGAAAATTCATTGTCTGCTGGCGCTGTACACTTTTTCTAAGTGTTGCAATATCTCATGAAGGAAATACTGGACAATCAAATTAATGACTTTCCAGGCTTCAGGATGCCTTTCTAAACTATATAAAGGTGGAAATTTACATTGGAAACGTTTGGTTTAGCTGTTATAAAAGTTTGGTTTTTTAGTGCTGTAAATGCATTTTCAGCTCGCACTGTACACATTTGCTATGTGAGGCATTATCTCATAAGGGAAATACTGGACAATCAAATTAATGACTTCCCAGGCTTCAGGATGCCTTTTTACACTCTATAAATGTGGAAATTTACATTGGAAACGTTTGGTTTAGCTGTTAATGAAGTTTCGTTTTTTTAGTGCTGAAAATTCATTGTCTGCTGGCGCTGTACACTTTTTCTAAGTGTTGCAATATCTCATGAAGGAAATACTGGACAATCAAATTAATGACTTTCCAGGCTTCAGGATGCCTTTCTACACTATATAAAGGTGGAAATTTACATTGGAAACGTTTGGTTTAGCTGTTATAAAAGTTTGGTTTTTTAGTGCTGTAAATGCATTTTCAGCTCGCGCTGTACACATTTGCTATGAGAGGCATTATCTCATAAGGGTAATATTGGACAATCAAATTAATGACTGCCCAGGCTTCAGGATGTCTTTTTACACTATATAAGGGTGGAAATTTACATTGGAAACGTTTAGTTTAGCTGTTAATGAAGTTTCGTTTTTTTAGTGCTGAAAATTCATTGTCTGCTGGCGCTGTACACTTTTTCTAAGTGTTGCAATATCTCATGAAGGAAATACTGGACAATCAAATTAATGACTTTCCAGGCTTCAGGATGTCTTTTTACACTATATAAAGGTGGAAATTTACATTGGAAACGTTTGGTTTAGCTGTTATAAAAGTTTGGTTTTTTAGTGCTGAAAATGCATTTTCAGCTCGCACTGTACACATTTGCTATGTGAGGCATTATCTCATAAGGGAAATACTGGACAATCAAATTAATGACTGCCCAGGCTTCAGGATGCCTTTTTACACTCTATAAATGTGGAAATTTACATTGGAAACGTTTGGTTTAGCTGTTAATGAAGTTTCGTTTTTTTAGTGCTGAAAATTCATTGTCTGCTGGCGCTGTACACTTTTTCTAAGTGTTGCAATATCTCATGAAGGAAATACTGGACAATCAAATTAATGACTTTCCAGGCTTCAGGATGCCTTTCTACACTATATAAAGGTGGAAATTTACATTGGAAACGTTTGGTTTAGCTGTTATAAAAGTTTGGTTTTTTAGTGCTGTAAATGCATTTTCAGCTCGCGCTGTACACATTTGCTATGAGAGGCATTATCTCATAAGGGAAATATTGGACAATCAAATTAATGACTGCCCAGGCTTCAGGATGTCTTTTTACACTATATAAAGGTGGAAATTTACATTGGAAACGTTTGGTTTAGCTGTTATAAAAGTTTGGTTTTTTAGTGCTGAAAATGCATTTTCAGCTCGCACTGTACACATTTGCTATGTGAGGCATTATCTCATAAGGGAAATACTGGACAATCAAATTAATGACTTCCCAGGCTTCAGGATGCCTTTTTACGCTCTATAAATGTGGAAATTTACATTGGAAGCGTTTGGTTTAGCTGTTAATGAAGTTTCGTTTTTTTAGTGCTGAAAATTCATTGTCTGCTGGCGCTGTACACTTTTTCTAAGTGTTGCAATATCTCATGAAGGAAATACTGGACAATCAAATTAATGACTTTCCAGGCTTCAGGATGCCTTTCTACACTATATAAAGGTGGAAATTTACATTGGAAACGTTTGGTTTAGCTGTTAATGAAGTTTCGTTTTTTTAGTGCTGAAAATTCATTGTCTGCTGGCGCTGTACACTTTTTCTAAGTGTTGCAATATCTCATGAAGGAAATACTGGACAATCAAATTAATGACTTTCCAGGCTTCAGGATGCCTTTCTACACTATATAAAGGTGGAAATTTACATTGGAAACGTTTGGTTTAGCTGTTATAAAAGTTTGGTTTTTTAGTGCTGTAAATGCATTTTCAGCTCGCGCTGTACACATTTGCTATGAGAGGCATTATCTCATAAGGGAAATATTGGACAATCAAATTAATGACTGCCCAGGCTTCAGGATGTCTTTTTACACTATATAAACGTGGAAATTTACATTGGAAACGTTTGGTTTAGCTGTTATAAAAGTTTGTTTTTTTAGTGCTGAAAATGCATTTTCAGCTCGCACTGTACACATTTGCTATGTGAGGCATTATCTCATAAGGGAAATACTGGACAATCAAATTAATGACTTCCCAGGCTTCAGGATGCCTTTTTACACTCTATAAATGTGGAAATTTACATTGGAAACGTTTGGTTTAGCTGTTAATGAAGTTTCGTTTTTTTAGTGCTGAAAATTCATTGTCTGCTGGCGCTGTACACTTTTTCTAAGTGTTGCAATATCTCATGAAGGAAATACTGGACAATCAAATTAATGACTTTCCAGGCTTCAGGATGCCTTTCTACACTATATAAAGGTGGAAATTTACATTGGAAACGTTTGGTTTAGCTGTTAATGAAGTTTCGTTTTTTTAGTGCTGAAAATTCATTGTCTGCTGGCGCTGTACACTTTTTCTAAGTGTTGCAATATCTCATGAAGGAAATACTGGACAATCAAATTAATGACTTTCCAGGCTTCAGGATGCCTTTCTACACTATATAAAGGTGGAAATTTACATTGGAAACGTTTGGTTTAGCTGTTATAAAAGTTTGGTTTTTTAGTGCTGTAAATGCATTTTCAGCTCGCGCTGTACACATTTGCTATGAGAGGCATTATCTCATAAGGGAAATATTGGACAATCAAATTAATGACTGCCCAGGCTTCAGGATGTCTTTTTACACTATATAAACGTGGAAATTTACATTGGAAACGTTTGGTTTAGCTGTTATAAAAGTTTGTTTTTTTAGTGCTGAAAATGCATTTTCAGCTCGCACTGTACACATTTGCTATGTGAGGCATTATCTCATAAGGGAAATACTGGACAATCAAATTAATGACTTCCCAGGCTTCAGGATGCCTTTTTACACTCTATAAATGTGGAAATTTACATTGGAAACGTTTGGTTTAGCTGTTAATGAAGTTTCGTTTTTTTAGTGCTGAAAATTCATTGTCTGCTGGCGCTGTACACTTTTTCTAAGTGTTGCAATATCTCATGAAGGAAATACTGGACAATCAAATTAATGACTTTCCAGGCTTCAGGATGCCTTTCTACACTATATAAAGGTGGAAATTTACATTGGAAACGTTTGGTTTAGCTGTTAATGAAGTTTCGTTTTTTTAGTGCTGAAAATTCATTGTCTGCTGGCGCTGTACACTTTTTCTAAGTGTTGCAATATCTCATGAAGGAAATACTGGACAATCAAATTAATGACTTTCCAGGCTTCAGGATGCCTTTCTACACTATATAAAGGTGGAAATTTACATTGGAAACGTTTGGTTTAGCTGTTATAAAAGTTTGGTTTTTTAGTGCTGTAAATGCATTTTCAGCTCGCGCTGTACACATTTGCTATGAGAGGCATTATCTCATAAGGGTAATATTGGACAATCAAATTAATGACTGCCCAGGCTTCAGGATGTCTTTTTACACTATATAAGGGTGGAAATTTACATTGGAAACGTTTAGTTTAGCTGTTAATGAAGTTTCGTTTTTTTAGTGCTGAAAATTCATTGTCTGCTGGCGCTGTACACTTTTTCTAAGTGTTGCAATATCTCATGAAGGAAATACTGGACAATCAAATTAATGACTTTCCAGGCTTCAGGATGCCTTTCTACACTATATAAAGGTGGAAATGTACATTGGAAACGTTTGGTTTAGCTGTTATAAAAGTTTGGTTTTTTAGTGCTGTAAATGCATTTTCAGCTCGCGCTGTACACATTTGCTATGAGAGGCATTATCTCATAAGGGAAATATTGGACAATCAAATTAATGACTGCCCAGGCTTCAGGATGTCTTTTTACACTATATAAAGGTGGAAATTTACATTGGAAACGTTTGGTTTAGCTGTTATAAAAGTTTGGTTTTTTTAGTGCTGAAAATGCATTTTCAGCTCGCACTGTCCACATTTGCTATGTGAGGCATTATCTCATAAGGGAAATACTGGACAATCAAATTAATGACTGCCCAGGCTTCAGGATGTCTTTTTACACTATATAAAGGTGGAAATTTACATTGGAAACGTTTGGTTTAGCTGTTATAAAAGTTTGGTTTTTTAGTGCTGAAAATGCATTTTCAGCTCGCACTGTACACATTTGCTATGTGAGGCATTATCTCATAAGGGAAATACTGGACAATCAAATTAATGACTTCCCAGGCTTCAGGATGCCTTTTTACACTCTATAAATGTGGAAATTTACATTGGAAACGTTTGGTTTAGCTGTTAATGAAGTTTCGTTTTTTTAGTGCTGAAAATTCATTGTCTGCTGGCGCTGTACACTTTTTCTAAGTGTTGCAATATCTCATGAAGGAAATACTGGACAATCAAATTAATGACTTTCCAGGCTTCATGATGCCTTTCTACACTATATAAAGGTGGGAATTTACATTGGAAACGTTTGGTTTAGCTGTTATAAAAGTTTGGTTTTTTAAGTGCTGTAAATGCATTTTCAGCTCGCGCTGTACACATTTGCTATGAGAGGCATTATCTCATAAGGGAAATATTGGACAATCAAATTAATGACTGCCCAGGCTTCAGGATGTCTTTTTACACTATATAAAGGTGGAAATTTACATTGGAAACGTTTAGTTTAGCTGTTATAAAAGTTTGTTTTTTTAGTGCTGTAAATGCATTTTCAGCTCGCGCTGTACACATTTGCTATGTGAGGCATTATCTCATAAGGGAAATACTGGACAATCAAATTAATGACTGCCCAGGCTTCAGGATGTCTTTTTACACTATATAACGGTGGAAATTTACATTGGAAACGTTTGGTTTAGCTGTTATAAAAGTTTGGTTTTTTAGTGCTGAAAATGCATTTTCAGCTCGCACTGTACACATTTGCTATGTGAGGCATTATCTCATAAGGGAAATACTGGACAATCAAATTAATGACTTCCCAGGCTTCAGGATGCCTTTTTACACTCTATAAATGTGGAAATTTACATTGGAAACGTTTGGTTTAGCTGTTAATGAAGTTTCGTTTTTTTAGTGCTGAAAATTCATTGTCTGCTGGCGCTGTACACTTTTTCTAATTGTTGCAATATCTCATGAAGGAAATACTGGACAATCAAATTAATGACTTTCCAGGCTTCAGGATGCCTTTCTACACTATATAAAGGTGGAAATTTACATTTGAAACGTTTGGTTTAGCTGTTATAAAAGTTTGGTTTTTTAGTGCTGTAAATGCATTTTCAGCTCGCACTGTACACATTTGCTATGAGAGGCATTATCTCATAAGGGAAATATTGGACAATCAAATTAATGACTGCCCAGGCTTCAGGATGTCTTTTTACACTATATAAAGGTGGAAATTTACATTGGAAACGTTTGGTTTAGCTGTTATAAAAGTTTGGTTTTTTAGTGCTTAAAATGCATTTTCAGCTCGCACTGTACACATTTGCTATGTGAGGCATTATCTCATAAGGGAAATACTGGACAATCAAATTAATGACTTCCCAGGCTTCAGGATGCCTTTTTACACTCTATAAAGGTGGAAATTTACATTGGAAACGTTTGGTTTAGCTGTTATAAAAGTTTGTTTTTTTCGTGCTGTAAATGCATTTGCAGCTCGCGCTGTACACATTTGCAATGAGAGGCATTATCTCATAAGGGAAATATTGGACAATCAAATTAATGACTGCCCAGGCTTCAGGATGTCTTTTTACACTATATAAAGGTGGAAATTTACATTGGAAACGTTTAGTTTAGCTTTTAATGAAGTTTCGTTTTTTTTAGTGCTGAAAATTCATTGTCTGCTGGCGCTGTACACTTTTTCTAAGTGTTGCAATATCTCATGAAGGAAATACTGGACAATCAAATTAATGACTTTCCAGGCTTCAGGATGCCTTTCTAAACTATATAAAGGTGGAAATTTACATTGGAAACGTTTGGTTTAGCTGTTATAAAAGTTTGGTTTTTTAGTGCTGTAAATGCATTTTCAGCTCGCACTGTACACATTTGCTATGTGAGGCATTATCTCATAAGGGAAATACTGGACAATCAAATTAATGACTTCCCAGGCTTCAGGATGCCTTTTTACACTCTATAAATGTGGAAATTTACATTGGAAACGTTTGGTTTAGCTGTTAATGAAGTTTCGTTTTTTTAGTGCTGAAAATTCATTGTCTGCTGGCGCTGTACACTTTTTCTAAGTGTTGCAATATCTCATGAAGGAAATACTGGACAATCAAATTAATGACTTTCCAGGCTTCAGGATGCCTTTCTACACTATATAAAGGTGGAAATTTACATTGGAAACGTTTGGTTTAGCTGTTATAAAAGTTTGGTTTTTTAGTGCTGTAAATGCATTTTCAGCTCGCGCTGTACACATTTGCTATGAGAGGCATTATCTCATAAGGGTAATATTGGACAATCAAATTAATGACTGCCCAGGCTTCAGGATGTCTTTTTACACTATATAAGGGTGGAAATTTACATTGGAAACGTTTAGTTTAGCTGTTAATGAAGTTTCGTTTTTTTAGTGCTGAAAATTCATTGTCTGCTGGCGCTGTACACTTTTTCTAAGTGTTGCAATATCTCATGAAGGAAATACTGGACAATCAAATTAATGACTTTCCAGGCTTCAGGATGCCTTTCTACACTATATAAAGGTGGAAATTTACATTGGAAACGTTTGGTTTAGCTGTTATAAAAGTTTGGTTTTTTAGTGCTGTAAATGCATTTTCAGCTCGCGCTGTACACATTTGCTATGAGAGGCATTATCTCATAAGGGAAATATTGGACAATCAAATTAATGACTGCCCAGGCTTCAGGATGTCTTTTTACACTATATAAAAGTGGAAATTTACATTGGAAACGTTTGGTTTAGCTGTTATAAAAGTTTGTTTTTTTAGTGCTGTAAATGCATTTTCAGCTCGCACTGTACACATTTGCTATGAGAGGCATTATCTCATAAGGGAAATATTGGACAATCAAATTAATGACTGCCCAGGCTTCAGGATGTCTTTTTACACTATATAAAGGTGGAAATTTACATTGGAAACGTTTGGTTTAGCTGTTATAAAAGTTTGTTTTTTTTAGTGCTGAAAATGCATTTTCAGCTCGCACTGTACACATTTGCTATGTGAGGCATTATCTCATAAGGGAAATACTGGACAATCAAATTAATGACTGCCCAGGCTTCAGGATGTCTTTTTACACTATATAAAGGTGGAAATTTACATTGGAAACGTTTGGTTTAGCTGTTATAAAAGTTTGGTTTTTTAGTGCTGAAAATGCATTTTCAGCTCGCACTGTACACATTTGCTATGTGAGGCATTATCTCATAAGGGAAATACTGGACAATCAAATTAATGACTGCCCAGGCTTCAGGATGCCTTTTTACACTCTATAAATGTGGAAATTTACATTGGAAACGTTTGGTTTAGCTGTTAATGAAGTTTCGTTTTTTTAGTGCTGAAAATTCATTGTCTGCTGGCGCTGTACACTTTTTCTAAGTGTTGCAATATCTCATGAAGGAAATACTGGACAATCAAATTAATGACTTTCCAGGCTTCAGGATGCCTTTCTACACTATATAAAGGTGGAAATTTACATTGGAAACGTTTGGTTTAGCTGTTATAAAAGTTTGGTTTTTTAGTGCTGTAAATGCATTTTCAGCTCGCGCTGTACACATTTGCTATGAGAGGCATTATCTCATAAGGGAAATATTGGACAATCAAATTAATGACTGCCCAGGCTTCAGGATGTCTTTTTACACTATATAAAGGTGGAAATTTACATTGGAAACGTTTGGTTTAGCTGTTATAAAAGTTTGGTTTTTTAGTGCTGAAAATGCATTTTCAGCTCGCACTGTACACATTTGCTATGTGAGGCATTATCTCATAAGGGAAATACTGGACAATCAAATTAATGACTTCCCAGGCTTCAGGATGCCTTTTTACGCTCTATAAATGTGGAAATTTACATTGGAAGCGTTTGGTTTAGCTGTTAATGAAGTTTCGTTTTTTTAGTGCTGAAAATTCATTGTCTGCTGGCGCTGTACACTTTTTCTAAGTGTTGCAATATCTCATGAAGGAAATACTGGACAATCAAATTAATGACTTTCCAGGCTTCAGGATGCCTTTCTACACTATATAAAGGTGGAAATTTACATTGGAAACGTTTGGTTTAGCTGTTAATGAAGTTTCGTTTTTTTAGTGCTGAAAATTCATTGTCTGCTGGCGCTGTACACTTTTTCTAAGTGTTGCAATATCTCATGAAGGAAATACTGGACAATCAAATTAATGACTTTCCAGGCTTCAGGATGCCTTTCTACACTATATAAAAGTGGAAATTTACATTGGAAACGTTTGGTTTAGCTGTTATAAAAGTTTGTTTTTTTAGTGCTGTAAATGCATTTTCAGCTCGCACTGTACACATTTGCTATGAGAGGCATTATCTCATAAGGGAAATATTGGACAATCAAATTAATGACTGCCCAGGCTTCAGGATGTCTTTTTACACTATATAAGGGTGGAAATTTACATTGGAAACGTTTAGTTTAGCTGTTAATGAAGTTTCGTTTTTTTAGTGCTGAAAATTCATTGTCTGCTGGCGCTGTACACTTTTTCTAAGTGTTGCAATATCTCATGAAGGAAATACTGGACAATCAAATTAATGACTTTCCAGGCTTCAGGATGCCTTTCTACACTATATAAAGGTGGAAATGTAATTTGGAAACGTTTGGTTTAGCTGTTATAAAAGTTTGGTTTTTTAGTGCTGTAAATGCATTTTCAGCTCGCGCTGTACACATTTGCTATGAGAGGCATTATCTCATAAGGGAAATATTGGACAATCAAATTAATGACTGCCCAGGCTTCAGGATGTCTTTTTACACTATATAAAGGTGGAAATTTACATTGGAAACGTTTGGTTTAGCTGTTATAAAAGTTTGGTTTTTTAGTGCTGAAAATGCATTTTCAGCTCGCACTGTACACATTTGCTATGTGAGGCATTATCTCATAAGGGAAATACTGGACAATCAAATTAATGACTTCCCAGGCTTCAGGATGCCTTTTTACACTCTATAAATGTGGAAATTTACATTGGAAACGTTTGGTTTAGCTGTTAATGAAGTTTCGTTTTTTTAGTGCTGAAAATTCATTGTCTGCTGGCGCTGTACACTTTTTCTAAGTGTTGCAATATCTCATGAAGGAAATACTGGACAATCAAATTAATGACTTCCCAGGCTTCAGGATGCCTTTTTACACTCTATAAATGTGGAAATTTACATTGGAAACGTTTGGTTTAGCTGTTAATGAAGTTTCGTTTTTTTAGTGCTGAAAATTCATTGTCTGCTGGCGCTGTACACTTTTTCTAAGTGTTGCAATATCTCATGAAGGAAATACTGGACAATCAAATTAATGACTTTCCAGGCTTCAGGATGCCTTTCTACACTATATAAAGGTGGAAATTTACATTGGAAACGTTTGGTTTAGCTGTTATAAAAGTTTGGTTTTTTAGTGCTGTAAATGCATTTTCAGCTCGCGCTGTACACATTTGCTATGAGAGGCATTATCTCATAAGGGAAATATTGGACAATCAAATTAATGACTGCCCAGGCTTCAGGATGTCTTTTTACACTATATAAAAGTGGAAATTTACATTGGAAACGTTTGGTTTAGCTGTTATAAAAGTTTGTTTTTTTAGTGCTGTAAATGCATTTTCAGCTCGCACTGTACACATTTGCTATGAGAGGCATTATCTCATAAGGGAAATATTGGACAATCAAATTAATGACTGCCCAGGCTTCAGGATGTCTTTTTACACTATATAAGGGTGGAAATTTACATTGGAAACGTTTAGTTTAGCTGTTAATGAAGTTTCGTTTTTTTAGTGCTGAAAATTCATTGTCTGCTGGCGCTGTACACTTTTTCTAAGTGTTGCAATATCTCATGAAGGAAATACTGGACAATCAAATTAATGACTTTCCAGGCTTCAGGATGCCTTTCTACACTATATAAAGGTGGAAATGTAATTTGGAAACGTTTGGTTTAGCTGTTATAAAAGTTTGGTTTTTTAGTGCTGTAAATGCATTTTCAGCTCGCGCTGTACACATTTGCTATGAGAGGCATTATCTCATAAGGGAAATATTGGACAATCAAATTAATGACTGCCCAGGCTTCAGGATGTCTTTTTACACTATATAAAGGTGGAAATTTACATTGGAAACGTTTGGTTTAGCTGTTATAAAAGTTTGGTTTTTTAGTGCTGAAAATGCATTTTCAGCTCGCACTGTACACATTTGCTATGTGAGGCATTATCTCATAAGGGAAATACTGGACAATCAAATTAATGACTTCCCAGGCTTCAGGATGCCTTTTTACACTCTATAAATGTGGAAATTTACATTGGAAACGTTTGGTTTAGCTGTTAATGAAGTTTCGTTTTTTTAGTGCTGAAAATTCATTGTCTGCTGGCGCTGTACACTTTTTCTAAGTGTTGCAATATCTCATGAAGGAAATACTGGACAATCAAATTAATGACTTTCCAGGCTTCAGGATGCCTTTCTACACTATATAAAGGTGGAAATGTACATTGGAAACGTTTGGTTTAGCTGTTAATGAAGTTTCGTTTTTTTAGTGCTGAAAATTCATTGTCTGCTGGCGCTGTACACTTTTTCTAAGTGTTGCAATATCTCATGAAGGAAATACTGGACAATCAAATTAATGACTTTCCAGGCTTCAGGATGCCTTTCTACACTATATAAAGGTGGAAATGTACATTGGAAACGTTTGGTTTAGCTGTTATAAAAGTTTGTTTTTTTAGTGCTGTAAATGCATTTTCAGCTCGCGCTGTACACATTTGCTATGAGAGGCATTATCTCATAAGGGAAATATTGGACAATCAAATTAATGACTGCCCAGGCTTCAGGATGTCTTTTTACACTATATAAAGGTGGAAATTTACATTGGAAACGTTTGGTTTAGCTGTTATAAAAGTTTGGTTTTTTAGTGCTGAAAATGCATTTTCAGCTCGCACTGTACACATTTGCTATGTGAGGCATTATCTCATAAGGGAAATACTGGACAATCAAATTAATGACTTCCCAGGCTTCAGGATGCCTTTTTACACTCTATAAATGTGGAAATTTACATTGGAAACGTTTGGTTTAGCTGTTAATGAAGTTTCGTTTTTTTAGTGCTGAAGATTCATTGTCTGCTGGCGCTGTACACTTTTTCTAAGTGTTGCAATATCTCATGAAGGAAATACTGGACAATCAAATTAATGACTTTCCAGGCTTAATGATGCCTTTCTACACTATATAAAGGTGGGAATTTACATTGGAAACGTTTGGTTTAGCTGTTATAAAAGTTTGGTTTTTTAAGTGCTGTAAATGCATTTTCAGCTCGCGCTGTACACATTTGCTATGAGAGGCATTATCTCATAAGGGAAATATTGGAAAATCAAATTAATGACTGCCCAGGCTTCAGGATGTCTTTTTACACTATATAAAGGTGGAAATTTACATTGGAAACGTTTAGTTTAGCTGTTATAAAAGTTTGTTTTTTTAGTGCTGTAAATGCATTTTCAGCTCGCGCTGTACACATTTGCTATGTGAGGCATTATCTCATAAGGGAAATACTGGACAATCAAATTAATGACTGCCCAGGCTTCAGGATGTCTTTTTACACTATATAAAGGTGGAAATTTACATTGGAAACGTTTGGTTTAGCTGTTATAAAAGTTTGGTTTTTTAGTGCTGAAAATGCATTTTCAGCTCGCACTGTACACATTTGCTATGTGAGGCATTATCTCATAAGGGAAATACTGGACAATCAAATTAATGACTTCCCAGGCTTCAGGATGCCTTTTTACACTCTATAAATGTGGAAATTTACATTGGAAACGTTTGGTTTAGCTGTTAATGAAGTTTCGTTTTTTTAGTGCTGAAAATTCATTGTCTGCTGGCGCTGTACACTTTTTCTAAGTGTTGCAATATCTCATGAAGGAAATACTGGACAATCAAATTAATGACTTTCCAGGCTTCATGATGCCTTTCTACACTATATAAAGGTGGAAATTTACATTGGAAACGTTTGGTTTAGCTGTTATAAAAGTTTGTTTTTTTAGTGCTGTAAATGCATTTTCAGCTCGCGCTATACACATTTGCTATGAGAGGCATTATCTCATAAGGGAAATATTGGACAATCAAATTAATGGCTGCCCAGGCTTCAGGATGTCTTTTTACACTATATAAAGGTGGAAATTTACATTGGAAACGTTTGGTTTAGCTGTTATAAAAGTTTGGTTTTTTAGTGCTGTAAATGCATTTTCAGCTCGCACTGTACACATTTGCTATGTGAGGCATTATCTCATAAGGGAAATACTGGACAATCAAATTAATGACTTCCCAGGCTTCAGGATGCCTTTTTACACTCTATAAATGTGGAAATTTACATTGGAAACGTTTGGTTTAGCTGTTAATGAAGTTTCGTTTTTTTAGTGCTGAAAATTCATTGTCTGCTGGCGCTGTACACTTTTTCTAAGTGTTGCAATATCTCATGAAGGAAATACTGGACAATCAAATTAATGACTTTCCAGGCTTCAGGATGCCTTTCTACACTATATAAAGGTGGAAATTTACATTGGAAACGTTTGGTTTAGCTGTTATAAAAGTTTGGTTTTTTAGTGCTGTAAATGCATTTTCAGCTCGCGCTGTACACATTTGCTATGAGAGGCATTATCTCATAAGGGAAATATTGGACAATCAAATTAATGACTGCCCAGGCTTCAGGATGTCTTTTTACACTATATAAAAGTGGAAATTTACATTGGAAACGTTTGGTTTAGCTGTTATAAAAGTTTGTTTTTTTAGTGCTGTAAATGCATTTTCAGCTCGCACTGTACACATTTGCTATGAGAGGCATTATCTCATAAGGGAAATATTGGACAATCAAATTAATGACTGCCCAGGCTTCAGGATGTCTTTTTACACTATATAAGGGTGGAAATTTACATTGGAAACGTTTAGTTTAGCTGTTAATGAAGTTTCGTTTTTTTAGTGCTGAAAATTCATTGTCTGCTGGCGCTGTACACTTTTTCTAAGTGTTGCAATATCTCATGAAGGAAATACTGGACAATCAAATTAATGACTTTCCAGGCTTCAGGATGCCTTTCTACACTATATAAAGGTGGAAATGTAATTTGGAAACGTTTGGTTTAGCTGTTATAAAAGTTTGGTTTTTTAGTGCTGTAAATGCATTTTCAGCTCGCGCTGTACACATTTGCTATGAGAGGCATTATCTCATAAGGGAAATATTGGACAATCAAATTAATGACTGCCCAGGCTTCAGGATGTCTTTTTACACTATATAAAGGTGGAAATTTACATTGGAAACGTTTGGTTTAGCTGTTATAAAAGTTTGGTTTTTTAGTGCTGAAAATGCATTTTCAGCTCGCACTGTACACATTTGCTATGTGAGGCATTATCTCATAAGGGAAATACTGGACAATCAAATTAATGACTTCCCAGGCTTCAGGATGCCTTTTTACACTCTATAAATGTGGAAATTTACATTGGAAACGTTTGGTTTAGCTGTTAATGAAGTTTCGTTTTTTTAGTGCTGAAAATTCATTGTCTGCTGGCGCTGTACACTTTTTCTAAGTGTTGCAATATCTCATGAAGGAAATACTGGACAATCAAATTAATGACTTTCCAGGCTTCAGGATGCCTTTCTACACTATATAAAGGTGGAAATGTACATTGGAAACGTTTGGTTTAGCTGTTATAAAAGTTTGGTTTTTTAGTGCTGTAAATGCATTTTCAGCTCGCGCTGTACACATTTGCTATGAGAGGCATTTTCTCATAAGGGAAATATTGGACAATCAAATTAATGACTGCCCAGGCTTCAGGATGTCTTTTTACACTATATAAGGGTGGAAATTTACATTGGAAACGTTTAGTTTAGCTGTTAATGAAGTTTCGTTTTTTTAGTGCTGAAAATTCATTGTCTGCTGGCGCTGTACACTTTTTCTAAGTGTTGCAATATCTCATGAAGGAAATACTGGACAATCAAATTAATGACTTTCCAGGCTTCAGGATGCCTTTCTACACCATATAAAGGTGGAAATGTACATTGGAAACGTTTGGTTTAGCTGTTATAAAAGTTTGGTTTTTTAGTGCTGTAAATGCATTTTCAGCTCGCGCTGTACACATTTGCTATGAGAGGCATTATCTCATAAGGGAAATATTGGACAATCAAATTAATGACTGCCCAGGCTTCAGGATGTCTTTTTACACTATATAAAGGTGGAAATATACATTGGAAACGTTTAGTTTAGCTGTTAATGAAGTTTCGTTTTTTTAGTGCTGAAAAT
Organism: Idiotropiscis lumnitzeri; assembly: GCF_059441095.1. Taxonomy (NCBI): domain Eukaryota; kingdom Metazoa; phylum Chordata; class Actinopteri; order Syngnathiformes; family Syngnathidae; genus Idiotropiscis; species Idiotropiscis lumnitzeri. Next base: position 47,515,630 of record NC_142391.1, on the reverse strand, counting down.
TCATTGTCTGCTGGCGCTGTACACTTTTTCTAAGTGTTGCAATATCTCATGAAGGAAATACTGGACAATCAAATTTATGACTTTCCAGGCTTCAGGATGCCTTTCTACACTATATAAAGGTGGAAATTTACATTGGAAACGTTTGGTTTAGCTGTTATAAAAGTTAGTTTTTTTAGTGCTTAAAATGCATTTTCAGCTCGCACTGTACACATTTGCTATGTGAGGCATTATCTCATAAGGGAAATACTGGACAATCAAATTAATGACTTCCCAGGCTTCAGGATGCCTTTCTACACTATATAAAGGTGGAAATTTACATTGGAAACGTTTGGTTTAGCTGTTATAAAAGTTTGGTTTTTTAGTGCTGTAAATGCATTTTCAGCTCGCGCTGTACACATTTGCTATGAGAGGCATTATCTCATAAGGGAAATATTGGACAATCAAATTAATGACTGCCCAGGCTTCAGGATGTCTTTTTACACTATATAAAGGTGGAAATTTACATTGGAAACGTTTGGTTTAGCTGTTATAAAAGTTTGGTTTTTTAGTGCTGAAAATGCATTTTCAGCTCGCACTGTACACATTTGCTATGTGAGGCATTATCTCATAAGGGAAATACTGGACAATCAAATTAATGACTTCCCAGGCTTCAGGATGCCTTTTTACACTCTATAAATGTGGAAATTTACATTGGAAACGTTTGGTTTAGCTGTTAATGAAGTTTCGTTTTTTTAGTGCTGAAAATTCATTGTCTGCTGGCGCTGTACACTTTTTCTAAGTGTTGCAATATCTCATGAAGGAAATACTGGACAATCAAATTAATGACTTTCCAGGCTTCAGGATGCCTTTCTACACTATATAAAGGTGGAAATTTACATTGGAAACGTTTGGTTTAGCTGTTAATGAAGTTTCGTTTTTTTTAGTGCTGAAAATTCATTGTCTGCTGGCGCTGTACACTTTTTCTAAGTGTTGCAATATCTCATGAAGGAAATACTGGACAATCAAATTAATGACTTTCCAGGCTTCAGGATGCCTTTCTACACTATATAAAGGTGGAAATTTACATTGGAAACGTTTGGTTTAGCTGTTATAAAAGTTTGTTTTTTTAGTGCTGTAAATGCATTTTCAGCTCGCGCTGTACACATTTGCTACGAGAGGCATTATCTCATAAGGGAAATATTGGACAATCAAATTAATGACTGCCCAGGCTTCAGGATGTCTTTTTACACTATATAAAGGTGGAAATTTACATTGGAAACGTTTGGTTTAGCTGTTATAAAAGTTTGTTTTTTTAGTGCTGTAAATGCATTTTCAGCTCGCGCTGTACACATTTTCTATGAGAGGCATTATCTCATAAGGGAAATATTGGACAATCAAATTAATGGCTGCCCAGGCTTCAGGATGTCTTTTTACACTATATAAAGGTGGAAATTTACATTGGAAACGTTTGGTTTAGCTGTTATAAAAGATTGGTTTTTTAGTGCTGTAAATGCATTTTCAGCTCGCACTGTACACATTTGCTATGTGAGGCATTATCTCATAAGGGAAATACTGGACAATCAAATTAATGACTTCCCAGGCTTCAGGATGCCTTTTTACACTCTATAAATGTGGAAATTTACATTGGAAACGTTTGGTTTAGCTGTTAATGAAGTTTCGTTTTTTTAGTGCTGAAAATTCATTGTCTGCTGGCGCTGTACACTTTTTCTAAGTGTTGCAATATCTCATGAAGGAAATACTGGACAATCAAATTAATGACTTTCCAGGCTTCAGGATGCCTTTCTACACTATATAAAGGTGGAAATTTACATTGGAAACGTTTGGTTTAGCTGTTATAAAAGTTTGGTTTTTTAGTGCTGTAAATGCATTTTCAGCTCGCGCTGTACACATTTGCTATGAGAGGCATTATCTCATAAGGGAAATATTGGACAATCAAATTAATGACTGCCCAGGCTTCAGGATGTCTTTTTACACTATATAAAAGTGGAAATTTACATTGGAAACGTTTGGTTTAGCTGTTATAAAAGTTTGTTTTTTTAGTGCTGTAAATGCATTTTCAGCTCGCACTGTACACATTTGCTATGAGAGGCATTATCTCATAAGGGAAATATTGGACAATCAAATTAATGACTGCCCAGGCTTCAGGATGTCTTTTTACACTATATAAGGGTGGAAATTTACATTGGAAACGTTTAGTTTAGCTGTTAATGAAGTTTCGTTTTTTTAGTGCTGAAAATTCATTGTCTGCTGGCGCTGTACACTTTTTCTAAGTGTTGCAATATCTCATGAAGGAAATACTGGACAATCAAATTAATGACTTTCCAGGCTTCAGGATGCCTTTCTACACTATATAAAGGTGGAAATGTAATTTGGAAACGTTTGGTTTAGCTGTTATAAAAGTTTGGTTTTTTAGTGCTGTAAATGCATTTTCAGCTCGCGCTGTACACATTTGCTATGAGAGGCATTATCTCATAAGGGAAATATTGGACAATCAAATTAATGACTGCCCAGGCTTCAGGATGTCTTTTTACACTATATAAAGGTGGAAATTTACATTGGAAACGTTTGGTTTAGCTGTTATAAAAGTTTGGTTTTTTAGTGCTGAAAATGCATTTTCAGCTCGCACTGTACACATTTGCTATGTGAGGCATTATCTCATAAGGGAAATACTGGACAATCAAATTAATGACTTCCCAGGCTTCAGGATGCCTTTTTACACTCTATAAATGTGGAAATTTACATTGGAAACGTTTGGTTTAGCTGTTAATGAAGTTTCGTTTTTTTAGTGCTGAAAATTCATTGTCTGCTGGCGCTGTACACTTTTTCTAAGTGTTGCAATATCTCATGAAGGAAATACTGGACAATCAAATTAATGACTTTCCAGGCTTCAGGATGCCTTTCTACACTATATAAAGGTGGAAATGTACATTGGAAACGTTTGGTTTAGCTGTTATAAAAGTTTGGTTTTTTAGTGCTGTAAATGCATTTTCAGCTCGCGCTGTACACATTTGCTATGAGAGGCATTATCTCATAAGGGAAATATTAGACAATCAAATTAATGACTGCCCAGGCTTCAGGATGTCTTTTTACACTATATAAGGGTGGAAATTTACATTGGAAACGTTTAGTTTAGCTGTTATAAAAGTTGGGTTTTTTAGTGCTGAAAATGCATTTTCAGCTCGCACTGTACACATTTGCTATGTGAGGCATTATCTCATAAGGGAAATACTGGACAATCAAATTAATGACTTCCCAGGCTTCAGGATGCCTTTTTACACTCTATAAATGTGGAAATTTACATTGGAAACGTTTGGTTTAGCTGTTATAAAAGTTTGGTTTTTTAGTGCTGAAAATGCATTTTCAGCTCGCACTGTACACATTTGCTATGTGAGGCATTATCTCATAAGGGAAATACTGGACAATCAAATTAATGACTTCCCAGGCTTCAGGATGCCTTTTTACACTCTATAAATGTGGAAATTTACATTGGAAACGTTTGGTTTAGCTGTTAATGAAGTTTCGTTTTTTTAGTGCTGAAAATTCATTGTCTGCTGGCGCTGTACACTTTTTCTAAGTGTTGCAATATCTCATGAAGGAAATACTGGACAATCAAATTAATGACTTTCCAGGCTTCAGGATGCCTTTCTACACTATATAAAGGTGGAAATTTACATTGGAAACGTTTGGTTTAGCTGTTAATGAAGTTTCGTTTTTTTTAGTGCTGAAAATTCATTGTCTGCTGGCGCTGTACACTTTTTCTAAGTGTTGCAATATCTCATGAAGGAAATACTGGACAATCAAATTAATGACTTTCCAGGCTTCAGGATGCCTTTCTACACTATATAAAGGTGGAAATTTACATTGGAAACGTTTGGTTTAGCTGTTATAAAAGTTTGTTTTTTTAGTGCTGTAAATGCATTTTCAGCTCGCGCTGTACACATTTGCTACGAGAGGCATTATCTCATAAGGGAAATATTGGACAATCAAATTAATGACTGCCCAGGCTTCAGGATGTCTTTTTACACTATATAAAGGTGGAAATTTACATTGGAAACGTTTGGTTTAGCTGTTATAAAAGTTTGTTTTTTTAGTGCTGTAAATGCATTTTCAGCTCGCGCTGTACACATTTTCTATGAGAGGCATTATCTCATAAGGGAAATATTGGACAATCAAATTAATGGCTGCCCAGGCTTCAGGATGTCTTTTTACACTATATAAAGGTGGAAATTTACATTGGAAACGTTTGGTTTAGCTGTTATAAAAGATTGGTTTTTTAGTGCTGTAAATGCATTTTCAGCTCGCACTGTACACATTTGCTATGAGAGGCATTATCTCATAAGGGAAATACTGGACAATCAAATTAATGACTTCAGGCTTCAGGATGCCTTTTTACACTCTATAAATGTGGAAATTTACATTGGAAACGTTTGGTTTAGCTGTTAATGAAGTTTCGTTTTTTTAGTGCTGAAAATTCATTGTCTGCTGGCGCTGTACACTTTTTCTAAGTGTTGCAATATCTCATGAAGGAAATACTGGACAATCAAATTAATGACTTTCCAGGCTTCAGGATGCCTTTCTACACTATATAAAGGTGGAAATGTAATTTGGAAACGTTTGGTTTAGCTGTTATAAAAGTTTGGTTTTTTAGTGCTGTAAATGCATTTTCAGCTCGCGCTGTACACATTTGCTATGAGAGGCATTATCTCATAAGGGAAATATTGGACAATCAAATTAATGACTGCCCAGGCTTCAGGATGTCTTTTTACACTATATAAAGGTGGAAATTTACATTGGAAACGTTTGGTTTAGCTGTTATAAAAGTTTGGTTTTTTAGTGCTGAAAATGCATTTTCAGCTCGCACTGTACACATTTGCTATGTGAGGCATTATCTCATAAGGGAAATACTGGACAATCAAATTAATGACTTCAGGCTTCAGGATGCCTTTTTACACTCTATAAATGTGGAAATTTACATTGGAAACGTTTGGTTTAGCTGTTAATGAAGTTTCGTTTTTTTAGTGCTGAAAATTCATTGTCTGCTGGCGCTGTACACTTTTTCTAAGTGTTGCAATATCTCATGAAGGAAATACTGGACAATCAAATTAATGACTTTCCAGGCTTCAGGATGCCTTTCTACACTATATAAAGGTGGAAATTTACATTGGAAACGTTTGGTTTAGCTGTTATAAAAGTTTGGTTTTTTAGTGCTGTAAATGCATTTTCAGCTCGCGCTGTACACATTTGCTATGAGAGGCATTATCTCATAAGGGAAATATTGGACAATCAAATTAATGACTGCCCAGGCTTCAGGATGTCTTTTTACACTATATAAAAGTGGAAATTTACATTGGAAACGTTTGGTTTAGCTGTTATAAAAGTTTGTTTTTTTAGTGCTGTAAATGCATTTTCAGCTCGCACTGTACACATTTGCTATGAGAGGCATTATCTCATAAGGGAAATATTGGACAATCAAATTAATGACTGCCCAGGCTTCAGGATGTCTTTTTACACTATATAAGGGTGGAAATTTACATTGGAAACGTTTAGTTTAGCTGTTAATGAAGTTTCGTTTTTTTAGTGCTGAAAATTCATTGTCTGCTGGCGCTGTACACTTTTTCTAAGTGTTGCAATATCTCATGAAGGAAATACTGGACAATCAAATTAATGACTTTCCAGGCTTCAGGATGCCTTTCTACACTATATAAAGGTGGAAATGTAATTTGGAAACGTTTGGTTTAGCTGTTATAAAAGTTTGGTTTTTTAGTGCTGTAAATGCATTTTCAGCTCGCGCTGTACACATTTGCTATGAGAGGCATTATCTCATAAGGGAAATATTGGACAATCAAATTAATGACTGCCCAGGCTTCAGGATGTCTTTTTACACTATATAAAGGTGGAAATTTACATTGGAAACGTTTGGTTTAGCTGTTATAAAAGTTTGGTTTTTTAGTGCTGAAAATGCATTTTCAGCTCGCACTGTACACATTTGCTATGTGAGGCATTATCTCATAAGGGAAATACTGGACAATCAAATTAATGACTTCCCAGGCTTCAGGATGCCTTTTTACACTCTATAAATGTGGAAATTTACATTGGAAACGTTTGGTTTAGCTGTTAATGAAGTTTCGTTTTTTTAGTGCTGAAAATTCATTGTCTGCTGGCGCTGTACACTTTTTCTAAGTGTTGCAATATCTCATGAAGGAAATACTGGACAATCAAATTAATGACTTTCCAGGCTTCAGGATGCCTTTCTACACTATATAAAGGTGGAAATGTACATTGGAAACGTTTGGTTTAGCTGTTATAAAAGTTTGGTTTTTTAGTGCTGTAAATGCATTTTCAGCTCGCGCTGTACACATTTGCTATGAGAGGCATTATCTCATAAGGGAAATATTAGACAATCAAATTAATGACTGCCCAGGCTTCAGGATGTCTTTTTACACTATATAAGGGTGGAAATTTACATTGGAAACGTTTAGTTTAGCTGTTATAAAAGTTGGGTTTTTTAGTGCTGAAAATGCATTTTCAGCTCGCACTGTACACATTTGCTATGTGAGGCATTATCTCATAAGGGAAATACTGGACAATCAAATTAATGACTTCCCAGGCTTCAGGATGCCTTTTTACACTCTATAAATGTGGAAATTTACATTGGAAACGTTTGGTTTAGCTGTTAATGAAGTTTCGTTTTTTTAGTGCTGAAAATTCATTGTCTGCTGGCGCTGTACACTTTTTCTAAGTGTTGCAATATCTCATGAAGGAAATACTGGACAATCAAATTAATGACTTTCCAGGCTTCAGGATGCCTTTCTACACTATATAAAGGTGGAAATGTACATTGGAAACGTTTGGTTTAGCTGTTATAAAAGTTTGTTTTTTTAGTGCTGTAAATGCATTTTCAGCTCGCGCTGTACACATTTGCTATGAGAGGCATTATCTCATAAGGGAAATATTGGACAATCAAATTAATGACTGCCCAGGCTTCAGGATGTCTTTTTACACTATATAAGGGTGGAAATTTACATCGGAAACGTTTAGTTTAGCTGTTAATGAAGTTTCGTTTTTTTAGGGCTGAAAATTCATTGTCTGCTGGCGCTGTACACTTTTTCTAAGTGTTGCAATATCTCATGAAGGAAATACTGGACAATCAAATTAATGACTTTCCAGGCTTCAGGATGCCTTTCTACACTATATAAAGGTGGAAATGTACGTTGGAAACGTTTGGTTTAGCTGTTAATGAAGTTTCGTTTTTTTAGTGCTGAAAATTCATTGTCTGCTGACGCTGTACACTTTTTCTAAGTGTTGCAATATCTCATGAAGGAAATACTGGACAATCAAATTAATGACTTTCCAGGCTTCAGGATGTCTTTTTACACTATATAAAGGTGGAAATTTACATTGGAAACGTTTGGTTTAGCTGTTATAAAAGTTTGTTTTTTTAGTGCTGTAAATGCATTTTCAGCTCGCGCTGTACACATTTGCTATGAGAGGCATTATCTCATAAGGGAAATATTGGACAATCAAATTAATGACTGCCCAGGCTTCAGGATGTCTTTTTACACTATATAAGGGTGGAAATTTACATTGGAAACGTTTGGTTTAGCTGTTAATGAAGTTTCGTTTTTTTAGTGCTGAAAATTCATTGTCTGCTGGCGCTGTACACTTTTTCTAAGTGTTGCAATATCTCATGAAGGAAATACTGGACAATCAAATTAATGACTTTCCAGGCTTCAGGATGCCTTTCTACACTATATAAAGGTGGAAATTTACATTGGAAACGTTTGGTTTAGCTGTTATAAAAGTTTGGTTTTTTAGTGCTGTAAATGCATTTTCAGCTCGCGCTGTACACATTTGCTATGAGAGGCATTATCTCATAAGGGAAATATTGGACAATCAAATTAATGACTGCCCAGGCTTCAGGATGTCTTTTTACACTATATAAAGGTGGAAATTTACATTGGAAACGTTTGGTTTAGCTGTTATAAAAGTTTGGTTTTTTAGTGCTGAAAATGCATTTTCAGCTCGCACTGTACACATTTGCTATGTGAGGCATTATCTCATAAGGGAAATACTGGACAATCAAATTAATGACTTCCCAGGCTTCAGGATGCCTTTTTACACTCTATAAATGTGGAAATTTACATTGGAAACGTTTGGTTTAGCTGTTAATGAAGTTTCGTTTTTTTAGTGCTGAAAATTCATTGTCTGCTGGCGCTGTACACTTTTTCTAAGTGTTGCAATATCTCATGAAGGAAATACTGGACAATCAAATTAATGACTTTCCAGGCTTCAGGATGCCTTTCTACACTATATAAAGGTGGAAATTTACATTGGAAACGTTTGGTTTAGCTGTTAATGAAGTTTCGTTTTTTTTAGTGCTGAAAATTCATTGTCTGCTGGCGCTGTACACTTTTTCTAAGTGTTGCAATATCTCATGAAGGAAATACTGGACAATCAAATTAATGACTTTCCAGGCTTCAGGATGCCTTTCTACACTATATAAAGGTGGAAATTTACATTGGAAACGTTTGGTTTAGCTGTTATAAAAGTTTGTTTTTTTAGTGCTGTAAATGCATTTTCAGCTCGCGCTGTACACATTTGCTACGAGAGGCATTATCTCATAAGGGAAATATTGGACAATCAAATTAATGACTGCCCAGGCTTCAGGATGTCTTTTTACACTATATAAAGGTGGAAATTTACATTGGAAACGTTTGGTTTAGCTGTTATAAAAGTTTGTTTTTTTAGTGCTGTAAATGCATTTTCAGCTCGCGCTGTACACATTTTCTATGAGAGGCATTATCTCATAAGGGAAATATTGGACAATCAAATTAATGGCTGCCCAGGCTTCAGGATGTCTTTTTACACTATATAAAGGTGGAAATTTACATTGGAAACGTTTGGTTTAGCTGTTATAAAAGATTGGTTTTTTAGTGCTGTAAATGCATTTTCAGCTCGCACTGTACACATTTGCTATGTGAGGCATTATCTCATAAGGGAAATACTGGACAATCAAATTAATGACTTCCCAGGCTTCAGGATGCCTTTTTACACTCTATAAATGTGGAAATTTACATTGGAAACGTTTGGTTTAGCTGTTAATGAAGTTTCGTTTTTTTAGTGCTGAAAATTCATTGTCTGCTGGCGCTGTACACTTTTTCTAAGTGTTGCAATATCTCATGAAGGAAATACTGGACAATCAAATTAATGACTTTCCAGGCTTCAGGATGCCTTTCTACACTATATAAAGGTGGAAATTTACATTGGAAACGTTTGGTTTAGCTGTTATAAAAGTTTGGTTTTTTAGTGCTGTAAATGCATTTTCAGCTCGCGCTGTACACATTTGCTATGAGAGGCATTATCTCATAAGGGAAATATTGGACAATCAAATTAATGACTGCCCAGGCTTCAGGATGTCTTTTTACACTATATAAAAGTGGAAATTTACATTGGAAACGTTTGGTTTAGCTGTTATAAAAGTTTGTTTTTTTAGTGCTGTAAATGCATTTTCAGCTCGCACTGTACACATTTGCTATGAGAGGCATTATCTCATAAGGGAAATATTGGACAATCAAATTAATGACTGCCCAGGCTTCAGGATGTCTTTTTACACTATATAAGGGTGGAAATTTACATTGGAAACGTTTAGTTTAGCTGTTAATGAAGTTTCGTTTTTTTAGTGCTGAAAATTCATTGTCTGCTGGCGCTGTACACTTTTTCTAAGTGTTGCAATATCTCATGAAGGAAATACTGGACAATCAAATTAATGACTTTCCAGGCTTCAGGATGCCTTTCTACACTATATAAAGGTGGAAATGTAATTTGGAAACGTTTGGTTTAGCTGTTATAAAAGTTTGGTTTTTTAGTGCTGTAAATGCATTTTCAGCTCGCGCTGTACACATTTGCTATGAGAGGCATTATCTCATAAGGGAAATATTGGACAATCAAATTAATGACTGCCCAGGCTTCAGGATGTCTTTTTACACTATATAAAGGTGGAAATTTACATTGGAAACGTTTGGTTTAGCTGTTATAAAAGTTTGGTTTTTTAGTGCTGAAAATGCATTTTCAGCTCGCACTGTACACATTTGCTATGTGAGGCATTATCTCATAAGGGAAATACTGGACAATCAAATTAATGACTTCCCAGGCTTCAGGATGCCTTTTTACACTCTATAAATGTGGAAATTTACATTGGAAACGTTTGGTTTAGCTGTTAATGAAGTTTCGTTTTTTTAGTGCTGAAAATTCATTGTCTGCTGGCGCTGTACACTTTTTCTAAGTGTTGCAATATCTCATGAAGGAAATACTGGACAATCAAATTAATGACTTTCCAGGCTTCAGGATGCCTTTCTACACTATATAAAGGTGGAAATGTACATTGGAAACGTTTGGTTTAGCTGTTATAAAAGTTTGGTTTTTTAGTGCTGTAAATGCATTTTCAGCTCGCGCTGTACACATTTGCTATGAGAGGCATTATCTCATAAGGGAAATATTAGACAATCAAATTAATGACTGCCCAGGCTTCAGGATGTCTTTTTACACTATATAAGGGTGGAAATTTACATTGGAAACGTTTAGTTTAGCTGTTATAAAAGTTGGGTTTTTTAGTGCTGAAAATGCATTTTCAGCTCGCACTGTACACATTTGCTATGTGAGGCATTATCTCATAAGGGAAATACTGGACAATCAAATTAATGACTTCCCAGGCTTCAGGATGCCTTTTTACACTCTATAAATGTGGAAATTTACATTGGAAACGTTTGGTTTAGCTGTTATAAAAGTTTGGTTTTTTAGTGCTGAAAATGCATTTTCAGCTCGCACTGTACACATTTGCTATGTGAGGCATTATCTCATAAGGGAAATACTGGACAATCAAATTAATGACTTCCCAGGCTTCAGGATGCCTTTTTACACTCTATAAATGTGGAAATTTACATTGGAAACGTTTGGTTTAGCTGTTAATGAAGTTTCGTTTTTTTAGTGCTGAAAATTCATTGTCTGCTGGCGCTGTACACTTTTTCTAAGTGTTGCAATATCTCATGAAGGAAATACTGGACAATCAAATTAATGACTTTCCAGGCTTCAGGATGCCTTTCTACACTATATAAAGGTGGAAATTTACATTGGAAACGTTTGGTTTAGCTGTTAATGAAGTTTCGTTTTTTTTAGTGCTGAAAATTCATTGTCTGCTGGCGCTGTACACTTTTTCTAAGTGTTGCAATATCTCATGAAGGAAATACTGGACAATCAAATTAATGACTTTCCAGGCTTCAGGATGCCTTTCTACACTATATAAAGGTGGAAATTTACATTGGAAACGTTTGGTTTAGCTGTTATAAAAGTTTGTTTTTTTAGTGCTGTAAATGCATTTTCAGCTCGCGCTGTACACATTTGCTACGAGAGGCATTATCTCATAAGGGAAATATTGGACAATCAAATTAATGACTGCCCAGGCTTCAGGATGTCTTTTTACACTATATAAAGGTGGAAATTTACATTGGAAACGTTTGGTTTAGCTGTTATAAAAGTTTGTTTTTTTAGTGCTGTAAATGCATTTTCAGCTCGCGCTGTACACATTTTCTATGAGAGGCATTATCTCATAAGGGAAATATTGGACAATCAAATTAATGGCTGCCCAGGCTTCAGGATGTCTTTTTACACTATATAAAGGTGGAAATTTACATTGGAAACGTTTGGTTTAGCTGTTATAAAAGATTGGTTTTTTAGTGCTGTAAATGCATTTTCAGCTCGCACTGTACACATTTGCTATGAGAGGCATTATCTCATAAGGGAAATACTGGACAATCAAATTAATGACTTCAGGCTTCAGGATGCCTTTTTACACTCTATAAATGTGGAAATTTACATTGGAAACGTTTGGTTTAGCTGTTAATGAAGTTTCGTTTTTTTAGTGCTGAAAATTCATTGTCTGCTGGCGCTGTACACTTTTTCTAAGTGTTGCAATATCTCATGAAGGAAATACTGGACAATCAAATTAATGACTTTCCAGGCTTCAGGATGCCTTTCTACACTATATAAAGGTGGAAATTTACATTGGAAACGTTTGGTTTAGCTGTTATAAAAGTTTGGTTTTTTAGTGCTGTAAATGCATTTTCAGCTCGCGCTGTACACATTTGCTATGAGAGGCATTATCTCATAAGGGAAATATTGGACAATCAAATTAATGACTGCCCAGGCTTCAGGATGTCTTTTTACACTATATAAAAGTGGAAATTTACATTGGAAACGTTTGGTTTAGCTGTTATAAAAGTTTGTTTTTTTAGTGCTGTAAATGCATTTTCAGCTCGCACTGTACACATTTGCTATGAGAGGCATTATCTCATAAGGGAAATATTGGACAATCAAATTAATGACTGCCCAGGCTTCAGGATGTCTTTTTACACTATATAAGGGTGGAAATTTACATTGGAAACGTTTAGTTTAGCTGTTAATGAAGTTTCGTTTTTTTAGTGCTGAAAATTCATTGTCTGCTGGCGCTGTACACTTTTTCTAAGTGTTGCAATATCTCATGAAGGAAATACTGGACAATCAAATTAATGACTTTCCAGGCTTCAGGATGCCTTTCTACACTATATAAAGGTGGAAATGTAATTTGGAAACGTTTGGTTTAGCTGTTATAAAAGTTTGGTTTTTTAGTGCTGTAAATGCATTTTCAGCTCGCGCTGTACACATTTGCTATGAGAGGCATTATCTCATAAGGGAAATATTGGACAATCAAATTAATGACTGCCCAGGCTTCAGGATGTCTTTTTACACTATATAAAGGTGGAAATTTACATTGGAAACGTTTGGTTTAGCTGTTATAAAAGTTTGGTTTTTTAGTGCTGAAAATGCATTTTCAGCTCGCACTGTACACATTTGCTATGTGAGGCATTATCTCATAAGGGAAATACTGGACAATCAAATTAATGACTTCAGGCTTCAGGATGCCTTTTTACACTCTATAAATGTGGAAATTTACATTGGAAACGTTTGGTTTAGCTGTTAATGAAGTTTCGTTTTTTTAGTGCTGAAAATTCATTGTCTGCTGGCGCTGTACACTTTTTCTAAGTGTTGCAATATCTCATGAAGGAAATACTGGACAATCAAATTAATGACTTTCCAGGCTTCAGGATGCCTTTCTACACTATATAAAGGTGGAAATTTACATTGGAAACGTTTGGTTTAGCTGTTATAAAAGTTTGGTTTTTTAGTGCTGTAAATGCATTTTCAGCTCGCGCTGTACACATTTGCTATGAGAGGCATTATCTCATAAGGGAAATATTGGACAATCAAATTAATGACTGCCCAGGCTTCAGGATGTCTTTTTACACTATATAAAAGTGGAAATTTACATTGGAAACGTTTGGTTTAGCTGTTATAAAAGTTTGTTTTTTTAGTGCTGTAAATGCATTTTCAGCTCGCACTGTACACATTTGCTATGAGAGGCATTATCTCATAAGGGAAATATTGGACAATCAAATTAATGACTGCCCAGGCTTCAGGATGTCTTTTTACACTATATAAGGGTGGAAATTTACATTGGAAACGTTTAGTTTAGCTGTTAATGAAGTTTCGTTTTTTTAGTGCTGAAAATTCATTGTCTGCTGGCGCTGTACACTTTTTCTAAGTGTTGCAATATCTCATGAAGGAAATACTGGACAATCAAATTAATGACTTTCCAGGCTTCAGGATGCCTTTCTACACTATATAAAGGTGGAAATGTAATTTGGAAACGTTTGGTTTAGCTGTTATAAAAGTTTGGTTTTTTAGTGCTGTAAATGCATTTTCAGCTCGCGCTGTACACATTTGCTATGAGAGGCATTATCTCATAAGGGAAATATTGGACAATCAAATTAATGACTGCCCAGGCTTCAGGATGTCTTTTTACACTATATAAAGGTGGAAATTTACATTGGAAACGTTTGGTTTAGCTGTTATAAAAGTTTGGTTTTTTAGTGCTGAAAATGCATTTTCAGCTCGCACTGTACACATTTGCTATGTGAGGCATTATCTCATAAGGGAAATACTGGACAATCAAATTAATGACTTCCCAGGCTTCAGGATGCCTTTTTACACTCTATAAATGTGGAAATTTACATTGGAAACGTTTGGTTTAGCTGTTAATGAAGTTTCGTTTTTTTAGTGCTGAAAATTCATTGTCTGCTGGCGCTGTACACTTTTTCTAAGTGTTGCAATATCTCATGAAGGAAATACTGGACAATCAAATTAATGACTTTCCAGGCTTCAGGATGCCTTTCTACACTATATAAAGGTGGAAATGTACATTGGAAACGTTTGGTTTAGCTGTTATAAAAGTTTGGTTTTTTAGTGCTGTAAATGCATTTTCAGCTCGCGCTGTACACATTTGCTATGAGAGGCATTATCTCATAAGGGAAATATTAGACAATCAAATTAATGACTGCCCAGGCTTCAGGATGTCTTTTTACACTATATAAGGGTGGAAATTTACATTGGAAACGTTTAGTTTAGCTGTTATAAAAGTTGGGTTTTTTAGTGCTGAAAATGCATTTTCAGCTCGCACTGTACACATTTGCTATGTGAGGCATTATCTCATAAGGGAAATACTGGACAATCAAATTAATGACTTCCCAGGCTTCAGGATGCCTTTTTACACTCTATAAATGTGGAAATTTACATTGGAAACGTTTGGTTTAGCTGTTAATGAAGTTTCGTTTTTTTAGTGCTGAAAATTCATTGTCTGCTGGCGCTGTACACTTTTTCTAAGTGTTGCAATATCTCATGAAGGAAATACTGGACAATCAAATTAATGACTTTCCAGGCTTCAGGATGCCTTTCTACACTATATAAAGGTGGAAATGTACATTGGAAACGTTTGGTTTAGCTGTTATAAAAGTTTGTTTTTTTTAGTGCTGTAAATGCATTTTCAGCTCGCGCTGTACACATTTGCTATGAGAGGCATTATCTCATAAGGGAAATATTGGACAATCAAATTAATGACTGCCCAGGCTTCAGGATGTCTTTTTACACTATATAAGGGTGGAAATTTACATCGGAAACGTTTAGTTTAGCTGTTAATGAAGTTTCGTTTTTTTAGGGCTGAAAATTCATTGTCTGCTGGCGCTGTACACTTTTTCTAAGTGTTGCAATATCTCATGAAGGAAATACTGGACAATCAAATTAATGACTTTCCAGGCTTCAGGATGCCTTTCTACACTATATAAAGGTGGAAATGTACGTTGGAAACGTTTGGTTTAGCTGTTAATGAAGTTTCGTTTTTTTAGTGCTGAAAATTCATTGTCTGCTGACGCTGTACACTTTTTCTAAGTGTTGCAATATCTCATGAAGGAAATACTGGACAATCAAATTAATGACTTTCCAGGCTTCAGGATGTCTTTTTACACTATATAAAGGTGGAAATTTACATTGGAAACGTTTGGTTTAGCTGTTATAAAAGTTTGGTTTTTTAGTGCTGAAAATGCATTTTCAGCTCGCACTGTACACATTTGCTATGTGAGGCATTATCTCATAAGGGAAATACTGGACAATCAAATTAATGACTTCCCAGGCTTCAGGATGCCTTTCTACACTATATAAAGGTGGAAATGTACATTGGAAACGTTTGGTTTAGCTGTTATAAAAGTTTGTTTTTTTAGTGCTGTAAATGCATTTTCAGCTCGCGCTGTACACATTTGCTATGAGAGGCATTATCTCATAAGGGAAATATTGGACAATCAAATTAATGACTGCCCAGGCTTCAGGATGTCTTTTTACACTATATAAGGGTGGAAATTTACATCGGAAACGTTTAGTTTAGCTGTTAATGAAGTTTCGTTTTTTTAGTGCTGAAAATTCATTGTCTGCTGGCGCTGTACACTTTTTCTAAGTGTTGCAATATCTCATGAAGGAAATACTGGACAATCAAATTAATGACTTTCCAGGCTTCAGGATGCCTTTCTACACTATATAAAGGTGGAAATGTACATTGGAAACGTTTGGTTTAGCTGTTAATGAAGTTTCGTTTTTTTAGTGCTGAAAATTCATTGTCTGCTGGCGCTGTACACTTTTTCTAAGTGTTGCAATATCTCATGAAGGAAATACTGGACAATCAAATTAATGACTTTCCAGGCTTCAGGATGTCTTTTTACACTATATAAAGGTGGAAATTTACATTGGAAACGTTTGGTTTAGCTGTTATAAAAGTTTGGTTTTTTAGTGCTGAAAATGCATTTTCAGCTCGCACTGTACACATTTGCTATGTGAGGCATTATCTCATAAGGGAAATACTGGACAATCAAATTAATGACTTCCCAGGCTTCAGGATGCCTTTTTACACTCTATAAATGTGGAAATTTACATTGGAAACGTTTGGTTTAGCTGTTAATGAAGTTTCGTTTTTTTAGTGCTGAAAATTCATTGTCTGCTGGCGCTGTACACTTTTTCTAAGTGTTGCAATATCTCATGAAGGAAATACTGGACAATCAAATTAATGACTTTCCAGGCTTCAGGATGCCTTTCTACACTATATAAAGGTGGAAATTTACATTGGAAACGTTTGGTTTAGCTGTTATAAAAGTTTGGTTTTTTAGTGCTGTAAATGCATTTTCAGCTCGCGCTGTACACATTTGCTATGAGAGGCATTATCTCATAAGGGAAATATTGGACAATCAAATTAATGACTGCCCAGGCTTCAGGATGTCTTTTTACACTATATAAAAGTGGAAATTTACATTGGAAACGTTTGGTTTAGCTGTTATAAAAGTTTGTTTTTTTAGTGCTGTAAATGCATTTTCAGCTCGCACTGTACACATTTGCTATGAGAGGCATTATCTCATAAGGGAAATATTGGACAATCAAATTAATGACTGCCCAGGCTTCAGGATGTCTTTTTACACTATATAAAGGTGGAAATTTACATTGGAAACGTTTGGTTTAGCTGTTATAAAAGTTTGTTTTTTTTAGTGCTGAAAATGCATTTTCAGCTCGCACTGTACACATTTGCTATGTGAGGCATTATCTCATAAGGGAAATACTGGACAATCAAATTAATGACTGCCCAGGCTTCAGGATGTCTTTTTACACTATATAAAGGTGGAAATTTACATTGGAAACGTTTGGTTTAGCTGTTATAAAAGTTTGGTTTTTTAGTGCTGAAAATGCATTTTCAGCTCGCACTGTACACATTTGCTATGTGAGGCATTATCTCATAAGGGAAATACTGGACAATCAAATTAATGACTGCCCAGGCTTCAGGATGCCTTTTTACACTCTATAAATGTGGAAATTTACATTGGAAACGTTTGGTTTAGCTGTTAATGAAGTTTCGTTTTTTTAGTGCTGAAAATTCATTGTCTGCTGGCGCTGTACACTTTTTCTAAGTGTTGCAATATCTCATGAAGGAAATACTGGACAATCAAATTAATGACTTTCCAGGCTTCAGGATGCCTTTCTACACTATATAAAGGTGGAAATTTACATTGGAAACGTTTGGTTTAGCTGTTATAAAAGTTTGGTTTTTTAGTGCTGTAAATGCATTTTCAGCTCGCGCTGTACACATTTGCTATGAGAGGCATTATCTCATAAGGGAAATATTGGACAATCAAATTAATGACTGCCCAGGCTTCAGGATGTCTTTTTACACTATATAAAGGTGGAAATTTACATTGGAAACGTTTGGTTTAGCTGTTATAAAAGTTTGGTTTTTTAGTGCTGAAAATGCATTTTCAGCTCGCACTGTACACATTTGCTATGTGAGGCATTATCTCATAAGGGAAATACTGGACAATCAAATTAATGACTTCCCAGGCTTCAGGATGCCTTTTTACGCTCTATAAATGTGGAAATTTACATTGGAAGCGTTTGGTTTAGCTGTTAATGAAGTTTCGTTTTTTTAGTGCTGAAAATTCATTGTCTGCTGGCGCTGTACACTTTTTCTAAGTGTTGCAATATCTCATGAAGGAAATACTGGACAATCAAATTAATGACTTTCCAGGCTTCAGGATGCCTTTCTACACTATATAAAGGTGGAAATTTACATTGGAAACGTTTGGTTTAGCTGTTAATGAAGTTTCGTTTTTTTTAGTGCTGAAAATGCATTTTCAGCTCGCACTGTACACATTTGCTATGTGAGGCATTATCTCATAAGGGAAATACTGGACAATCAAATTAATGACTTTCCAGGCTTCAGGATGCCTTTCTACACTATATAAAGGTGGAAATTTACATTGGAAACGTTTGGTTTAGCTGTTAATGAAGTTTCGTTTTTTTAGTGCTGAAAATTCATTGTCTGCTGGCGCTGTACACTTTTTCTAAGTGTTGCAATATCTCATGAAGGAAATACTGGACAATCAAATTAATGACTTTCCAGGCTTCAGGATGCCTTTCTACACTATATAAAGGTGGAAATTTACATTGGAAACGTTTGGTTTAGCTGTTATAAAAGCTTGGTTTTTTAGTGCTGTAAATGCATTTTCAGCTCGCGCTGTACACATTTGCTATGAGAGGCATTATCTCATAAGGGTAATATTGGACAATCAAATTAATGGCTGCCCAGGCTTCAGGATGTCTTTTTACACTATATAAAGGTGGAAATTTACATTGGAAACGTTTAGTTTAGCTGTTAATGAAGTTTCGTTTTTTTAGTGCTGAAAATTCATTGTCTGCTGGCGCTGTACACTTTTTCTAAGTGTTGCAATATCTCATGAAGGAAATACTGGACAATCAAATTAATGACTTTCCAGGCTTCAGGATGCCTTTCTACACTATATAAAGGTGGAAATTTACATTGGAAACGTTTGGTTTAGCTGTTATAAAAGTTTGTTTTTTTAGTGCTGTAAATGCATTTTCAGCTCGCACTGTACACATTTGCTATGTGAGGCATTATCTCATAAGGGAAATACTGGACAATCAAATTAATGACTTCCCAGGCTTCAGGATGCCTTTTTACACTCTATAAATGTGGAAATTTACATTGGAAACGTTTGGTTTAGCTGTTAATGAAGTTTCGTTTTTTTAGTGCTGAAAATTCATTGTCTGCTGGCGCTGTACACTTTTTCTAAGTGTTGCAATATCTCATGAAGGAAATACTGGACAATCAAATTAATGACTTTCCAGGCTTCAGGATGCCTTTCTACACTATATAAAGGTGGAAATTTACATTTGAAACGTTTGGTTTAGCTGTTATAAAAGTTTGGTTTTTTAGTGCTGTAAATGCATTTTCAGCTCGCGCTGTACACATTTGCTATGAGAGGCATTATCTCATAAGGGAAATATTGGACAATCAAATTAATGACTGCCCAGGCTTCAGGATGTCTTTTTACACTATATAAAGGTGGAAATTTACATTGGAAACGTTTGGTTTAGCTGTTATAAAAGTTTGTTTTTTTAGTGCTGAAAATGCATTTTCAGCTCGCACTGTACACATTTGCTATGTGAGGCATTATCTCATAAGGGAAATACTGGACAATCAAATTAATGACTTCCCAGGCTTCAGGATGCCTTTTTACACTCTATAAATGTGGAAATTTACATTGGAAACGTTTGGTTTAGCTGTTAATGAAGTTTCGTTTTTTTAGTGCTGAAAATTCATTGTCTGCTGGCGCTGTACACTTTTTCTAAGTGTTGCAATATCTCATGAAGGAAATACTGGACAATCAAATTAATGACTTTCCAGGCTTCAGGATGTCTTTTTACACTATATAAGGGTGGAAATTTACATAGGAAACGTTTAGTTTAGCTGTTATAAAAGTTTGGTTTTTTTAGTGCTGTAAATGCATTTTCAGCTCGCGCTGTACACTTTTTCTAAGTGTTGCAATATCTCATGAAGGAAATACTGGACAATCAAATTAATGACTTTCCAGGCTTCAGGATGCCTTTCTACACTATATAAAGGTGGAAATTTACATTGGAAACGTTTGGTTTAGCTGTTATAAAAGTTTGGTTTTTTAGTGCTGTAAATGCATTTTCAGCTCGCGCTGTACACATTTGCTATGAGAGGCATTATCTCATAAGGGTAATATTGGACAATCAAATTAATGACTGCCCAGGCTTCAGGATGTCTTTTTACACTATATAAGGGTGGAAATTTACATTGGAAACGTTTAGTTTAGCTGTTAATGAAGTTTCGTTTTTTTAGTGCTGAAAATTCATTGTCTGCTGGCGCTGTACACTTTTTCTAAGTGTTGCAATATCTCATGAAGGAAATACTGGACAATCAAATTAATGACTTTCCAGGCTTCAGGATGCCTTTCTACACTATATAAAGGTGGAAATTTACATTGGAAACGTTTGGTTTAGCTGTTATAAAAGTTTGGTTTTTTAGTGCTGTAAATGCATTTTCAGCTCGCGCTGTACACATTTGCTATGAGAGGCATTATCTCATAAGGGAAATATTGGACAATCAAATTAATGACTGCCCAGGCTTCAGGATGTCTTTTTACACTATATAAAAGTGGAAATTTACATTGGAAACGTTTGGTTTAGCTGTTATAAAAGTTTGTTTTTTTAGTGCTGTAAATGCATTTTCAGCTCGCACTGTACACATTTGCTATGAGAGGCATTATCTCATAAGGGAAATATTGGACAATCAAATTAATGACTGCCCAGGCTTCAGGATGTCTTTTTACACTATATAAAGGTGGTAATTTACATTGGAAACGTTTGGTTTAGCTGTTATAAAAGTTTGTTTTTTTTAGTGCTGAAAATGCATTTTCAGCTCGCACTGTACACATTTGCTATGTGAGGCATTATCTCATAAGGGAAATACTGGACAATCAAATTAATGACTGCCCAGGCTTCAGGATGTCTTTTTACACTATATAAAGGTGGAAATTTACATTGGAAACGTTTGGTTTAGCTGTTATAAAAGTTTGGTTTTTTAGTGCTGAAAATGCATTTTCAGCTCGCACTGTACACATTTGCTATGTGAGGCATTATCTCATAAGGGAAATACTGGACAATCAAATTAATGACTGCCCAGGCTTCAGGATGCCTTTTTACACTCTATAAATGTGGAAATTTACATTGGAAACGTTTGGTTTAGCTGTTAATGAAGTTTCGTTTTTTTAGTGCTGAAAATTCATTGTCTGCTGGCGCTGTACACTTTTTCTAAGTGTTGCAATATCTCATGAAGGAAATACTGGACAATCAAATTAATGACTTTCCAGGCTTCAGGATGCCTTTCTACACTATATAAAGGTGGAAATTTACATTGGAAACGTTTGGTTTAGCTGTTATAAAAGTTTGGTTTTTTAGTGCTGTAAATGCATTTTCAGCTCGCGCTGTACACATTTGCTATGAGAGGCATTATCTCATAAGGGAAATATTGGACAATCAAATTAATGACTGCCCAGGCTTCAGGATGTCTTTTTACACTATATAAAGGTGGAAATTTACATTGGAAACGTTTGGTTTAGCTGTTATAAAAGTTTGGTTTTTTAGTGCTGAAAATGCATTTTCAGCTCGCACTGTACACATTTGCTATGTGAGGCATTATCTCATAAGGGAAATACTGGACAATCAAATTAATGACTTCCCAGGCTTCAGGATGCCTTTTTACGCTCTATAAATGTGGAAATTTACATTGGAAGCGTTTGGTTTAGCTGTTAATGAAGTTTCGTTTTTTTAGTGCTGAAAATTCATTGTCTGCTGGCGCTGTACACTTTTTCTAAGTGTTGCAATATCTCATGAAGGAAATACTGGACAATCAAATTAATGACTTTCCAGGCTTCAGGATGCCTTTCTACACTATATAAAGGTGGAAATTTACATTGGAAACGTTTGGTTTAGCTGTTAATGAAGTTTCGTTTTTTTTAGTGCTGAAAATGCATTTTCAGCTCGCACTGTACACATTTGCTATGTGAGGCATTATCTCATAAGGGAAATACTGGACAATCAAATTAATGACTTTCCAGGCTTCAGGATGCCTTTCTACACTATATAAAGGTGGAAATTTACATTGGAAACGTTTGGTTTAGCTGTTAATGAAGTTTCGTTTTTTTAGTGCTGAAAATTCATTGTCTGCTGGCGCTGTACACTTTTTCTAAGTGTTGCAATATCTCATGAAGGAAATACTGGACAATCAAATTAATGACTTTCCAGGCTTCAGGATGCCTTTCTACACTATATAAAGGTGGAAATTTACATTGGAAACGTTTGGTTTAGCTGTTATAAAAGTTTGGTTTTTTAGTGCTGTAAATGCATTTTCAGCTCGCGCTGTACACATTTGCTATGAGAGGCATTATCTCATAAGGGTAATATTGGACAATCAAATTAATGGCTGCCCAGGCTTCAGGATGTCTTTTTACACTATATAAAGGTGGAAATTTACATTGGAAACGTTTAGTTTAGCTGTTAATGAAGTTTCGTTTTTTTAGTGCTGAAAATTCATTGTCTGCTGGCGCTGTACACTTTTTCTAAGTGTTGCAATATCTCATGAAGGAAATACTGGACAATCAAATTAATGACTTTCCAGGCTTCAGGATGCCTTTCTACACTATATAAAGGTGGAAATTTACATTGGAAACGTTTGGTTTAGCTGTTATAAAAGTTTGTTTTTTTAGTGCTGTAAATGCATTTTCAGCTCGCACTGTACACATTTGCTATGTGAGGCATTATCTCATAAGGGAAATACTGGACAATCAAATTAATGACTTCCCAGGCTTCAGGATGCCTTTTTACACTCTATAAATGTGGAAATTTACATTGGAAACGTTTGGTTTAGCTGTTAATGAAGTTTCGTTTTTTTAGTGCTGAAAATTCATTGTCTGCTGGCGCTGTACACTTTTTCTAAGTGTTGCAATATCTCATGAAGGAAATACTGGACAATCAAATTAATGACTTTCCAGGCTTCAGGATGCCTTTCTACACTATATAAAGGTGGAAATTTACATTTGAAACGTTTGGTTTAGCTGTTATAAAAGTTTGGTTTTTTAGTGCTGTAAATGCATTTTCAGCTCGCGCTGTACACATTTGCTATGAGAGGCATTATCTCATAAGGGAAATATTGGACAATCAAATTAATGACTGCCCAGGCTTCAGGATGTCTTTTTACACTATATAAAGGTGGAAATTTACATTGGAAACGTTTGGTTTAGCTGTTATAAAAGTTTGTTTTTTTAGTGCTGAAAATGCATTTTCAGCTCGCACTGTACACATTTGCTATGTGAGGCATTATCTCATAAGGGAAATACTGGACAATCAAATTAATGACTTCCCAGGCTTCAGGATGCCTTTTTACACTCTATAAATGTGGAAATTTACATTGGAAACGTTTGGTTTAGCTGTTAATGAAGTTTCGTTTTTTTAGTGCTGAAAATTCATTGTCTGCTGGCGCTGTACACTTTTTCTAAGTGTTGCAATATCTCATGAAGGAAATACTGGACAATCAAATTAATGACTTTCCAGGCTTCAGGATGTCTTTTTACACTATATAAGGGTGGAAATTTACATAGGAAACGTTTAGTTTAGCTGTTATAAAAGTTTGGTTTTTTTAGTGCTGTAAATGCATTTTCAGCTCGCGCTGTACACTTTTTCTAAGTGTTGCAATATCTCATGAAGGAAATACTGGACAATCAAATTAATGACTTTCCAGGCTTCAGGATGCCTTTCTACACTATATAAAGGTGGAAATTTACATTGGAAACGTTTGGTTTAGCTGTTATAAAAGTTTGGTTTTTTAGTGCTGTAAATGCATTTTCAGCTCGCGCTGTACACATTTGCTATGAGAGGCATTATCTCATAAGGGTAATATTGGACAATCAAATTAATGACTGCCCAGGCTTCAGGATGTCTTTTTACACTATATAAGGGTGGAAATTTACATTGGAAACGTTTAGTTTAGCTGTTAATGAAGTTTCGTTTTTTTAGTGCTGAAAATTCATTGTCTGCTGGCGCTGTACACTTTTTCTAAGTGTTGCAATATCTCATGAAGGAAATACTGGACAATCAAATTAATGACTTTCCAGGCTTCAGGATGCCTTTCTACACTATATAAAGGTGGAAATGTACATTGGAAACGTTTGGTTTAGCTGTTATAAAAGTTTGGTTTTTTAGTGCTGTAAATGCATTTTCAGCTCGCGCTGTACACATTTGCTATGAGAGGCATTATCTCATAAGGGAAATATTGGACAATCAAATTAATGACTGCCCAGGCTTCAGGATGTCTTTTTACACTATATAAAGGTGGAAATTTACATTGGAAACGTTTGGTTTAGCTGTTATAAAAGTTTGGTTTTTTTAGTGCTGAAAATGCATTTTCAGCTCGCACTGTCCACATTTGCTATGTGAGGCATTATCTCATAAGGGAAATACTGGACAATCAAATTAATGACTGCCCAGGCTTCAGGATGTCTTTTTACACTATATAAAGGTGGAAATTTACATTGGAAACGTTTGGTTTAGCTGTTATAAAAGTTTGGTTTTTTAGTGCTGAAAATGCATTTTCAGCTCGCACTGTACACATTTGCTATGTGAGGCATTATCTCATAAGGGAAATACTGGACAATCAAATTAATGACTTCCCAGGCTTCAGGATGCCTTTTTACACTCTATAAATGTGGAAATTTACATTGGAAACGTTTGGTTTAGCTGTTAATGAAGTTTCGTTTTTTTAGTGCTGAAAATTCATTGTCTGCTGGCGCTGTACACTTTTTCTAAGTGTTGCAATATCTCATGAAGGAAATACTGGACAATCAAATTAATGACTTTCCAGGCTTCAGGATGCCTTTCTACACTATATAAAGGTGGAAATGTACATTGGAAACGTTTGGTTTAGCTGTTATAAAAGTTTGTTTTTTTAGTGCTGTAAATGCATTTTCAGCTCGCGCTGTACACATTTGCTATGAGAGGCATTATCTCATAAGGGAAATATTGGACAATCAAATTAATGACTGCCCAGGCTTCAGGATGTCTTTTTACACTATATAAGGGTGGAAATTTACATCGGAAACGTTTAGTTTAGCTGTTAATGAAGTTTCGTTTTTTTAGTGCTGAAAATTCATTGTCTGCTGGCGCTGTACACTTTTTCTAAGTGTTGCAATATCTCATGAAGGAAATACTGGACAATCAAATTAATGACTTTCCAGGCTTCAGGATGCCTTTCTACACTATATAAAGGTGGAAATGTACGTTGGAAACGTTTGGTTTAGCTGTTAATGAAGTTTCGTTTTTTTAGTGCTGAAAATTCATTGTCTGCTGACGCTGTACACTTTTTCTAAGTGTTGCAATATCTCATGAAGGAAATACTGGACAATCAAATTAATGACTTTCCAGGCTTCAGGATGTCTTTTTACACTATATAAAGGTGGAAATTTACATTGGAAACGTTTGGTTTAGCTGTTATAAAAGTTTGGTTTTTTAGTGCTGAAAATGCATTTTCAGCTCGCACTGTACACATTTGCTATGTGAGGCATTATCTCATAAGGGAAATACTGGACAATCAAATTAATGACTTCCCAGGCTTCAGGATGCCTTTTTACACTCTATAAATGTGGAAATTTACATTGGAAACGTTTGGTTTAGCTGTTAATGAAGTTTCGTTTTTTTAGTGCTGAAAATTCATTGTCTGCTGGCGCTGTACACTTTTTCTAAGTGTTGCAATATCTCATGAAGGAAATACTGGACAATCAAATTAATGACTTTCCAGGCTTCAGGATGCCTTTCTACACTATATAAAGGTGGAAATGTACATTGGAAACGTTTGGTTTAGCTGTTATAAAAGTTTGGTTTTTTAGTGCTGTAAATGCATTTTCAGCTCGCGCTGTACACATTTGCTATGAGAGGCAATTATCTCATAAGGGAAATATTGGACAATCAAATTAATGACTGCCCAGGCTTCAGGATGTCTTTTTACACTATATAAAGGTGGAAATTTACATTGGAAACGTTTGGTTTAGCTGTTATAAAAGTTTGGTTTTTTAGTGCTGAAAATGCATTTTCAGCTCGCACTGTACACATTTGCTATGTGAGGCATTATCTCATAAGGGAAATACTGGACAATCAAATTAATGACTTCCCAGGCTTCAGGATGCCTTTTTACACTCTATAAATGTGGAAATTTACATTGGAAACGTTTGGTTTAGCTGTTAATGAAGTTTCGTTTTTTTAGTGCTGAAAATTCATTGTCTGCTGGCGCTGTACACTTTTTCTAAGTGTTGCAATATCTCATGAAGGAAATACTGGACAATCAAACTAATGACTTTCCAGGCTTCAGGATGCCTTTCTACACTATATAAAGGTGGAAATGTACATTGGAAACGTTTGGTTTAGCTGTTATAAAAGTTTGTTTTTTTAGTGCTGTAAATGCATTTTCAGCTCGCGCTGTACACATTTGCTATGAGAGGCATTATCTCATAAGGGAAATATTGGACAATCAAATTAATGACTGCCCAGGCTTCAGGATGTCTTTTTACACTATATAAGGGTGGAAATTTACATCGGAAACGTTTAGTTTAGCTGTTAATGAAGTTTCGTTTTTTTAGTGCTGAAAATTCATTGTCTGCTGGCGCTGTACACTTTTTCTAAGTGTTGCAATATCTCATGAAGGAAATACTGGACAATCAAATTAATGACTTTCCAGGCTTCAGGATGCCTTTCTACACTATATAAAGGTGGAAATGTACATTGGAAACGTTTGGTTTAGCTGTTAATGAAGTTTCGTTTTTTTAGTGCTGAAAATTCATTGTCTGCTGGCGCTGTACACTTTTTCTAAGTGTTGCAATATCTCATGAAGGAAATACTGGACAATCAAATTAATGACTTTCCAGGCTTCAGGATGTCTTTTTACACTATATAAAGGTGGAAATTTACATTGGAAACGTTTGGTTTAGCTGTTATAAAAGTTTGGTTTTTTAGTGCTGAAAATGCATTTTCAGCTCGCACTGTACACATTTGCTATGTGAGGCATTATCTCATAAGGGAAATACTGGACAATCAAATTAATGACTTCCCAGGCTTCAGGATGCCTTTTTACACTCTATAAATGTGGAAATTTACATTGGAAACGTTTGGTTTAGCTGTTAATGAAGTTTCGTTTTTTTAGTGCTGAAAATTCATTGTCTGCTGGCGCTGTACACTTTTTCTAAGTGTTGCAATATCTCATGAAGGAAATACTGGACAATCAAATTAATGACTTTCCAGGCTTCAGGATGCCTTTCTACACTATATAAAGGTGGAAATTTACATTGGAAACGTTTGGTTTAGCTGTTATAAAAGTTTGGTTTTTTAGTGCTGTAAATGCATTTTCAGCTCGCGCTGTACACATTTGCTATGAGAGGCATTATCTCATAAGGGAAATATTGGACAATCAAATTAATGACTGCCCAGGCTTCAGGATGTCTTTTTACACTATATAAAAGTGGAAATTTACATTGGAAACGTTTGGTTTAGCTGTTATAAAAGTTTGTTTTTTTAGTGCTGTAAATGCATTTTCAGCTCGCACTGTACACATTTGCTATGAGAGGCATTATCTCATAAGGGAAATATTGGACAATCAAATTAATGACTGCCCAGGCTTCAGGATGTCTTTTTACACTATATAAAGGTGGAAATTTACATTGGAAACGTTTGGTTTAGCTGTTATAAAAGTTTGTTTTTTTTAGTGCTGAAAATGCATTTTCAGCTCGCACTGTACACATTTGCTATGTGAGGCATTATCTCATAAGGGAAATACTGGACAATGAAATTAATGACTGCCCAGGCTTCAGGATGTCTTTTTACACTATATAAAGGTGGAAATTTACATTGGAAACGTTTGGTTTAGCTGTTATAAAAGTTTGGTTTTTTAGTGCTGAAAATGCATTTTCAGCTCGCACTGTACACATTTGCTATGTGAGGCATTATCTCATAAGGGAAATACTGGACAATCAAATTAATGACTGCCCAGGCTTCAGGATGCCTTTTTACACTCTATAAATGTGGAAATTTACATTGGAAACGTTTGGTTTAGCTGTTAATGAAGTTTCGTTTTTTTAGTGCTGAAAATTCATTGTCTGCTGGCGCTGTACACTTTTTCTAAGTGTTGCAATATCTCATGAAGGAAATACTGGACAATCAAATTAATGACTTTCCAGGCTTCAGGATGCCTTTCTACACTATATAAAGGTGGAAATTTACATTGGAAACGTTTGGTTTAGCTGTTATAAAAGTTTGGTTTTTTAGTGCTGTAAATGCATTTTCAGCTCGCGCTGTACACATTTGCTATGAGAGGCATTATCTCATAAGGGAAATATTGGACAATCAAATTAATGACTGCCCAGGCTTCAGGATGTCTTTTTACACTATATAAAGGTGGAAATTTACATTGGAAACGTTTGGTTTAGCTGTTATAAAAGTTTGGTTTTTTAGTGCTGAAAATGCATTTTCAGCTCGGACTGTACACATTTGCTATGAGAGGCATTATCTCATAAGGGAAATATTGGACAATCAAATTAATGACTGCCCAGGCTTCAGGATGTCTTTTTACACTATATAAGGGTGGAAATTTACATCGGAAACGTTTAGTTT
Source organism: Idiotropiscis lumnitzeri (assembly GCF_059441095.1). Taxonomy (NCBI): domain Eukaryota; kingdom Metazoa; phylum Chordata; class Actinopteri; order Syngnathiformes; family Syngnathidae; genus Idiotropiscis; species Idiotropiscis lumnitzeri. The sequence goes on along the minus strand of NC_142391.1, from coordinate 47,487,145 downwards.
AGCTGTTAATGAAGTTTCGTTTTTTTAGTGCTGAAAATTCATTGTCTGCTGGCGCTGTACACTTTTTCTAAGTGTTGCAATATCTCATGAAGGAAATACTGGACAATCAAATTAATGACTTTCCAGGCTTCAGGATGCCTTTCTACACTATATAAAGGTGGAAATGTACATTGGAAACGTTTGGTTTAGCTGTTAATGAAGTTTCGTTTTTTTAGTGCTGAAAATTCATTGTCTGCTGGCGCTGTACACTTTTTCTAAGTGTTGCAATATCTCATGAAGGAAATACTGGACAATCAAATTAATGACTTTCCAGGCTTCAGGATGTCTTTTTACACTATATAAAGGTGGAAATTTACATTGGAAACGTTTGGTTTAGCTGTTATAAAAGTTTGGTTTTTTAGTGCTGAAAATGCATTTTCAGCTCTCACTGTACACATTTGCTATGTGAGGCATTATCTCATAAGGGAAATACTGGACAATCAAATTAATGACTTCCCAGGCTTCAGGATGCCTTTTTACACTCTATAAATGTGGAAATTTACATTGGAAACGTTTGGTTTAGCTGTTAATGAAGTTTCGTTTTTTTAGTGCTGAAAATTCATTGTCTGCTGGCGCTGTACACTTTTTCTAAGTGTTGCAATATCTCATGAAGGAAATACTGGACAATCAAATTAATGACTTTCCAGGCTTCAGGATGCCTTTCTACACTATATAAAGGTGGAAATTTACATTGGAAACGTTTGGTTTAGCTGTTATAAAAGTTTGGTTTTTTAGTGCTGTAAATGCATTTTCAGCTCGCGCTGTACACATTTGCTATGAGAGGCATTATCTCATAAGGGAAATATTGGACAATCAAATTAATGACTGCCCAGGCTTCAGGATGTCTTTTTACACTATATAAAAGTGGAAATTTACATTGGAAACGTTTGGTTTAGCTGTTATAAAAGTTTGTTTTTTTAGTGCTGTAAATGCATTTTCAGCTCGCACTGTACACATTTGCTATGAGAGGCATTATCTCATAAGGGAAATATTGGACAATCAAATTAATGACTGCCCAGGCTTCAGGATGTCTTTTTACACTATATAAAAGTGGAAATTTACATTGGAAACGTTTGGTTTAGCTGTTATAAAAGTTTGTTTTTTTAGTGCTGTAAATGCATTTTCAGCTCGCACTGTACACATTTGCTATGAGAGGCATTATCTCATAAGGGAAATATTGGACAATCAAATTAATGACTGCCCAGGCTTCAGGATGTCTTTTTACACTATATAAAGGTGGAAATTTACATTGGAAACGTTTGGTTTAGCTGTTATAAAAGTTTGTTTTTTTTAGTGCTGAAAATGCATTTTCAGCTCGCACTGTACACATTTGCTATGTGAGGCATTATCTCATAAGGGAAATACTGGACAATCAAATTAATGACTGCCCAGGCTTCAGGATGTCTTTTTACACTATATAAAGGTGGAAATTTACATTGGAAACGTTTGGTTTAGCTGTTATAAAAGTTTGTTTTTTTTAGTGCTGAAAATGCATTTTCAGCTCGCACTGTACACATTTGCTATGTGAGGCATTATCTCATAAGGGAAATACTGGACAATCAAATTAATGACTGCCCAGGCTTCAGGATGTCTTTTTACACTCTATAAATGTGGAAATTTACATTGGAAACGTTTGGTTTAGCTGTTAATGAAGTTTCGTTTTTTTAGTGCTGAAAATTCATTGTCTGCTGGCGCTGTACACTTTTTCTAAGTGTTGCAATATCTCATGAAGGAAATACTGGACAATCAAATTAATGACTTTCCAGGCTTCAGGATGCCTTTCTACACTATATAAAGGTGGAAATTTACATTGGAAACGTTTGGTTTAGCTGTTAATGAAGTTTCGTTTTTTTTAGTGCTGAAAATGCATTTTCAGCTCGCACTGTACACATTTGCTATGTGAGGCATTATCTCATAAGGGAAATACTGGACAATCAAATTAATGACTTTCCAGGCTTCAGGATGCCTTTCTACACTATATAAAGGTGGAAATTTACATTGGAAACGTTTGGTTTAGCTGTTATAAAAGTTTGGTTTTTTAGTGCTGTAAATGCATTTTCAGCTCGCGCTGTACACATTTGCTATGAGAGGCATTATCTCATAAGGGTAATATTGGACAATCAAATTAATGGCTGCCCAGGCTTCAGGATGTCTTTTTACACTATATAAAGGTGGAAATTTACATTGGAAACGTTTAGTTTAGCTGTTAATGAAGTTTCGTTTTTTTAGTGCTGAAAATTCATTGTCTGCTGGCGCTGTAAACTTTTTCTAAGTGTTGCAATATCTCATGAAGGAAATACTGGACAATCAAATTAATGACTTTCCAGGCTTCAGGATGCCTTTCTACACTATATAAAGGTGGAAATTTACATTGGAAACGTTTGGTTTAGCTGTTATAAAAGTTTGGTTTTTTAGTGCTGAAAATGCATTTTCAGCTCGCACTGTACACATTTGCTATGTGAGGCATTATCTCATAAGGGAAATACTGGACAATCAAATTAATGACTTCCCAGGCTTCAGGATGCCTTTTTACACTCTATAAATGTGGAAATTTACATTGGAAACGTTTGGTTTAGCTGTTAATGAAGTTTCGTTTTTTTAGTGCTGAAAATTCATTGTCTGCTGGCGCTGTACACTTTTTCTAAGTGTTGCAATATCTCATGAAGGAAATACTGGACAATCAAATTAATGACTTTCCAGGCTTCAGGATGCCTTTCTACACTATATAAAGGTGGAAATTTACATTGGAAACGTTTGGTTTAGCTGTTATAAAAGTTTGGTTTTTTAGTGCTGTAAATGCATTTTCAGCTCGCGCTGTACACATTTGCTATGAGAGGCATTATCTCATAAGGGAAATATTGGACAATCAAATTAATGACTGCCCAGGCTTCAGGATGTCTTTTTACACTATATAAAAGTGGAAATTTACATTGGAAACGTTTGGTTTAGCTGTTATAAAAGTTTGTTTTTTTAGTGCTGTAAATGCATTTTCAGCTCGCACTGTACACATTTGCTATGAGAGGCATTATCTCATAAGGGAAATATTGGACAATCAAATTAATGACTGCCCAGGCTTCAGGATGTCTTTTTACACTATATAAAAGTGGAAATTTACATTGGAAACGTTTGGTTTAGCTGTTATAAAAGTTTGTTTTTTTAGTGCTGTAAATGCATTTTCAGCTCGCACTGTACACATTTGCTATGAGAGGCATTATCTCATAAGGGAAATATTGGACAATCAAATTAATGACTGCCCAGGCTTCAGGATGTCTTTTTACACTATATAAAGGTGGAAATTTACATTGGAAACGTTTGGTTTAGCTGTTATAAAAGTTTGTTTTTTTTAGTGCTGAAAATGCATTTTCAGCTCGCACTGTACACATTTGCTATGTGAGGCATTATCTCATAAGGGAAATACTGGACAATCAAATTAATGACTGCCCAGGCTTCAGGATGTCTTTTTACACTATATAAAGGTGGAAATTTACATTGGAAACGTTTGGTTTAGCTGTTATAAAAGTTTGTTTTTTTTAGTGCTGAAAATGCATTTTCAGCTCGCACTGTACACATTTGCTATGTGAGGCATTATCTCATAAGGGAAATACTGGACAATCAAATTAATGACTGCCCAGGCTTCAGGATGTCTTTTTACACTCTATAAATGTGGAAATTTACATTGGAAACGTTTGGTTTAGCTGTTAATGAAGTTTCGTTTTTTTAGTGCTGAAAATTCATTGTCTGCTGGCGCTGTACACTTTTTCTAAGTGTTGCAATATCTCATGAAGGAAATACTGGACAATCAAATTAATGACTTTCCAGGCTTCAGGATGCCTTTCTACACTATATAAAGGTGGAAATTTACATTGGAAACGTTTGGTTTAGCTGTTAATGAAGTTTCGTTTTTTTTAGTGCTGAAAATGCATTTTCAGCTCGCACTGTACACATTTGCTATGTGAGGCATTATCTCATAAGGGAAATACTGGACAATCAAATTAATGACTTTCCAGGCTTCAGGATGCCTTTCTACACTATATAAAGGTGGAAATTTACATTGGAAACGTTTGGTTTAGCTGTTATAAAAGTTTGGTTTTTTAGTGCTGTAAATGCATTTTCAGCTCGCGCTGTACACATTTGCTATGAGAGGCATTATCTCATAAGGGTAATATTGGACAATCAAATTAATGGCTGCCCAGGCTTCAGGATGTCTTTTTACACTATATAAAGGTGGAAATTTACATTGGAAACGTTTAGTTTAGCTGTTAATGAAGTTTCGTTTTTTTAGTGCTGAAAATTCATTGTCTGCTGGCGCTGTAAACTTTTTCTAAGTGTTGCAATATCTCATGAAGGAAATACTGGACAATCAAATTAATGACTTTCCAGGCTTCAGGATGCCTTTCTACACTATATAAAGGTGGAAATTTACATTGGAAACGTTTGGTTTAGCTGTTATAAAAGTTTGTTTTTTTAGTGCTGTAAATGCATTTTCAGCTCGCACTGTACACATTTGCTATGTGAGGCATTATCTCATAAGGGAAATACTGGACAATCAAATTAATGACTTCCCAGGCTTCAGGATGCCTTTTTACACTCTATAAATGTGGAAATTTACATTGGAAACGTTTGGTTTAGCTGTTAATGAAGTTTCGTTTTTTTAGTGCTGAAAATTCATTGTCTGCTGGCGCTGTACACTTTTTCTAAGTGTTGCAATATCTCATGAAGGAAATACTGGACAATCAAATTAATGACTTTCCAGGCTTCAGGATGCCTTTCTACACTATATAAAGGTGGAAATTTACATTTGAAACGTTTGGTTTAGCTGTTATAAAAGTTTGGTTTTTTAGTGCTGTAAATGCATTTTCAGCTCGCGCTGTACACATTTGCTATGAGAGGCATTATCTCATAAGGGAAATATTGGACAATCAAATTAATGACTGCCCAGGCTTCAGGATGTCTTTTTACACTATATAAAGGTGGAAATTTACATTGGAAACGTTTGGTTTAGCTGTTATAAAAGTTTGGTTTTTTAGTGCTGAAAATGCATTTTCAGCTCGCACTGTACACATTTGCTATGTGAGGCATTATCTCATAAGGGAAATACTGGACAATCAAATTAATGACTGCCCAGGCTTCAGGATGCCTTTTTACACTCTATAAATGTGGAAATTTACATTGGAAACGTTTGGTTTAGCTGTTAATGAAGTTTCGTTTTTTTAGTGCTGAAAATTCATTGTCTGCTGGCGCTGTACACTTTTTCTAAGTGTTGCAATATCTCATGAAGGAAATACTGGACAATCAAATTAATGACTTTCCAGGCTTCAGGATGCCTTTCTACACTATATAAAGGTGGAAATTTACATTGGAAACGTTTGGTTTAGCTGTTATAAAAGTTTGGTTTTTTAGTGCTGTAAATGCATTTTCAGCTCGCGCTGTACACATTTGCTATGAGAGGCATTATCTCATAAGGGAAATATTGGACAATCAAATTAATGACTGCCCAGGCTTCAGGATGTCTTTTTACACTATATAAAGGTGGAAATTTACATTGGAAACGTTTGGTTTAGCTGTTATAAAAGTTTGGTTTTTTAGTGCTGAAAATGCATTTTCAGCTCGCACTGTACACATTTGCTATGTGAGGCATTATCTCATAAGGGAAATACTGGACAATCAAATTAATGACTTCCCAGGCTTCAGGATGCCTTTTTACGCTCTATAAATGTGGAAATTTACATTGGAAGCGTTTGGTTTAGCTGTTAATGAAGTTTCGTTTTTTTAGTGCTGAAAATTCATTGTCTGCTGGCGCTGTACACTTTTTCTAAGTGTTGCAATATCTCATGAAGGAAATACTGGACAATCAAATTAATGACTTTCCAGGCTTCAGGATGCCTTTCTACACTATATAAAGGTGGAAATTTACATTGGAAACGTTTGGTTTAGCTGTTAATGAAGTTTCGTTTTTTTTAGTGCTGAAAATGCATTTTCAGCTCGCACTGTACACATTTGCTATGTGAGGCATTATCTCATAAGGGAAATACTGGACAATCAAATTAATGACTTTCCAGGCTTCAGGATGCCTTTCTACACTATATAAAGGTGGAAATTTACATTGGAAACGTTTGGTTTAGCTGTTAATGAAGTTTCGTTTTTTTAGTGCTGAAAATTCATTGTCTGCTGGCGCTGTACACTTTTTCTAAGTGTTGCAATATCTCATGAAGGAAATACTGGACAATCAAATTAATGACTTTCCAGGCTTCAGGATGCCTTTCTACACTATATAAAGGTGGAAATTTACATTGGAAACGTTTGGTTTAGCTGTTATAAAAGTTTGGTTTTTTAGTGCTGTAAATGCATTTTCAGCTCGCGCTGTACACATTTGCTATGAGAGGCATTATCTCATAAGGGTAATATTGGACAATCAAATTAATGGCTGCCCAGGCTTCAGGATGTCTTTTTACACTATATAAAGGTGGAAATTTACATTGGAAACGTTTAGTTTAGCTGTTAATGAAGTTTCGTTTTTTTAGTGCTGAAAATTCATTGTCTGCTGGCGCTGTACACTTTTTCTAAGTGTTGCAATATCTCATGAAGGAAATACTGGACAATCAAATTAATGACTTTCCAGGCTTCAGGATGCCTTTCTACACTATATAAAGGTGGAAATTTACATTGGAAACGTTTGGTTTAGCTGTTATAAAAGTTTGTTTTTTTAGTGCTGTAAATGCATTTTCAGCTCGCACTGTACACATTTGCTATGTGAGGCATTATCTCATAAGGGAAATACTGGACAATCAAATTAATGACTTCCCAGGCTTCAGGATGCCTTTTTACACTCTATAAATGTGGAAATTTACATTGGAAACGTTTGGTTTAGCTGTTAATGAAGTTTCGTTTTTTTAGTGCTGAAAATTCATTGTCTGCTGGCGCTGTACACTTTTTCTAAGTGTTGCAATATCTCATGAAGGAAATACTGGACAATCAAATTAATGACTTTCCAGGCTTCAGGATGCCTTTCTACACTATATAAAGGTGGAAATTTACATTTGAAACGTTTGGTTTAGCTGTTATAAAAGTTTGGTTTTTTAGTGCTGTAAATGCATTTTCAGCTCGCGCTGTACACATTTGCTATGAGAGGCATTATCTCATAAGGGAAATATTGGACAATCAAATTAATGACTGCCCAGGCTTCAGGATGTCTTTTTACACTATATAAAGGTGGAAATTTACATTGGAAACGTTTGGTTTAGCTGTTATAAAAGTTTGTTTTTTTAGTGCTGAAAATGCATTTTCAGCTCGCACTGTACACATTTGCTATGTGAGGCATTATCTCATAAGGGAAATACTGGACAATCAAATTAATGACTTCCCAGGCTTCAGGATGCCTTTTTACACTCTATAAATGTGGAAATTTACATTGGAAACGTTTGGTTTAGCTGTTAATGAAGTTTCGTTTTTTTAGTGCTGAAAATTCATTGTCTGCTGGCGCTGTACACTTTTTCTAAGTGTTGCAATATCTCATGAAGGAAATACTGGACAATCAAATTAATGACTTTCCAGGCTTCAGGATGTCTTTTTACACTATATAAGGGTGGAAATTTACATAGGAAACGTTTAGTTTAGCTGTTATAAAAGTTTGGTTTTTTTAGTGCTGTAAATGCATTTTCAGCTCGCGCTGTACACTTTTTCTAAGTGTTGCAATATCTCATGAAGGAAATACTGGACAATCAAATTAATGACTTTCCAGGCTTCAGGATGCCTTTCTACACTATATAAAGGTGGAAATTTACATTGGAAACGTTTGGTTTAGCTGTTATAAAAGTTTGGTTTTTTAGTGCTGTAAATGCATTTTCAGCTCGCGCTGTACACATTTGCTATGAGAGGCATTATCTCATAAGGGTAATATTGGACAATCAAATTAATGACTGCCCAGGCTTCAGGATGTCTTTTTACACTATATAAGGGTGGAAATTTACATTGGAAACGTTTAGTTTAGCTGTTAATGAAGTTTCGTTTTTTTAGTGCTGAAAATTCATTGTCTGCTGGCGCTGTACACTTTTTCTAAGTGTTGCAATATCTCATGAAGGAAATACTGGACAATCAAATTAATGACTTTCCAGGCTTCAGGATGCCTTTCTACACTATATAAAGGTGGAAATGTACATTGGAAACGTTTGGTTTAGCTGTTATAAAAGTTTGGTTTTTTAGTGCTGTAAATGCATTTTCAGCTCGCGCTGTACACATTTGCTATGAGAGGCATTATCTCATAAGGGAAATATTGGACAATCAAATTAATGACTGCCCAGGCTTCAGGATGTCTTTTTACACTATATAAAGGTGGAAATTTACATTGGAAACGTTTGGTTTAGCTGTTATAAAAGTTTGGTTTTTTTAGTGCTGAAAATGCATTTTCAGCTCGCACTGTCCACATTTGCTATGTGAGGCATTATCTCATAAGGGAAATACTGGACAATCAAATTAATGACTGCCCAGGCTTCAGGATGTCTTTTTACACTATATAAAGGTGGAAATTTACATTGGAAACGTTTGGTTTAGCTGTTATAAAAGTTTGGTTTTTTAGTGCTGAAAATGCATTTTCAGCTCGCACTGTACACATTTGCTATGTGAGGCATTATCTCATAAGGGAAATACTGGACAATCAAATTAATGACTTCCCAGGCTTCAGGATGCCTTTTTACACTCTATAAATGTGGAAATTTACATTGGAAACGTTTGGTTTAGCTGTTAATGAAGTTTCGTTTTTTTAGTGCTGAAAATTCATTGTCTGCTGGCGCTGTACACTTTTTCTAAGTGTTGCAATATCTCATGAAGGAAATACTGGACAATCAAATTAATGACTTTCCAGGCTTCAGGATGCCTTTCTACACTATATAAAGGTGGAAATGTACATTGGAAACGTTTGGTTTAGCTGTTATAAAAGTTTGTTTTTTAGTGCTGTAAATGCATTTTCAGCTCGCGCTGTACACATTTGCTATGAGAGGCATTATCTCATAAGGGAAATATTGGACAATCAAATTAATGACTGCCCAGGCTTCAGGATGTCTTTTTACACTATATAAGGGTGGAAATTTACATCGGAAACGTTTAGTTTAGCTGTTAATGAAGTTTCGTTTTTTTAGTGCTGAAAATTCATTGTCTGCTGGCGCTGTACACTTTTTCTAAGTGTTGCAATATCTCATGAAGGAAATACTGGACAATCAAATTAATGACTTTCCAGGCTTCAGGATGCCTTTCTACACTATATAAAGGAGGAAATGTACGTTGGAAACGTTTGGTTTAGCTGTTAATGAAGTTTCGTTTTTTTAGTGCTGAAAATTCATTGTCTGCTGACGCTGTACACTTTTTCTAAGTGTTGCAATATCTCATGAAGGAAATACTGGACAATCAAATTAATGACTTTCCAGGCTTCAGGATGTCTTTTTACACTATATAAAGGTGGAAATTTACATTGGAAACGTTTGGTTTAGCTGTTATAAAAGTTTGGTTTTTTAGTGCTGAAAATGCATTTTCAGCTCGCACTGTACACATTTGCTATGTGAGGCATTATCTCATAAGGGAAATACTGGACAATCAAATTAATGACTTCCCAGGCTTCAGGATGCCTTTTTACACTCTATAAATGTGGAAATTTACATTGGAAACGTTTGGTTTAGCTGTTAATGAAGTTTCGTTTTTTTAGTGCTGAAAATTCATTGTCTGCTGGCGCTGTACACTTTTTCTAAGTGTTGCAATATCTCATGAAGGAAATACTGGACAATCAAATTAATGACTTTCCAGGCTTCAGGATGCCTTTCTACACTATATAAAGGTGGAAATGTACATTGGAAACGTTTGGTTTAGCTGTTATAAAAGTTTGGTTTTTTAGTGCTGTAAATGCATTTTCAGCTCGCGCTGTACACATTTGCTATGAGAGGCATTATCTCATAAGGGAAATATTGGACAATCAAATTAATGACTGCCCAGGCTTCAGGATGTCTTTTTACACTATATAAAGGTGGAAATTTACATTGGAAACGTTTGGTTTAGCTGTTATAAAAGTTTGGTTTTTTTAGTGCTGAAAATGCATTTTCAGCTCGCACTGTCCACATTTGCTATGTGAGGCATTATCTCATAAGGGAAATACTGGACAATCAAATTAATGACTGCCCAGGCTTCAGGATGTCTTTTTACACTATATAAAGGTGGAAATTTACATTGGAAACGTTTGGTTTAGCTGTTATAAAAGTTTGGTTTTTTAGTGCTGAAAATGCATTTTCAGCTCGCACTGTACACATTTGCTATGTGAGGCATTATCTCATAAGGGAAATACTGGACAATCAAATTAATGACTTCCCAGGCTTCAGGATGCCTTTTTACACTCTATAAATGTGGAAATTTACATTGGAAACGTTTGGTTTAGCTGTTAATGAAGTTTCGTTTTTTTAGTGCTGAAAATTCATTGTCTGCTGGCGCTGTACACTTTTTCTAAGTGTTGCAATATCTCATGAAGGAAATACTGGACAATCAAACTAATGACTTTCCAGGCTTCAGGATGCCTTTCTACACTATATAAAGGTGGAAATGTACATTGGAAACGTTTGGTTTAGCTGTTATAAAAGTTTGTTTTTTTAGTGCTGTAAATGCATTTTCAGCTCGCGCTGTACACATTTGCTATGAGAGGCATTATCTCATAAGGGAAATATTGGACAATCAAATTAATGACTGCCCAGGCTTCAGGATGTCTTTTTACACTATATAAGGGTGGAAATTTACATCGGAAACGTTTAGTTTAGCTGTTAATGAAGTTTCGTTTTTTTAGTGCTGAAAATTCATTGTCTGCTGGCGCTGTACACTTTTTCTAAGTGTTGCAATATCTCATGAAGGAAATACTGGACAATCAAATTAATGACTTTCCAGGCTTCAGGATGCCTTTCTACACTATATAAAGGTGGAAATGTACATTGGAAACGTTTGGTTTAGCTGTTAATGAAGTTTCGTTTTTTTAGTGCTGAAAATTCATTGTCTGCTGGCGCTGTACACTTTTTCTAAGTGTTGCAATATCTCATGAAGGAAATACTGGACAATCAAATTAATGACTTTCCAGGCTTCAGGATGCCTTTCTACACTATATAAAGGTGGAAATTTACATTGGAAACGTTTGGTTTAGCTGTTATAAAAGTTTGGTTTTTTAGTGCTGTAAATGCATTTTCAGCTCGCGCTGTACACATTTGCTATGAGAGGCATTATCTCATAAGGGAAATATTGGACAATCAAATTAATGACTGCCCAGGCTTCAGGATGTCTTTTTACACTATATAAAAGTGGAAATTTACATTGGAAACGTTTGGTTTAGCTGTTATAAAAGTTTGTTTTTTTAGTGCTGTAAATGCATTTTCAGCTCGCACTGTACACATTTGCTATGAGAGGCATTATCTCATAAGGGAAATATTGGACAATCAAATTAATGACTGCCCAGGCTTCAGGATGTCTTTTTACACTATATAAAGGTGGAAATTTACATTGGAAACGTTTGGTTTAGCTGTTATAAAAGTTTGTTTTTTTTAGTGCTGAAAATGCATTTTCAGCTCGCACTGTACACATTTGCTATGTGAGGCATTATCTCATAAGGGAAATACTGGACAATCAAATTAATGACTGCCCAGGCTTCAGGATGTCTTTTTACACTATATAAAGGTGGAAATTTACATTGGAAACGTTTGGTTTAGCTGTTATAAAAGTTTGGTTTTTTAGTGCTGAAAATGCATTTTCAGCTCGCACTGTACACATTTGCTATGTGAGGCATTATCTCATAAGGGAAATACTGGACAATCAAATTAATGACTGCCCAGGCTTCAGGATGCCTTTTTACACTCTATAAATGTGGAAATTTACATTGGAAACGTTTGGTTTAGCTGTTAATGAAGTTTCGTTTTTTTAGTGCTGAAAATTCATTGTCTGCTGGCGCTGTACACTTTTTCTAAGTGTTGCAATATCTCATGAAGGAAATACTGGACAATCAAATTAATGACTTTCCAGGCTTCAGGATGCCTTTCTACACTATATAAAGGTGGAAATTTACATTGGAAACGTTTGGTTTAGCTGTTATAAAAGTTTGGTTTTTTAGTGCTGTAAATGCATTTTCAGCTCGCGCTGTACACATTTGCTATGAGAGGCATTATCTCATAAGGGAAATATTGGACAATCAAATTAATGACTGCCCAGGCTTCAGGATGTCTTTTTACACTATATAAAGGTGGAAATTTACATTGGAAACGTTTGGTTTAGCTGTTATAAAAGTTTGGTTTTTTAGTGCTGAAAATGCATTTTCAGCTCGCACTGTACACATTTGCTATGAGAGGCATTATCTCATAAGGGAAATATTGGACAATCAAATTAATGACTGCCCAGGCTTCAGGATGTCTTTTTACACTATATAAGGGTGGAAATTTACATCGGAAACGTTTAGTTTAGCTGTTAATGAAGTTTCGTTTTTTTAGTGCTGAAAATTCATTGTCTGCTGGCGCTGTACACTTTTTCTAAGTGTTGCAATATCTCATGAAGGAAATACTGGACAATCAAATTAATGACTTTCCAGGCTTCAGGATGCCTTTCTACACTATATAAAGGTGGAAATGTACATTGGAAACGTTTGGTTTAGGTGTTATAAAAGTTTGTTTTTTTAGTGCTGTAAATGCATTTTCAGCTCGCGCTGTACACATTTGCTATGAGAGGCATTATCTCATAAGGGAAATATTGGACAATCAAATTAATGACTGCCCAGGCTTCAGGATGTCTTTTTACACTATATAAGGGTGGAAATTTACATCGGAAACGTTTAGTTTAGCTGTTAATTAAGTTTCGTTTTTTTAGTGCTGAAAATTCATTGTCTGCTGGCGCTGTACACTTTTTCTAAGTGTTGCAATATCTCATGAAGGAAATACTGGACAATCAAATTAATGACTTTCCAGGCTTCAGGATGCCTTTCTACACTATATAAAGGTGGAAATGTACGTTGGAAACGTTTGGTTTAGCTGTTAATGAAGTTTCGTTTTTTTAGTGCTGAAAATTCATTGTCTGCTGACGCTGTACACTTTTTCTAAGTGTTGCAATATCTCGTGAAGGAAATACTGGACAATCAAATTAATGACTTTCCAGGCTTCAGGATGTCTTTTTACACTATATAAAGGTGGAAATTTACATTGGAAACGTTTGGTTTAGCTGTTATAAAAGTTTGGTTTTTTAGTGCTGAAAATGCATTTTCAGCTCGCACTGTACACATTTGCTATGTGAGGCATTATCTCATAAGGAAATACTGGACAATCAAATTAATGACTTCCCAGGCTTCAGGATGCCTTTTTACACTCTATAAATGTGGAAATTTACATTGGAAACGTTTGGTTTAGCTGTTAATGAAGTTTCGTTTTTTTAGTGCTGAAAATTCATTGTCTGCTGGCGCTGTACACTTTTTCTAAGTGTTGCAATATCTCATGAAGGAAATACTGGACAATCAAATTAATGACTTTCCAGGCTTCAGGATGCCTTTCTACACTATATAAAGGTGGAAATGTACATTGGAAACGTTTGGTTTAGCTGTTATAAAAGTTTGGTTTTTTAGTGCTGTAAATGCATTTTCAGCTCGCGCTGTACACATTTGCTATGAGAGGCATTATCTCATAAGGGAAATATTGGACAATCAAATTAATGACTGCCCAGGCTTCAGGATGTCTTTTTACACTATATAAAGGTGGAAATTTACATTGGAAACGTTTGGTTTAGCTGTTATAAAAGTTTGGTTTTTTTAGTGCTGAAAATGCATTTTCAGCTCGCACTGTCCACATTTGCTATGTGAGGCATTATCTCATAAGGGAAATACTGGACAATCAAATTAATGACTGCCCAGGCTTCAGGATGTCTTTTTACACTATATAAAGGTGGAAATTTACATTGGAAACGTTTGGTTTAGCTGTTATAAAAGTTTGGTTTTTTAGTGCTGAAAATGCATTTTCAGCTCGCACTGTACACATTTGCTATGTGAGGCATTATCTCATAAGGGAAATACTGGACAATCAAATTAATGACTTCCCAGGCTTCAGGATGCCTTTTTACACTCTATAAATGTGGAAATTTACATTGGAAACGTTTGGTTTAGCTGTTAATGAAGTTTCGTTTTTTTAGTGCTGAAAATTCATTGTCTGCTGGCGCTGTACACTTTTTCTAAGTGTTGCAATATCTCATGAAGGAAATACTGGACAATCAAATTAATGACTTTCCAGGCTTCAGGATGCCTTTCTACACTATATAAAGGTGGAAATTTACATTGGAAACGTTTGGTTTAGCTGTTATAAAAGTTTGGTTTTTTAGTGCTGTAAATGCATTTTCAGCTCGCGCTGTACACATTTGCTATGAGTGGCATTATCTCATAAGGGTAATATTGGACAATCAAATTAATGGCTGCCCAGGCTTCAGGATGTCTTTTTACACTATATAAAGGTGGAAATTTACATTGGAAACGTTTAGTTTAGCTGTTAATGAAGTTTCGTTTTTTTAGTGCTGAAAATTCATTGTCTGCTGGCGCTGTACACTTTTTCTAAGTGTTGCAATATCTCATGAAGGAAATACTGGACAATCAAATTAATGACTTTCCAGGCTTCAGGATGCCTTTCTACACTATATAAAGGTGGAAATTTACATTGGAAACGTTTGGTTTAGCTGTTATAAAAGTTTGTTTTTTTAGTGCTGTAAATGCATTTTCAGCTCGCACTGTACACATTTGCTATGTGAGGCATTATCTCATAAGGGAAATACTGGACAATCAAATTAATGACTTCCCAGGCTTCAGGATGCCTTTTTACACTCTATAAATGTGGAAATTTACATTGGAAACGTTTGGTTTAGCTGTTAATGAAGTTTCGTTTTTTTAGTGCTGAAAATTCATTGTCTGCTGGCGCTGTACACTTTTTCTAAGTGTTGCAATATCTCATGAAGGAAATACTGGACAATCAAATTAATGACTTTCCAGGCTTCAGGATGCCTTTCTACACTATATAAAGGTGGAAATTTACATTGGAAACGTTTGGTTTAGCTGTTATAAAAGTTTGGTTTTTTAGTGCTGTAAATGCATTTTCAGCTCGCGCTGTACACATTTGCTATGAGAGGCATTATCTCATAAGGGAAATATTGGACAATCAAATTAATGACTGCCCAGGCTTCAGGATGTCTTTTTACACTATATAAAGGTGGAAATTTACATTGGAAACGTTTGGTTTAGCTGTTATAAAAGTTTGGTTTTTTTAGTGCTGAAAATGCATTTTCAGCTCGCACTGTCCACATTTGCTATGTGAGGCATTATCTCATAAGGGAAATACTGGACAATCAAATTAATGACTGCCCAGGCTTCAGGATGTCTTTTTACACTATATAAAGGTGGAAATTTACATTGGAAACGTTTGGTTTAGCTGTTATAAAAGTTTGGGTTT
Organism: Idiotropiscis lumnitzeri; assembly: GCF_059441095.1. NCBI lineage: Eukaryota > Metazoa > Chordata > Actinopteri > Syngnathiformes > Syngnathidae > Idiotropiscis > Idiotropiscis lumnitzeri. Next base: position 47,471,639 of record NC_142391.1, on the reverse strand, counting down.
TTAGTGCTGAAAATGCATTTTCAGCTCGCACTGTACACATTTGCTATGTGAGGCATTATCTCATAAGGGAAATACTGGACAATCAAATTAATGACTTCCCAGGCTTCAGGATGCCTTTTTACACTCTATAAATGTGGAAATTTACATTGGAAACGTTTGGTTTAGCTGTTAATGAAGTTTCGTTTTTTTAGTGCTGAAAATTCATTGTCTGCTGGCGCTGTACACTTTTTCTAAGTGTTGCAATATCTCATGAAGGAAATACTGGACAATCAAATTAATGACTTTCCAGGCTTCAGGATGCCTTTCTACACTATATAAAGGTGGAAATTTACATTGGAAACGTTTGGTTTAGCTGTTATAAAAGTTTGGTTTTTTAGTGCTGTAAATGCATTTTCAGCTCGCGCTGTACACATTTGCTATGAGTGGCATTATCTCATAAGGGTAATATTGGACAAACAAATTAATGACTGCCCAGGCTTCAGGATGTCTTTTTACACTATATAAGGGTGGAAATTTACATTGGAAACGTTTAGTTTAGCTGTTAATGAAGTTTCGTTTTTTTAGTGCTGAAAATTCATTGTCTGCTGGCGCTGTACACTTTTTCTAAGTGTTGCAATATCTCATGAAGGAAATACTGGACAATCAAATTAATGACTTTCCAGGCTTCAGGATGCCTTTCTACACTATATAAAGGTGGAAATTTACATTGGAAACGTTTGGTTTAGCTGTTATAAAAGTTTGTTTTTTTAGTGCTGTAAATGCATTTTCAGCTCGCACTGTACACATTTGCTATGTGAGGCATTATCTCATAAGGGAAATACTGGACAATCAAATTAATGACTTCCCAGGCTTCAGGATGCCTTTTTACACTCTATAAATGTGGAAATTTACATTGGAAACGTTTGGTTTAGCTGTTAATGAAGTTTCGTTTTTTTAGTGCTGAAAATTCATTGTCTGCTGGCGCTGTACACTTTTTCTAAGTGTTGCAATATCTCATGAAGGAAATACTGGACAATCAAATTAATGACTTTCCAGGCTTCAGGATGCCTTTCTACACTATATAAAGGTGGAAATTTACATTGGAAACGTTTGGTTTAGCTGTTATAAAAGTTTGGTTTTTTAGTGCTGTAAATGCATTTTCAGCTCGCGCTGTACACATTTGCTATGAGAGGCATTATCTCATAAGGGAAATATTGGACAATCAAATTAATGACTGCCCAGGCTTCAGGATGTCTTTTTACACTATATAAAGGTGGAAATTTACATTGGAAACGTTTGGTTTAGCTGTTATAAAAGTTTGGTTTTTTTAGTGCTGAAAATGCATTTTCAGCTCGCACTGTCCACATTTGCTATGTGAGGCATTATCTCATAAGGGAAATACTGGACAATCAAATTAATGACTGCCCAGGCTTCAGGATGTCTTTTTACACTATATAAAGGTGGAAATTTACATTGGAAACGTTTGGTTTAGCTGTTATAAAAGTTTGGTTTTTTAGTGCTGAAAATGCATTTTCAGCTCGCACTGTACACATTTGCTATGTGAGGCATTATCTCATAAGGGAAATACTGGACAATCAAATTAATGACTTCCCAGGCTTCAGGATGCCTTTTTACACTCTATAAATGTGGAAATTTACATTGGAAACGTTTGGTTTAGCTGTTAATGAAGTTTCGTTTTTTTAGTGCTGAAAATTCATTGTCTGCTGGCGCTGTACACTTTTTCTAAGTGTTGCAATATCTCATGAAGGAAATACTGGACAATCAAATTAATGACTTTCCAGGCTTCAGGATGCCTTTCTACACTATATAAAGGTGGAAATTTACATTGGAAACGTTTGGTTTAGCTGTTATAAAAGTTTGGTTTTTTAGTGCTGTAAATGCATTTTCAGCTCGCGCTGTACACATTTGCTATGAGAGGCATTATCTCATAAGGGTAATATTGGACAATCAAATTAATGGCTGCCCAGGCTTCAGGATGTCTTTTTACACTATATAAAGGTGGAAATTTACATTGGAAACGTTTAGTTTAGCTGTTAATGAAGTTTCGTTTTTTTAGTGCTGAAAATTCATTGTCTGCTGGCGCTGTACACTTTTTCTAAGTGTTGCAATATCTCATGAAGGAAATACTGGACAATCAAATTAATGACTTTCCAGGCTTCAGGATGCCTTTCTACACTATATAAAGGTGGAAATTTACATTGGAAACGTTTGGTTTAGCTGTTATAAAAGTTTGTTTTTTTAGTGCTGTAAATGCATTTTAAGCTCGCACTGTACACATTTGCTATGTGAGGCATTATCTCATAAGGGAAATACTGGACAATCAAATTAATGACTTCCCAGGCTTCAGGATGCCTTTTTACACTCTATAAATGTGGAAATTTACATTGGAAACGTTTGGTTTAGCTGTTAATGAAGTTTCGTTTTTTTAGTGCTGAAAATTCATTGTCTGCTGGCGCTGTACACTTTTTCTAAGTGTTGCAATATCTCATGAAGGAAATACTGGACAATCAAATTAATGACTTTCCAGGCTTCAGGATGCCTTTCTACACTATATAAAGGTGGAAATTTACATTTGAAACGTTTGGTTTAGCTGTTATAAAAGTTTGGTTTTTTAGTGCTGTAAATGCATTTTCAGCTCGCGCTGTACACATTTGCTATGAGAGGCATTATCTCATAAGGGAAATATTGGACAATCAAATTAATGACTGCCCAGGCTTCAGGATGTCTTTTTACACTATATAAAGGTGGAAATTTACATTGGAAACGTTTGGTTTAGCTGTTATAAAAGTTTGTTTTTTTAGTGCTGAAAATGCATTTTCAGCTCGCACTGTACACATTTGCTATGTGAGGCATTATCTCATAAGGGAAATACTGGACAATCAAATTAATGACTTCCCAGGCTTCAGGATGCCTTTTTACACTCTATAAATGTGGAAATTTACATTGGAAACGTTTGGTTTAGCTGTTAATGAAGTTTCGTTTTTTTAGTGCTGAAAATTCATTGTCTGCTGGCGCTGTACACTTTTTCTAAGTGTTGCAATATCTCATGAAGGAAATACTGGACAATCAAATTAATGACTTTCCAGGCTTCAGGATGTCTTTTTACACTATATAAGGGTGGAAATTTACATAGGAAACGTTTAGTTTAGCTGTTATAAAAGTTTGGTTTTTTTAGTGCTGTAAATGCATTTTCAGCTCGCGCTGTACACTTTTTCTAAGTGTTGCAATATCTCATGAAGGAAATACTGGACAATCAAATTAATGACTTTCCAGGCTTCAGGATGCCTTTCTACACTATATAAAGGTGGAAATTTACATTGGAAACGTTTGGTTTAGCTGTTATAAAAGTTTGGTTTTTTAGTGCTGTAAATGCATTTTCAGCTCGCGCTGTACACATTTGCTATGAGAGGCATTATCTCATAAGGGTAATATTGGACAATCAAATTAATGACTGCCCAGGCTTCAGGATGTCTTTTTACACTATATAAGGGTGGAAATTTACATTGGAAACGTTTAGTTTAGCTGTTAATGAAGTTTCGTTTTTTTAGTGCTGAAAATTCATTGTCTGCTGGCGCTGTACACTTTTTCTAAGTGTTGCAATATCTCATGAAGGAAATACTGGACAATCAAATTAATGACTTTCCAGGCTTCAGGATGCCTTTCTACACTATATAAAGGTGGAAATGTACATTGGAAACGTTTGGTTTAGCTGTTATAAAAGTTTGGTTTTTTAGTGCTGTAAATGCATTTTCAGCTCGCGCTGTACACATTTGCTATGAGAGGCATTATCTCATAAGGGAAATATTGGACAATCAAATTAATGACTGCCCAGGCTTCAGGATGTCTTTTTACACTATATAAAGGTGGAAATTTACATTGGAAACGTTTGGTTTAGCTGTTATAAAAGTTTGGTTTTTTTAGTGCTGAAAATGCATTTTCAGCTCGCACTGTCCACATTTGCTATGTGAGGCATTATCTCATAAGGGAAATACTGGACAATCAAATTAATGACTGCCCAGGCTTCAGGATGTCTTTTTACACTATATAAAGGTGGAAATTTACATTGGAAACGTTTGGTTTAGCTGTTATAAAAGTTTGGTTTTTTAGTGCTGAAAATGCATTTTCAGCTCGCACTGTACACATTTGCTATGTGAGGCATTATCTCATAAGGGAAATACTGGACAATCAAATTAATGACTTCCCAGGCTTCAGGATGCCTTTTTACACTCTATAAATGTGGAAATTTACATTGGAAACGTTTGGTTTAGCTGTTAATGAAGTTTCGTTTTTTTAGTGCTGAAAATTCATTGTCTGCTGGCGCTGTACACTTTTTCTAAGTGTTGCAATATCTCATGAAGGAAATACTGGACAATCAAATTAATGACTTTCCAGGCTTCAGGATGCCTTTCTACACTATATAAAGGTGGAAATTTACATTGGAAACGTTTGGTTTAGCTGTTATAAAAGTTTGTTTTTTTAGTGCTGTAAATGCATTTTCAGCTCGCGCTGTACACATTTGCTATGAGTGGCATTATCTCATAAGGGTAATATTGGACAATCAAATTAATGACTGCCCAGGCTTCAGGATGTCTTTTTACACTATATAAGGGTGGAAATTTACATTGGAAACGTTTAGTTTAGCTGTTAATGAAGTTTCGTTTTTTTAGTGCTGAAAATTCATTGTCTGCTGGCGCTGTACACTTTTTCTAAGTGTTGCAATATCTCATGAAGGAAATACTGGACAATCAAATTAATGACTTTCCAGGCTTCAGGATGCCTTTCTACACTATATAAAGGTGGAAATTTACATTGGAAACGTTTGGTTTAGCTGTTATAAAAGTTTGTTTTTTTAGTGCTGTAAATGCATTTTCAGCTCGCACTGTACACATTTGCTATGTGAGGCATTATCTCATAAGGGAAATACTGGACAATCAAATTAATGACTTCCCAGGCTTCAGGATGCCTTTTTACACTCTATAAATGTGGAAATTTACATTGGAAACGTTTGGTTTAGCTGTTAATGAAGTTTCGTTTTTTTAGTGCTGAAAATTCATTGTCTGCTGGCGCTGTACACTTTTTCTAAGTGTTGCAATATCTCATGAAGGAAATACTGGACAATCAAATTAATGACTTTCCAGGCTTCAGGATGCCTTTCTACACTATATAAAGGTGGAAATTTACATTGGAAACGTTTGGTTTAGCTGTTATAAAAGTTTGGTTTTTTAGTGCTGTAAATGCATTTTCAGCTCGCGCTGTACACATTTGCTATGAGAGGCATTATCTCATAAGGGAAATATTGGACAATCAAATTAATGACTGCCCAGGCTTCAGGATGTCTTTTTACACTATATAAAGGTGGAAATTTACATTGGAAACGTTTGGTTTAGCTGTTATAAAAGTTTGGTTTTTTTAGTGCTGAAAATGCATTTTCAGCTCGCACTGTCCACATTTGCTATGTGAGGCATTATCTCATAAGGGAAATACTGGACAATCAAATTAATGACTGCCCAGGCTTCAGGATGTCTTTTTACACTATATAAAGGTGGAAATTTACATTGGAAACGTTTGGTTTAGCTGTTATAAAAGTTTGGTTTTTTAGTGCTGAAAATGCATTTTCAGCTCGCACTGTACACATTTGCTATGTGAGGCATTATCTCATAAGGGAAATACTGGACAATCAAATTAATGACTTCCCAGGCTTCAGGATGCCTTTTTACACTCTATAAATGTGGAAATTTACATTGGAAACGTTTGGTTTAGCTGTTAATGAAGTTTCGTTTTTTTAGTGCTGAAAATTCATTGTCTGCTGGCGCTGTACACTTTTTCTAAGTGTTGCAATATCTCATGAAGGAAATACTGGACAATCAAATTAATGACTTTCCAGGCTTCAGGATGCCTTTCTACACTATATAAAGGTGGAAATTTACATTGGAAACGTTTGGTTTAGCTGTTATAAAAGTGTGGTTTTTTAGTGCTGTAAATGCATTTTCAGCTCGCGCTGTACACATTTGCTATGAGAGGCATTATCTCATAAGGGTAATATTGGACAATCAAATTAATGACTGCCGAGGCTTCAGGATGTCTTTTTACACTATATAAGGGTGGAAATTTACATTGGAAACGTTTAGTTTAGCTGTTAATGAAGTTTCGTTTTTTTAGTGCTGAAAATTCATTGTCTGCTGGCGCTGTACACTTTTTCTAAGTGTTGCAATATCTCATGAAGGAAATACTGGACAATCAAATTAATGACTTTCCAGGCTTCAGGATGCCTTTCTACACTATATAAAGGTGGAAATGTACATTGGAAACGTTTGGTTTAGCTGTTATAAAAGTTTGGTTTTTTAGTGCTGTAAATGCATTTTCAGCTCGCGCTGTACACATTTGCTATGTGAGGCATTATCTCATAAGGGAAATACTGGACAATCAAATTAATGACTTCCCAGGCTTCAGGATGCCTTTTTACACTCTATAAATGTGGAAATTTACATTGGAAACGTTTGGTTTAGCTGTTAATGAAGTTTCGTTTTTTTAGTGCTGAAAATTCATTGTCTGCTGGCGCTGTACACTTTTTCTAAGTGTTGCAATATCTCATGAAGGAAATACTGGACAATCAAATTAATGACTTTCCAGGCTTCAGGATGCCTTTCTACACTATATAAAGGTGGAAATGTACATTGGAAACGTTTGGTTTAGCTGTTATAAAAGTTTGGTTTTTTAGTGCTGTAAATGCATTTTCAGCTCGCGCTGTACACATTTGCTATGAGAGGCATTATCTCATAAGGGAAATATTGGACAATCAAATTAATGACTGCCCAGGCTTCAGGATGTCTTTTTACACTATATAAAGGTGGAAATTTACATTGGAAACGTTTGGTTTAGCTGTTATAAAAGTTTGGTTTTTTTAGTGCTGAAAATGCATTTTCAGCTCGCACTGTCCACATTTGCTATGTGAGGCATTATCTCATAAGGGAAATACTGGACAATCAAATTAATGACTGCCCAGGCTTCAGGATGTCTTTTTACACTATATAAAGGTGGAAATTTACATTGGAAACGTTTGGTTTAGCTGTTATAAAAGTTTGGTTTTTTAGTGCTGAAAATGCATTTTCAGCTCGCACTGTACACATTTGCTATGTGAGGCATTATCTCATAAGGGAAATACTGGACAATCAAATTAATGACTTCCCAGGCTTCAGGATGCCTTTTTACACTCTATAAATGTGGAAATTTACATTGGAAACGTTTGGTTTAGCTGTTAATGAAGTTTCGTTTTTTTAGTGCTGAAAATTCATTGTCTGCTGGCGCTGTACACTTTTTCTAAGTGTTGCAATATCTCATGAAGGAAATACTGGACAATCAAATTAATGACTTTCCAGGCTTCGGGATGCCTTTCTACACTATATAAAGGTGGAAATTTACATTGGAAACGTTTGGTTTAGCTGTTATAAAAGTTTGGTTTTTTAGTGCTGTAAATGCATTTTCAGCTCGCGCTGTACACATTTGCTATGAGTGGCATTATCTCATAAGGGTAATATTGGACAATCAAATTAATGACTGCCCAGGCTTCAGGATGTCTTTTTACACTATATAAGGGTGGAAATTTACATTGGAAACGTTTAGTTTAGCTGTTAATGAAGTTTCGTTTTTTTAGTGCTGAAAATTCATTGTCTGCTGGCGCTGTACACTTTTTCTAAGTGTTGCAATATCTCATGAAGGAAATACTGGACAATCAAATTAATGACTTTCCAGGCTTCAGGATGCCTTTCTACACTATATAAAGGTGGAAATTTACATTGGAAACGTTTGGTTTAGCTGTTATAAAAGTTTGTTTTTTTAGTGCTGTAAATGCATTTTCAGCTCGCACTGTACACATTTGCTATGTGAGGCATTATCTCATAAGGGAAATACTGGACAATCAAATTAATGACTTCCCAGGCTTCAGGATGCCTTTTTACACTCTATAAATGTGGAAATTTACATTGGAAACGTTTGGTTTAGCTGTTAATGAAGTTTCGTTTTTTTAGTGCTGAAAATTCATTGTCTGCTGGCGCTGTACACTTTTTCTAAGTGTTGCAATATCTCATGAAGGAAATACTGGACAATCAAATTAATGACTTTCCAGGCTTCAGGATGCCTTTCTACACTATATAAAGGTGGAAATTTACATTGGAAACGTTTGGTTTAGCTGTTATAAAAGTTTGGTTTTTTAGTGCTGTAAATGCATTTTCAGCTCGCGGTGTACACATTTGCTATGAGAGGCATTATCTCATAAGGGAAATATTGGACAATCAAATTAATGACTGCCCAGGCTTCAGGATGTCTTTTTACACTATATAAAGGTGGAAATTTACATTGGAAACGTTTGGTTTAGCTGTTATAAAAGTTTGGTTTTTTTAGTGCTGAAAATGCATTTTCAGCTCGCACTGTCCACATTTGCTATGTGAGGCATTATCTCATAAGGGAAATACTGGACAATCAAATTAATGACTGCCCAGGCTTCAGGATGTCTTTTTACACTATATAAAGGTGGAAATTTACATTGGAAACGTTTGGTTTAGCTGTTATAAAAGTTTGGTTTTTTAGTGCTGAAAATGCATTTTCAGCTCGCACTGTACACATTTGCTATGTGAGGCATTATCTCATAAGGGAAATACTGGACAATCAAATTAATGACTTCCCAGGCTTCAGGATGCCTTTTTACACTCTATAAATGTGGAAATTTACATTGGAAACGTTTGGTTTAGCTGTTAATGAAGTTTCGTTTTTTTAGTGCTGAAAATTCATTGTCTGCTGGCGCTGTACACTTTTTCTAAGTGTTGCAATATCTCATGAAGGAAATACTGGACAATCAAATTAATGACTTTCCAGGCTTCAGGATGCCTTTCTACACTATATAAAGGTGGAAATTTACATTGGAAACGTTTGGTTTAGCTGTTATAAAAGTGTGGTTTTTTAGTGCTGTAAATGCATTTTCAGCTCGCGCTGTACACATTTGCTATGAGAGGCATTATCTCATAAGGGTAATATTGGACAATCAAATTAATGACTGCCGAGGCTTCAGGATGTCTTTTTACACTATATAAGGGTGGAAATTTACATTGGAAACGTTTAGTTTAGCTGTTAATGAAGTTTCGTTTTTTTAGTGCTGAAAATTCATTGTCTGCTGGCGCTGTACACTTTTTCTAAGTGTTGCAATATCTCATGAAGGAAATACTGGACAATCAAATTAATGACTTTCCAGGCTTCAGGATGCCTTTCTACACTATATAAAGGTGGAAATTTACATTGGAAACGTTTGGTTTAGCTGTTATAAAAGTTTGTTTTTTTAGTGCTGTAAATGCATTTTCAGCTCGCGCTGTACACATTTGCTATGAGAGGCATTATCTCATAAGGGAAATATTGGACAATCAAATTAATGACTGCCCAGGCTTCAGGATGTCTTTTTACACTATATAAAGGTGGAAATTTACATTGGAAACGTTTGGTTTAGCTGTTATAAAAGTTTGGTTTTTTAGTGCTGTAAATGCATTTTCAGCTCGCGCTGTACACATTTGCTATGTGAGGCATTATCTCATAAGGGAAATACTGGACAATCAAATTAATGACTGCCCAGGCTTCAGGATGTCTTTTTACACTATATAAAGGTGGAAATTTACATTGGAAACGTTTGGTTTAGCTGTTATAAAAGTTTGGTTTTTTAGTGCTGAAAATGCATTTTCAGCTCGCACTGTACACATTTGCTATGTGAGGCATTATCTCATAAGGGAAATACTGGACAATCAAATTAATGACTGCCCAGGCTTCAGGATGTCTTTTTACACTATATAAGGGTGGAAATTTACATCGGAAACGTTTAGTTTAGCTGTTAATGAAGTTTCGTTTTTTTAGTGCTGAAAATTCATTGTCTGCTGGCGCTGTACACTTTTTCTAAGTGTTGCAATATCTCATGAAGGAAATACTGGACAATCAAATTAATGACTTTCCAGGCTTCAGGATGCCTTTCTACACTATATAAAGGTGGAAATGTACGTTGGAAACGTTTGGTTTAGCTGTTAATGAAGTTTCGTTTTTTTAGTGCTGAAAATTCATTGTCTGCTGACGCTGTACACTTTTTCTAAGTGTTGCAATATCTCATGAAGGAAATACTGGACAATCAAATTAATGACTTTCCAGGCTTCAGGATGTCTTTTTACACTACATAAAGGTGGAAATTTACATTGGAAACGTTTGGTTTAGCTGTTATAAAAGTTTGGTTTTTTAGTGCTGAAAATGCATTTTCAGCTCGCACTGTACACATTTGCTATGTGAGGCATTATCTCATAAGGGAAATACTGGACAATCAAATTAATGACTTCCCAGGCTTCAGGATGCCTTTTTACACTCTATAAATGTGGAAATTTACATTGGAAACGTTTGGTTTAGCTGTTAATGAAGTTTCGTTTTTTTAGTGCTGAAAATTCATTGTCTGCTGGCGCTGTACACTTTTTCTAAGTGTTGCAATATCTCATGAAGGAAATACTGGACAATCAAATTAATGACTTTCCAGGCTTCAGGATGCCTTTCTACACTATATAAAGGTGGAAATGTACATTGGAAACGTTTGGTTTAGCTGTTATAAAAGTTTGGTTTTTTAGTGCTGTAAATGCATTTTCAGCTCGCGCTGTACACATTTGCTATGAGAGGCATTATCTCATAAGGGAAATATTGGACAATCAAATTAATGACTGCCCAGGCTTCAGGATGTCTTTTTACACTATATAAAGGTGGAAATTTACATTGGAAACGTTTGGTTTAGCTGTTATAAAAGTTTGGTTTTTTTAGTGCTGAAAATGCATTTTCAGCTCGCACTGTCCACATTTGCTATGTGAGGCATTATCTCATAAGGGAAATACTGGACAATCAAATTAATGACTGCCCAGGCTTCAGGATGTCTTTTTACACTATATAAAGGTGGAAATTTACATTGGAAACGTTTGGTTTAGCTGTTATAAAAGTTTGGTTTTTTAGTGCTGAAAATGCATTTTCAGCTCGCACTGTACACATTTGCTATGTGAGGCATTATCTCATAAGGGAAATACTGGACAATCAAATTAATGACTTCCCAGGCTTCAGGATGCCTTTTTACACTCTATAAATGTGGAAATTTACATTGGAAACGTTTGGTTTAGCTGTTAATGAAGTTTCGTTTTTTTAGTGCTGAAAATTCATTGTCTGCTGGCGCTGTACACTTTTTCTAAGTGTTGCAATATCTCATGAAGGAAATACTGGACAATCAAATTAATGACTTTCCAGGCTTCGGGATGCCTTTCTACACTATATAAAGGTGGAAATTTACATTGGAAACGTTTGGTTTAGCTGTTATAAAAGTTTGGTTTTTTAGTGCTGTAAATGCATTTTCAGCTCGCGCTGTACACATTTGCTATGAGTGGCATTATCTCATAAGGGTAATATTGGACAATCAAATTAATGACTGCCCAGGCTTCAGGATGTCTTTTTACACTATATAAGGGTGGAAATTTACATTGGAAACGTTTAGTTTAGCTGTTAATGAAGTTTCGTTTTTTTAGTGCTGAAAATTCATTGTCTGCTGGCGCTGTACACTTTTTCTAAGTGTTGCAATATCTCATGAAGGAAATACTGGACAATCAAATTAATGACTTTCCAGGCTTCAGAATGCCTTTCTACACTATATAAAGGTGGAAATTTACATTGGAAACGTTTGGTTTAGCTGTTATAAAAGTTTGGTTTTTTAGTGCTGTAAATGCATTTTCAGCTCGCGCTGTACACATTTGCTATGAGAGGCATTATCTCATAAGGGAAATATTGGACAATCAAATTAATGACTGCCCAGGCTTCAGGATGTCTTTTTACACTATATAAAGGTGGAAATTTACATTGGAAACGTTTGGTTTAGCTGTTATAAAAGTTTGGTTTTTTTAGTGCTGAAAATGCATTTTCAGCTCGCACTGTCCACATTTGCTATGTGAGGCATTATCTCATAAGGGAAATACTGGACAATCAAATTAATGACTGCCCAGGCTTCAGGATGTCTTTTTACACTATATAAAGGTGGAAATTTACATTGGAAACGTTTGGTTTAGCTGTTATAAAAGTTTGGTTTTTTAGTGCTGAAAATGCATTTTCAGCTCGCACTGTACACATTTGCTATGTGAGGCATTATCTCATAAGGGAAATACTGGACAATCAAATTAATGACTTCCCAGGCTTCAGGATGCCTTTTTACACTCTATAAATGTGGAAATTTACATTGGAAACGTTTGGTTTAGCTGTTAATGAAGTTTCGTTTTTTTAGTGCTGAAAATTCATTGTCTGCTGGCGCTGTACACTTTTTCTAAGTGTTGCAATATCTCATGAAGGAAATACTGGACAATCAAATTAATGACTTTCCAGGCTTCAGGATGCCTTTCTACACTATATAAAGGTGGAAATTTACATTGGAAACGTTTGGTTTAGCTGTTATAAAAGTGTGGTTTTTTAGTGCTGTAAATGCATTTTCAGCTCGCGCTGTACACATTTGCTATGAGAGGCATTATCTCATAAGGGTAATATTGGACAATCAAATTAATGACTGCCGAGGCTTCAGGATGTCTTTTTACACTATATAAGGGTGGAAATTTACATTGGAAACGTTTAGTTTAGCTGTTAATGAAGTTTCGTTTTTTTAGTGCTGAAAATTCATTGTCTGCTGGCGCTGTACACTTTTTCTAAGTGTTGCAATATCTCATGAAGGAAATACTGGACAATCAAATTAATGACTTTCCAGGCTTCAGGATGCCTTTCTACACTATATAAAGGTGGAAATGTACATTGGAAACGTTTGGTTTAGCTGTTATAAAAGTTTGGTTTTTTAGTGCTGTAAATGCATTTTCAGCTCGCGCTGTACACATTTGCTATGAGAGGCATTATCTCATAAGGGAAATATTGGACAATCAAATTAATGACTGCCCAGGCTTCAGGATGTCTTTTTACACTATATAAAGGTGGAAATTTACATTGGAAACGTTTGGTTTAGCTGTTATAAAAGTTTGGTTTTTTTAGTGCTGAAAATGCATTTTCAGCTCGCACTGTCCACATTTGCTATGTGAGGCATTATCTCATAAGGGAAATACTGGACAATCAAATTAATGACTGCCCAGGCTTCAGGATGTCTTTTTACACTATATAAAGGTGGAAATTTACATTGGAAACGTTTGGTTTAGCTGTTATAAAAGTTTGGTTTTTTAGTGCTGAAAATGCATTTTCAGCTCGCACTGTACACATTTGCTATGTGAGGCATTATCTCATAAGGGAAATACTGGACAATCAAATTAATGACTTCCCAGGCTTCAGGATGCCTTTTTACACTCTATAAATGTGGAAATTTACATTGGAAACGTTTGGTTTAGCTGTTAATGAAGTTTCGTTTTTTTAGTGCTGAAAATTCATTGTCTGCTGGCGCTGTACACTTTTTCTAAGTGTTGCAATATCTCATGAAGGAAATACTGGACAATCAAATTAATGACTTTCCAGGCTTCAGGATGCCTTTCTACACTATATAAAGGTGGAAATTTACATTGGAAACGTTTGGTTTAGCTGTTATAAAAGTTTGGTTTTTTAGTGCTGTAAATGCATTTTCAGCTCGCGCTGTACACATTTGCTATGAGTGGCATTATCTCATAAGGGTAATATTGGACAATCAAATTAATGACTGCCCAGGCTTCAGGATGTCTTTTTACACTATATAAGGGTGGAAATTTACATTGGAAACGTTTAGTTTAGCTGTTAATGAAGTTTCGTTTTTTTAGTGCTGAAAATTCATTGTCTGCTGGCGCTGTACACTTTTTCTAAGTGTTGCAATATCTCATGAAGGAAATACTGGACAATCAAATTAATGACTTTCCAGGCTTCAGGATGCCTTTCTACACTATATAAAGGTGGAAATTTACATTGGAAACGTTTGGTTTAGCTGTTATAAAAGTTTGTTTTTTTAGTGCTGTAAATGCATTTTCAGCTCGCACTGTACACATTTGCTATGTGAGGCATTATCTCATAAGGGAAATACTGGACAATCAAATTAATGACTTCCCAGGCTTCAGGATGCCTTTTTACACTCTATAAATGTGGAAATTTACATTGGAAACGTTTGGTTTAGCTGTTAATGAAGTTTCGTTTTTTTAGTGCTGAAAATTCATTGTCTGCTGGCGCTGTACACTTTTTCTAAGTGTTGCAATATCTCATGAAGGAAATACTGGACAATCAAATTAATGACTTTCCAGGCTTCAGGATGCCTTTCTACACTATATAAAGGTGGAAATTTACATTGGAAACGTTTGGTTTAGCTGTTATAAAAGTTTGGTTTTTTAGTGCTGTAAATGCATTTTCAGCTCGCGCTGTACACATTTGCTATGAGAGGCATTATCTCATAAGGGAAATATTGGACAATCAAATTAATGACTGCCCAGGCTTCAGGATGTCTTTTTACACTATATAAAGGTGGAAATTTACATTGGAAACGTTTGGTTTAGCTGTTATAAAAGTTTGGTTTTTTTAGTGCTGAAAATGCATTTTCAGCTCGCACTGTCCACATTTGCTATGTGAGGCATTATCTCATAAGGGAAATACTGGACAATCAAATTAATGACTGCCCAGGCTTCAGGATGTCTTTTTACACTATATAAAGGTGGAAATTTACATTGGAAACGTTTGGTTTAGCTGTTATAAAAGTTTGGTTTTTTAGTGCTGAAAATGCATTTTCAGCTCGCACTGTACACATTTGCTATGTGAGGCATTATCTCATAAGGGAAATACTGGACAATCAAATTAATGACTTTCCAGGCTTCAGGATGCCTTTCTACACTATATAAAGGTGGAAATTTACATTGGAAACGTTTGGTTTAGCTGTTATAAAAGTTTGGTTTTTTAGTGCTGTAAATGCATTTTCAGCTCGCGCTGTACACATTTGCTATGAGAGGCATTATCTCATAAGGGTAATATTGGACAATCAAATTAATGACTGCCCAGGCTTCAGGATGTCTTTTTACACTATATAAGGGTGGAAATTTACATTGGAAACGTTAAGTTTAGATGTTAATGAAGTTTCGTTTTTTTAGTGCTGAAAATTCATTGTCTGCTGGCGCTGTACACTTTTTCTAAGTGTTGCAATATCTCATGAAGGAAATACTGGACAATCAAATTAATGACTTTCCAGGCTTCAGGATGCCTTTCTACACTATATAAAGGTGGAAATGTACATTGGAAACGTTTGGTTTAGCTGTTATAAAAGTTTGGTTTTTTAGTGCTGTAAATGCATTTTCAGCTCGCGCTGTACACATTTGCTATGTGAGGCATTATCTCATAAGGGAAATACTGGACAATCAAATTAATGACTTCCCAGGCTTCAGGATGCCTTTTTACACTCTATAAATGTGGAAATTTACATTGGAAACGTTTGGTTTAGCTGTTAATGAAGTTTCGTTTTTTTAGTGCTGAAAATTCATTGTCTGCTGGCGCTGTACACTTTTTCTAAGTGTTGCAATATCTCATGAAGGAAATACTGGACAATCAAATTAATGACTTTCCAGGCTTCAGGATGCCTTTCTACACTATATAAAGGTGGAAATTTACATTTGAAACGTTTGGTTTAGCTGTTATAAAAGTTTGGTTTTTTAGTGCTGTAAATGCATTTTCAGCTCGCGCTGTACACATTTGCTATGAGAGGCATTATCTCATAAGGGAAATATTGGACAATCAAATTAATGACTGCCCAGGCTTCAGGATGTCTTTTTACACTATATAAAGGTGGAAATATACATTGGAAACGTTTAGTTTAGCTGTTAATGAAGTTTCGTTTTTTTAGTGCTGAAAATTCATTGTCTGCTGGCGCTGTACACTTTTTCTAAGTGTTGCAATATCTCATGAAGGAAATACTGGACAATCAAATTAATGACTTTCCAGGCTTCAGGATGCCTTTCTACACTATATAAAGGTGGAAATTTACATTGGAAACGTTTGGTTTAGCTGTTATAAAAGTTTGGTTTTTTAGTGCTGTAAATGCATTTTCAGCTCGCGCTGTACACATTTGCTATGAGAGGCATTATCTCATAAGGGAAATATTGGACAATCAAATTAATGACTGCCCAGGCTTCAGGATGTCTTTTTACACTATATAAAGGTGGAAATTTACATTGGAAACGTTTGGTTTAGCTGTTATAAAAGTTTGGTTTTTTAGTGCTGTAAATGCATTTTCAGCTCGCGCTGTACACATTTGCTATGTGAGGCATTATCTCATAAGGGAAATACTGGACAATCAAATTAATGACTGCCCAGGCTTCAGGATGTCTTTTTACACTATATAAAGGTGGAAATTTACATTGGAAACGTTTGGTTTAGCTGTTATAAAAGTTTGGTTTTTTAGTGCTGAAAATGCATTTTCAGCTCGCACTGTACACATTTGCTATGTGAGGCATTATCTCATAAGGGAAATACTGGACAATCAAATTAATGACTTCCCAGGCTTCAGGATGCCTTTTTACACTCTATAAATGTGGAAATTTACATTGGAAACGTTTGGTTTAGCTGTTAATGAAGTTTCGGTTTTTTAGTGCTGAAAATTCATTGTCTGCTGGCGCTGTACACTTTTTCTAAGTGTTGCAATATCTCATGAAGGAAATACTGGACAATCAAATTAATGACTTTCCAGGCTTCAGGATGCCTTTCTACACTATATAAAGGTGGAAATTTACATTGGAAACGTTTGGTTTAGCTGTTATAAAAGTTTGGTTTTTTAGTGCTGTAAATGCATTTTCAGCTCGCGCTGTACACATTTGCTATGAGTGGCATTATCTCATAAGGGTAATATTGGACAATCAAATTAATGACTGCCCAGGCTTCAGGATGTCTTTTTACACTATATAAGGGTGGAAATTTACATTGGAAACGTTTAGTTTAGCTGTTAATGAAGTTTCGTTTTTTTAGTGCTGAAAATTCATTGTCTGCTGGCGCTGTACACTTTTTCTAAGTGTTGCAATATCTCATGAAGGAAATACTGGACAATCAAATTAATGACTTTCCAGGCTTCAGGATGCCTTTCTACACTATATAAAGGTGGAAATTTACATTGGAAACGTTTGGTTTAGCTGTTATAAAAGTTTGTTTTTTTAGTGCTGTAAATGCATTTTCAGCTCGCACTGTACACATTTGCTATGTGAGGCATTATCTCATAAGGGAAATACTGGACAATCAAATTAATGACTTCCCAGGCTTCAGGATGCCTTTTTACACTCTATAAATGTGGAAATTTACATTGGAAACGTTTGGTTTAGCTGTTAATGAAGTTTCGTTTTTTTAGTGCTGAAAATTCATTGTCTGCTGGCGCTGTACACTTTTTCTAAGTGTTGCAATATCTCATGAAGGAAATACTGGACAATCAAATTAATGACTTTCCAGGCTTCAGGATGCCTTTCTACACTATATAAAGGTGGAAATTTACATTGGAAACGTTTGGTTTAGCTGTTATAAAAGTTTGGTTTTTTAGTGCTGTAAATGCATTTTCAGCTCGCGCTGTACACATTTGCTATGAGAGGCATTATCTCATAAGGGAAATATTGGACAATCAAATTAATGACTGCCCAGGCTTCAGGATGTCTTTTTACACTATATAAAGGTGGAAATTTACATTGGAAACGTTTGGTTTAGCTGTTATAAAAGTTTGGTTTTTTTAGTGCTGAAAATGCATTTTCAGCTCGCACTGTCCACATTTGCTATGTGAGGCATTATCTCATAAGGGAAATACTGGACAATCAAATTAATGACTGCCCAGGCTTCAGGATGTCTTTTTACACTATATAAAGGTGGAAATTTACATTGGAAACGTTTGGTTTAGCTGTTATAAAAGTTTGGTTTTTTAGTGCTGAAAATGCATTTTCAGCTCGCACTGTACACATTTGCTATGTGAGGCATTATCTCATAAGGGAAATACTGGACAATCAAATTAATGACTTCCCAGGCTTCAGGATGCCTTTTTACACTCTATAAATGTGGAAATTTACATTGGAAACGTTTGGTTTAGCTGTTAATGAAGTTTCGTTTTTTTAGTGCTGAAAATTCATTGTCTGCTGGCGCTGTACACTTTTTCTAAGTGTTGCAATATCTCATGAAGGAAATACTGGACAATCAAATTAATGACTTTCCAGGCTTCAGGATGCCTTTCTACACTATATAAAGGTGGAAATTTACATTGGAAACGTTTGGTTTAGCTGTTATAAAAGTTTGGTTTTTTAGTGCTGTAAATGCATTTTCAGCTCGCGCTGTACACATTTGCTATGAGAGGCATTATCTCATAAGGGTAATATTGGACAATCAAATTAATGACTGCCCAGGCTTCAGGATGTCTTTTTACACTATATAAGGGTGGAAATTTACATTGGAAACGTTAAGTTTAGCTGTTAATGAAGTTTCGTTTTTTTAGTGCTGAAAATTCATTGTCTGCTGGCGCTGTACACTTTTTCTAAGTGTTGCAATATCTCATGAAGGAAATACTGGACAATCAAATTAATGACTTTCCAGGCTTCAGGATGCCTTTCTACACTATATAAAGGTGGAAATGTACATTGGAAACGTTTGGTTTAGCTGTTATAAAAGTTTGGTTTTTTAGTGCTGTAAATGCATTTTCAGCTCGCGCTGTACACATTTGCTATGTGAGGCATTATCTCATAAGGGAAATACTGGACAATCAAATTAATGACTTCCCAGGCTTCAGGATGCCTTTTTACACTCTATAAATGTGGAAATTTACATTGGAAACGTTTGGTTTAGCTGTTAATGAAGTTTCGTTTTTTTAGTGCTGAAAATTCATTGTCTGCTGGCGCTGTACACTTTTTCTAAGTGTTGCAATATCTCATGAAGGAAATACTGGACAATCAAATTAATGACTTTCCAGGCTTCAGGATGCCTTTCTACACTATATAAAGGTGGAAATTTACATTTGAAACGTTTGGTTTAGCTGTTATAAAAGTTTGGTTTTTTAGTGCTGTAAATGCATTTTCAGCTCGCGCTGTACACATTTGCTATGAGAGGCATTATCTCATAAGGGAAATATTGGACAATCAAATTAATGACTGCCCAGGCTTCAGGATGTCTTTTTACACTATATAAAGGTGGAAATATACATTGGAAACGTTTAGTTTAGCTGTTAATGAAGTTTCGTTTTTTTAGTGCTGAAAATTCATTGTCTGCTGGCGCTGTACACTTTTTCTAAGTGTTGCAATATATCATGAAGGAAATACTGGACAATCAAATTAATGACTTTCCAGGCTTCAGGATGCCTTTCTACACTATATAAAGGTGGAAATTTACATTGGAAACGTTTGGTTTAGCTGTTATAAAAGTTTGGTTTTTTAGTGCTGTAAATGCATTTTCAGCTCGCGCTGTACACATTTGCTATGAGAGGCATTATCTCATAAGGGAAATATTGGACAATCAAATTAATGACTGCCCAGGCTTCAGGATGTCTTTTTACACTATATAAAGGTGGAAATTTACATTGGAAACGTTTGGTTTAGCTGTTATAAAAGTTTGGTTTTTTAGTGCTGTAAATGCATTTTCAGCTCGCGCTGTACACATTTGCTATGTGAGGCATTATCTCATAAGGGAAATACTGGACAATCAAATTAATGACTGCCCAGGCTTCAGGATGTCTTTTTACACTATATAAAGGTGGAAATTTACATTGGAAACGTTTGGTTTAGCTGTTATAAAAGTTTGGTTTTTTAGTGCTGAAAATGCATTTTCAGCTCGCACTGTACACATTTGCTATGTGAGGCATTATCTCATAAGGGAAATACTGGACAATCAAATTAATGACTTCCCAGGCTTCAGGATGCCTTTTTACACTCTATAAATGTGGAAATTTACATTGGAAACGTTTGGTTTAGCTGTTAATGAAGTTTCGGTTTTTTAGTGCTGAAAATTCATTGTCTGCTGGCGCTGTACACTTTTTCTAAGTGTTGCAATATCTCATGAAGGAAATACTGGACAATCAAATTAATGACTTTCCAGGCTTCAGGATGCCTTTCTACACTATATAAAGGTGGAAATTTACATTGGAAACGTTTGGTTTAGCTGTTATAAAAGTTTGTTTTTTTAGTGCTGTAAATGCATTTTCAGCTCGCGCTGTACACATTTGCTATGAGTGGCATTATCTCATAAGGGTAATATTGGACAATCAAATTAATGACTGCCCAGGCTTCAGGATGTCTTTTTACACTATATAAGGGTGGAAATTTACATTGGAAACGTTTAGTTTAGCTGTTAATGAAGTTTCGTTTTTTTAGTGCTGAAAATTCATTGTCTGCTGGCGCTGTACACTTTTTCTAAGTGTTGCAATATCTCATGAAGGAAATACTGGACAATCAAATTAATGACTTTCCAGGCTTCAGGATGCCTTTCTACACTATATAAAGGTGGAAATTTACATTGGAAACGTTTGGTTTAGCTGTTATAAAAGTTTGTTTTTTTAGTGCTGTAAATGCATTTTCAGCTCGCACTGTACACATTTGCTATGTGAGGCATTATCTCATAAGGGAAATACTGGACAATCAAATTAATGACTTCCCAGGCTTCAGGATGCCTTTTTACACTCTATAAATGTGGAAATTTACATTGGAAACGTTTGGTTTAGCTGTTAATGAAGTTTCGTTTTTTTAGTGCTGAAAATTCATTGTCTGCTGGCGCTGTACACTTTTTCTAAGTGTTGCAATATCTCATGAAGGAAATACTGGACAATCAAATTAATGACTTTCCAGGCTTCAGGATGCCTTTCTACACTATATAAAGGTGGAAATTTACATTGGAAACGTTTGGTTTAGCTGTTATAAAAGTTTGGTTTTTTAGTGCTGTAAATGCATTTTCAGCTCGCGCTGTACACATTTGCTATGAGAGGCATTATCTCATAAGGGAAATATTGGACAATCAAATTAATGACTGCCCAGGCTTCAGGATGTCTTTTTACACTATATAAAGGTGGAAATTTATATTGGAAACGTTTGGTTTAGCTGTTATAAAAGTTTGGTTTTTTTAGTGCTGAAAATGCATTTTCAGCTCGCACTGTCCACATTTGCTATGTGAGGCATTATCTCATAAGGGAAATACTGGACAATCAAATTAATGACTGCCCAGGCTTCAGGATGTCTTTTTACACTATATAAAGGTGGAAATTTACATTGGAAACGTTTGGTTTAGCTGTTATAAAAGTTTGGTTTTTTAGTGCTGAAAATGCATTTTCAGCTCGCACTGTACACATTTGCTATGTGAGGCATTATCTCATAAGGGAAATACTGGACAATCAAATTAATGACTTCCCAGGCTTCAGGATGCCTTTTTACACTCTATAAATGTGGAAATTTACATTGGAAACGTTTGGTTTAGCTGTTAATGAAGTTTCGTTTTTTTAGTGCTGAAAATTCATTGTCTGCTGGCGCTGTACACTTTTTCTAAGTGTTGCAATATCTCATGAAGGAAATACTGGACAATCAAATTAATGACTTTCCAGGCTTCAGGATGCCTTTCTACACTATATAAAGGTGGAAATTTACATTGGAAACGTTTGGTTTAGCTGTTATAAAAGTTTGGTTTTTTAGTGCTGTAAATGCATTTTCAGCTCGCGCTGTACACATTTGCTATGAGAGGCATTATCTCATAAGGGTAATATTGGACAATCAAATTAATGACTGCCCAGGCTTCAGGATGTCTTTTTACACTATATAAGGGTGGAAATTTACATTGGAAACGTTAAGTTTAGCTGTTAATGAAGTTTCGTTTTTTTAGTGCTGAAAATTCATTGTCTGCTGGCGCTGTACACTTTTTCTAAGTGTTGCAATATCTCATGAAGGAAATACTGGACAATCAAATTAATGACTTTCCAGGCTTCAGGATGCCTTTCTACACTATATAAAGGTGGAAATGTACATTGGAAACGTTTGGTTTAGCTGTTATAAAAGTTTGGTTTTTTAGTGCTGTAAATGCATTTTCAGCTCGCGCTGTACACATTTGCTATGTGAGGCATTATCTCATAAGGGAAATACTGGACAATCAAATTAATGACTTCCCAGGCTTCAGGATGCCTTTTTACACTCTATAAATGTGGAAATTTACATTGGAAACGTTTGGTTTAGCTGTTAATGAAGTTTCGTTTTTTTAGTGCTGAAAATTCATTGTCTGCTGGCGCTGTACACTTTCTCTAAGTGTTGCAATATCTCATGAAGGAAATACTGGACAATCAAATTAATGACTTTCCAGGCTTCAGGATGCCTTTCTACACTATATAAAGGTGGAAATTTACATTTGAAACGTTTGGTTTAGCTGTTATAAAAGTTTGGTTTTTTTAGTGCTGTAAATGCATTTTCAGCTCGCGCTGTACACATTTGCTATGAGAGGCATTATCTCATAAGGGAAATATTGGACAATCAAATTAATGACTGCCCAGGCTTCAGGATGTCTTTTTACACTATATAAAGGTGGAAATATACATTGGAAACGTTTAGTTTAGCTGTTAATGAAGTTTCGTTTTTTTAGTGCTGAAAATTCATTATCTGCTGGCGCTGTACACTTTTTCTAAGTGTTGCAATATCTCATGAAGGAAATACTGGACAATCAAATTAATGACTTTCCAGGCTTCAGGATGCCTTTCTACACTATATAAAGGTGGAAATTTACATTGGAAACGTTTGGTTTAGCTGTTATAAAAGTTTGGTTTTTTAGTGCTGTAAATGCATTTTCAGCTCGCGCTGTACACATTTGCTATGAGAGGCATTATCTCATAAGGGAAATATTGGACAATCAAATTAATGACTGCCCAGGCTTCAGGATGTCTTTTTACACTATATAAAGGTGGAAATTTACATTGGAAACGTTTGGTTTAGCTGTTATAAAAGTTTGTTTTTTTAGTGCTGTAAATGCATTTTCAGCTCGCGCTGTACACATTTGCTATGTGAGGCATTATCTCATAAGGGAAATACTGGACAATCAAATTAATGACTGCCCAGGCTTCAGGATGTCTTTTTACACTATATAAAGGTGGAAATTTACATTGGAAACGTTTGGTTTAGCTGTTATAAAAGTTTGGTTTTTTAGTGCTGAAAATGCATTTTCAGCTCGCACTGTACACATTTGCTATGTGAGGCATTATCTCATAAGGGAAATACTGGACAATCAAATTAATGACTTCCCAGGCTTCAGGATGCCTTTTTACACTCTATAAATGTGGAAATTTACATTGGAAACGTTTGGTTTAGCTGTTAATGAAGTTTCGGTTTTTTAGTGCTGAAAATTCATTGTCTGCTGGCGCTGTACACTTTTTCTAAGTGTTGCAATATCTCATGAAGGAAATACTGGACAATCAAATTAATGACTTTCCAGGCTTCAGGATGCCTTTCTACACTATATAAAGGTGGAAATTTACATTTGAAACGTTTGGTTTAGCTGTTATAAAAGTTTGGTTTTTTAGTGCTGTAAATGCATTTTCAGCTCGCGCTGTACACATTTGCTATGAGAGGCATTATCTCATAAGGGAAATATTGGACAATCAAATTAATGACTGCCCAGGCTTCAGGATGTCTTTTTACACTATATAAAGGTGGAAATATACATTGGAAACGTTTAGTTTAGCTGTTAATGAAGTTTCGTTTTTTTAGTGCTTGAAAATTCATTGTCTGCTGGCGCTGTACACTTTTTCTAAGTGTTGCAATATCTCATGAAGGAAATACTGGAAAATCAAATTAATGACTTTCCAGGCTTCAGGATGCCTTTCTACACTATATAAAGGTGGAAATTTACATTGGAAACGTTTGGTTTAGCTGTTATAAAAGTTTGGTTTTTTAGTGCTGTAAATGCATTTTCAGCTCGCGCTGTACACATTTGCTATGAGAGGCATTATCTCAAAAGGGAAATATTGGACAATCAAATTAATGACTGCCCAGGCTTCAGGATGTCTTTTTACACTATATAAAGGTGGAAATTTACATTGGAAACGTTTGGTTTAGCTGTTATAAAAGTTTGGTTTTTTAGTGCTGTAAATGCATTTTCAGCTCGCGCTGTACACATTTGCTATGTGAGGCATTATCTCATAAGGGAAATACTGGACAATCAAATTAATGACTGCCCAGGCTTCAGGATGTCTTTTTACACTATATAAAGGTGGAAATTTACATTGGAAACGTTTGGTTTAGCTGTTATAAAAGTTTGGTTTTTTAGTGCTGAAAATGCATTTTCAGCTCGCACTGTACACATTTGCTATGTGAGGCATTATCTCATAAGGGAAATACTGGACAATCAAATTAATGACTTCCCAGGCTTCAGGAAGCCTTTTTACACTCTATAAATGTGGAAATTTACATTGGAAACGTTTGGTTTAGCTGTTATAAAAGTTTGGTTTTTTTAGTGCTGAAAATGCATTTTCAGCTCGCACTGTACACATTTGCTATGTGAGGCATTATCTCATAAGGGAAATACTGGACAATCAAATTAATGACTGCCCAGGCTTCAGGATGCCTTTTTACACTCTATAAATGTGGAAATTTACATTGGAAACGTTTGGTTTAGCTGTTAATGAAGTTTCGTTTTTTTAGTGCTGAAAATTCATTGTCTGCTGGCGCTGTACACTTTTTCTAAGTGTTGCAATATCTCATGAAGGAAATACTGGACAATCAAATTAATGACTTTCCAGGCTTCAGGATGCCTTTCTACACTATATAAAGGTGGAAATTTACATTTGAAACGTTTGGTTTAGCTGTTATAAAAGTTTGGTTTTTTTAGTGCTGTAAATGCATTTTCAGCTCGCGCTGTACACATTTGCTATGAGAGGCATTATCTCATAAGGGAAATATTGGACAATCAAATTAATGACTGCCCAGGCTTCAGGATGTCTTTTTACACTATATAAAGGTGGAAATATACATTGGAAACGTTTAGTTTAGCTGTTAATGAAGTTTCGTTTTTTTAGTGCTGAAAATTCATTATCTGCTGGCGCTGTACACTTTTTCTAAGTGTTGCAATATCTCATGAAGGAAATACTGGACAATCAAATTAATGACTTTCCAGGCTTCAGGATGCCTTTCTACACTATATAAAGGTGGAAATTTACATTGGAAACGTTTGGTTTAGCTGTTATAAAAGTTTGGTTTTTTAGTGCTGTAAATGCATTTTCAGCTCGCGCTGTACACATTTGCTATGAGAGGCATTATCTCATAAGGGAAATATTGGACAATCAAATTAATGACTGCCCAGGCTTCAGGATGTCTTTTTACACTATATAAAGGTGGAAATTTACATTGGAAACGTTTGGTTTAGCTGTTATAAAAGTTTGTTTTTTTAGTGCTGTAAATGCATTTTCAGCTCGCGCTGTACACATTTGCTATGTGAGGCATTATCTCATAAGGGAAATACTGGACAATCAAATTAATGACTGCCCAGGCTTCAGGATGTCTTTTTACACTATATAAAGGTGGAAATTTACATTGGAAACGTTTGGTTTAGCTGTTATAAAAGTTTGGTTTTTTAGTGCTGAAAATGCATTTTCAGCTCGCACTGTACACATTTGCTATGTGAGGCATTATCTCATAAGGGAAATACTGGACAATCAAATTAATGACTTCCCAGGCTTCAGGATGCCTTTTTACACTCTATAAATGTGGAAATTTACATTGGAAACGTTTGGTTTAGCTGTTAATGAAGTTTCGGTTTTTTAGTGCTGAAAATTCATTGTCTGCTGGCGCTGTACACTTTTTCTAAGTGTTGCAATATCTCATGAAGGAAATACTGGACAATCAAATTAATGACTTTCCAGGCTTCAGGATGCCTTTCTACACTATATAAAGGTGGAAATTTACATTTGAAACGTTTGGTTTAGCTGTTATAAAAGTTTGGTTTTTTAGTGCTGTAAATGCATTTTCAGCTCGCGCTGTACACATTTGCTATGAGAGGCATTATCTCATAAGGGAAATATTGGACAATCAAATTAATGACTGCCCAGGCTTCAGGATGTCTTTTTACACTATATAAAGGTGGAAATATACATTGGAAACGTTTAGTTTAGCTGTTAATGAAGTTTCGTTTTTTTAGTGCTTGAAAATTCATTGTCTGCTGGCGCTGTACACTTTTTCTAAGTGTTGCAATATCTCATGAAGGAAATACTGGAAAATCAAATTAATGACTTTCCAGGCTTCAGGATGCCTTTCTACACTATATAAAGGTGGAAATTTACATTGGAAACGTTTGGTTTAGCTGTTATAAAAGTTTGGTTTTTTAGTGCTGTAAATGCATTTTCAGCTCGCGCTGTACACATTTGCTATGAGAGGCATTATCTCAAAAGGGAAATATTGGACAATCAAATTAATGACTGCCCAGGCTTCAGGATGTCTTTTTACACTATATAAAGGTGGAAATTTACATTGGAAACGTTTGGTTTAGCTGTTATAAAAGTTTGGTTTTTTAGTGCTGTAAATGCATTTTCAGCTCGCGCTGTACACATTTGCTATGTGAGGCATTATCTCATAAGGGAAATACTGGACAATCAAATTAATGACTGCCCAGGCTTCAGGATGTCTTTTTACACTATATAAAGGTGGAAATTTACATTGGAAACGTTTGGTTTAGCTGTTATAAAAGTTTGGTTTTTTAGTGCTGAAAATGCATTTTCAGCTCGCACTGTACACATTTGCTATGTGAGGCATTATCTCATAAGGGAAATACTGGACAATCAAATTAATGACTTCCCAGGCTTCAGGAAGCCTTTTTACACTCTATAAATGTGGAAATTTACATTGGAAACGTTTGGTTTAGCTGTTATAAAAGTTTGGTTTTTTTAGTGCTGAAAATGCATTTTCAGCTCGCACTGTACACATTTGCTATGTGAGGCATTATCTCATAAGGGAAATACTGGACAATCAAATTAATGACTGCCCAGGCTTCAGGATGCCTTTTTACACTCTATAAATGTGGAAATTTACATTGGAAACGTTTGGTTTAGCTGTTAATGAAGTTTCGTTTTTTTAGTGCTGAAAATTCATTGTCTGCTGGCGCTGTACACTTTTTCTAAGTGTTGCAATATCTCATGAAGGAAATACTGGACAATCAAATTAATGACTTTCCAGGCTTCAGGATGCCTTTCTACACTATATAAAGGTGGAAATGTACATTGGAAACGTTTGGTTTAGCTGTTATAAAAGTTTGGTTTTTTAGTGCTGTAAATGCATTTTCAGCTCGCGCTGTACACATTTGCTATGAGAGGCATTATCTCATAAGGGAAATATTGGACAATCAAATTAATGACTGCCCAGGCTTCAGGATGTCTTTTTACACTATATAAGGGTGGAAATTTACATTGGAAACGTTTAGTTTAGCTGTTAATGAAGTTTCGTTTTTTTAGTGCTGAAAATTCATTGTCTGCTGGCGCTGTACACTTTTTCTATGTGTTGCAATATCTCATGAAGGAAATACTGGACAATAAAATTAATGACTTTCCAGGCTTCCGGATGCCTTTCTACACTATATAAAGGTGGAAATGTACATTGGAAACGTTTGGTTTAGCTGTTATAAAAGTTTGTTTTTTTAGTGCTGTAAATGCATTTTCAGCTCGCGCTGTACACATTTGCTATGAGAGGCATTATCTCAAAAGGGAAATATTGGACAATCAAATTAATGACTGCCCAGGCTTCAGGATGTCTTTTTACACTATATAAAGATGGAAACTTACATTGGAAACGTTTGGTTTAGCTGTTATAAAAGTTGGGTTTTTTAGTGCTGAAAATGCATTTTCAGCTCGCACTGTACACATTTGCTATGTGAGGCATTATCTCATAAGGGAAATACTGGACAATCAAATTAATGACTTCCCAGGCTTCAGGATGCCTTTTTACACTCTATAAATGTGGAAATTTACATTGGAAACGTTTGGTTTAGCTGTTAATGAAGTTTCGTTTTTTTAGTGCTGAAAATTCATTGTCTGCTGGCGCTGTACACTTTTTCTAAGTGTTGCAATATCTCATGAAGGAAATACTGGACAATCAAATTAATGACTTTCCAGGCTTCAGGATGCCTTTCTACACTATATAAAGGTGGAAATGTACATTGGAAACGTTTGGTTTAGCTGTTATAAAAGTTTGGTTTTTTAGTGCTGTAAATGCATTTTCAGCTCGCGCTGTACACATTTGCTATGAGAGGCATTATCTCATAAGGGAAATATTGGACAATCAAATTAATGACTGCCCAGGCTTCAGGATGTCTTTTTACACTATATAAGGGTGGAAATTTACATTGGAAACGTTTAGTTTAGCTGTTAATGAAGTTTCGTTTTTTTAGTGCTGAAAATTCATTGTCTGCTGGCGCTGTACACTTTTTCTAAGTGTTGCAATATCTCATGAAGGAAATACTGGACAATCAAATTAATGACTTTCCAGGCTTCAGGATGCCTTTCTACACTATATAAAGGTGGAAATGTACATTGGAAACGTTTGGTTTAGCTGTTATAAAAGTTTGTTTTTTTAGTGCTGTAAATGCATTTTCAGCTCGCGCTGTACACATTTGCTATGAGAGGCATTATCTCAAAAGGGAAATATTGGACAATCAAATTAATGACTGCCCAGGCTTCAGGATGTCTTTTTACACTATATAAAGGTGGAAATTTACATTGGAAACGTTTGGTTTAGCTGTTATAAAAGTTTGATTTTTTAGTGCTGAAAATGCATTTTCAGCTCGCACTGTACACATTTGCTATGTGAGGCATTATCTCATAAGGGAAATACTGGACAATCAAATTAATGACTTCCCAGGCTTCAGGATGCCTTTTTACACTCTATAAATGTGGAAATTTACATTGGAACCGTTTGGTTTAGCTGTTAATGAAGTTTCGTTTTTTTAGTGCTGAAAATTCATTGTCTGCTGGCGCTGTACACTTTTTCTAAGTGTTGCAATATCTCATGAAGGAAATACTGGACAATCAAATTAATGACTTTCCAGGCTTCATGATGCCTTTCTACACTATATAAAGGTGGAAATTTACATTGGAAACGTTTGGTTTAGCTGTTATAAAAGTTTGTTTTTTTAGTGCTGTAAATGCATTTTCAGCTCGCGCTGTACACATTTGCTATGAGAGGCATTATCTCATAAGGGAAATATTGGACAATCAAATTAATGACTGCCCAGGCTTCAGGATGTCTTTTTACACTATATAAAGGTGGAAATTTACATTGGAAACGTTTGGTTTAGCTGTTATAAAAGTTTGGTTTTTTAGTGCTGAAAATGCATTTTCAGCTCGCACTGTACACATTTGCTATGTGAGGCATTATCTCATAAGGGAAATACTGGACAATCAAATTAATGATTTCCCAGGCTTCAGGATGCCTTTTTACACTCTATAAATGTGGAAATTTACATTGGAAACGTTTGGTTTAGCTGTTAATGAAGTTTCGTTTTTTTAGTGCTGAAAATTCATTGTCTGCTGGCGCTGTACACTTTTTCTAAGTGTTGCAATTTCTCATGAAGGAAATACTGGACAATCAAATTAATGACTTTCCAGGCTTCAGGATGCCTTTCTACAGTATATAAAGTTGGAAATTTACATTGGAAACGTTTGGTTTAGCTGTTATAAAAGTTTGGTTTTTTAGTGCTGTATATGCATTTTCAGCTCGCGCTGTACACATTTGCTATGAGAGGCATTATCTCATAAGGGAAATATTGGACAATCAAATTAATGACTGCCCAGGCTTCAGGATGTCTTTTTACACTATATAAAGGTGGAAATTTACATTGGAAACGTTTAGTTTAGCTGTTAATGAAGTTTCGTTTTTTTAGTGCTGAAAATTCATTGTCTGCTGGCGCTGTACACTTTTTGTAAGTGTTGCAATATCTCATGAAGGAAATACTGGACAATCAAATTAATGACTTTCCAGGCTTCAGGATGCCTTTCTACACTATATAAAGGTGGAAATGTACATTGGAAACGTTTGGTTTAGCTGTTATAAAAGTTTGGTTTTTTAGTGCTGTAAATGCATTTTCAGCTCGCGCTGTACACATTTGCTATGAGAGGCATTATCTCATAAGGGAAATATTGGACAATCAAATGAATGACTGCCCAGGCTTCAGGATGTCTTTTTACACTATATAAAGGTGGAAATTTACATTGGAAACGTTTGGTTTAGCTGTTATAAAAGTTTGGTTTTTTAGTGCTGAAAATGCATTTTCAGCTCGCACTGTACACATTTGCTATGTGAGGCATTATCTCATAAGGGAAATACTGGACAATCAAATTAATGACTTCCCAGGCTTCAGGATGCCTTTTTACACTCTATAAATGTGGAAATTTACATTGGAAACGTTTGGTTTAGCTGTTAATGAAGTTTCGTTTTTTAGTGCTGAAAATTCATTGTCTGCTGGCGCTGTACACTTTTTCTAAGTGTTGCAATATCTCATGAAGGAAATACTGGACAATCAAATTAATGACTTTCCAGGCTTCAGGATGCCTTTTTACACTATATAAAGGTGGAAATTTACATTGGAAACGTTTGGTTTAGCTGTTATAAAAGTTTGTTTTTTTAGTGCTGTAAATACATTTTCAGCTCGCGCTGTACACATTTGCTATGAGAGGAATTATCTCATAAGGGAAATATTGGACAATAAAATTAATGACTGCCCAGGCTTCAGGATGTCTTTTTACACTATATAAAGGTGGAAATTTACATTGGAAACGTTTGGTTTAGCTGTTATAAAAGTATGGTTTTTTAGTGCTGAAAATGCATTTACAGCACGAAAAAAACAAACTTTTATAACAGCTAAACCAAACGTTTCCAATGTAAATTTCCACATTTATATAGTGTAAAAAGGCATCCTGAAGCCTGGGAAGTCATTAATTTGATTGTCCAGTATTTCCCTTATGAGATAATGCCTCACATAGCAAATGTGTACAGCGCGAGCTGAAAATGCATTTACAGCACTAAAAAACCAAACTTTTATAACAGCTAAACCAAACGTTTCCAATGTAAATTTCCACCTTTATATAGTGTAAAAAACATCCTGAAGCCTGGGCAGTCATTAATTTGATTGTCCAATATTTCCCTTATGAGATAATGCCTCTCATAGCAAATGTGTACAGTGCGAGCTGAAAATGCATTTACAGCACTAAAAAACCAAACTTTTATAACAGCTAAACCAAACGTTTCCAATGTAAATTTCCACCTTTATATAGTGTAGAAAGGCATCCTGAAGCCTGGAAAGTCATTAATTTGATTGTCCAGTATTTCCTACATGAGATATTGCAACACTTAGAAAAAGTGTACAGCGCCAGCAGACAATGAATTTGCAGCACTAAAAAAACGAAACTTCATTTACAGCTAAACCAAACGTTTCCAATGTAAATTTCCACATTTATGTAGTGTAAAAAGGCATCCTGAAGCCTGGGAAGTCATTAATTTGATTGTCCAGTATTTCCCTTATGAGATAATGCCTCACATAGCAAATGTGTACAGCGCGAGCTGAAAATGCATTTACAGCACTAAAAAAACAAACTTTTATAACAGCTAAACTAAACGTTTCCAATGTAAATTTTCACCTTTATATAGTGTAAAAAGACATCCTGAAGCATGGGCAGTCATTAATTTGATTGTCCAATATTTCCCTTATGAGATAATGCCTCTCATAGCAAATGTGTACAGCGCGAGCTGAAAATGCATTTACAGCACTAAAAAACCAAACTTTTATAACAGCTAAACCAAACGTTTCCAATGTAAATTTCCACCTTTATATAGTGTAGAAAGGCATCCTGAAGCCTGGAAAGTCATTAATTTGATTGTCCAGTATTTCCTTTATGAGATATTGCAACACTTAGAAAAAGTGTACAGCGCCAGCAGACAATGAATTTGCAGCACTAAAAAAACGAAACTTCATTAACAGCTAAACCAAACGTTTCCAACGTAAATTTCCACCTTTATATAGTGTAAAAAGATATCCTGAAGCCTGGGCAGTCATTAATTTGATTGTCCAATATTTTCCTTATGAAATAATGCCTCTCATAGCAAATGTGTACAGCGCGAGCTGAAAATGCATTTACAGCACTAAAAAACCAAACTTTTATAACAGCTAAACCAAACGTTTCCAATGTAAATTTCCACAATTATATAGTGTAAAAAGGTCTCCTGAAGCCTGGGAAGTCATTAATTTGATTGTCCAGCATTTCCATTATGATATAATGTCTCACATAGCAAATGTGTACAGCGCGAGCTGAAAATGCATTTACAGCACTAAAAAACCAAACTTTTATAACAGCTAAACCAAACGTTTACAATGTAAATTTCCACCTTTATATAGTGTAAAAAGGCATCCTGAAGCCTGGAAAGTCATTAATTTGATTGTCCAGTATTTCCTTCATGAGAAAATGCAACACTTAGAAAAAGTGTACAGCGCCAGCAGACAATGAATATGCAGCACTAAAAAAACGAAACTTCATTAACAGCTAAACCAAACGTTTCCAATGTAAATTTCCACATTTATATAGTGTAAAAAGGCATCCTGAAGCCTGGGAAGTCATTAATTTGATTGTCCATTATTTCCCTTATGAGATAATGCCTCACATAGCAAATGTGTACAGCGCGAGCTGAAAATGCATTTACAGCACTAAAAAAACAAACTTTTATAACAGCTAAACTAAACGTTTCCAATGTAAATTTCCACCTCTATATAGTGTAAAAAGGTCTCCTGAAGCCTGGTAAGTCATTAATTTGATTGTCCAGTATTTCCCTTATGGGATAATGCCTCACATAGCAAATGTGTACAGCGCGAGCTGAAAATGCATTTACAGCACTAAAAAACCAAACGTTTATAACAGCTAAACCAAACGTTTCCAATGTAAATTTCCACCTTTATATAGTGTAAAAAGGCATCCTGAAGCCTGGAAAGTCATTAATTTGATTGTCCAGTATTTCCTTCATGAGATATTGCAACACTTAGAAAAAGTGTACAGCGCCAGCAGACAATGAATTTGCAGCACTAAAAAAACGAAACTTCATTAAGAAGTTAAACCAAACGTTTCCAATGTAAATTTCCACATTTATATAGTGTAAAAAGGCATCCTGAAGCCTGGGAAGTCATTAATTTGATTGTCCAGTATTTCCTTCATGAGATATTGCAACACTTAGAAAAAGTGTACAGCGCCAGCAGACAATGAATTTGCAGCACTAAAAAAACGAAACTTCATTAACAGCTAAACCAAACGTTTCCAATGTAAATTTCCACATTTATATAGTGTAAAAAGGCATCCTGAAGCCTGGGAAGTCATTAATTTGATTGTCCAGTATTTCCCTTATGAGATAATGCCTCACATAGCAAATGTGTACAGCGCGAGCTGAAAATGCATTTACAGCACTAAAAAAACTAACTTTTATAACAGCTAAACTAAACGTTTCCAATGTAAATTTCCACCTTTATATAGTGTAAAAAAGACATCCTGAAGCCTGGGCAGTCATTAATTTGATTGTCCAATATTTCCCTTATGAGATAATGCCTCACATAGCATTTACAGCACTAAAAACCAAACTTTTATAACAGCTAAACCAAACGTTTCCAATGTAAATTTCCACCTTTATATAGTGTAGAAAGGCATCCTGAAGCCTGGAAAGTCATTAATTTGATTGTCCAGTATTTCCTTCATGAGATATTGCAACACTTAGAAAAAGTGTACAGCGCCAGCAGACAATGAATTTTCAGCACTAAAAAAACGAAACTTCATTAACAGCTAAACCAAACGTTTCCAATGTAAATTTCCACATTTATATAGTGTAAAAAGGCATCCTGAACCCTGGGAAGTCATTAATTTGATTGTCCAGTATTTCCCTTATGAGATAATGCCTCACATAGCAAATGAGTACAGCGCGAGCTGAAAATGCATTTACAGCACTAAAAAACCAAACTTTTATAACAGCTAAACCAAACGTTTCCAATGTACATTTCCACCTTTATATAGTGTAAAAAGGCATCCTGAAGCCTGGGAAGTCATTAATTTGATTGTCCAGTATTTCCCTTATGAGATAATGCCTCACATAGCAAATGTGTACAGTGCGAGCTGAAAATGCATTTACAGCACGAAAAAAACAAACTTTTATAACAGCTAAACCAAACGTTTCCAATGTCAATTTCCACATTTATATAGTGTAAAAAGGCATCCTGAAGCCTGGGAAGTCATTAATTTGATTGTCCAGTATTTCCCTTATGAGATAATGCCTCACATAGCAAATGTGTACAGCGCGAGCTGAAAATGCATTTACAGCACTAAAAAACCAAACTTTTATAACAGCTAAACCAAACGTGTCCAATGTAAATTTCCACCTTTATATGGTGTAGAAAGGCATCCTGAAGCCTGGAAAGTCATGAATTTGATTGTCCAGTATTTCCTTCATGAGATATTGCAACACTTAGAAAAAGTGTACAGCGCCAGCAGACAATGAATTTGCAGCACTAAAAAAACGAAACTTCATTTCCAGCTAAACCAAACGTTTCCAATGTAAATTTCCACATTTATATAGTGTAAAAAGGCATCCTGAAGCCTGGGAAGTCATTAATTTGATTGTCCAGTATTTCCCTTATGAGATAATGCCTCACATAGCAAATGTGTACAGCGCGAGCTGAAAATGCATTTACAGCACTAAAAAAACAAACTTTTATAACAGCTAAACTAAACGTTTCCAATGTAAATTTTCACCTTTATATAGTGTAAAAAGACATCCAGAAGCCTGGGCAGTCATTAATTTGATTGTCCAATATTTCCCTTATGAGATAATGCCTCTCATAGCAAATGTGTACAGCGCGAGCTGAAAATGCATTTACAGCACTAAAAAACCAAACTTTTATAACAGCTAAACCAAACGTTTCCAATGTAAATTTCCACCTTTATATAGTGTAGAAAGGCATCCTGAAGCCTGGAAAGTCATTAATTTGATTGTCCAGTATTTCCTTCATGAGATATTGCAACACTTAGAAAAAGTGTACAGCGCCAGCAGACAATGAATTTGCAGCACTAAAAAAACGAAACTTCATTAACAGCTAAACCAAACGTTTCCAATGTAAATTTCCACCTTTATATAGTGTAGAAAGGCATCCTGAAGCCTGGGCAGTCATTAATTTGATTGTCCAATATTTCCCTTATGAGATAATGCCTCTCATAGCAAATGTGTACAGCGTGAGCTGAAAATGCATTTACAGCACAAAAAAAACAAACTTTTATAACAGCTAAACCAAACGTTTCCAATGTAAATTTCCACCTTTATATAGTGTAAAAAGACATCCTGAAGCCTGGGAAGTCATTAATTTGATTGTCCAGTATTTCCCTTATGAGATAATGCCTCACCATAGCAAATGTGTACAGCGCGAGCTGAAAATGCATTTACAGCACTAAAAAACCAAACTTTTATAACAGCTAAACCAAACGTTTCCAATGTAAATTTCCACCTTTATATAGTGTAAAAAGGCATCCTGAAGCCTGGGAAGTCATTAATTTGATTGTCCAGTATTTCCCTTTTGAGATAATGCCTCACATAGCAAATGTGTACAGCGCGAGCTGAAAATGCATTTACAGCACTAAAAAACCAAACTTTTATAACAGCTAAACCAAACGTTTCCAATGTAAATTTCCACCTTTATATAGTGTAAAAAGGCATCCTGAAGCCTGGGAAGTCATTAATTTGATTGTCCAGTATTTCCCTTATGAGATAATGCCTCACATAGCAAATGTGTACAGCGCGAGCTGAGAATGCATTTACAGCACTAAAAAAACAAACTTTTATAACAGCTAAACCAAACGTTTCCAATGTAAATTTCCACCTTTATATAGTGTAGAAAGGCATCCTGAAGCCTGGAAAGTCATTAATTTGATTGTCCAGTATTTCCTTCATGAGATATTGCAACACTTAGAAAAAGTGTACAGCGCCAGCAGACAATGAATTTGCAGCACTAAAAAAACGAAACTTCATTAACAGCTAAACCAAACGTTTCCAATGTAAATTTCCACATTTATATAGTGTAAAAAGGCATCCTGAAGCCTGGGAAGTCATTAATTTGATTGTCCAGTATTTCCTTCATGAGATATTGCAACACTTAGAAAAAGTGTACAGCGCCAGCAGACAATGAATTTGCAGCACTAAAAAAACGAAACTTCATTAACAGCTAAACCAAACGTTTCCAATGTAAATTTCCACATTTATATAGTGTAAAAATGCATCCTGAAGCCTGGGAAGTCATTAATTTCTTTGTCCAGTATTTCCTTCATGAGATACAGCAACACTTAGAAAAAGTCTGTGTGACAGCCTGGAGAGACTGCTGACAGGAGGGAATAGACCCCACTGGGGCTGACATGGGCTAGCTACCCATGCTGGCAGTCTCTGACACTGTGTTCAGTTTGTTGGAGACACCCGCCAAGTGCTACAGAAAGTCTACAAAGAATGACACCCCTACAGCCTGCGAGAGCGGGGGCGCAAGATGGCTCAATGACTGACCACACGGTTACAGACCTAGGAACAAACATGACTACGAGCAAGAACACGGTGCATGAGACAATGGCAGCAGGACACTCACTTCAGGTCTGCACCTGTGGCTGGGCAAAAGTAACATCAGTTACAGGGTTGAAGATCCACCAAGGAAAGAAGCGGTGTTTGGGAAAGCCGAGTCAAGGGCCTCGCATTGACCAATACTTCTTACGAAGTAATGCGTCAAATCAGTCGAGTGAAGCACAGCGACGGGAAAAAAACCAAAGTTCGCAGAGCATCAGCCCCCCTGTCACTGAGGAGGGTATTATAAACACAGAATTGCAGGAGGTAGAACCCACCCAGCCACAGAGACCTCCCAAAGAGAACAAGATCAAAGGGCACAGACAGAGTGTGAGGTGGCCCAAAACTATTGAGAAGAGAGAGTGGGAAACCGTCAATAACGACCTGGTGAAAATGTTGGAGCAACAAGTGGGCACTGCAGAGAGAAAGCTGGAACACATCGGTGACATCATCTACCACTATGGAGAGGAGCGCTTTGGAGTGAACAGCTGGAAAACCACCAACAAAATACCACCACCAACCAAACCTAGGAGGCAACAAGAGATAGAGAGACTGATCAGGGAAAGAAGGGACCTGCGGAAACAGTGGAGAAAAGCCTCTGATCCAGAGAGAGAAGGTCTCATGCTGCTCCATGGGGACATCAAGCTCCGGTTGAAAACCTTACGAAGAGCAGAGAACTTGAGGAAACTTCGCAGGAAGAAGGAACACACAAGAACCCTGTTCTATAAAAATCCCTTCAAGTTTGTCAAAGATCTCTTCGCTAAGGACACAAGCGGGTTCCTGCAAACTTCAAAGAAGGAACTTGAAGAGCACCTGGAAAAGGTCTACCAAGACACGAAAAGGCATGAACAGCTAGCCATCCCACATGATATCCCCCCCATTCGACCACCAGAGGTCAACATCGAGACCGGCCCTCCAAAATGGAAAGAAGTGGAGAACATGGTGGGCGTGCAAGATCAGGATCTGCACCAGGACCAAATGGAGTGTCATATAAGCTCTACAAGAACTCACCAGATGTCCTACGCTATCTTTGGAGGCTAATGAGAATCGTCTGGCAGAAGGGGATAATACCAAAGGCATGGCGAAGGGCTGGAGGTGTACTAATTCCAAAAGAGAAGGACGCAGATATCAGTCAATTTTGGCCAATCAGCCTTCTCAACGTTGAAGGGAAAATCTTTTTCAGCGTCTTGACACACACCACCTACCTGGAGAAAAAACGAGTACATTGACACATCCGTACAAAAGGCTGGAATTTCTGGATTCTCTGGCTGCTTGGAGCACACCAGTATGATCTGGCATCAGATTCAAGCAGCGAAGAAGAACAAAGGGGATCTTCATGTCATCTTTCTCGACCTAGCCAATGCCTTTGGTTCAGTTCCGCATAGCCTTCTCTGGGAGTCCTTCAACTTCTTCCGCGTTCCAACATCCATCACTACCTTGGTAAAATCCTACTTTGAAGACCTGCAGCTGTGCTTCACAACACCCGACTTCAAAACATCATGGCAGCAAGTAGAAGTAGGCATCATGGCAGGTTGCACGATCTCACCCCTGGCCTTTACAATGGCCATGGAGGTCATCATCAGGGCCTCAAAATGGGTGGCGGGGTGAGCGAACCAGGAACGGGATCCGCCTTCCACCGTCCGAGTATATATGGACGACATGACCACTCTGACCACCACTGCAGCTTGCACCAGGCGGCTACTTGGTAAGCTGCAGGAAAACATCAGCTGGGCCCGGATGAAAATCAAGCCGAACAAGTCACGTAGCATCTCGATAATCAAGGGAGAGCTAAAAGACGTGAAGTTCTGCATTGGTGACGAACCAATACCAACGGTGGCAGAACAACCTGTCAAAAGCCTGGGCAGATGGTATGACTCAAGTCTTAAGGATAAAAACCAGGTGCAGCAGCTAAGACAGGATATCATCAACGACCTGAACAACATCAACAAGACTCCACTACCAGGGAAGCTCAAGCTCTGGTGTCTGCAATTTGGGCTTCTCCCTCTCGTGATGTGGCCACTCACTGTCTACGAGGTCCCACTAACAACTGTGGAGAAGATGGAGCGAGCCATCACAGTATATGTGAAACAGTGGCTTGGTGTCCCACGCTGTCTGAATAACATCAGCCTCTATGGCAAAGGAGTCCTCGAACTGCCCATCACAAGTCTCACTGAAGAATACAAGTGCTCTAAAGTGAGACTACAGATGACGCTGACGGACTCCAGAGACCGGACCATCAGTGAAACGGCACCACCCCTGTCAACTGCACGGAAATGGACACCATCCAGTGCAGTGCAGCATGCCACAGCAGCCCTGAGGCACAGCGATATTGTGGGACACGTCCAGAGGGGAAGAGGAGGCTTTGGCCTTACAGCAAGCAAACCAACTTGGTGTAAGGCCTCAACCGCAGAGAGGAAAAAAATGGTCGTGGAGGAGGTGCGCCGCCAGGAAGAGGCTGAAAGGTCTGCAAAGGCTGTCTCGCTTGCCAAGCAGGGACAGTGGATGAGGTGGGAAGGCCTGGAGAAAAGAAAGCTTGGCTGGAGGGATCTCTGGGAGATGGAAGCTAGCAACATCAGCTTCATCATCAGAGCTACCAATGACGTGCTGCCATCCCCAAAAAACCTCCACCAGTGGTATGGCGAAGATCCAACCTGTGCCCTCTGCCCAACACCAGCAACTCTCAAACACATCCTGACTGGTTGTAAGACCAGCCTCACACAAGGCCGCTATACCTGGAGGCACAACCAGGTCCTCAAGAGCTTGGCAGCAGTGCTTGAAAGCAGGAGAACTACCATCAACTCCTTGCCCTTAAGAGCCACCACTACCATTACAGCACCAAAATTTGTCCGAGAGGGACAGGAAAAGCCCAACCATCCTTTTCTCAAGCCAGAAGTTGGTCAGCTAACCAAGGCTCGGGATTGGAAGATGCTGGTCGATATAGGTCAGCAACTAATCTTCCCAGCAGAGATTGCAACCACCACCCTAAGGCCAGACTTAGTGCTGTGGTCCCATTCATTGAAGACTGTCTACATTGCAGAGCTCACAGTCCCGTGGGAAAATGCAGTTGAAGAGGCCTATGAGCGTAAGAAGTTGCGCTACACTGAACTGGCGGCGGACGCACAACAACGAGGGTGGAAAGCCAAGGTCTATCCCGTCGAAGTTGGATGCAGAGGGTTTCTGGCCTCATCAACCATCAAGCTGCTGAAAGACCTGGGAATCCATGGACAGGCTCTGCGGCACACAGTCAGATCGCTCTCTAAAGCGGCTGAAAGAAGCAGCCAGTGGATCTGGATGAAGAGGAAGGACCCCTACTGGGCTCATAGATCAGCAACATGACCCCCGTCCCCCCTCCCCATCCCACCACTAATCTGCGTCATCCCACTTCAGTACCCAGGGCAGAACCATCCACCACAGTTAATTGGGCATGGGACATAAGCGCGGGCGTGATCAACCGGCCGCTGGCCACCATCGATGAGGGTGTCTAGTGATAAAGGCCGAAACACCCAGTGATTTGATGGAACACTACTGACGATGTGTCCCAAATTGACATCTTTCCCATTCCAACCATGAGACACAACCCCCATGCCACTCTCCATAGCAAGCCTAACCTCATGAGAATACCATCTATCGGCACAATGGACAGTTTACCATCACGTCCATGTTTTTATGATTCTGCTATGTGAGGCATTATCTCATAAGGGAAATACTGGACAATCAAATTAATGACTGTCCAGGCTTCAGGATGTCTTTTTCCACGATATAAAGGTGGAATCTTTCATTGGAAACGTTTGGTTTAGCTGTTATAGAAGTTTGGGTTTTTATTGTGCTGCAAATGCATTTTCAGCTTGCGCTGTGCACATTTGCAAAGTGAGGCAATATCTCATAAGGGAAATACTGGACAATCAAATTAATGACTGTCCAGTCTTCAGTATGTCAGTTTACACTATATAAAGGAAGAAATTTACATTGGAAACGTTGAATTAAGCTGTTATAGAAATGTGGTAGTTTAGTACTGCAAATGCATTTTCAGCTCGCGCTGTACACATTTTCTAAGTGAAGCATTATCTCATGAGGGAAAGACTGGACAATCAAATTAATGACTGTCCAGTCTTCAGTATGTCAGTTTACACTATTGTTAGGTTGAAGATATATTTTATCCCATATTTTACTCTATTAGTATTGCAAAAGAATTGTTCCACAGCGTGACCTATGTTTGACCATATGGATGAGAAGACTTCAAGAGAAGCGGATGCCTGAAGACAGGATCAACGTCTACAACATCAAAGGAGGTGTGCCGAGACACACCTCTGAACCAAAAGGACTGAGACTTTAGTGCCAGAGCACTAAAAGGCATATCTGCCTTTTCAATCAGTAAATGACTGCCATTGATGTCTGTCTTTCCTCTTGTGTCTGAAATGTTTACATGTTCCTGCTGGTGCTCCCCCCTTCGTTCCTTAGTGCAAATACATTGTATTGTTTAGGGACTTCCCAAATAAAATAGAGGGCTCGGCGGAGTGTGCTCCAGAACGAAGTTGGAGATGTAACTGAGCACACCTCCGTTCGTTCTCCTCGCGAGTAAAAGATCAACTCTTGTCTTCCTTTCATTCATTTTGCCTTTGTTCAGTGAATGCTTAGGTGATTGAACCTGACATTATTTTGGTCCTTCGAGCGGGAAGCCAAGATACCTGAGGATTCCAGCGGGTGTGGTGAACTCCAGAAAGACCATGGCCATGGCAGGCTCACTAGAGAGAGCCTAAAAATCCTTTTCCAGGACTGGACCTCACCCCACCAGCTGGGATCTGACGGTTGACGGCGATCCAATGGAGGGAAGACAACAGTGGTGAGATATTTTTTTTTAGGGGGGAAGTGACTGACTGGAGGTCATTGCGCGTTAAGAATAAATAAATAAGTGTTCAGAATAAATAAATGAGCATTAAGAATAAATAAATAAAAATAAAACATAAAAAAGAAAAAAAAGCAAAGAAAGACATGAAGTAGAGATGAAATAAGAAAAGAGAAAGAAAGAAAGATAGAGAAAAGAGAAAGAAATTGTGTATAGATAAGAAATCCTGTGCATACTAGTCGATGGCAGGTCCATGAAGGACAGTGGAGTGAGAAATAAAAAAACCCTGTGAATACTAGTCAATGGCAGGTATATGACGGCGGAGTCCGAGAAATTCCGTGGAGAAAGTAGGACGGCGGAGTCTGTGTGTACACTTAAATTCCGTGTGTGAATGTTTGCGCAAACCGTATGTAAAGTGAGTGAACGGTGTGATTGGGGATTACAAATACCACTTGGTATTTTATCCGATGTAATACAGTAGGGTTGTACACAGCAGACTGGTGTGGATGCAAAGGCAATAATTCTCCACCTGAAAAGGTTGAATTGAGAATTACCACAACAGGAAATTTGAGTTGCTGTCCTACTGATGAGAAACCAGTTTTTAGAACACCTTAGGTGTTGACAAACTGGTCCAAATTTTCTAAAATGGGGATATTAGGTAGTAAAATAAAACCCAGGGATACGCTGCAGTGTAGAGATTGGAAGTTCATCGAAAAACAGGATCCTGATAAAACTCAGTATTTAGATACATGGATAACTGAACATGGCTTTAATGGTCAGTTAAATACACAAAAAATAGCCGCATTGCAGGGATCAATCATAGGAAAGACGAAAAAGACCCCAAAAAGATGAAGAAAAATGGCTTTGAGGAAACAGAATATTGGATGAGGGTAGCCTTAAAAAGAGAAGAGGGATACAGGAAACAAAAAGAGAATGAAAACAAAATAAGCAAAGGAAAGGAATGCGAAAAGTCAGATAGAGCAAATTACACTGAAATAGGAAGAGTAAAACAAAAGGATGATGAGACTTTTGAGCAACACAAAGTGAGAATGACAGCTGTGTTTAAAAATCACAGCGGGCTACAGGAAAATGGTAATGTAAATGGGCCATTTCAACAGCAGTTGAAGAATGCTTTACATGCAGGCTCAAGAGAGGTAATTCATAAGTGGGTAAATAAACATTTCATTTGCCTGCCAACAGGTACCCTGGAGGAGTATGTAAATCACGCCCTCCATGCTGAGAAGATAGAAAATAAAAAGAAGCAGAGGTCTATAGACAGGACAGGTCAGGTAGGACAGGTAGGACAGGAGGTCTTTTATCGAGGTGGAAAGGGCCTAGGTAGCTTTAGAGGACAAAGGGGCAGACGACAGAGAGGAGGAAGAATAGGAAGAGGAGCAAACAGGCAAAATACATCAGGCTGCTGGCGTTGTGGGAAAGAAGGCCATATAGCAAGAGATTGCCCTGAGAAAAAGCAACCTTCAGCATGACTAGGATAGGAAGCATCTAAACAGGATTTAGAGGCTGATCAAGGAACAGATGAGTTTCTAGATGAAGAGGTCCTCCTAAATTTACAAGAGATATTGGCCTTTGATGAAATAACTGAGCTGAAATAACCTTATTGGTAAATGGGTCACCAATTACCTTTTTATGTGACACTGGTGCATGTAGGATTGCTTGTAATAAATTAATTCCAAATGATAGAGCAAGAGAAATGTGTCATAGTCAGATTTGCAAGTGGAAAACTGTCTAGAGTAACAGAATTAGAACCTGTGTGGTTGAGGGACCCAGAAGGACACTGAGTTGGTTGCATGAATTGAAATTAGGTTTACTTTTACAGAACAATGAGAGCCCAAGTTGTGGGGATGTGATTAATTTACAGAAAAAGATTATTGATGGCACAATTTATACTTACATGATCCGACAGACAAGGTATATCATTCTGATGATGGGTTTTACTTAATTGTATACTTGTGTCTTTTTCAGAAAGAGAGGAGTAGGTGTTGTGAAATCTTAATTGAATGAAGAAGTGAGCATGAGAAACCCTTGTAGGAGCATAGGTGTTTCCTGATTTTGTAGTTTTTGATTTGATACCTTGATAGTTTTGAGTGGCTTTGGTAAGGCTACAGTGAATTTGGAAAATTAAAAAAAAAAAAGGAGTGAGGAAAGTTTGACAGAGGGCAATGGGTATTGGTGTAATCGTAACTCATGAGTGTGCTGTAACAAAGAGTTAACAGCTCTTTGAAGTTAGATGCTCGTTCCCAAGTAGGGGGAGGAAGTCAGAGAGAGAGTTTGGTGATTGAAGAAGGTGTGACTTGAACAAATGAATAAGGATAAGAATTAGGTTCTGCTGTAAGGATGATTTGAAGAAATAAATATGTTA
Source organism: Idiotropiscis lumnitzeri (assembly GCF_059441095.1). Classification (NCBI taxonomy): domain Eukaryota; kingdom Metazoa; phylum Chordata; class Actinopteri; order Syngnathiformes; family Syngnathidae; genus Idiotropiscis; species Idiotropiscis lumnitzeri. Next base: position 47,427,841 of record NC_142391.1, on the reverse strand, counting down.
TGTTTCATACTTCAGTTGATGATCTTTCTATTAAGGTAACTGTAGTTAGTAACTGGAATGAAATGCACAGATGGAAATGACACGGAAAAAAAAGATGGTAATTTGATAAGAAGGGCTAGTATTTACATTAGAAATAGAAATAGAAATAGAAATAGAAATCCCTTTATTGTCATTGTACTCAAGTGTGCAACGAGATTAGAGGGCTCCCCTCTCCAGTGCAATACAACAATAATACAGACAAATATATAAATTAGATAAATAAATAAGACTGAATAGGGCATATAGAAACACATCACAATGCTGTTTTGCAAGGTTAGGGTGGTCTCGTGTGTGTGTGAGAGCTCAGTATGGAGATGGCTCTCGGAAAGAAACTGTTTCTCAGTCTATTGGTCCTTGATTTGATGCATCTGTAGCGCCTGCCAGAGGGCAACAGGTCGAACAGGTGTGAGTTTGGGTGGGTATTGTCTTTGACGATGTTGAGAGCCCTTCTGAGGCACCGGGCGGTGTAGATGTCCGACAGCGAGGGGAGAGGGCAGCCAATAATCCTTTGCGCTGTTTTGACTGTCCTCTGGAGCCTCACTCTGTCCGCCTCAGTGCAGCCGCTGTACCAGGTGGAGACAGAGTACGTCAGCAGGCTCTCGATGGACGAGTGGTAGAAGGCCAGCAGCAGCTTCCTGTCCAGGTTGAATTTCCTGAGGACTCTCAGGAAGTGCAGACGTTGGCGGACCTTCTTTACCACTGCTGTGGTGTTGTGACTCCAAGAAAGGTCATCGGAGATCTGTACTCCCAGGAACTTGAACGTGTGGACCCTCTCCACACACACGCCTTCGATGCAGAGGGGGGGCGGCAGCGTCTTGTTCCTCCTGAAGTCGACGACAATCTCCTTTGTTTTAGCAGAGTTAAGGTGCAGTCTGTTGTCCTTGCACCAAGTTGTCAGTCTCTTTACCTCCTCTCTGTAGGCTGTCTCGTAACCTTCCGAGATCAGACCGACCACTGTCGTGTCGTCAGCAAACTTGACGATGGTGTTGTTGCCGTGGGCCGGGCTGCAGTCGTAGGTGTAGAGGGCGTACAGGAGAGGGCTCAGCACGCATCCTTGGGGGGAACCGGTGCTCAGCATGAGGGTGGAGGACGTGTAGGGTCCGAGCAACACAGTCTGGGGTCTGTTGGTCAGAAAGTCCTTAATCCAGATGCGTGTGAGGGCAGGGAGGCCGAGAGTGTCCAGTTTGGCGACGAGGATGTCTGGGATGATCGTGTTGAATGCCGAGCTGTAGTCCACAAAGAGCATCCTTGCATAGCTCCGCTGTTGTTCCAGGTGGCCCAGTACAACATGCAGAGCAGTGTCGATGGCGTCCTCAGTGGATCTGTTAGCCCGGTATGCAAACTGGTAGGGGTCCAGAGTGGGAGGAAGGCAGTCCCTGATGTGCTGGAGAACCAGCCTCTCGAAGCACTTCATAATGACTGGTGTGAGAGCAACAGGACGGTAGTCATTCAGGTGGACGGCTGGTGACTTTTTGGGGACAGGAACAATGGTGGAGGTTTTCAAGCAGGAGGGGATGACTGCCTGAGCCAGGGAGCGGTTGAAGATCCTGCAGAAAACATGTGACAGTTGGTGGGCACATGCTCTGAGGACCTTGCCTGGTATTCCGTCGGATCCAGTAGCTTTTCCTGGGGTTGACCGTGTTCCTCTACGATGAGTGGGGGGGAGTTGGAGCTTGAAGTGCGGGGGTGTGATGGTTGGGGCGAGTCAAAGCGAGCGAAGAAGCAGTTAAGCTCCTCTGCCAGCGATGCACTCGGGTCTACAGAGGTCGTGCTGCTGCCACGGAAGTTGGTGATGCTCCGTAGACCCTGCCACACCTCCCGTGGTCTGTTACTGGCAAGGTGGGCCTCCAGCCTCCCCTTGTAGGTTGCCTTTGCTAGCTTGATGCCTTTGCTCAGGTCAGCACGAGCCACCCTGTACTGGGCTTTGTCGCCTGACCTGAAGGCAGCGTCACGGGCCTTGAGGAGAGCGCGAACCCTGCTGGACATCCAGGGCTTCGCATTTGGGAAGGTCCGTATAGTCTTTTGTTGGGACACAGTTTCCATGCAGAACTTGATGTAGTCCAGTACACAATGCGTGTAGACATCAAGGTCCTGATGATCAAAGAGGTCCCAGTTTGTGTCATGAAAGCAGTCCTGTAATTCACTCATGGCGTCGTCACGCCAGGTTTTCACAGTCTTTGTGGTAGGCCTGAATCTGCGCCTGAGAGGGGTGTACGCAGGTGCGAGCTGCAAGGACAGGTGGTCTGACTGGCCGAGGGGGGCGAGTGGGAGGGCTCTGTATGCGTGCTTGATGTTCGAGTACACATGGTCGAGAGTGTTGTCTCCCCTCGTCGGGCACTTGACATGCTGGTGAAACTCTGGGAGTACAGTCTTTAAATTGGCCTTATTAAAGTCTCCCGCTACAATGTGACCGCCATCAGGGTGCGCCCGCTGATGTTTATTGATGACGCACGCGAGTAGCGAGAGCGCCGTGCTAGTGCTAGCGTCGGGAGGGATGTAAACAGCTGTGAGAATCACTACCGTTAGCTCCCTCGGGAGAAAATAAGGCCGGCATTTAACGGACATGAACTCGATGTCGGGGGAAGAGTGCTTCTCGACGATCGTGCTATCGCCGCACCAGTTCTCATGCACGTAAACACAGAGCCCCCCGCCCCTCCTCTTACCGGTGTCCCTCGTCCGATCCGCGCGATGTAGCGAGCGCCCGGCCAGCTGGATGCTAGCGTCGGGGACGTCTGCGTGCAGCCAGGTTTCCGTGACGACGATCACACTGCTATCGCGCACATAGCGGTTTCCCAGGATTTGTAATCCCAGGTCGTCGATTTTGTGGACCACGGATCTGGCGTTGGTGAGGTGCAGACTCGGTAGTGGTTGCCTATGGGGCTGCCGTCGCAGCCGTTGCAAGACACCGGACCTGCAGCCTCGCTTCTGCTTCCTCTCTCTGCGTCGCCTGCGCCGCCTCCCGGTCCCGATGACCAGCCACGGTGAGCCGGGCAGCCTCGCCAGTTCGTTCGGAATTTTGCGATCATAGCAAAATTCCTCTGTGATGGTTATTTCGCATCGATATCCAATGTTCACGATGTCCTGGCGGGTATATCGATGTTGTGCCTCAGTTGATGCCAATAAGAGCAAGCAAACACTAATAAAAAGTAATAAGGAGCACTGTGAGGGGGAGCTGTTAGCCGCTGCGTCCATGCGCGCCGCCATCTTAACATCCAAGGAATTAAAGCAGAGAAGAAATTAGAGACTACAAATAACATTGATGTGTACTTGTTCACTTTGAGGTAGAACTGGTTGAAGTAAAATGAGTCATAAAGTTAGAAAAATAGGAAATAAAAATAAAATTAACATGCTTAAGATTAACAAATTATTGTAAAGTCTGAGTTCCAAATTATGCAGAAATTACTGTGCCACTGAGTAAAATGATGAATGAGGAAAACCTCTAAATGACATTGTCCTTACACTGGACTGATAAAGCATATTCAGCTTTTGTGAAAGGAAACAAGTGTTCGTATGAAGTATGGCACTGACCCTTTGTCCAGATGCAAAAGGCCTTAGTTTTAGTGTAGAAACATGGAGATAAGATGAAACCAATCGCATACTTCTATTCCAAACTAGACAACGTAGAATGTGCATTGAAGCACTGCATGAGAACAGTTAATGCAGTATCTATTGCTGTAGATATAAGATTAAGATAAAGATGGTCTTTTATTAGTCCCACAATCTGGAAATTGCAGAAACAAGTGCAACCATAGTTTTGTTCCATCCTCTGGTTTTGAGAGTACCACGTGCGGTTTCTGCATTGCTTTTGCTGATGAACATGACGTTTTTGTCACCGGCGGGACATTTATAGTGTATGAATACATTGTTATCAAAACCACATCTGATTATAGAGAGATGTACAACATTAAACCCGGCTGTCATTATTATGTCAGGAGGATGGTACAAAACTAGATTGTTATGAGTTAGTAGAAAAAAGTAACCAAAAGTAAAGGCATCAAAAAGATTCGCCTTCAGAAAACGGAGAAGTGCTATTTGTAGATGGAAATAAATAAATAAATAAATAAATAAAATACTGTAGTTGTATCAAATGACACTGGGAAAAAGAACTTAGCAGTTACTCCTCAAATTACTCAGCTCATGCAACAGAATTAGTATCTTAAACAAAAGCGTGTAAACTAAAGAGAGTAAATTGTGTTACTATTTACACATATAGTCGTCTTAAAATGTGTAGCGCATACATTGCATAAGTGTTTTCCTTGAATACACATTGCAGACAATACAGCTAAAGAAGCTGTTGCGGACATACACGTTTTAGTGATAGAAGTCCCAAAGTTAAACAAAGGCTTTGGAGGAAAATGGTGTAACATCGCTACGTGATCTCTGTATGACCAAACAATAATCTTTACAAATGGGCTGCTATATTGAGTCATGGGATAACACATGTCTCAACAGGGGAAATGGTGCATCAGATATTACGTTATTATACGGCTTACGGCTTTAATGCTTATTCGAAACATTTTTGTAGGGCATGTTTAACGTGTGCGAAACACAATTCACAAGGTAATTTGAGTCCACGCAGAGGACGCTTTCCTACACCACAATATCCATTTCAAATTATTCATATGGACTTATTTGATAAAAACCAAAGTGAAGAAAAAAAATAAAATAAATGTTTGGTCATCATAGATGTGAATTCGAAATGGTTAGAACTCTTTCTAACCAACAAATCCAGATGCATTGACAGTGGCAAAAGTACTTTGTAAGGATATCATTCCGAGATATGGTATTCCTGAAAATAATAAACAGTGATAATAGTACCCATTTTGTTAACTAACTTGTGAAAGAGATAGGAATGTTTCACGTTGATTTGAAAGATAATTGTGCTTACCACCCTCAAAGCTCTGGATTGGTGAAAAGAATGAACAAAAAAAAAAAAAGTGAAAAGGCTATGCATTGAGGAAACGGGGAGGCAGTGGACACAGTGTATGGAAATTAGTAAAACTGTTTGTAAAAACGACAAGCACTGTGACTTTCCATTGAATGTTATGCGAGTCGCCTCTCTGTCCACTTTTAAACCTCGCTTGAAGATGAATATTCGGGCCTTTGACTCAGCATGAGACTGTTGCTGTTCTGTTGTTTTTCTGGTATCTACTGTAAATGTGTTTATGTGAGTTAATTTGAGTTATATACAGAGAGTTGCACTGTATTGTATTTCATTGTATTTAGGACCGAGACGTTGTAAAACATTGTTTGGAAGGCCTTATAGAATACCTCAAATTTAAGAACAAATGGGAAATAGATGCTGAAGCAACTTTAGCTGACTACATGTGAAAAGTGTTAGAAAAACAAAGACAGGCACAAATTTAGAGTGGTGAGGATCTTTCTGTCTCCTAGCAGGGCACTAAACTAGTGGAGCCAGGAGACTGGATGCTTGAAAGAAGTTTGAAGATAAGACATATGTAATTACCCAAGGGGGAATGCCATGTTTAGTTTTATTGACAGCTCTCACAGCTGTAAATATAGTAGAAGAGTCAACATTGGTTCATTTGACACATGTAAAAAGGTCATTTTGGTTGAAATCTCCTACAAAGGAGATGAGCGGAAGTCTGATGATAGGGTGGTCTTATTTCATAAGACACCAGACTAAGTAGAGGGGATATTTCAGACAAAATTACCCTGAAGTGGTTAAAAGCAGCTGTTCTATGTTGGATGTATACAATTTTATTCTGATATTTTTGTTGTTGTGTTATATGTGGGAACAACCCAGAGTTACATAAACAAACTATGATGTGACTATAGTACAATACCAACAGTAAGAATCCCAATTACTAATCAAAATGGATTTGCAAACACCAAGCAGATAATTGAAAAAAAAAAAGTGATGGGACATATTTGTGGAGCTTGGACGACATGTTGATAGATTTGAGTTGGAACCATGAGTAATACTCAAGTGGGCAACTATTGGTCCACAGAACAAAGTTACAGGAGAAAGTCTGTACTTTCGTGAAAAGATAGCAATTGGACAACGAGATATCCAAAATAAGCAAATGAAATTGTATTATTGATATTATATTAATGCTTATCTTGATAATACATGTATGGATTGGGTCAGCGTGTATCCTGTGACTAGAGTTGATGTAGATGAACATGTTTTCTATGATAGTTGCTCTTGAAAATTTAAATAGCATTAATGTTGCTGACAGAGCTAAGCGGTTAGGAATCTTTTCACCACCACTGTGTCTGGTTTTGATAGTGGTTGAAATAAACTTCAATCCACTATCAAGAGGGGAAATCTGGTGGTGGTGTGGATATGATAGATCATTTGATAAATCACCCAAAAATGTAAAAGGTTTTGAGACTTAGTGCATATCTGTATGTGTTTTTCATAACTAGGCCCTGCTTATAAATTATTGGTAGTTTCTGGAGAGTGCCATTTCACAAAATGTAATTGATTGATCGTAAATGGTATGTTTTATATTGTTTGTTAATAAACTGTGTGAACTGTCCAATGTCATGACAGGACATCGGTGACGTTAAAAAAGAGAAAGCAGAGTATCACGGCAAAAAAAAAAAAAAATGATTCAACATACATGGAAGCCATCGGTGTTCTCCTTAGTGTAAGTAAGTAAGTAAGTGTAAATTAACAGATCAAGTAACAGGATTTGAGTCCTCGAACGAAGAACAAAGAACGCAGACAGGTCAACTGCATCATCACAACGTGCAAAAATTAGGTAATTGGACGCAAAGTGGGTTTGAAACTGTGCATGAACGGCTATCAACCAATCTCTAATGGCATTCCGAAACAGGATGACTGTTGATGTATTGTTGGATGAGAGAGGTGGTGTTTGTGCTATGTTCGGTGAACAATGTTGCACATTTATTCCCAACAACACAGCGGTGGGTGGTCGTCTAACCAGGGCCATAGAGGTCTCAGGACTCTTCATGGTAAAATGAAAGGACAACTGGTCTGTGTATATATATATATATACACACATATATACACATATATATATATATATATATATATATATATATATATATTTGTTACTTTGGAATAAAGACATTAAATTGATGTAATTTTGTTTTAGAAAAATGCTGTAGTTTTTTTCTCTGAATACAACCTACAAACGGTTAAAAAGGACATTCTGAAATGGTTTTTTTTTGGGCTATCAAATATTTAGTTTGACACTCAAACCGCACACTATTCGTGTCAATTTGTTTGGTTCTATCTCCATGAGTATTTTTTTGTGGTGCATCAAAAGCGTGTTTTAACTTACTTAGGTAAGACAGGTTTAGTGGAGAGATGAGGCCAAACAGCATCACACATCTATGTGCAAGAGATGGCAACTGACAAAGAACCTTCACACCTACAATAACTGCCCCGATGTAATGTGGTGGCTGAAGATCCTCTTCCTCCCGGACAACAAACACCACCATGGTGCACTTGGCAGGCTCTTGATCCAATTCATCCTACAGACCACCATGATAAAAGACAAATTCATTAGAGTTATTTAGATGAAATTTTTTTCCACCATGAAAAAAAAACAAACAACATATATATGTGTGTGTGTGTGTGTGTGTGTGTGTGTTTATATATATATATATATATATATATATTTTTTTTTTTTTTGGAAGCATCTTTCAGGACACTCAAGGCCGCTGTACAGAGTAAAATACGAAAGTAAAAACACAAATACGGGTAGAAACACCAACACGTAAATCAAGCAGGATAAAATACAATAAAGTGGATGAGGGACATATCTGGAATTGGAGAGAGTAATTAAGGCGGAACAGATTGGTTTTGAGTTTAGTTTTAAACACAGGGAGGGTGGTGCAATTACAGAGGTCAGGTGGAGAGAGTTCCAGAGCTGGAGAACCGAATCGCTGAAGGCTCTGTCCCCCATGGTGGCAGGCAAGGGGTGGAGTGAGGAGGATGAAGACCGGAGAGCGCGGGATGGAGTGGGAATATGGATGATGTCTGAAAGGTAGGGAGGGGCGAGGTTGTGAAGAGATTTGAAAGTCATGTGTCATGTCATTATCCACACCGCTTATCCGGTACAGGGTCACGGGAGGGTGCTGGAGCCTATCCCAGCTGACTACGGGCGAAAGGCGCACTACACCCTGAACTGGTCGCCAGCCATAGATTTGAAAATATATAGAAGAATTTTGAAAATGATTTGTTGATTGACTGGAAGCCAGTGGATCTGCTGAAGGATGGGGGGTTGATGTGATAGGTGGAAGGTGATTGGAATCCATTGCACATCCTTGAGGCACCCTAAAGCTCCCGTATGTCTGTCACTGAGTCTTGAATTTTTACTTAGTAAACTGAATTTGAGCATATGCAGTATTGAATTTTTGGTGAGGATACCTTTTTTTTGAGGAATTAAAAACGCATTTTAAAGTCCTACATTCAAGTTTATTGGGATATAGTTCTTAACAAAAACATTATGATCGAAAAATTCAGAATCAAATTAAAAATATACAATTTATGTAATTCGAATTCAGTTTTTCAATTCAATAATTCAGTGTTCAATTCAAAACATTCAGGTTTCAATTCAAATATCAAAGTTAAGATATTCACATTCAAATAACCAATATTCAGATTTAGTTTCAAGTGGGACAAATATCAGACCATAGTCCAGCAATTAATCCAAACTCTGTGTCAAATTAAGTGATGATTGTACTGCCTTTATTATTTTAGAGGAGGAGTAATACCTGCTGCTGTATCTTCTAGTGCTGGACGATTAATCAAAATTTAAATCGTGATTTAGATTTCTTAATTTTGAAAATGTTCTAATTGAGGGAAAAATGTTTCAGATTAAGAAAGAGTTCAAACAAATTACATATGTTCAATTTGAGAGAACCTGGCTAACCAAGATGGAACTTTACACCCTGGAATTGAAGGAGATACTTGGAAAAAAAGGCCGAGTTACTGGCACTGAAATAAGACCTATGCTCAGTTCACTCAGTCATGTAAGAGGGTTGTGTTTTATTACTGCAAATAGAATTTGCATCAAACTATTTTGGATAAGTCCATCATAAGCATTAACAGAATAAAACAATAAAAGATCTGTTAGAGCTTATGGATATCTTGCTATTTTTTTTATTTAAAGTTGAGATGCACTTTTTGGGATGTAAGCAATGCATATGTGAGCTTTTATTTATTTAAGACACTTAATCATCTTGTGTCTTTTTAAATAGCAAAAAGTTGAAGCTGGAAGGGAGGGCATAATCCATTCCTTGATGAAATTCCTCGGACAGTCTGCAGAGGAACTCATCACGGACTACCAGGTAAATTACAACAGTATTACGTTTTTAAAGCTGCAATTAACTCATAGACTGTGCAGCAAACATTTTTATTTGTCACAATATTCAAATAAATTAATTGCTGCCAGTATGTGACCTGCTCTGGCTAAAGGGTTGGAATTTGGCAAAGGTTACTTTCGGGTAATTGACAAAATAAATCAGAAGGTCCAAAGTTTCGATTTTGAGATTTCTACAAAAATCCTATCCTTGAGGTTGAGGTTTCTATTTTAATTTCCGTTTTCATTGCCCTTTTTATTTATTTTTTGATTCTCATATATGCTGTTATAAACATGTAATGCAGATTGCAAATACTGTCACATATCACTGGTGTCCGGCTGAAACATGTTGTCATAATTTGAGTAATTTCATGTTTTTCTAGATCTAATCTATTGGTCAATCCACACGAGTGGGTGTTACTTGTAAATATTACTGACCAATCTCAAATGTTGAAAATGGTTTGCTCTCTTTGGATGATGCAGTGTTAATGATTGCAAAAACGTGCCATTGGAAGTCTCCTGCAAGGTGAAGATTCTGGAGCTTCTTGGATACTGCCTGAAGACAGCGATATTCAGAACTATAAAAAGCAAACACAAATTTGGGACATTATGCACCTAACCATGGATGTATATGCTCTTTCAGGAAGTCAGCAGAGAACAAGCAAAAGAGGACCAGGCCAAGCAAGTACTGAAGGTCTATGTCAGGGGTGTCAAACTCATTTTTATGGACGGGCCACATCGTAGTTGTGGTTTCCCTCAGAGGGACTGTGAACCCATATAAATTGATTGGAAAGCCAGTTTTGAAATCAGAAGCTAGTAAGTAATTGTTCAACAATTTTTCAATTTATTTTAAAAGGGGAGGATTGGTAACAAATAATTGGCAATATCTCATATCTCAGTGTTGTTGTGAAGAAAATATGCTAGAAACAGGAAGTTGATGCAGATGATTTGCCCTTTGCGGGCAACATAAAATTAGGTTGTGGGCCAGATCTGGCCCCGGGGCCTTGAGTTTGACACACGTACTCTATGTCTTCCAAGCAAGTGAGGGACAAGAAGACACATCCCATGCCTCTGTTTCCATTGTTGCTTAAGAAAATGAGGTTGTGGAAATGTTGCCAGTCTCCTGCTCATGGGAATTAACTATGCGCTGAACTTACTAAATTTGCAGTACCCGTTTGAGGTGCATCAGAAGCTCTTTCTTGAGATAGATGGCCTGAAACTTGCACTCGGAGTCCATTCCCTGACTCTCCATTGAATGTTAGGCAAGCCCCCTCTCTGTCCACTTTTAAAACGTTTTGAAGACACATTTTTATTCTTTAGCTTTCGACTCAACATGTGACTGTCGTTGTTCTTCTTGTATCTACTGTACGTGTTTTAATTTGTGTTCTAATTTCCTGCTAATTTATACAACACCGTATGAAAAACACTTTGTTACAGCTCCAACTATTATAATTGCAAGTTATTTGTACATGGGTATTTCTTGTTTCGTGGACTAATACTGTGCGCAAATGCAAATGCTCGGCCTTTTATCACAAAAAATGTCCGAAGGGCAAGATCTTAATTCCTCCTCTAATATAAAACCTTCCCGAAGAACAAATCGTATAATTCTAACTTGCTAGATTTAGTCCAATGCACGATACATTTAGGCTAACTCGACGTCGCTCCAGTCAGTAAAGCACGCTTTATAGTTCACCAAAATGCATACCGTGAAATTCTTACCTTGTTTATGCGACGAGGATATTATCCCGTAAGGAGTTACACTGACGCTGTACTGCTTCTTTTTGTATTTCTCTGTTCAGGTCGTCCCTCCCGCATTTCGCCCAAAGTCAGACGGGATAGGCGGCAGCACCTCCCCGCAAGCCAGTACAAGATAGGCGGTGTGGAAGATAAAGATAACACGTCCCTCCGTTTGGATCGGGTATTGTGTTTTCTTTAGAGCTTTTGGTTCGTGTGCACTGTGCAACACAGTCTGAGCGCAAATACAAATGCTCGGCCTTTTATAAATAAAAAAAAAAATCCGAAGAACAAGACCATCCTCGTCTAATATAAAACCTTCCCGATGAACGAACCTTATAAAACTTGCCCTCCGTCACAGCAAAACAATTTCTGCAACAATTTCATAATCCATTTGTAAAAAGACAACGGTAAGATTTCGTCCAGTGTACGATCAGTTTAAGCAAACTGGGTTTAGCTAGTCAGTAAAACACTCTTTATAGTGTAGCAACGTTAGTAACGCTAAATTCTTACCTAGTTTATGAGACGAGTGCTGTACTTGACTATTTTTTGTAATTTATTATTATTATTATTTTTTAATGCTTTATAGAGCAAATTGCACCTATGACAGTTGTTATTACCACAGAAGCCATCTCAAATGGTTGCAAACTCTGAGGGTGACTTTGAACCGGAAGTCCCGCCTCAATCGTCATCTGATTGACAGCGGAATCCTGGAGCCAGAGAAGAGAAAAGAATCAGACACGAAGTTGAAGAAGCGAAAAAAAATAAACATCGAATCTCCAAGTTCTCGCAACGAGGGTGACTGTTGGGGTCTGGAGAAGTGACCGGGAGATGGAGAGCCCCGTATTTTGGTCTTGGTAAGAGGGTAACTCACTTGATGTTGACGAGGGAACCTATGCCGCTATGCTATATACCGACGTGAGAAAACTACGGCCCGGGGGCCACATGCGGCCCGTTAAACGTTTTAATCCGGCCCGCCGAATTTGAAAAAAAAAAAAAAAAACCTTGTTAATGTTTTATTTTCAAAATAGTGTGGTTTTTCAAAGACAAGCTTTTGTTCACTTTCATTTAAAATTAAATGTATTTTTTTTCTCAGATGAGATGAGGTTACCAAAACACTCCATCCATCTGCTCCCGGTCCAGCCCCTCTGTCAAATTTTAGAACCCATTGTGGCCCGCCAATAAAAAAGTTTTCCCACCCCTGCTATATACTATAAGCTATGTTAATGTCGTCAGGCCATTATAGAGTATTTCTTCTGACATTTTGAAGGAGAAATAATACTCAACGTTTTATTTTTTTATGATGTTTGAGGCATTCTGACTGAAATACAGTTCAATTGAGGTTACCAGTAGTCATTTCCATTACCTGTCAATGTAAATTAGAATGTAACTTACTACAGTGAACCCTCGGTTATCGCGGTTAATGGGGACCGAGACCACCCGCGAAAACTGAAAATCCGCGAAGTAGCGGCGCACCTTCAAAAATGCTTAAAAAAAAAAAAGTGCGAAGTAGCGGCGCACCTTCAAAAATGCTTTTAAAAAAAAGTGCGAAGTAGCGGCGCACCTTCAAAAATGCTTAAAAAAATAAATAAATAAAATAATAATATATATATATATATATATACGGGTAGAGAGAGAGAGGGTGAAATTCATGTTATAACAAAAAAAAAAAAATTATTAAAACATTTTTTTATTCCCCAGCCATTATTTTTGTATTTATTCAATTACTTCTTTTTGTATTTATTTAATTACTTCGACTTTTACCTGCTGGTACGCCGTCCGGTGTGCCCTGGCATTCTTCATTTATTTATTCATTTATTCATTCATAACTGACAGCCTCGCGCTCCGCTCATGCCCGGGCGGAAGGTGTTCCTCTTCGGCTTAACAACCACGCACGCCGGCCGGTCTCCTCCGGAGCTCTCGCACGGTCCCGAACGGAGCGAAATGTCGCCCCGCTAGTGCCCGGGCGGAAGTTGTTCCTCTTCGGCTTAACTGCCACGCACGCTGGCCGGAGCTCTGGTACGGTCCGAACCGCGCGAAACGTCGCCCCAAATCGTGCCCGGGGGAACGTGCTCTTCTTTGTCCACTCTCCTCTTCGCCCACGTTCTTCTTCGGCGGACGCCGGCCGTCGAACCACTCCAGCGCCCCGTCGTGCCGCTCGGCGAAACTACAATGCCCCCGAATATTTTTTAGACCCGCGAAGCACTGAACCCGCGAAAGGTGAACCGCGAAGTAGCGAGGGTTCACTGTATTGCAACCAGATACCTATAAAATGTCATTTAATTTGCACTGTTTTGATCGCCACTGTTTTGCTCATTGAACAACAAATGAAAAGATGAATCATACACAGTGTTTGTAAAGATAATTGTCAATGTTTTATTAAATGAAATTCCAATGTAAAATTGTGTAATATTGTGTTATATAATGGGTCTACAACATACATTTCTCACAGACAAGTAGAGCTTTTTCTCATGAAATGTGTTGAAAAAAAACTAACATTTGAACATTGTTTTGCGTTACAACATCCGTGTTTACTGGTCATAAATTATTAACTTAAGTTTAATATACACTACACGAGCTGGGTAGCCACCACGCCTCAACCACCATAACAAGTTCGCTAACCCTTTAAGTCGAACGAGGTAGCTAACATATCGGGTTCAATTTGTACCAAAAATATGCTGTTGTGCCTTGTGTCTCTGTATATGTCGTCATGACGTGTCATTTGACAAAGCCTTGTGTCGATGTTAGTTGTCGATGTAACAGTCTATGTTAGATGTCAATGTATGTCTATGTTAGATCTCAATGTGTCGATGTTAGATGTCAATCTATGTGTCTATATTAGATGTGTTTATGTTAGATGTCTATGTAAATGTTTGTTAGATGTCGATGTGTGTAAGATGTCTATGTAGAGGTTGGTTAGATGTCGATGTCTATGTAAATGTTTATGATGGATGTCGATGTGTCTGTTAGATGTCCGTGTTTGTTAGATGTGATTGTAATGTTTTATGTTATAGACGTCAATGTAAGTGTCAATGTTAGATGCCCATGCATGTTTGTTAGATGTCGATATATGTGTCATTGTTACATTTCAACGTAAATGTTGTTCGTGCAAGTTTCCAGTCCTCCAGCCACGTGACATCATGCGCGTCAAAGTGATAACTCGTACATTTCACGGAGGGAAAAAAAACAGACACCATTGGTAGTTTTGACCGGGAAAAAAAAAAATCCTTTATTTTTTTCGAACACCTCATGTCTCTTTCAGCGTAAGAATAAACATGACACGACCAAAATAAAATATACCAACACAGGCAAATATTTAAGGAGCACTCAAGAGATACACTTCAGCTCATTTAATCCCACCTATTTTTACTAACGCAAACCCTTCAATTCTAGCGCCCACAGAATAGTGTGCTATAATGCTATAAAAATATGGAGCCTTTACCTGACAGCGTTTGAATATAACTGAATTCCCATTGCTCACGAAAAACTGAGAAACTAAGAACAAACATTTCAAGCACAAGCTTGACTTGACTTCAACAGTTCTATTTTTTCTTTTGTGACAGCTCAGACATCAAAATAATGCTTTCCTTCTATAAAATAAAAACAACATGACAAAAGGTGCTGAAATAAACTATATACGGAAGTGCGTGAGTGACAGTGTGTGCATGTGTTTTTGCAACGCATGTGTACACCCCGCCATACAAATTACACAATTCGTTGGGTATGTGGTATACACTTAAAAACAATTGCCTTGGAGCAAGTGAACACAACACGTCTCACACTGTATACATGCTGTAGAAGGGCTGGGCGATATGACCTCAAATCAATATCGCGAGAAATCGAGCAATTTTACCTCGATAACGATAAATGCACAATAAATTCCCACGTGGACTAAAATCAAAATAAATGCAGGAATTGCATATTGACTGTTTTTTTTATTGACCAACTGGTACACTTTACTTTCAATGAAAAATAAAAGTACAAAAATCATTTGTATGAACATTCCAAATAGCTTGCAGGGTTCGCGGTTAACTTTAAAAACTGCTTGCCCATAGGGCAAGTGCCACTAAAATTTGCCTTGCCCGAGTGGCCCAATTACTTGCCCGACTTGGGCAAGTGACAATTTTTTTTCTCTAAGAATAAAATGTTTATGGTTGTAAAATGTGCGCCACAAATGTAAATAAACATATAATCTGATAAGCATAAATTAATCTTGTTTTCATCATCAACCATGAAACCCTACTCACAAGAGCAAATGTATCATCCTGTGCAGTTATTGAAAATGTTAATTGTAGTTTTAATAATTAACAAATCTGCATGTTAAATTGGGAAAATGATATTACAGCAATCCAGATGATCAATTTTAAGTCCAGGAGAGCGTATTAATTGAGGAATCACATGAGTAAATTATGAGTGTGGCAAATTTGTGTATTCCTTTAAGACCAGTGCCTGTGGTGCTGCCTCCATAAATTTCATAGCATAAACAGAACACAGTCACTGACACTATGTCAGGTCACATCATGGAGCTAATGAATTAACAGCCAATAATCAAATATTACTCCCTTCCTTACTCACAACTGAATTGTCTACTTAAAAATATTCGAGCTATTTTAGTCATGTCAGAGGAATCCGAAATGTTCGGATTTGAACGAACTCGTCGCCACTCGTAAACATGCGCAGAAGGTAAGAAAACTTCCGGCTGTCAATTTTCGGCCAAAATATCGTAGGTTTTTGTTGTGTTTTTCAAACTTCAAATGAGGATGCTACGACAGCGAGTTCCAATACTGCGGGATTTATTGACGTCCACTTTAACTCGACATTCACTGAACTAACTGATCCCCGTAGCGCCCGCCCATTGCCCCCGATAAGGCCAATGGACCATACCAAAACATAAGGGGTTGTCTGGGTTAAACCATCACCATACAGTGCACACAAACAGATCACACCACCGTTTTCGTCAAAATTAAAGATATTTGGCTGCTTTAAAAAATGCTTGCCCGGTCGGGCAAGTTGCCCATAATTTTACCTTGCCCGTGGCCAAATTTCACTTGCCCCGGGCAATCGGGAAGCGGTTAACCGCGAACCCTGAGCTTGCTTTGCATGACTTGAACAATGTCACAAAGAAAAAGGGTACCTCTTGCGAAATCTTTTTCTGCAAATAGATTGCGCCAAGATGCTCTCATGATGTAAATAATGGCAAATAAAAAAACGCGAAATAAAATGAAAGAAAATGTCAATGCAAGCCAAATAAACAAGTGGGTATTATCGGGGAAAATGTGCCGTCTCGAGTACTCTGCTGCGCAGTCGCCACTTGTCATCTATGTAATGCACAGTTAGGCTCAATCAGGGATCCATGTTGCGACCCGACCACAAGTCGGATGTAGATGCAAAATGCTTGACATGTCTAAGCTCCCGGCCCGATGTAGTCCATATCGGGAAATACGGCTTTCATGAAGCGTTTAAATCCTGTGCGCGCCACGTAACTAGAGGAGCTTTATCTTTAGCTATGTGCTAGGCTATCGCGTCCACCTCTGAGACGTTCTCTCGTATGGTGTCGCCTCCGTTCATGGGCTGTTGTCACTTGTCGAACCTTGCTTCTCACTTTGAACTTTCAGCACAGCATGGTTGTGTTGTGGGTGGTGAGAAAGCTTCTGGATTTGAATCGCCAGCAACGAGAGCGACAGACGGGTGGAGTCACATGACTAGAGGCGCTGTTGCGGTCTTAAAGGGGCATGAACATTGCCGCAGACAAAAGGCTTTTCTTTTTTTATTCATCGAATTTACCGACATGGGCAAAATGATTTCGGTCATTGTAATAAATTTCGGTAACGGTAAATTTTCGGTTTATCGCCCAGCCCTATGCTGTAGCATGGCTTTCTTTGCCGTGGGTGTCAAATATTTTACTTTGTTTACAGAGTGCTTACAGACCTCTTGGTTTTGCCTCAAAATAATTGTCTGCAAAGCAGTCTGTGCCATCCGCATCATTGATGTGCAGGAGTAGCTTGTTGGTAATAAATAGCTGCAAGAAGTCCGCTGTTTGCCGCAGCATCCAGTGGTCCAGCGCTCGCAGTGAAAGTCTTGTCTGGCAGCCCGAACCATCCCCAAACATTTCGAGATGCACGCCCACTAAATTCCAGAAATATAAACATGGACAAACTTGACATTCTTCCAGATTCTGTCTCTTTGCATTGTTTTGAAGTTACTCCTGCAACTTTTCCACTTCTTCGATCCTCCCCATTGTCTGAAAAAGAAGTGTATATTTTGATTTGAAATAATGACCTCAACATACCAATACATTTGTTTATCATCTGAACTGGATTATTTTGAAACAACATTTGGGATGGACATCTGGGATTTGTTGTTGTGTATATTCAGAGTAATCCTTTTCTTGTATATAGCTAAAGCAATAGTCGCTGGCCTTGAAAATGGGTACAAGACTTGACCAAATTAAGATGCCATAAGGTCTAATTTGCCCCTTCTCTACCACAACCGATTTAGAGGCCATTAGTAACAGATTTGAGAAGACCACTTTTAAAGATATGAAGCCAGAGCTCGGCACCGGACCCATTTTTATTATTTATTATAATTTTAATGTATTATTGAGCAAATGACACAATATGTCAGTAGTGATTACCACAGAAGTCATGTCAAAATAGTGCAAATTCTGAGGTCGACTTCAAATCAGACAGGCGGAGACGAGCGCCAGAGAAGAGATGAGAATCAGAAGAGATGTTGAAGAAGCTAATAACAAAAAAAACAAAAAAACACATCAAATCTCCATGTAGTAGCAACGGGGATGGCTCATGGGGTCAGGAGAAGTGAGCGGGAGATGGGGAGTATGAGGTGCCGTTGGGGACAAAAGTCAGGAATCGCTTCACACTTCTGAAATGCACTCTTACACACCAGTGAAATTGTTGTTGCTCATGCATACTTATGAAACGCTATCATACATACGAGTGAAACGCTCTCATACACACTAGTGAAATAGTTGTTGCTCATACACTCGTCAAATGCGCTCATACACATAGGTGAAACATTCTCATACACACCAGTGAAAGGCGCTCAGGCACAATTGTGAAATTATTGTTATTCATAAATACAACTGAAACATGCTCATGCCCATACACGAGTGAAATGCTTTCATACAAACACCCACACTGTTGAAAATGCTGTCATGAACACAAGATCGCTTACAAATACTAAAATGTAAAAATTAATCATTTATTTAGCAGAGATGCATGGTGGGCGACTTGTTAGCACGATGGTCTCACAATGCAGAGGTCGCGGGATTGATTCCGGCTTTCCTGTTTGGAGTTTGCATGTTTCCCACACGCCTGCGTGGGTTCTCCGGTTTCCTCCCACATTCCAAACACATGCATGGCAGGTTGTTTGGACACCCTAAATTGGTGTGAGTGTGAGCGCGGATGGTTGTTTGTCTTTGTGTGACCTGCGATTGGCTGGCAACCAGTTTAGGGTGTACCCCACCTACTGCCCCAAGATAGCTGGGATAGGCTCCAGCACCCCCCGCAACCCTTGTGAGGAGAAGCCGTACAGATAATGGATGGTGGGATGGCATTCATAATGGACGGCCGCCACGGTGGGCGACTTGTGAGCACGATGGTCTCACAATGCAGAGGTTGTGGGATCGATTCCGGCTCCGGCCTTCCTGTGTAGAGTTTGCATGTTCTCCCAAGCCTGCGTAGTTTTCTCTGAGTTCGCCAGTTTCCTCGCACATTGCAAAAACATGCATCCATTTACTCTGATGCCAATGTTTTCTGTACCTTATGGCAGATTTTTCTCTTTGCCGAAGACTATTAGCACTTGTAGAGCGAGGACCTGTGCCACAGTCGTCAACTGCACCCTAAAATCAGATCATTTTGTATTTTAGACATTACACACTACACAGTTAAAGATGGTCCAAAAAAGAAAAATGGATTAATGTATTTCAACTTACATAATACTCTTTAAAGAGCTGACCAGCTCATTCCCAGAGGTACGTATTGGGGCGTATTGGTCGTCTTTACAGAAGACTCCAGGAGGTAACTCAGGTTTGACCTTCAGCCACAACAGAGTGTTGGGTGTGAGTGCTTCCAAGTCGTTGAGGTCGGAAGATGTCCTTGTGATAGGCCTGCTGTTTATAACTGCTTCAGCCTCACCAAGCAAGGTATATTGACTTTCTTCACCCGAAATTTGTTCTTTTACAGTGACATTCAGGATTTTTCTCACAGCCAAATAAGTCGCTCACAGCTTCCTCCGTGGTGGGAACCTGCTGGGGGATTGCTATGCCACTGAATACCTTTTTGCAGCAAGTGTTTCTCGATTTACTTAGTGTTCCATTCTTTGATTGATTTCTTCATTTCACTGTCAGCTGATCTAAAGTTGGTTCCGTTATCAGAATACATCTCTCTCACTTGTCCTCTTCTGACAAGAAATCTTCGGATTGCGTTGAGACAAGCATCTGTGTCACGTGAAGATGCAATTTCCAGATGTACGGCTCGTACAGCGAGACATGTAAAAATCACGCCGTATCTCTTTACTTGACCTCTAACCCTACTTACTTAGAATGGACCAAAATAATCAACGCCAATTCTCTTGAAAGGCGGATCGTCAGGTAGCACTCTTCTGATGACTCTAGCAGCTCGAGGTATCCAAAACTGTTGATGCAGATTAGCCATCATGTGGTTCCTTCCAGCGTGAGCTGTAATCTCATGAATGTATCTCAGGACTAGCTTTGTGTTATGTGAATCCTTGGCAAGATGGCTTGCTGTTTTGCTGTTTCAGGCATGGCTGCGTGGCTCAACTGTCCACCAACCCTCATGACACCATCTTGAAGTACTATATTGAACTTGTAAAGTGGGCTACTTTTCTTCACCCTTTTTTGTTTTTCAAATATGGCTAAATCTTTTTTGAAACTTCGCCTTTGACAGTATTTCACAAGTTCTCTTTCTGCTTTATCCAAGTCGTCGCAGGTCAAATACTTTCCTTTGACAGTTCTCTTGAATAAATTCATCTTGCCTTCTTCACCTAATGTGATTAACTCCTTTCTATTTTCCTTTACTCTGTCAGTAAGTCTTTCAGCTTTAGAAACCAGGCTACGGCCTGCTTCAATGCTGTCCAAGACGAATAATGGTTCATCCACTGGCCCAGAGAATCTTTGGGCTACAGTGACTGAATTACATGCACTTGAGTCACTCATTTGACCTCCAGGTCATTAATTGGTAATTTGAAGTGGTTTTTGTGTTTAACTAAATTCCTGGACACTGCCTGATTTTTTTCAGAGCTGTACAACCACTAGAAAGGGTGGTTCCCACAATGTGAGTTTTGCTCAGGTGGCCCAACAATGTCACAAAAACAAGTAGGGGTGTGTGTGTGTGTTTGTATAAGCTACATGTTGGGGACCAACATCGGACAGCACACCCACTGTAGGGGACCAAAATTTTTGTGGGGACCAAAAATCTGGGCCCCACAAAAAAGAGCATTGAATTCAGTGATAAGAAGCTCAGGGGGAGGTCCTGTCAAAGTTTCAGGGCTTCCCAGGAAGGTCACAAAAACAAGACGAGTGTGCTAGAAATGTGTGTGCGGAAAAATTACTCAGGATCGCTGTCTAGTGGTCGGTCCCGGTACTGCACTTACGCACACTTCACACACTCGGCTGGTCTGCGCATGTGCAGGACAGTCTGCTTTATGTCAGGCAGCCACCCTCCCCTCCCCCACAGCCCAACCCGAAAAATTGAGATGTTAGTTAAGTATTTATTCCTATTATTGAGTGAGATTACATATTTTTACTTGGCAGCTGGCACAACAGCTAAGCTTGGAGCACAGTTATTGCAAAATAAAATAAATAAACAGTAACAACAATAACGATTGTTAATATTGTTATACTTTATTGCGTAACCTATTTATACTAATTTTCTGTATGCAATTTCAAGTGCAACTAATATAGTTGTGCATATAGATAGCCACCAAACTCCATACATTAGATAAAAATAAGAGCCACGATGTTAACCAATTAACAGTTCAAGAAAAAAGCAGACATCCAAGAACTTGCTTTGTTACTTTTGCGTGGCCAGAACTACAAACCCCAAAGCAGAGCAATCAGAGAAAAGTACAATACTTTTGTCAAGGAGTGGTGCTGCTGCTTTGCGATCGCTGCCACCATAGTGAACGCGCTCCCACATTCGTGCACACGCACACATGCCACACACCTGTTTTCCACGTCCTGTCAGTCCACTCCGTCGGTCCACATTTATTTCGTTGGTCAGCCATCACGGTTGGGTGCGCACTAGATCGCTGTTAAACCATCTTCTACGCCACAGTCCTCGTGTTCAACAAACATTTCTCCCGAATTCGCCTACCATGCACAACTCTCCACTTTCAAACCGAGCGCCGCTGTTACTTCCGGGTTTTTAGCGCCAAGCACTTGACGCTAGCGTGTGACGTCATGGCGAAATACTAGGTTTTAAAATAAAAATTTTCTTTTTTTTGTACAGTCTAAGTGCATGGGGTTATGATAGATCGAATGAGTATACCTTTATGTACTCACTAACATTTATGTTGATCATAAAATGTTGTTTTGATGAAGAAAACTGTTATTTTTTAGAATCAATTGGCTTAGGGCACTTGGGCAAACTACGGCCCGGGGGCCACTTGTGGCCCGTTAAACGTTTCAATCCAGCCCCCCAAACTTGAAAAAAATTAAATGAATAAGCCTTGTTAATGGTTTATTTTCTAAATACTGTGGTTTTTCAAAGACATATATATTGTTGTAATGCTTTTGTTCACTTTCGTTTAAAATTAAATGTATTTTAGGACTCATTGTGCCCCCCCCCTCCCAATAAAAAAGTTTGCCCATCCCTGGCATAGTGGATGGGCCGAGGAGTTTAAAAGGCACACATCATGCATTTTTCAGTCAGTTTTAGCCAGGGCTTGGTATGGGGAAGACCAGCTGGTTTACATGTAATCATTAAATTTTCCCAAGTTTTATTTAAGTTAATTGGACAAAACAAAAAAACGCAATATTCTTCTGCCAGAGAGTATGTAATATTCTTCTGCCATTTTATTGTAGAGGGCCATTTTGAGCCCCTAACAATATTATTCAACCAAGAGATCATGAGTCGTCGCCCACTTACTTTCTGAAGTCAGCTGGGATGTCACGGCTGTGACCCTCGTGAGGATAAAGTGGTTCAGATGGAAAAGTAGGACTAAGGGCTTTTTCTCAGGTTTCCATGCGCAAATCCATGTATATTAGGTTAATTGGAGACTCTAAATTCTCTACTCATCAAATGACATTCGTGACCCTGATGGATAGATAAAATAGATTATTAATCTGCCATGGGAAGTCCAAGGTGTCTGGTAGAAAGAAATGCATTCATACACTCATTACACAGTCAACCAAGCAAAGACACAAAGCCTAGGGCAGGGGCGGGCAAACTTTTTGATTGGAGGACCACAATGGGTTCTAAAATATGACAGAGGGGCCGGACCAGGAGCAGATGGATGGAGTGTTTTGGAAACCTCACCTCATCTGAGAAAAAAAATACATTTAATTTTATATGAAAGTGAATAAAAGCATTCCAACAATAATATTTGTCTTTGAAAACCACAGTGTTTAGAAAATAAAACATTAACAAGGTTTATTCATTAAATTTTTTTCAAGTTCGGCGGCCCGGATTAAAACTTTTAACGGGCCGCATGTGGCCCCCGGGCCGTAGTTTGCCCTCGCCTGGCCTAGGGCATAAACACATACATGTAATATCCAATCCGCTTATTCTCACAAGGATAGCGTGCTGAAGCCTACCCAGCTGTCAACGGGCAGTAGGCGGGGCACACCCTGAAGTGGTTGCCAGCCAATCGCAGGGCACGCAAAGACGAACAACCATCTGCGCTCAAACTCACTCACAAATGCAACCTCCACACAGGAAAGCTGGGTCCCGGGATCGAACCCTGCACCTTGGGACTGCGAGCCGGATGTCCTAACCAGTCTTAACTCATTAAATACCAGCCATTTTCACTGGAGCAACCCACTCAATCCCAGAGTTTTCCTGGGTTTTGACTAATATTGCAAGGCCCACAGAATATTGTATTCTAATGCTATATAGACATGGAGCACACCCGAAGAAAGATGAGACTCTCTTCTTTCAACAGAAAAAAAATGTTTGTTCCTATCTTTTTCCATTCTTGAACAATCGGCATTTGAAAATAGCTAAATTTCATGAAAACTCCAATCCCTGGGGAAAAAACTGAGAAAATGAGCTTTTTGTAAACTGATGCATTTTGACCATAATTTGAACTTTGACACTATTATTTATGGCTTTTATGACACCTCTAACATCTAAATAATGCATGCCTTCTATAAAATAACAAAAAAAAGGACAAAAAATATGTTTTTGATAAAATAAATTTATTTGCACATAACACTAAACGACTGAACTGTTGAACTATGTACAAAAATGAAATACATCAGTGTCATACATACTTTTTTTTTGTGTGATATAAAATAAAACAGTTGCCTTGATGCAAGGGCACACAACATAGTTCACACCACATTCTTGTTTCACTCCGTTTGCCTTTGCGCAAACAGACCCGACACTTTCGTTGTGGTCTGGCTTTGCTGGTCCGTGGAAAATAGGCGAGCTTGTGTTTGTCCACTGGGGTTTGTGTGAAAATAATTGTCTGGGAAGTGATTGCTGGCATCCGCGATGTGCTGCAGAAGCTCATCCGTGAGAAACAGCTGCAGGAAATCAGCTGGCTCCTCAGACTCCAAATGGGCAGCGGCATTCAGTGGTCCAGGGGTTGCTGTAAAGTCGATTTTCCTCGGTTGCCATCCAGTGTGACGCCATCCGGAACCACTGCTTCCTGATGCACAACCTGTAAATTACAGAAATATAAACAATTGGAAATATATATTTATTGCTGCATTTTATTGCTGGCGTGTGAAGTTTCATATTATAATTTACCTTTCTTTACACCAACAAGACGAGGAGGAACTTTCTTGCCGCGGGATGCACAATCTGTGAATTTTAGAAAGTATGCATGATTACCACACCATTCAGTATTGTTGTTTCCTCGTCGGGGAGGAGATACGCTCGCGTCTAACTGCACATTTATGCGACATTTTCTGCCCGCAAGATGCATGATATGTACAATAAAAGCATGAGGGGTAAAACCACATGTTCAATGGTAACTTGCGAGCGCTTACCTCCTCGTTCGGGGGGATCTGGTGAGGACTCTCAGCTGCTTTGGCTATTGTCCGAAGGCAGGCGATGCAGGCCGCAAGGCACGCGCACCCTCTTTAGACACCTGTTTGTTGTGACGACGACGAAGCGTCATCCTCTCAACCAAAGCGTCTCCATCGCCTTGATGCTTTTAGGAAGCTTTTTTTTACAAAAAAGCATTCCTCGATCGTCATTTGCTTGGAGGATTTCATTGCCAACGCTACTAATGCGACTGCTGCTAGTGCTGCCGATGCTGCTGCTACCCACGCTGCTCTCCACACTTATAAGTCTACCCCAGGATCCCGCCCCCCATTTGTACCTCTGGCGCAGATTCAAGGCGGATCTTTTGCACCTCTGCCCCCTGCTGGGTGATTTTTACATGATTCACAATGCGGACAAGGCTGATTCTCAGTCAGAGGTTGCATCAGACCCTTATGTACACTATGACGTAAAAAAGACAGGAAACGTACTTATACGTCTTTGGTAGAGGGCGCCATTGCATTAAAAGACGTCTTTGTACGTCTAAGGGAGTAAATGAGTTGAACAAAGTACAGGGTCCTTCACCTGACTACAGATGATCTTCTGGGGACTTTATTTGGTTTTAATCACTTTTGGGGTCTGTATCTATGCACACTCCCTGGTTTTGCTACCTTCCCGGGTACCACATACACACTGCTTAGTTTCTCTGCCTTCGTGGGTACCACATACATATTGCTTGGTTTCTCTGCCTTCCTGGGTACGACATACACACTGCCTGGTTTTGCTACCTTCCTGGGTACCAGTCACACAAACGTCAGACGACTCAGCACATACCGACTGTCTCAGCACTACACACTTTCACTCCAAGGCAGTGCTGTGAACCAACTTACTGACAAGAGGTAGTATTTAGAATTTTAAAAAGTGCTTGAAAGGTTTTGTTCATGTAAAACCAACAGATTATGACATTATTATTATTATTTAAATCAGTATTAAACAGCATCAGCATAGGTTAAAGATATTATACAGACTATATACGATAAAAAAATACTAAACCACCCTTGCTTTTCCGTCATTTCTTGTATAAGTTAACACACAGATGTATAACATTTGTTTATACAAATATAACGATTAAAAAGTAGCTGATTAGAGTTTTAATTTTGTATTCATTAATCTGTAATAAAAATGGACATATTTTGGTTAATAAAATTAACAAGAAATAAAAGTAAAGGGTGTTCTAATACTTTTTTCAAGATTGTCCTAACATACATTTAATGTTTACAGTATATGTCTTCGGAAGAAGCGCAGCATTAGATTTTTTTTTTTGTTCTCTCTCTTTGACTTCTGAATTTGAATTTCTGTCACAGATGTGCTTGAATTCTATTTTGGATGATTTGTGTTAAACTGCACAAATATTTGAAGAGCCATAGAATTCAAGAATCACACCAGTGCTGCTACTCCTCCGAACGGGTGAACGCCCTTGATTAACAACCTGCGTTGAGGTGGCTTTTGAGATTCGTGGTGTGGGAGAAAAATCTCTGAAGGCATTCTTAGACTTCAAGAGAGGGTCCACAATTTTCAAAGATTCACTTCCGTCTGAATCAGAGGCCTCACTTGTATCCGGAATATATTCATCTCCACTGTCATCTGAGTTGGAGTAATAATGCTTATCCATTCCAAAGTCAGCCTGTTTTTTTAATCTAAAAAACAACAACAACGAAATATAAAGGATAGAAGGCAGGAGACCAATAAAATATATGCAATTTGCTTGTAAGATTCCCTGAAATCTATATGGGTTGTTTACCTGTATACTTTTGGTCCTCCTGAGCCTTGGGATAGTAATATGGTCTGGGTCTGAGGCGCAAAGTTCAGGGGCAGGATTTGACAATGATTCGTCAGAATCTGTGTCGTTATTCCAAGGAAGATTCAGCCCATATTTTTTGTCCATGGGAGGAGACTGGGTTGCATCAGAGTCCAAGAGAAAATTGAGAACCCATTAAATACTTAATCCCCAGAGGAATCTGCACAGAAAAAGGTCTTAATTCTATTTGAAAAAAAAAAAAAAACTAAAATATTGATGAATGATATGACAAAATAATGTAATAACAAAATTAATTGACCGTAACAAAAAGCTCCCGGGAGGAAAACTACATTAAATGTTTTTTTAACAGGGCAGTGAAAATATTGGAAAATAAAAACGATAATAAATAAAATAATATAAAAAAAGAATTCAATGTGTATCGATGGACCCATATGAAATACTTATATCGCTATGTACTTATCAGCCATATCGCCCAGCCCAATATGTAACTGCAACTTCAAAACCTCGGGCCATAACAGGATTGTAACATGGGATGCATATCTTCATTCCTAAATTTGTAGATCCCGAGGAGGCTGCTCAATGGTCCTGGTAATCTAAACCTCAACCAATTCGGTCACAGCCAATGTTCTCCATCCTTGTTAAGAAGTTTTGAAATGATTTAATAGATATACTATTGCAAACTATACCAGAATTTTAGACATTTTAAACTTTTGATCACAATTTTACCTATTTTCTAAAAATCTGAAGAATCCACATGCCAAATCACCTGCTGTAGACACATAGGTTCTGTTCTGACAGATAATTCAGTTACAGGTTGTGTACTTAAAGCCAATAAGAGGGCAATGCAGCAGTCGACAACCTGACGAAAGCTTAAGTCTCCCAATGAGAGAACTGTAGTGGCTGGTAGGTTCTTAGATTGTAACATAGTAAAGACATATACTAGGCATAACTGTATATCATATGATGATGAGGGAAAATATTATTAGCTACGATTTATGTCCAGATATATTAGAAAACTTGTCCAACCAGCACAGGTCTATCTAACTGTAATTTTAACATCTCAAGACACGACAGGATGACCACATGATACGCATACCTCCTTTTCAGAGTCTGTCAAAACTTGAGAAGGCTGCTTCGATGTTCTGGTGGCATCAACCTCAGCCGATTCAGTCATTGTCGGTTGTCCTCCATCCTAATGAACAAGTTGAATATTAATTTAATGAATTAAAAAAAGAAAATGGATCAGAATTTTACACATTTTAGGCTTTGGCCACCCAAAACAAAAACTAACAAGTTCACGAATGAAACAAAACCAATTACTTTAGCGCATGACAATTAATCTTCAGTAGAGATATGTTGTGACTGATATTTCAGTCACAGGTTGTCTTTTGAACGCCACCAGGGGCGCAATGGAGCACAGGACAGCCAAAAGTCTTCTTGTCGGACACCTGTAGTGGCTGGTAGGTTCTAAGATTATAACATAGTAAAGGCACATACAACTCCTAACTGTATTTCATATGATAATGAAGGAAAAGATGATTAGCTATGATTTATGTCAACAATAAAAATGGCTCTACGGGGTCCCCACAAACACAAACCTGACAGTTGGGTGTCAGATGGCCAACATACCTGACACGCAATTCAACTCAACTGGACCCCACAACACAAGAAAAAGCTGAGTGAGCCTCAAACCAGACATACACATTCACTGACAAATATCCTGTGACACCAGATATATTAGAAGTCTTGTCTAATCAGCACACGTCTATCTAACTGCAATTTTAACATCTCGAGACACGACAGGATGAGTACACGATACGCATACCTCCATTTCTGAGTCTGTAAAGCCTGGAGGAGGCTGCTTCGATGTTTTAGTAGCATCATAAATGTATTGAATTAATTATATTTGAGGTTGGATTAGATTTTTACACATTTTAAGCCTTAGCCACCCAAAACAAAACATAAGCTCATGAATGAAATAAAACTAATTAATTTCGCCCATGCCAATTAATCTTCTGTAGACACGTGTTGTGACCAGTGTTGTTTTTGGCAGGCATTTTAGATTTTGTCCAAGTCATTTGGACAAAGTGCTGATTTGTTTACATCACATTTAGTCATCCCAATTCGTTATAGTTTTAGTCCAGTTTTAGTCAACGAAAACTAAAAAAAGGGTTTTAGTCCAGTTTTAATCGACGGAAACGCAAAAAAAGTTTTACCCTAGTTTTCGTCAATTTATTCACAAAGGTTTTAGTCCAAGCGGCACGGTGGCCCAACTGGTTAGCAGGATGGCCTCACAATATTGAGGTCGTAGGTACGATTCTGGCTCCGGCCTTCCTGCGTGGGTTTCCTCTGGGTAATTCGGTTTCCTCCCATATTCTTAAAACATGCATGGCAAGTTGCTTGGACACTCTAATTGCCCCTAGGCATGAGTGTGAGCGTGGATGGTTGTTCGTCTATGTATGCCCTGCGATTGGCTGGACACCAATTCAAGGGTGTACCTCGCCTACTGCCGAAGACAGCTGGGATCGGCTCCAACACCCCCCGCGACCCTAGTGAGGAGAAGCGGTACAGATAACGGATGGATGGATGGGTTTAAGTCCATTTGAGTTAAAACAAGGCATTCAAGGTTTCCACCCAATAACAAAGACTTTTGGATGGACTACAAAGGATTCTTCATTACAAACAGAAAAAAGTGGCAACAGTGGAATCAATGCTCACTGCTCCAAAATAAGCAGAGAAGCAAAACATTTTGTTGGGCAACTGTTGTGGCTTTATTTCACTAAAAGCAACATAAAATAATTTATGAACCACATGCTAACAATTTTGTCTCGTCAACGAAAAAAATTCATGTACATCACGTCATGTTTTCGTCATAAAAGAACCTCGTTTAGCTTGTCATCGTCATTAAAAAAGGGGCGTTAACAAAGTATTTTCGTCATAGTCATCAGTGACGAAAACAACACTGGTTGTGACTGATATTTCAGTCCCAGGTTGTCTCCTGAACACCACCAATTGGGCAAGGGGGCGCAGGAAAGCCTGGGGTCTTCTATTTTTACAGTATAGAAAGGCTAAATATCAAATTGAAACAGTGTTTTATATCATGAATATACAGGGTTGGTGCTGGTTCTGGTTGGGAAACCACAACATAAAGATGTCCTTAATTAGTCCCACAATGGGGATATTTGCAATATGGCATATGATGGCCTAACAGGGCCACCGCCCAGAAAAGAGTAACGCAGAACTTTGTAATACTGTCACTCCCTGACCAGTTCGTTGTTCCTGAAGAGCCAAACTTTGACTCAGACCCACAAATTTGAATTACAGATAGTGGACAATGGAGAACTCCCCCAGTCAGTCAGCATGTTCAACTTCCATAGAAACCTCAACATACATTTATTAGATTGCCAAACTAATTGGAAACTACATCACCAGAACACCACAAGTGGGCTCTGTTATTGTACTTAAAGATGCATCTTACAAACCTGTGTTCTCCAAGGCCAGCTGGTCCATAGTCTTAAGTTATTTCTTCGCCAACATCAATGTCTCGGAGTGCAAACAGACAGAGGTGTGGTCTGTCCTCTGTTGTCTTCTTCTTCATTTTACAGTTGGGGTGCATGTGGTCATCATTAACCAGTCTTCCCAGACTGCCATCTTCTTGACACTTAAAATAGATTTAAAAAAAAAAAAAACAATTATTCAATCAATGTCAGAAATTAATCTTTGAGACAATCTTGTGTACACAAAACATAAAAATAGGAAATCCACAATTTTTAAATCTTCTAAATCAAATCATACAAGAAATTTCTATTGGAATCAGACCCTATTAACAGCTTGTCTTTGAGACTTCATGGTCTATATTTTCATTTGTACAGATTCAACGCATGAATAAAAGTAATTACCGTATTTTTGCAGTCATAAGCAAACAAAGCGCCCTGTCAGTCGATGCGTCCATTAAATGGACAAAGTACCACTCACGTCCATCAGCCCTTGTCATCAACGAGCTGTTGGAAGTGCATGTTAGCACACCCTGCTGGGCAAAGAGTGAGTTGTCCATGCTTACAATCGACCGTGACAAATACACCATCTGACTATAATGTTTGGGTGATGGTGTTGGAAAAAGCTGGACAAAGGGCAGCTGTCCACAATGTTTTAGTCAGTCTTATCATTTATGTTATTGCAAGCAAGAAACGTCCCAGGTTTAGACAACAGACAAAAAGTCCAAAGCATAACAGCACATCTCTTTAAACAGCCATGCAAATCTCTCTAAACAGCTATGGGATTGTGGGTCTCTGCTCCCAGAATGCATTGCTTGAATTAGCTAAGGCTGAGTGGCTTTTGTATTATTTTCATTTTTTTTGGGTATATTGATGGCATGAGAGATACATGTTTGTGTTAATCTTATTTCTATGTTTCATTGTTTGCTTGTATGATGAGTTTTTTATTTTTTTTTGAAACCGTGACTCTAAGGAGTGTGGTGAGCAGCCAAGTCCCTCCCCTGACGTTGCTTTGTAGGCTATTGCCAATGCACCTAATATTGGCCTGAGCCATTGTCAGCTATTGTCAATAGAGACTTGGCGTCTGCTGCAACAATGGGGTGATTGCTCATGTTATTGGGGCATAGTAGGCTGCTATCGGTTGTGTCAGTGTGGGCAGCTCTGCCAAGTTCATGCTATGCTAACAGCAGCTGTGCTATCGTCTTGTCAGGCGGTGCGTCCAGTATATGTTACAAAGACAGAAATAGCGGCCTCAACAGGTGTTGCGCCCTTTGACACGGCGCGTCTTTTGGGTGCGAAAATACGGTATACATTTTTGCTTAGAGAATGATTTTTCCCCTAACACTTATGGGATGAGTATGTGTTTATTTTTTTAAATAAAAACAAAAATAAGATAACATCTCAATCTTTGCCTCACCTCCAAGTTTTTTCTTGCCGGCGGAAGTCAAACAAAAAGACAGTGCCTCTTCCATCCATCTTCCTGCGTTGAGATTTATCAGAATCTATCAATTTTCCTCTGTACTCCATAATAAAGAATAAAGTCGTCTTTCCTGAAAGGGGCCTTGGTAAATACTCCTCGACCTAGTTAACAGGGAAATCAAGATAGCTTCGTCATATTTTTAAGCACACAAATAAGGAGTCATCATATTCATTTGGGCCACTATACTAATGTAGGGTGGTTTGAAACATTGCTTCTTGTGAGGGAGAGAGCAGAGCCCTTCTTTATGATTTTAAAGGAACAGACCAGCCAAAATTCATTTTCCAGCATTGCATTAGCCAGTATGTATTAGGACTGAAAGTACAAATGTCAATGGCACCTGGTTACGTAAAAAAAAAACTTTAAGATTATTTAGTTTCATAACAATGACATACACTGTATACACAGTCATATTGGATCGCGTCACGTGATCTCTGTGACGTATAACGTGCTTTACACTAGACTATCAATATCGGACTTGTTCACCGGTCTATTGTGGTATAAAAATGCCGGAGGGCGTCATCAAGTACAGCCTTAATTTAGATAGAACTCCTACCATCAGGTTTCACGCTCACTGAAATAACTTGAAACTGACAAAAGAAAAGGTCAAGACACTCTTAATGTAAAATAACCACTTAAAAAACGATGTCAGCTTGGTTATCAGAAAACAATAATATATCTTAGCAAAAGCGTTAACATCATACCTTTAAATGAGTTTATATACTTCGCTTCTAACTCTGCAGTCTTGTCCAGACCCTTGACTGCATGTTCAATAGTATCCTGCTTTGGGGACTTCCTGCATCTCAGGGAAGGCATTGTTTATTCTATAAAGAAAAAAGACAGTTTTGTGTTGAGAATTATTAATACTATAGGCTAAATGGAGTTTTAACAATATCAGTGTAAGAAAAATAAATTATAAATTAAAAAAATATCAATCCCTCCATCCCAATTAACGATTTCAACCATAATAGTTTATATTGAAGTTTAAACAACAGACAGACAGATTTATGCAGTGTGACTACAAAAATCTTACCAAAATTGCATTCACAGTAA